>NC_137897.1:70721300-71421300 GCF_963455335.1 Martes martes
AGGAAACAAAAGTGAAAATGAACTTTTGAGACTTCATCAAGATCAAAAGCTTCTGCACAGTCAACAAAAAAGAGGCAAACCATGGAATGGGAGAAGATATTCGCAAGGGACAGTACAGACAAAGGTCTGATATCCAAGATCTATAAAGAACTCCTGAAACTCAACACACACAAAACAGATAATCCTGTCAAAAAATGGGCAGAAGACATGAACAGACACTTTCCAAAGAAGACATACAAATGGCTAACAGACACATGAAAAGAAGTTCATCATCACTAGCCATCAGGGATATTCAAAGGGTAGATGGAGAGGAGAAGGGAGTTGAGGGAAATTGGAAGGGGAGATGAACCATGAGAGACTATGGACTCTGAAAAACGGGGTTTTGAAGGGGCGGGGGGTGGGGAGTTGGGGGAACCAGGTGGTGGGCATTAGGGAGGGCACAGATTGCATGGAGCACTGGGTGTGGTGAAAAAACAATGAATACTGTTACACTGAAAATAAATAAAAATTTAAAAAAAAAAAGAAAGAGGATGTACTAAAAAAAAAAAAAAACAAACCCCACATAGAGATATCACCTTAAACTAATTAGAATGGCCAAAATGGAGGGGAGGAGTCAAGATGGCGGAGAAGTAGCTGGCTGAGACGACATCGGGTAGCAGGAGATCAGCTAGATAGCTTATCTAACCATTGTGAACACCTATAAATCCAACGGGAAATCGAAGAGAAGAAGAGCAACAATCCCAGAAACAGAAAATCGATCACTTTCTGAAAGCTCCAACAATTGACTGCTTTCCTCGAGGCGCGACCGCAAGCCAGGGAGGCGGGGCTATTGGGCACTTTGCTCTGAGAGGGCACTTTGCTCTGAGAGCGCACTGAGGAGCGGAACCCCAAGCTCTCGGCTCCTCTGGGCCGAGAGATTGGGAGGCCGCCATCTTCATTCCCGTCCTCCGGAACTCTACGGAAAGCGCTCAGGGAACAAAAGCTCCCGAAAGCGAACACGAGCGGATTACTTAGCCCGGCCCCTGGCAAGGGCGGTGCAATTCCGCCTGCGGCAAAGACACTTGAGAATCACTACAACAGGCCCCTCCCCCAGAAGATCAACAAGAAACCATCCAAAACCAACTTCAGTCACCAAGAACAGCGGAATTCCACAGCAGGAGAAAGCAAATCCTACCTGGACAAAATGACAAGGCGGAAAAACTCACCTCAAAAAAAAGAACAAGAGGCCGTACCGAAGGCTGGAGACCTAATCAATACAGACATAGGTAGCATGACAGATCTAGAGTTCAGAATGACAATTCTCAAGGTTCTAGCCGGGCTCGAAAAAGGCATAGAAGATATTAGAGAAACCCTCTCCGGAGAGATAAAAGCCCTTTCTGGAGAAATAAAAGAACTAAAATCTAACCAAGTTGAAATCAAAAAAGCTATTCATGAGGTGCAATCAAAAATGGAAGCTCTCACTGCCAGGATAAATGAGGCAGAAGAAAGAATTAGTGACATAGAAGACCAAATGACAGAGAATAAAGAAGCTGAGCAAAAGAGAGACAAACAACTACTGGAACACGAGGAGAGGATTCGAGAGATAAGTGACACCATAAGACGACACAACATTAGAATAATTGGGATTCCAGAAGAAGAAGAAAGAGAGAGGGGAGCAGAAGGTATATTGGAGACAATTATTGGAGAGAATTTCCCTAATATGGCAAAGGGAACAAACATCAAAATCCAGGAGATGCTAAGAACGCCCCTCAAAATCAATAAAAATAGGTCCACACCTCGTCACCTGATAGTAAAATTTACAAGTCTTAGCGACAAAGAGAAAATCCTGAAAGCAGCCCGGGAAAAGAAGTCTGTAACATACAAGGGTAAAAACATTAGATTGGCAGCGGACCTATCCACAGAGACCTGGCAGGCCAGAAAGAACTGGCATGATATATTCAGAGCACTAAACGAGAAAAACATGCAGCCAAGAATACTATATCCGGCTAGGCTATCATTGAAAATAGAAGGAGAGATAAAGAGCTTCCAGGACAAACAAAAGCTGAAAGAATTTGCAAACACCAAACCAGCTCTACAGGAAATATTGAAAGGGGTCCTCTAAGCAAAGAGAGACCCTAAAAGTAGTAGATCAGAAAGAAACAGAAACAATATACAGTAACAATCATCTTACAGGCAATACAATGGCACTAAATTCATATCTCTCAATAGTTACCCTGAATGTTAATGGGCTAAATGCCCCAACCAAAAGACACAGGGTATCAGAATGGATAAAAAAACAAAACCCATCCATATGCTGCCTACAAGAAACTCATTTTAGACCCGAAGACACCTCCAGATTTAAAGTGAGGGGGTGGAAAACAATGTACCATGCTAATGGACATCAGAAGAAAGCTGGGGTGGCAATCCTTATATCAGATCAATTAGATTTTAAGCCAAAGACTATAATAAGAGATGAGGAAGGACACTATATCATACTCAAAGGGTCTGTCCAACAAGAAGATCTAACAATCTTAAATATCTATGCCCCTAACATGGGAGCAGCCAACTATATAAACCAATTAATAACAAAATCAAAGAAATACATCGACAGTAATACAATAATAGCAGGGGACTTTAACACTCCCCTCACTGAAATGGACAGATCATCTAAGCAAAAGATCAACAAGGAAATAAAGGCCTTAAATGACACACTGGACCAGATGGACATCACAGATATATTCAGAACATTCCATCCCAAAGCAACAGAATATACATTCTTCTCTAGTGCACATGGAACATTCTCCAGAATAGACCACATCCTGGGTCATAAATCAGGTCTCAATCGGTACCAAAAGATCGAGATCATTCCCTGCATATTTTCAGACCACAATGCTCTGAAGCTCGAACTCAATCACAAGAGGAAATTTGGAAAGAACGCAAATACATGGAGACTAAACAGCATCCTTCTAAAAAATGAATGGGTCAACCAGGAAATTAAAGAAGAATTGAAAAAATTCATGGAAACAAATGATAATGAAAACACAACAGTTCAAAATTTGTGGGACACAACAAAGGCAGTCCTAAGAGGAAAATATATAGCGGTACAGGCCTTTCTCAAGAAACAAGAAAGGTCTCAAATACACAACCTAACCCTACACCTAAAGGAGCTGGAGAGAGAACAAGAAAGAAAGCCTAAACCCAGCAGGAGAAGAGAAATCATAAAGATCAGAGCAGAAATCAATGAAATAGAAACTAAAAAAACAATAGAACAAATCAACAAAACTAGGAGCTGGTTCTTTGAAAGAATTAATAAGATTGACAAACCCCTGGCCAGACTTATCAAAAAGAAAAGAGAAAGGACGCAAATAAATAAAATCATGAATGAAAGAGGAGAGATCACAACCAACACCAAAGAAATACAAACAATTATAAGAACATACTACGAGCAACTCTATGGCAACAAATTTGACAACCTGGAAGAAATGGATACATTTCTAGAGATGTATAAACTACCACAACTGAACCAGGAAGAAATAGATAACCTGAACAGACCCATAACCAGTAAGGAGATTGAAACAGTCATCAAAAATCTCCAAACAAACAAAAGTCCAGGACCAGACGGCTTCCCAGGGGAATTCTACCAAACATTTAAAGAAGAATTAATTCCTATTCTCCTGAAACTGTTCCAAAAAATAGAAATGGAAGGAAAACTTCCAAACTCATTCTATGAGGCCAGCATCACCTTGATCCCAAAACCAGACAAGGATCCCACCAAAAAAGAGAATTACAGACCAATATCCTTGATGAACACAGATGCGAAAATTCTCACCAAAATACTGGCCAATAGGATCCAACAGTACATTAAAAGGATTATTCACCACGACCAAGTGGGATTTATTCCAGGGCTGCAAGGTTGGTTCAACATCCGCAAATCTATCAATGTGATACAATTCATTAATAAAAGAAAGAGTAAGAACCATATGATACTCTCAATAGATGCTGAAAAAGCATTTGACAAAGTGCAGCATCCCTTCCTGATTAAAACTCTTCAAAGTGTAGGGATAGAAGGCACATACCTCAATATTATCAAAGCCATCTATGAAAAACCCACCGCAAATATCATTCTCAATGGAGAAAAACTGAAAGCTTTTCCGCTAAGGTCAGGAACACGGCAGGGATGTCCGTTATCACCACTGCTGTTCAATATAGTACTAGAAGTCCTAGCCTCAGCAATCAGACAACAAAAAGAAATTAAAGGCATCCAAATCGGCAAAGAAGAAGTCAAACTATCACTCTTTGCAGATGATATGATACTATATGTGGAAAACCCAAAAGGCTCCACTCCAAAACTGCTAGAACTTATACAGGAATTCAGTAAAGTGTCAGGATATAAAGTCAATGCACAGAAATCAGTCGCATTTCTTTACACTAACAACATGACAGAAGAAAGAGAAATTGAGGAGTCAGTCCCATTTACAATCGTACCCAAAACCATAAGATACCTAGGAATAAATCTAACCAAAGAGGCAAAGAATCTATACTCAGAAAACTATAAAGTACTCATGAAAGAAATTGAGGAAGACACAAAGAAATGGAAAAACATTCCATGCTCATGGATTGGAAGAACAAATATTGTGAAAATGTCTATTCTACCTAAAGCAATCTACACATTTAATGCAATCCCTATCAAAATCCCATCCATTTTTTTTAAAGAAATAGAACAAATAATCCTAAAATTTATATGGAACCAGAAAAGACCTCGAATAGCCAAAGGAATATTGAAAAAGAAAGCCAAAGTCGGTGGCATCACAATTCCAGACTTCAAGCTCTATTACAAAGCTGTCATCATCAAGACAGTATGGTACTGGCACAAAAACAGACATATAGACCAATGGAACAGAATAGAGAGCCCAGAAATAGAAACTCAACTCTATGGTCAACTAATCTTCGACAAAGCAGGAAAGAATATCCAATGGAAAAAAGACAGCCTCTTCAACAAATGGTGCTGGGAAAATTGGACAGCCACATGCAGAAAAATGAAATTGTACTATTTCCTTACACCACACACGAAAATAGACTCAAAGTGGATGAAGGTCCTCAATGTGCGAAAGGAATCTATCAAAATCCTTGAGGACAATGCAGGCAGCAACCTCTTTGACCTCAACCGCAGCAACTTCTTCCTAGGAACATCGCCAAAGGCAACAGAAGCAAGGGCAAAAATGAACTATTGGGATTTCATCAAGATCAAAAGCTTTTGCACAGCAAAGGAAACAGTTAACAAAACCAAAAGACAACGGACAGAATGGGAGAAGATATTTGCAAACGACATATCAGATAAAGGGCTCGTATCCAAAATCTATAAAGAGCTTATCAAACTCAATACCCAAAGAACAAATAATCCAGTCAAGAAATGGGCAGAGGACATGAACAGACATTTCTGCAAGGAAGACATCCAGATGGCCAACAGACACATGAAAAAATGCTCCACATCACTCGGCATCAGGGAAATACAAATCAAAACCACAATGAGATACCACCTCACACCAGTCAGAATGGCTAAAATTAACAAGTCAAGAAATGACAGATGCTGGCGAGGATGCGGAGAGAGGGGAACCCTCCTACACTGTTGGTGGGAATGCAAGCTGGTGCAACCACTCTGGAAAACAGTGTGGAGGTTCCTCAAAAAACTGAAAATAGAGCTACCCTACGACCCAGCAATTGCACTCCTGGGTATATATCCTAAAGATACAAACGTGGTGCTCCGAAGGGGCACGTGCACCCGAATGTTTATAGCAGCAATGTCCACAATAGCCAAACTGTGGAAAGAGCCTAGATGTCCATCAACAGATGAATGGATAAAGAAGATGTGGTATATATACACAATGGAATACTATGCAGCCATCAAAAGACATGAAATCTTGCCATTTGCGACGACGTGGATGGAACTAGAGGGTATCATGCTTAGCGAAATAAGTCAATTGGAGAAAGACAACTATCATATGATCTCTTTGTTATGAGGAAGTGGAGATGCAAGGTGGGGGGGTTTGGGAGGAGGTAGGAAAAGAAAAAATGAAAAGATGGGATTGGGAGGGAGACAAACCATAAAAGACTCAATCTCAAGAAACAGACTGAGGGTTGCGGGGGGGAGGGGGGACGGGAGAGGGTGTTGGGGAAATGGACATTGGGGAGGATATGGGCTATGATGAGTGCTGTGAAATGTGTAAACCAGACGATTCACAGACCTGTACCCCTGGGGATAAAAATACATTATATGTTTATTAAAATAAAAATTTAAAAAAAAAAACACTAGAAAACTAAATCCAAACAGTACTTAATAAGAATCATTCACCACAATCAGCTAGGATTTAACCCTGACTGAAAGTGTGACTCAATGTTCATAAATCAGTCAACATGATACACCACATTAATAAGAAAAAGGATAAGAACCATATGATCATCTCAATAGATGCAGAAAATGAATTTGAGAAGTTAAAGCATCTATTATTGATAATAACTGTCAACAAACTAGGAATAGAGGGAAAAGACCTCAACATAAGAAAGGCCACATATGAAAACCCACAACTAATATCATCCTTAACCTGGGAAAACTGAGAGATTTTCCTCTATGGTCAAGAACAAAAAAGGGATGTCCACTCTCACCACTGTTGTTTAATATAGTACTGGAAGTCCTAGCTGCAGCAGTCAGACAATGAAAAGAAATAAGGGACACCCAAATTGGCAAGAAAGTAGTCAAACTTTCACATTTACAGATGACATCAAACTCTATAGAGGAAACCTGAAAGCCTCCAGAAAACAAAACAAAACAAAACAAAACAAAACAAAAACCTCTAGAACTGATTCATGAATTCAGTAAATTAGCAGGATATAAAATCAATGTACAGAAATCTGTTGCATTTCTACATACCAATAATGAAGCAGCAGAAAGAGAAATCAAGGAATTGTTCCCATCTACAATTGCACCAAAACATATTCTTATGTACCAAAAGGTACATAAGAATAAATCTAACCAAAGAGGAAAAGACCTACTCTGAAAAGTATAAAACACTGTGAAAGAAATGGAAGATGACATTAAGTAATGGTAAAACATTTCACGTTCATGGATTGGAAGAACAAATTTTGTTAAAATGTCTATATTAGCCAAAACAATTTGCACATTTAAAGTAATCCTATCAAAACACCACCAGCATTTTCTACAGTGTTAGAACAAACAATCCTAAAATTTTTATGGAACCATAAAAACCCTGAAGAGCCTCAGCGATCATGAAAAAGAAAAGCTGGAGGCATCATGATTACAGATTTCAAGTTATATTATAAAGCCGTTTTGACCAAGATAGTATGGTACTGGCATAAATATAGGCACATCAATCAATAGAAGAGAGTAGAAAACCCAGAAATGAATCCACAACTATATGGTCAACTAATATTTGACAAAACAGGAAAGAATATCCACTGGAAAAATCCCTTCAACAAATGGCATTGGGAAAACTGGGCAGCAACATGCAGAAGAATGAAACTGGACCACTTTCTCACACCGTGCACAAAAATAAATTCAAAATACATGAAAGACTTAAATGTAAGAGAGAAAACCATCAAAATCCTGAGCAGAACACAGATAACAACCACTTTGACATTGACTGTAGCAATTTCTTACTAGATCTGTCTCCTGAAGCAAAGGAAACAAGAGCAAAAATAAACTGTTGGGGACTTAACCAAAATAAAACCTTCTGTGAAGCAAAGGAAGCAATCAACAAAATTAAAAGGCAGCCTACAGAAAGGGAGAAGAATTTTTCAAATGACATATCTGATAAAGGATTGGTATCCAAAATACATAAAGAACTTTTCAAAGTCAACATCCACAAAACACATAATCCAGTTATAAAAATGGGTAGAAGAGATGAATCAACATTTTCCCAAAGAAGACTTACAGGTGGCCAACAGACACATAAAAGGATGCTCAACATTACTCATCGTCAGGAAAATACATATGAAAACTACAATGAGATCTTACCTCACACCACTCACAATGGCTAAAATTTATGAGACAGGAAACAACAGGTGTTGGTAATGATGCACAGAAAGGGGAACACTCTTACACTGTTGGTGGGAATGCAAACCGGTGCAACCACTCTGGAAAACAGTATGGAATTACTTCAAAATATTAAAAATAGAATTACCCTATGATCCAGCAATTGTGCTATTTACCCAAAGGATCCAGAGTACTGATTTGAGGGGATACATGCACCCTGATATTTATAGCAACATTTTCAACAATAGCCAAACAATGAAAAGAGCCCAAATGCCCATTGAATGATGAACAGATAAAGAATAGGAGGTATATATAATGAAATATTACTCAGCCATAAAAATGAATGAAATCTTATCATTTGCAATGATGTGGATGGAGCTAAAGAGTATTATTCTAAGTGAAATAAGTCAGTCAGGGAATAATAAATGCCATATGAGTTCACCCATATGTGGACTTTAAGAAATGAAACAGATGAACATAGGAGAGAAATAAAAAGAGAAGCAAACCACAAAACAGACTCTTAACTATAGAGAACAAACTGAGGGGTATAGGTTACATGAATAATGGGTCTTAAGGAGGCCTCTCGTGATGAGCACTGGGTGTTGTACATTAAGTGGTGAATCACTAAATTCTACACCTGAAACTAATATTATACTGTATGTTACCTAACTGGAATTGAGGGGAGGGAGGTGGGGGGATGGGCGAGCCTGGTGGTAGGTATTAAGGAGGGCACATATTGTATGGACCACTGGGTGTGGTGCATAAACAATAATCTTGGAACACTGAAAAAATAAAATTAAAAAAAAACTTGAAAGAAAATAGTATACTTAGTTGTTATTTTTAGTACCTGAATAATTATTTTATTAATTCAAATTATTGAAAATTTATAGCTCTTCTATAAAATAATAGCAAGTACAGTAAAATTAGGTTAACATTCTGATCTAAATAGAATATATTTCTTTTTGGCATTAGTAATAACTCTAAGCTTTTCCAAATTAATCTAGCATTATAATGGTACCTCTTAATGGCTTCAGAATTTTATTGGTAAGTAAAGTAAATGTTTATCTTATGCAATTGCAAAATCCAAAAAGTCTCCAAAAACATTATTTTCATAATGTTCAGTATTAAAATATTGAGTTATAAAGTTTTCTGAGTTTTCTACAGAACAAATCAGAGAGTTCTGTAGAAATAGCCACATATTTTGTTAAAAGACAACTGCTTTAGGCTTCAATTGAAACATAAAAATATGTAAAGAAGAAACTTAAATATTACCTCTATCAGTGGTCTTAAACTTCTGTGGACTCAGAAGCCACCTTAAGAGTATGATGAAAGCTATGGACTACCCACCATAAAGCATGAACAAATGTTTTTCCTTAAAATTTCAGTAGTTCACAGACTCTTGAAACCTATGTACTTGAGTTTAAGAACACCCAATTTGGTTCAATCACTGAAAGTATAGTATATTTATATACTTTCTCATTTTTCACTTTAATGCATCAGGAAATTTAGACCCCTGTCCTCAAATAATGCTTTCTCCTTGTTACTGCTAAATATAGAAGGTAACATTTATGCTCTTCAAGATAGTTGTCCTACAAATAAGAGCAACTTGCTCCTATAGTCAGAGCAACTTTTCTGTACCCTGTTTTACCAGAGGAATGCCTTTCAGTCCTTTGATTTGTAGCCACCTGCCAGTTTCACTGCTTTTTCTTCATAAACTGATAACAGGCTCTAGCATTATGGGTCCCATTCTTCTCAGCTGAGGCTCTACCCTAGCTGCTACTGGCATGATTGTGGAATATAGAAAGTTCCACTTCCATTGCCAGTCTCTTACAAAAAGGTAAAAAGGGGTTCAAATCACCCCTTTTCATTCCAAAGTCCACTCTCTTAATCTTGATTTGTCCTGTTTTCACCTGTAGAATCCTAACATTTTCATCCCCAGCAATTTTGATGAAATGTCCTTAAAAATCCTGGATTGTAAGTCTCATTTCAGTCTTTAGCACAGGAAGAGGCCCATTAGTATCATTCTTTAAAACTAATTACTTAATAATTATTTATGAAATGTACAGTACTGTGTGGGATATAATGGTTCCTAAAACCCAGTGCCTAAACTCTAAAAAAATTTACAAACTAGTAGGAAAGCCAGATATGTGCACAAAGGGAAGGGTAGAGCAGAAATATGGAAACTTCCCTTTTAAGTTATAAGTTAGAATTTCTTAAGTGTATATAAACTCTGCATTTGGTAGTTAGTCCTTGTGAAGGAAACTCTTTCTTTTAAGATTTATTTATTTGGCAGAGGGTGGAGAGAGGGACAAGCAGACTCCCCACTGAGTGGAGTGGGGAGCCTGACATGGAGATTGATGTGGAGGTCTATCCCAGGACTCTGAGATCATGATCTGAGCTATGTCTAAGTCAGACACTTAGCCAACTGAACCACCCAGATGCCCTGAGGAAACTTTTTTTTTAATTCCCTATGAGGCTGGGTGTTATACACAACAGATGAATAACTGAATTCCAATCTGAAACTAATGATGTACTTTATGTTGGCTAACTGAATTAAAATTTTAAAAAATCCCACATGATGAATAGAATTAGGGGTACCTGGCTGGCTCAGTTGGTAGAGCAGGTGACTCTTGATCTTAGGGTCATGAGTTTAAGACCCATGTTGAGCATAGGGCCTACTTATAAAACAAAAGAAAGAAAGAAAGAAAGAAAATAGGAGGAGAATTAGGATTTGTCTTCCCTTGAACTAGAAAATTGGTTAAGTGGCAGGCAGAGTAATGGTTCCTACAAAGATGTCCACATCTTAATCCTCAGAACCTGTAAGTACATACCTTATATTGCAAAATGGACTTTGCAGATGTGATTAAAGTTGAGGACCTTGAGATGAGGAAATTACCCAGGTTTATCTAGGTTGGCTCAATCTAATCACATGAGTCCTTGAAAGTGGAAGAGGGAGGTAGAAGATTGGGTCAGGGAGGTGAGACCAAAGAAGAGACAGGAGAAATTCAAAGCAGGAGAGAGATTCAATCCACTGTTCCTTGCTTTGAATATGGAAGAAATAATCTATAACCTAAGGAATGCAGTTGGCCACTAGAAGCTGGAAATAGCTCTCGACTGACAACCATCAAAGAAAGAGATTTCAACCCCACCACAGCAAAAAATTGAATCCTGCCGAGCCCCCAAATGTGCAGAGAAACAAATTCTCCCCTAAAGCCTCCATCAAGAAAGAAAATTCCTGTCAATGCTCTGATTTTAGCCCAGTGGGATCCATGTCACACTTCAATATATGGAACTACAAGATAGTAAATTCGTGTTAAACCTTTAAAAATATTAAAGTTATCCCAAACAATTTCATCCTCAATAATATAAGTTGCTATATAGGGCAAATTCAAATGGCAAACACTGCTTTGATAGGAAACATGTTTTTGCCAAATGAACACCACCCATGGTAGATATAACTCACTCATGATGAATTATGGCAGGAGGGCATAACATGAGTAGAGAAGCTCAGATACCTCTATCACCATCTGGCAATTTGGTTGTAGCCTATTTATTCACATTTTGTGTGCCTTGATAATGAAACTGAATAATTATTTAAGACTATTTATTTACTTATTTATTTGCATGTAATGTAATATTTGTTTCAGGGGTACAGGTCTGTGATTCATCAGTCTTAAACAATTCAAGTGCTTTAAATCAATTTTACCCAATAATAAGTACTTCAACATTCAAACCATTCTCTTAGTGTGAAAGATGAGAGACTGTGAAGTTAATACAATAAAGGAAAAAAAATGTTGCGTATGCTGATGGTTCCCAGAAAGATGATTTTGGTTTTATTTATTTTTTTAGTTTACATTTAATTAATTAACATATAATGTTATATGTGTTTCAGGGGTATGGGCCTCTGATTCATCACTCTCATATAATAGCCAGTGCTCATTACAACACATGTTCTCCCCAGTATCCATCACCCACTTATCCCATACCCCCAAATACCTCCACTTCAGCAACCCTCAGTTTGTTTCCTATGATTAAGAGTCTCTTATGTTTTGTCTCCTTATCAAGTTTCAAATTGCTTCATTATTTCCTCTCTTCCCTATGATCCTCTGCCTTGTTTTCTTAAATGCCACATATCAATGAGATCATACGATAATTCTCTTTCTCTGATTCATAATACCCTCAAGTTCCATGATACCCTCAAGTTCCATCTTTGCCATGGCAAATAACAAGACTTCATTTTTGATGGAAGCATAATATTCCATTGTGTATATATACCACTCTTCTTTATCCATTCAACTGTAGAAGTACATCTGGGGTCTTACTATAGTTTGGTTATTGTGGACATTGCTGCTATGAACATTGGGGTGCAGGAACTCCTTCAGACCACTACATTTGCATCTTAGAGGTAAATACCCAGTGCTCAATTGCTGGGTCATAGGGTAGCTCTATTTTCAGCTTTTTGAGGAACTTTCATACTGTTTTCCAGAGTGGCTGCTGTAGCTTACATTTCCACCAACAGTGTGGGAGGGTTCTCCTTTCTCTGTAACCTTGTTAACATCTGTCCTTTCCTGACTTGTTAATTGTAGCCATTCTGACTTGTGTGAGATGGTATCTCATTGTAGTTCTGATTTATATTTCCCCAATACCCAGTGATGTTGAGCAATATTTTATGTGTCTCTTGGACATTTGGATGTCTTGCATGGAGAAATGTCTATTAATATCTTCTGTCCATTTCTTTTTTTTTAAGATTTTATTTATTTATTTGACAGAGAGAGAGAGAGATCACAAGTAGTCAGAGAGGCAGGCAGAGAGAGAGGGGGAAGCAGGCTCCCCAGTGAGCAGAGAGCTCGATGTGGGGCTCGATCCTAGGACCCTGGGATCATGACCTGAGCTGAAGGCAGAGGCTTAACCCACTGAGCCACCCAGGTGCCCCTTCTGTCCATTTCTTGATTGGATTATTTGTTCTTTGGATGTTGAGTTTGAGAAGTTCTTCATAGATTTTAGATGCTAGTCCTTTATCTGATGGGTCATTTGTGAGTATGTTCTCCCATTCTGTCAGTTGTCTTTTGGTTTTGTTGACGGTTTCCTTTGCTTCACAAAAGCTTTTTATCTTGATGAATTCCCAATAGTTCATTTTTGTTTTTGTTTCCCTTGCCTTTGGAGACATGTCTAGTAAGAAGTTGTTGCAGCTGGGGTCAAAGAAGTTGCTTCCTGTGATCTCTCTAGGATTTTCATGGATTCCTGTCTCACATTTAGGTCTTTCATCCTTTTTGAGTCTATTTTTGTGTATGGTCCACTTTCATTCTTCTACGTGTGGCTGTCCAATTTTTCAAACACCATTTATTGAAGAGACTGTCTTTTTTCTATGGATTATTCCTTCCTTCTTTGTCAAAGATTAGTTAACCATAGTGCTGAGGGTCCATTTCTGGGTTCTCTATTCTGTTCCATTGATCTATGTGTCTGTTCTTGTGCCAGTACCATATTGCCTTGAAGATTACATCTTTGTAATAGATATTGAATTCTGAAATTGTGATGCCACCAGTTTTTTCTTTTTTCCCAACATTCCTTTGCCTATTCTGGGTCTTTCATGGTTCTATACAAATTTTAGGAATATTTGTTCCAGTTCTGTGAAAAGAGAAATTGATGGTATTTTGATAGGGATTGCATTTAATGAGTATATTGGTCTAGGTAGCACAGACATTTTAAAAACATTTGTTCTTCCAATCCATGACCTTGGAACATTTTTTCATTTCTTTGTACATTCCTCAATTTCTTTCATGAGTGTTCCATAGTTTTCTGAGTACAGATCCTTTGCCTCTTTAGTTAAGTTTATTCCTGGGTATCTTATTATTTTGTTTGCAATTGTAAATGGAATGAACTCCTTAATTCCTCTTTCTACTGTATCATTCTTGGTGTACAGAAATGCAACTGATTTCTGTGTATTGATTTTATATCCTACCACTTTACTGAATTCCTGTATGAATTCTAGCAGTTTGGGAACAGAGTCTTCTGGGTTTTCCTCATAAAGTATCATATCATCTGCAAAGAGTAAGAGTTTTATTTCTTCTTTTCCAGTTTAGATGTCTTTTATTTCTTTTTGTTGTCTGCTGAGGCTAGGACTTCTACTAATATGTTGAACAGCAGTGGTGATAGTGGACATCCATGTCACATCCATGAAAAAAGCTCTCAGTATTTCCCCATAGAGAATGATATTTGCTGTGGGTTTTTCACAGATGGGTTTGATGATATTGAGGTATGTGCCCTCTATCCCTACACTGTGAAGAGTTTTGATCAATAAAGGGTGCTGTACTTTGTGAAATGCTTTGTCAGCATCTATTGAGAGTATCATATGGTTCTTGTTCTTTCTTTTATAAATGTATTGTATCACGTTGTTTGATTTGTGGATGTTGAATCAACCTTGCAGCCCAGGAATAAATCCCTCTTGGCCATGGTGAATAATCCTTTTAAGGTCCTGTTGGATCCTATAGGCTAGTATTTTGGTGAGAATTTTCACATCTGTGTTCATCAAGGATGCTGGTTTCTAATTCTCTTTGATGGGGTCTTTGTCTGGCTTTGGAATCAAGGTGCTGCTGGCCTCAAAATGAGTTTGGAAGCATTCCTTCTATTTTTTGGAACAGTTTCAGAATAGGTATCAATTTTTATTTAAATGTTTGGTAGAATTCCCCTGGGAAGTCATCTAGCCCTGGGCTCTTGTCTCTTGGAAGATTTTTGATGAGTGCTTCAATCTCCTTACTGATTTTGGGTCTGTTCAGGTTTTCTATTTCTTCCTGGTTCAGTTTTGGTAGTTTATACATCTCTGGGGATGCATTCATTTCTTCCAGATTGTCAAATTCACTGGCGTATAGCTACTCATAATATGTTTTCATAATTACTTGCATTCCTTTGGTGTTGGTTGTGATCTCTCCTCTTTCATTCATTATTTTATTAATTTGTGTCCTTTCTATTTTCTTTTTGATATATCTGGTGAGGGGTTTATCAATCTCATTATTTTTTTTTCAAAGAACCATCTCCTAGCTTTGTTGATCTGTTGTACTGTTCTTTTGGTTTCTATTTCATTGATTTCTTCTCTATTATATCTCTTCTGCTGGGTTTAGGCTTTAGTTGGTGTTCTTTCTCCAACTCATTTAGATGTAGGGTTAGGTTGTGTATTTGAGGACTTTTTCGTTTCTTGAAAATGGCTTGTATTGCTATATACTTTCCTCTCAGGACTCCCTTTACTGTGTCTCAAAGATTTTGAACAGTTGTGTTTTCATTTTCATTTGTTTCCATGAATTTTTTAGTAGGATGCCCTACAGCCTCCATGTATTTGAGTTCTTTTCAACTTTCCTCTTGTGATTGAGTTCTAGTTTCAAAGCATTGTGATCTGAAAATATACAAGTAATGATCCCAGTCTTTTGGTACTGGTTGAGACCTGATTTGTGACTCAGGATGTGATCTATTCGGGAGAATGTTCCATGTGCACTAGGGAACAATGTGTATTCTGTTGCTTTAGGATGGAACGTTCTGAATACATCTATGATGTCCATCTGGTCCAATGTGTCATTTAAAGCCTTTATGTCCTTGTAGATCTTTTGCTTAGATGATCTGTGCATTTCAGTGAGGGAGGTGTTAAAGTCCCCTACTATTATTGCCGCCATTCCAGCTTTCTTTTTGATGTCCATTAGCATAATAAATGGTTTTCCATCCCCTCATTTTAAATCTGGTGGTATTTTTCTATCTAAAAGTGTCTTTTGCAGACAGTATATCATCAATGGATCTTTCTTTTTTATCCAATCTGATACCCTGTATCTTTTGATTGGGTCATTTAGCCCTTTTACATTTAGAGGAACTATTGAAATGTATGAATTTAGTGCCATTGTGTTGCCTGTAAAGTGACTGTTAATATATATTGTCTCTGTTCTTTTCTGGTCTATGTTACTTTTAGGTTCTCTCTTTGCACAGAGAACCTCTTTTAATATTTTTGTAAGGCTGGTTTGGTCATCACAAATTCTTTTGGTTTCTTTTTGTTCTAGAAGTTCTTTTCTCTCCTTCCATTCTGAATGACAGCCTTGGTGGATAAAGTACTCTTGGCTTCAGGTTTTTCTCATTTAGCACCCTGAATATATCATGCCAGTACTTTCTGGTCTGCCATGTCTCTGTGGATAGGTCTTCTGCCAATCTAATGTTTCTACCCTTGTAGGTTCAAGACCTCTTGTGCTGAGCTGCTTTCAGGATTTTCTCTTTGTATCTGAGATTTGTATATTTCACTATTAGATGTTGGGGTGTTGCCCTACTTTTATGGATTTTGGGGGATTCTCTGTGCCTCCTCAATTTTTATGTCCATTTCTTTCCCAGACTAGGGAAATTCTCTGCTATAATTTGCTCCAATATACCTTCTGCCCTTCTCTCTCTTTCTTCTTCTTCTTGGATCCCAACTGTTCTAATATTGGTTTTTTTTTTTATGTTATCACTTATCTCTTGAATTCTCCCCTCATGATCCAGTAGTTCTTTTTATCTCTTAGTTCCTTTATTTTCCATCATGTGGTCTTCTATGTCACTAATTCTCTCTTCTGCCTCATTTATCCTAGCAGTTAGAGCCTCCATTTATTTCATCTCATTAATAGCCTTTTTGATTTTGACTTGGTTAGATTTTTGTTCTTTTATTTCTCCAAAAAGTGATTCTCTAGTGTTTTTTTCAAGTCCAGCTAGTATCTTTATAATCATTATTCTGAACTCTAGTCCTGACATCTTACTATTGTCCATATTGATTAGGTTCCTGGCAGTCAGAACTCCCTCTTGTTCTCTTTTTTGAGGTGAATTTTTCCACTTGTCATTCTGTCCAGAGGGAAAAAAAAGATGAATGAGTGAACAAAATAGTAAAATGACAACAACGACGCCAGAGAAATACACAATAAACAAACCAAAAGATACCCAAAACCAGGAAAAAGAAAGAGAGAGAGAGAAGAAGAAGAAGAAAAAAAAAGAAAGAAGAAAAGAGAATATAATCAGACATGTGGGCAGAGTAAAGCTAATACAGTTGATTCTGTGTGTATTTTGGTCATTTTTAGGAAACTAGATCCCAAAATTTTAAAGAAAGAAAATCTTATATATGTATAAAAATAAAATTAAATACAATGAAAGGGTAGAATGTAATTGTAAAAATGGACAGTAAAAGACAAGGAAAAAACAAAAGGGAAAGAAGAAGATCAACAACAATAATGACAAAGGAAGGGATATAAACAGACAGGTGAACAGAACAGAGGAATACACTATCCCCTGAGTGTATTTTGGTCAGTTTGTTAAAGGAAACTATATCTCAAAATTGTAAAGAAAGAAAATTCATATATAAAAATATATAAAATTAAATATGTTGAAAGGATAGAATATAACTGTGAAGATGAAAATTAAATCATTAACATAAAACAAAAAGGATGAAGAAGAAAATGAACGAATATGATCAGCTGATTGAATAGAACAGAGCCATACACTAAATTTTTGGTGTATTTTGGTCTGTTAGAAGAAACCACATCCCAAAATTTTGAAGAAAGAAACATTTATATATATATACAAAAATAAGAATAAATACAATGAATGTATAGAATATAACTATAAAAATGAAAATTAAAAAAGATTTTTAAAAAGTTGATAAAATAAGAAACTGGTTGAGAAAAGAAAAGAATTTTTTTAAAGAGAAAAAATTAAATTAAAGTTGAAAGGCTAAAGAATCATTGGAAAACAAGCCATGAGTTCTAGATGCTGTATTCCCCTAGCACTGGAGTTTTGCTGTTCTCACTGATGGGTAAACTTTCTCTTGGCTGGGTGTTCTTCCGGGGTGGGGTGTTGCAATGATTCTCAAGCGTATTTTCTTCAGGAGGAATGGTAATGCCCTTGCCAGGGGGCCACACTAAGTAATCTACTCCAGTTTGCTCTATGTGGCTTTTTTTCCCTGAAGGCTTTCTAGGCAGCTTTAGAGGATGAGAATGAAAACGGTAGCCTCACAACCTCTAGCCCTGGAGCTCAATGCTTGGGGCCTCACTTCTCAGTAAGCCCTCAGAGCAAAGCAATCAATTACTACTTTCTTCCTGGTCTCTTGCCGCACTCCATGCTCAACTGCCCTGTGACTGAGCATTTCTCTCTCAAGCATGCAACCCCATTTCGGATCTACAAACCCTGCAGACTACTGTGGCACACTATACTGCCACTCCTCCTGGGGGATAAAGTGTGGTCTCATGGGTTCTTCTGCTTATTGGGCTCATGCTCAGAGAGCAGTCACCTGACTGTGCCACAGTTCATGGTTTATGGCATCCCTGAGGTGATAGCCCACTCCTGGGCTCACTCTTTGCAGCTGGCTCCACTCCTGGGCTCACTATTTGCAGCTGGCTCCCCTACTCTGATGCCTGAGAATTGTACTGCACTCAGGCACCCCTAGTCTTCCTGTCATCCCAATGATCCTGAGACCACACTGCCCCAGGTAGGGTTTCATCCCTGCTTAGAATCCTACATGACATCCCTCACTGGAAAAGACTTCTAAAAGTTCTGTTTTTATGCTCTACTGTTATAACACTTGCCGGTAGCTGACTGATGGAGGCTCCCTCCCCCATTGTCTATATTCCCATATATTGCCTCAGATTCATTTCTCCGCACCTCCTATCTTGCAGAAAGTGGTCACTTTTCTATTTGTAGATTTGCAGGTATTCTTTTCTTCGATCTCTGGTTAAGTTTGCAGGTGTTCAGAATGAATTAATAACCTATTTAACTGAATTCCTGGGACCAGATGAAATTAAGATGTGGTTTCTTCTAACAGACCAAAATACACCAAAAATCTAGTGTATGGCTATAAATTAAGGTCTCCTACTCTTCCACTATCTTACATTCTCCCAACTTTGGTTTTTGATAACAGAACAAATTGATGGCGTAAGAAATTTCAGGAATAATCAAAGCAGTGGTGATACAGAAGCTCAAATATATTGGACAGATTCAAGCCAAATAACTGGTAGAATGACTTGCTCAGAAAAGGTATTCAGTGGATAAATAGAAATGGACACAAATTTAATAATTTGCTATTGTGAAACTATCCAATAAGACAATGTATGACAAAGAAATATACCTGCAATAAATATACAATAAATTAGCATTATATGACATCTTGGTTAAATGTACAATTTGTTACAGCTCAGAAACAGACCATTGTGGAAAAGCAAGAAGAGCAACAACTAGTTAAATACACCTGAAATTAATGCTATCCAGCATGAAGTTAAAGAAACTTATTGATTTAACCACACTACAAATAAAATAGGCCCTGATGATAATGAATCTGAAGATAAATTATATATCATCAAATAATAAAGTTCCAGAGCCATTAGTGATTACAAATGAAAAATGAATTTCTCTCTCTCTCTCTCTCTCTCTCTCTCTCTCTCTCTCCTTTTTCACTTATTAGGAAAATATTTTGGCCATGAGTGACTTTAAGAATACCAACCGGGGTGCCTGGGTGGCTCAGATGGTTAAGCATCTGCCTTCGGCTTGGGTCATGATCCCAGGGTCCTGGGATCAAGTCCTACATTGGGCTCCATGTTCAGCGGAGAGCCTTCTTCTCCCTTTCCCTCTGCTGCTCTCCCTGCTTGTGCTCTCTTTTTCTATCAAATAAATAAATAAAATTTTAGAAAAAAAGAATACTAACCAAATACCTACCAAATCAGAATCTCTGGGGATAAGGGATGCCATTTTAGAAGCACCCCACGTGATTGATTGTTTCCTGTGCTAAGGCTTTCGGATCACAAAAATCAAAGATATTAATTTGGAAGTTTGAAAAGCTTGAAGAATGTCCATAGCTTTCGTCAGATCCTTCAAAGAGACCTTCTATTAAAAAATATTGTTAAGAAGAAGAAAAAACACAATAGACCTAATCCAAAATAATTCCTATTTTACATTGATCTGTATTGCATAGTTAGAAGGAAATCAGTGTTATTTTGAGTAACAGCTTCTACTGTTAGGTAAATTCATGTTAGTTTCAAGCCTATGCTCAAATATTACCTTATCAAAGAATACTTTCCTGACAGACTTTCATAAACAATAACTGCTTTCATTCTCTTACTATCGCCATATCAACATACATAATCTGTCAGTCAACAGTGATAGATTCAAAGGAGAGTAATTCAGTTCAATTAGAAGTAGTGCAATTTCTATCACAAGGGATTTTGTTCTTCCCTTTGATGGATAGCATGGAAAAATGACAAGCGGTTTGCAGTTTTTGCAGCAATTTTGTACCTATAAGACAAGACTCTGGATTTGACAGATACAGAAGTTTCAAAATAGAATTTCATATATATGGATACAAACCACATACACACCTTGGAATATAGAAGAGAAAGACGAAGTAAATCCATTATAGGTGATATCATTTTAACTGATTGATCAACTTTTGCTCAAAGCCAACCCACGTCCAATTTTTTAGTAATTATATGCAATAAATTTCTTTCTTCACTTTTTTTTTTTATTGCATTTCAGTTGGGTTTTTTTCACTTGCAAACAAAAGCATCCATACATAGACCCTGACTACGGCTTTAAAACAAGATGATCATGTTCAGAGTGATCAAAATGGGTGAGCAATATCTATTGCAGAAAGTTTATGGTTGCCTGAGCTTTGCAATATATTATACATGCTCTAATACTTATGTATTTTATAAATATACAATTTCTTTATAACCTTGCTTAGATTATTTTGTTTTCTTTAAAATGACAAAATGGATGAAAAGCCTAATTGCAAGACAGGAAAACCATCAAAATCCAACAGGAGAACACAGGCAGCAACCTCATTGACCTTGGTTGTATCAACTTCTTACTAGACAGGTCACTGGAGGCAAGGGAACAAAAGCAAAAATGAACTATCAGGACTTCATGAGGATAAAAAGATTCTGCACAGTAAAGGAGACAATCAACAAAATTAAGAGGCAGCCTATAGAATGGGAGAAGATATATGCAAATGATATCTGATAAAGGGCTAGTATCCAAAATCTATAAAGAACTTATCAAATTCAACACTTACCAACTTATCAAACTCAACATGGTTGAAAGAATAGTCAAAATGTTTTTCATCTTAAAACTTATTTATTTGAATTGATAGTATATGTACATACTTAAAATTTTTAAATTTAATTTTAATGTAGTTAACACACAGTGTTACATTAGTTTCAGGTGTACAATAGAGTAATTCAACAATCCCGTAATCACCTGGTGCTCATCACACCAAGTGTACTCCTTAATCTCTGTCACCTATTTCACCTGTCTCCCCACTTCGCCTCTGGTAACCATCAGTTTATTCTCTATAATAAGAGTCTGTTTCTTAACTTGTATTTTTCTCTCTCTTTTTTCCCTTTTCTCATTCTTCATAACTTCCACAAATGAGTGAAATCATATGGTATTTGTCTTTGACTGACTTATCTCACTTAGGATTATACCCTCCAGCTCCATCCATGTTGTTGCAAATGGCAAGATTTCATTCTTTTCGTGGCTGAGTCAGCACATCTTTATCCATTTATCAATTGATGGACACTTGATCTGTTTCCATAATTTGGCAATTGTAGATAATGCTCTTATAAAAATTAGGGTGCAAATGATCCCTTTGAATTAGTTTTTTGTATTCTTTGGGTAAATACCTAGTAGTACAATTGCTTGATCTTAGTGTAGTTCTGTTTTTAACTTTTTGAGGAACTTCCATACTGTTTTCCAGAGTGGTTGCAGCAGTATGCATTCCCACCAACAATGGAAGAGGGTTCCCATTTCTCTGCATCCTTGCCAGCACCTGTTGCTTCTTATGTTGTTAATTTTAGCCATTCTGACAGGTATCAGGTGGTATCTCATCATGGAATTTTTTTTACATAAAGGTTTTCTTCTTTTTTTAATTGACATATAGTTAACATATGATGTTATATTAGTTGCAGGTGTACAACATAGTGATTTGGCATTTCCATAAATTACTCAGTGCTCATCACTGTAAATGAAGATGTCATTTATCACCATGTTATTACAATAATATTGATTATATTCCTTATGCTGTACTTTTCATTTTCATGACTTATTTATTTAATTTAATTGAATTTAAATTCAATTAATTAACATATAATGTATTATTTGTTTCAGAGGTGGAGGTCAGTGATTCATCACTCTTTTATAAGACCCAGTGCTCATTACATCACATGCCCTCCTTAACGTCTATCACCCAGTTACCCCATCATCCCACCTCCTTCCCCTCCAGGAACCCTATTTCTTTCCCATAATTAAAAGTCTCATAATGGTTTGTCTCCCTCTCTGATTTCATCTTTTTCTGTTTTTTTTTCCCCCCTTCCCCTATGATCCTTTCTTTTGTTTCTTAAATTTCCCATATCAGTGAGATCATAACTGTTTTTTATGGTTGGGTACTCATATGTTGGTTGCATAAATATTTATGATTATTTATATCTTCTTGTTGGATTGTACCCTTTATTATTATCATTGTCCTTCTTTGTATATTGTTGTACTCTTTGTTTTAAAATCTAGTTTTCTGATATAAGTATTGCTATTCCAGCTTTCCCTTGACATCCACTTGCATTATAAATTTTTCTTGATCCCTTAACTGTCATTCTGCAGGTGTCTTTAGGTCTGAAATGAGTCTCTTATAAGCAACATACAGATATAGATATCCGATCTGTCACCCTGTCTTTTGATGGGAGCATTTAGTTTATTTACATTTAAAGTACGTATTGATAGATATGTATTTATTGCAATTTTATTACTTGTTTCATTTTTTTTTCAAAGTTTTTCTCTGATCCATTATTGTCTTTGTTCTTTCACGTTTTGCTGGTTTTCTTTAGTGATGTACTTGGATTCCTTTCTCTTTATTTTTTCCATATGTACTAGTGGTTTTTGATTTGTGGTTACCATTGGGTTTGTATATATCATATTCTGCATGTAGCTGTCTATATTAAGTCGATGGTCATTTAATTTGTATCCATTCTTTCCTCCTCTCCTCCCCATATTTTAGATGTATAGTGACATATTTTATTTCTTTTTATTCTGTGAGTTTCTAGACTGATTTTTTACAGAAATATTCATTTTTACTGTTTTTATATTTCCTACTTGTATACAATCACTTTTGCTATTTCTTTTCCACTCAAAGTGTCCCCTTTCCTGCAGGGATGGTTTAGTGGTTATGAATTCCTTCAGGTGTGTGTGTGTGTGTGTGTGTGTGTGTGTGTGTGTGAAACTCTTTATCTTTTCTTTTATTCTAAATAATAAACTTGCTGGATAGAGTGTTCTTGGCTGCAGATTTTTCCATCAGCAATTTGATTATATCATGCCACTCCCCTCTGGCTTCCTACATTTTTGGTGAAAAATCTGCTGATAGCTGTATGAGTTTGGCAGTGTATGTAATTCTCTCCTTTTATCTTGCTGCTTTTAGTTTTTTTCTTTATCACTACATGTTGCCACTTTAATTACAGTATGTCATATTGTGGATCTATTTTTATTTATTTTGTTGATGTCCTCTGTGCTTGTTGTACCTGGATTTCTGTTTTCTTCCCCAGAGTAGGAAAGTTTTCAACTATTATTTCATTAAATGTATTTTCTGATCCTTTTTCTCTCTTTTTTTCTTCTGGGATCCCTATAATATGAATGTTATTCTGTTTGATGGAGTCACTGAGTTCCCTAAGTCTATTCTCATTTTGCAAAATTATTTTTTTCTTTCTTTTGTTCAGCTTAATCAAGCTTTCTATTACTCTGCTTCTTCCATTCTGTTGTACATTCCAGCAAATGTGTTTTTAACTTCATGTCTAACTTCCTTTATCTCTGTTTTGTTATTCCTTATATCTTCATTTAGGGTCTCATTGATGACTTCTACTCTTTTCTTAAGTCCAGTGAGTATCTTCATGACCATTACTTTAAATTCTCTACTAGGCATGTTATTGATATATGTTCCACTTAGTTCACTGGACATGGCCTTTCCCTGTTATTTTACTTGGGAAATATTCCTCTGTCTTCCCATTTTATCCCATTTCATCTAAGTCTACTTGTGAAATGAGACCTTTCACCACTCCCACAAGAAGTGAGACCCTGAAAAACTTCTGGGTTGGAAGATACAGTATTGGTGGGAGCTCAGTTCTGCTCTGGGGATGAAGCAAGTGTAACTGAGAAGGGCAGTTACACTGCAGTTTGGAAGACCGTGGGATTGGTATAAGCAAGTTAGGTAGGGAGTGTCAGCACTTCACTGGTTCCCACAGGTGGTCCTGTGCTTATCCTGAGGGGAAGGGGAGGAAAATGACACCTGAAAGTTCTTTTGTTCCTGGAAGTGACTCTCTGTGAATGCTGCCTCTCTGGAACAAGCTCTGATATGAGCAAAAAACCTTCCCACTGTGTGCCCCCAGTGATCTTCAGGTCGCTATTTCTATGCTGTATGTCTATGATTTGTTTGCCCTGTTTTCTCTCCAAAAGCATCCCAGTGCCCTGCCTGAGCCAAGTTTATTGATCTTAAAAACAGTCCCCAAACCCAGTTGTTGCAAGAACTCAAGAAACTCAGTGCTTCTTGTGTTTCAAGCCTTTTGCTAAGGGATTTGTTTTCCCTGTGTGGGCTCCCCTGTGGGCTAGTTTGTCTTATGTTCTTCTCCATGACTGTGGCTCCCTCCCCATCATGGTGGTCACAATCTGTTTCTCTCCCAGGCCATGTCTCCACATGTCCTACCCTATTTCATGGTTCTCTTCTCCACCTTTAGTCATGAAGTTTGTTCTGACAATCTTCAGGTTGCTTTCTAGGGTATTTAGGATGATTTGGTAGTTATCTAATTTTATTTATGGGACAAGAGGAGCCTAGGGTCCTCCCACTCCACTGTCATCTTCTCAGATGCCAATAACAGTTAATTTTGTTTATTAAAGATTGCATTTATTTAAGATAAATAAGAGAGAGGTAACAGAGGAGGCAGAGGAAGAGCAAGAGAGAGAATCTCAAGGAGACTCCATGCTAAGCACAGAGCCCAACACAGGGCTTGATCTCATAACCCTGAGATCATGACCTGAGCGAAAGCCAAGAGTCAGACACTTAAGTGACTGAGCCACCCAGGTGCCCCCAGAACAGTCAATTTTTACAAGAAGTTGGGTTACTTTGCTCTTGTTGTTTTTTCTTTTTTTTTTTTTTTGGTGGTATATCACGGTATTTGTCCTTTTAATTCATTTATTTTCAGGCTGTTGTTTTTGACCTAAGGGAATTGAAGAAGCTCATTTCTCACTCCCTTGGAGGACCCAGTATTATGAGGATAGTGATGAGGCCATTTACAAAATCATTTGTTCTTTAGGTTGGACTCTGTTTGGCTCTGTGCAAATAATTATAAAACCATTATTTTAGAATAAGAATTCTAGTTTGCTTTAAATCAGTTTTTGTTTAGATGTGACCTTACCTGACTTTTGACTTCTCTATACTGACCCATATTATGAAATACAAGTTATACATTCTAGGTATGGATAATGTATCATTTCACTTATCAGATAATTCAAAAATAAGAATCTCTGTCATTTCCATTTGTGAAAATGTTTAAAGACTGCGTGTGTGCATGTGTGTACATGCACATATCTGTATCACTCAGGGTTCTCTAGAGAAGGAAATTGAGCCAATATAATATAATATAATATAATACAACAAAATATATTTATGTGTATGTGTGGAGGGAGGGGCAAAATATCTATCATCTATCTATCTATTGAGATATCTAAATATACATATAGAAAGAGAGAATGAGAGAGAGAGAGAAATGTAAAGAACTGGCTCATTTTGGGAAGAAAAATATTTTTTCTTCTGTCCTCCTGTGTTATTTGGCTGGTCTAAGGATTAAATTGACATAAAACAGATATAATGGGGGAAAATAAATAAAAAATTGTATATATATATAAAATATATATATAATTTTTCTGGGCCTCTGCCATATATATATATATATATATACACACACACACACTATATATATATACTATATATATATTTTATATGGCATATATATATATATATATATATATATATATGGCAGAGGCCCAGAAAAATTGAGCAACTCCCCAAAAGGGCCAAAGCTATCACTACATGCATACCATCCTCAGCTAAAGACAAAGAAGATACTGGAGGTGAGGAGTCAGTTATGGAAGACTACCAGGAAAAGCACAGTAAACAAGGGTAAGATTTTTATGCAGATTTAGGTCCTTGTTTCTCCATTGATAAGAGTGCCTAGAACTTTTGTCATTCCCCTCTTCCTGGTATAGCAAGGAAGATACCCAAATCAATGGAGATTTCCCTTGTAAATGTGTCTAAAAAAGGGTAACTTCTTTTGGTTTTCAGAACTGCTCTTACATCTGCAGTTACTTAAAATAACCAGCTTAAAGTGCTGAATATGCCAAAGGATCATGTATTGGAGGGATGAGATTGGCTACCCTTCACTTACATAATTGTGGAGGCTGGCAAGTCTGAAATCTGTAGAGCAACTGGCAGGCTGGAAACTCAGGTAGGACTTGATGTTACATATTTTTTAATTATTTAATTTTTTATTTGACAGAGAGAGAAATCACAAGTAGGCAGAGAGGCAGGCAGATAGGAAGGGAGAAGCAGGCTCCCTGCTGAGCAGAGAGCCCGATGTGGGGCTCGATCCCAGGACCCTGGGATCATGACCTGAGCCGAAGGCAGAGGCTTAACCCACTGAGCCACCCAGGTGCCCCAATGTTACATTTTTTAATTAGAATTTTTTCCTGGTAGGAAACCTCACTTTTTGTTCTTAATGCCTTTCAACTCGTTGAGGCCCACCTACATTGTCTAGGGCAATATCAGTTACTTAAAATCAACCGATTGTAGATATTAACTACATCTACAAGTACCTTTGCAGCAACATCTAGATTAATTTTTGATCAAATAACTGGGTACTATAGCCTAGCCAAATTCACATATAAAAGTAACCATTACAATATCTTATAAGGACATATAATTCTCAGTTTCAAGTTCCTTGGAATTAATTTCTTTTTTAAAAGATTTTATTTATTCATGAGAGAAAGAGAGAGGCAGGCTCCTGGTGGAGCAGGGACTCTGATGTGAGACTCGATCCCAGGACCCTGGGGTCATGACCTGGGGCAAAGGTAGAAGCCTAACTGACTGAGCCACCCAGGTGCTCTTGAAATTAATTTCTTAAGCAGTTGCCATTAGATAGAAAATTTGTACTTCTTTTTTTTTCTAAGTCATTAAATGTATATTCTTCATAGAGATTAGGTTTGTTATCCTTAACATTTTTCTTCCTGAGAAGAAGCATTACCACATTTACTACTGTTAGCTAACAAAATATTTTTTTTCTCACTTGCTAACCCTACATAACCTGTTTCTGACCATACTTGTGATTTTGCAAGATTTTGGCAGTTATCTTAGGGCACTTTATTTATGTTTACTGTCTCCTTTACTTTCCCCAGATTGGAGAAACTATAGCTTGACAAAACCTCATAGGTGAGGGCTAATTTGAAATAGTCCATCTTGCTTTCAGATCATTTTCACAGAAGAAAGCACATCTTGTTTTCAAACAGGTTTATCTCTGTTTTCTTATTATTGGTGTTTTTGTTCTAGGGGCTCACCACAATCCATTATAAGGGTGTGATTTTTAACAACATGGTAGCTATTTAGTATTCCACTCTGTTTACTGTCCACGTTTGTGAGAAAACTCCTCCTGTTCATTTGAGAATGATAATAGCAAAAGTAACTTTAGTCATAATTTTAGCTCCATTATATAAATCATTTGATATTTAAAAATTATTCTTTTGAGGATAACCTCATTTTGGATTGTGAGTTGTCAAGTAGATCATGCTACTTAATATGTCCAAGGAAAAAATTGAGAAATATCTACAGTATTTGGATAATAATAGTCTATTTATAGCAACACAGAAAAATGAATTTTTTTGTTCTCTGGTTACATTGAAAAAGTAATTGAAAATTCAAATGATTAAAAGACATAGATATATTATATTCCAAATTATATCATACTCTTACTTCTCCTTAACCAAGTCTTTCAAAAGAAGCCAGAAATGCATTCTCATGTCTTATTAATAAGATTTGGAGGAAAAAAATCCAATTATAATGTTGGTAGTTATTGAGTGCACACACTTGCCTTCAGGTAAGATATATGAGGTTGTTCCAAACATGAACAAGCTTAAATTTTAGGACCTTTAGGGAAAAATCAACTTTGCTAAACCATTCAATGTTTGAAAGCCCTAAAAATGCAGGTACACACCAGATACCTGTTGTTCTCAGTTAACTCTGATGGTATTACACCAGGAAGTGCTTGCTTTCAAGAATAAAACAAATCTAGCCACATTTTTCTTTGATGATGTTGAGTCATACCCCATTTTTAAAGTTAGTATTTCAAAAGATTATACTATAGGCACTCTGAAGTTGTAAATCTAATGTCATTGTTGTTAGA
Organism: Martes martes; assembly: GCF_963455335.1. NCBI lineage: Eukaryota > Metazoa > Chordata > Mammalia > Carnivora > Mustelidae > Martes > Martes martes. The sequence goes on from NC_137897.1 coordinate 70,749,783, forward strand.
CTGACTCTATAGGACATTACAAATCAATAGTTATATTTTCTAAAAAAATATTTATTTTTAATAATAATAAAAATTTTAATAAAATTTAAATAGAATTTTAATAAAATTTAATAAAATATTTTAAACATTTTTAAATAAAATTTTAAAATAAAATTTTAATAAATTTAATAAAATAATGTTTAATAAAAATTATTTTCTATGAAAACTATTATAAAATAATAGTTTTATTTTCTGAAAGCAATTATACCTTTAACATAATTTCATACAATCTAAATAAGAAAACATTTCATATTTGACATGTGTTTGAAAAGAAGGTATTTGGTTAAATTTGTGTACTTTGTCTTTTAGGTAATATATCCATAAGTGAAGCAGACATAATACAGATGCCTTTATTTATTTTTTAATTTTTTTTAAATTTTATTTATTTATTTGACAGAGAGAGAGATCACAAGTAGACAGAGAGGCAGGCAGAGAGAGGGGGAAGCAGGCTCCCTGCTGAGCAGAAAGCCCGATGCAGAGCTCTATCCCAGGACCCAGAGATCATGACCTGAGCTGAAGGCAGAGGCTTAGCCCACTGAGCCTCCCAGGTTCCCCAATACAGGTGCCTTTATAACATGTTGCATGATAGAGTAAAATTTTGTGTAATATGATTTCATTTTAGATCTTGATTTAAAAATGAAAAGGTTAGTCAGAAGTCAAAATTTTGTCTTTAACATCTTGATTCACATGTAGCTTGATTTCATGTATGCCACCCATAAAAACAAAATCCAGGGTATTAATAACTGTGTGATAAAAACAGATTTAGAAGTAGCAATAGGAGAATTAGACTACTTTTTATAAAATCGTACAACCGTACTCAGGGAAAGAAAAACAAATATATCGACATAGAGATTCAGCCAAGATGCTATGTTTGATTTGTGTATCTCTTTACAACCTTTACCTAAGCTACCTAGAAGATTAAAGCATCAAATATATCTTTGTCTTTTAACACAGTAAGATAAATTTGTTCAAGTACACATATGCACACAAGACATTCTGCAAAGCAAGGTGGCAAGTAATTAATTTTCAATTCATTTGAAAAGCCTCATATAGATAATAATGGTAAAAAAAAAAGATTATTGCCAAGCTGTGTATTTAATGTGCTATAATTAGATAGGACTTAAGTTATTTGCTTATTAAACTAGAAATGCATTCAAGATCATAAAGCTTGGATGCAATGTATTTTCCTTATGAAAATAAACATTCTGATAAGCCAGCTTCCATATTTAATATGAATGGACACAAAACAAAATAACTCCAAATCACATAAGTGCTCTGGAGATTTTCAAGGAGGTAAGAAGGTGGGTTTGTTTATTTGCATGTTATTCTATGGCATTGGGAGTAATCCAAATGAGTTTGTCTCATTCTGTGCTATGGATTATGTTGACTATTGAGCCAATTACATTTTGATCCTTGCAGTATAAAAACATATTTCACACAGTAAATAACAAGATTGTTCTGAATTGATTCATTGAGCAGCAGCAATTTATGAAATTCTTGCTCTATTTAATGATTCACTCTATCATTCAATTAACTGAGTTTTTCTGGACTACCACGATAGGGATACATTGTTCATTGTTAGATGTCACCTGGGAGGGCAATCTTACTTTCAAGGTCACTAAGTTTAAATTCAATCCATTCATAGAAGGTGACATAATTTCAGCATTTGTGTTGTGTGTAGCAGAATTGAAATAGAGCAAAATTATAAAGTAGGTGAGATTAATCTTTAGTTGCCTGCTATGCCTCATTCAGGATCCCTTTATCCATTCTTGATAGGATACTAGGACTTAAAAGACAGTAGATCTAATGGTAGAGTAGATATTTTGGGACTTCAGACTGCCATATGATATTTCTAGTTTACTGAGAAAAACTCATTGCTTCTGAAGTGAAAATTCCCGGAGAAAAATCATTAAAGGTAGTTTTACTCTAAAATAATATGCATTGTTATTATTTGTTTAATTCATTCTAAATACTGGGCAATTTACAAAATATATAATTCACCCTTATTTTTAGTATGTGGTGTATACAAATAATTAAAAAAAAAACACTCAGAAACACACCCATTATGTTATCAGTGTAGATGGGTGAGCATATAGATAAAATGATCAGCAATGGTATACATTCTAAAAACACAAAATTCTGTATGGTTAAATAATGACTTCCATTATTTATCATTAGAAATAAAGCTTCAATGGACTTCGAAAATGACAAAATGAGTTTCAAGATCATAAACTTAAAAACCAGAAGTCTTTAAAAGTCCTTAAGGGCCCCTGGGTGGCTCAGGCAGTTAAGCATCTGACTTCAACTCAGGTCATGATCTCAGGGTCACGGGATTGGTTTGATGTTGGGCTCCATGTTGGGCTCCACGTCGGGCTCCATGCCGGGCTCTGCATTTGGCTCCATGTTCAGCAGGGGTTATGCTTCTCCCTTTCTGTCTTCCTCTATCCCTTTCCTGCTCATGCTTTCTCTCTCTCAAATAAATAAATAAAATCTTTAACAAAATTCTCAATAGTAAGGTAAGTAACAAAGGAATCTATGCTGTAATGACTCCATTTCTTGGATCCATAGAAAAACTTTGTTTTATGTAATGCTTCATTGTTTATCAGAGCCAGCATAAATCTAACTGCATTTGATAATGCTTTTGCTACTACTCTGAGCAGTTAAAAACATTTTGGAATATCTTCTATTCTTTTTCAGTCCTTAAGGTATTTCCCACTTAGAGAGGTTTTTCCATATTAACATTCATGCCTTCTATTGTTCTTCCTAGTTCTTTCAATTGATGTCTTGTTAGTTGACATAATGAAAAGAGCAAATTGCCTAATCAAGCTTTTTGAAACTGGAAAGATTTTTTAAATTATATGCATGTAATGCATGTCATTGAAATTAGTGGAATTGGGTTATTTTTTTAAGATTATTTATTTATTTATTTGACAGTGAGAGATCACAAGCAGGCAGAGAGGCAGGCAGAGAGAGAGGAGGAAGCAGGCTCCCTGCTGAGCAGGGAGCCCAATGCGGGGCTCGATCCCAGGACCCTGGAATCATGACCAGAGCTGAAGGCAGAGGCTTAACCCACTGAGCTACCCAGGTGCCCCAAAATCAGTGGAATTGTTAATGAGAATGAACTCATAACAAATTCACTTGAAGAGAGGAACTATTTCTGCCCTCCCTCTATGATCATCACACAGAACAGAGAAACAAAGATACATAGACTGTCAACATCTGTAGAGTAAAATTTATGATGGAATTAATGCTTTCAGAATTATAAATATACAAGTGTGGCTCTACATCTGCTAACTCATGTTTTTTGACAATAAGTTATGTTGAAAGGCGTTTGGTGTTGCAGGTAAGCACTATGGGGTAAGGGATCCCAATATGTTTATTTTCTGATGCACATCCCTATGCCAGAAGGTCAGAGTCTTCATGGAAACTGTCCACAATTTCCTTCCAACGTGAAGACAGAGTAGTAAAAATATTTCCAGAGGTGTAGAACAACCTCAGCAAAACCTATTAATAATACAGGTTGTATGAAGGTTGATATAATCTATCCATCTCATCCACACATATCGCAGAGTCAGGTAGATACCCTATTGCAATTAGTGTGTTAGAAATTCATTAAGCTATCTTCTTCAGGACTTATGTTTTTTCTCCCTCATCAAGGAGAGGACTGAATAGCACACCTCCTTTTCTTTTCTAATGCCAAAGAAAATCAGCTTAGAAGAATAATCAAATTTACTATAGTCATTTTTCAACAATACAAAGAGTCAGAGTATATGTGTTTTTCTACCACAACAATTGTTTTCATATCTGTGTTTTTTATGTTTCATATTTGTGTTCTTACATATTTATGACTTTGTAGTAATATGCTGCAAGTATCACCAATTCAGAGTATTCCCCTGGAAACTTTACATTATTTATTTTTTTAATTTATTTTTTCAATGTTCCAAAATTCATTGTTTATGTACCACACATAGTGCTCCATGCAATACATGCCCCCCCTTAAAACCCACCACCAGGCTCACCCTAGAAACTTTACTTTTAATAACATTTCATTACAAAAATATTTGTAATTCAGTAAGAACACATCAGTATAATGGAAGTCAATAAGAAGCATTAGGACAAAGTAAGCATCAAAGAAATATGTGTTTTGTACATACCTAAAAATGTATATATCATGGAAATCAAGTGCTTTAATAAGAAATGTGATCTTCAGTGATAATAGTGATCAAGAGTTTATAGGTACTGAGATTGGATTGTTTAGTCAGAAGCAAGATGGGACTGTATGAAAAATAATTTCCATTCTTTATGTCTCATGACCTGTGGCACACAGTTGCAAGGCACCCAAATAAATAGGGGTGACTACTATGATAGAACATGTTGTGAAACCAAGTGACATATATAAGAATTTGTCCCATGATGTAGCTTTTTAAAATACCATGTGGTAATCAATGCAGCAAATAAGTTCTAACTTAAAGTAGAATAAGAGTATCTATTGTCCAAATTGCTCAAAATTATTCACTATTTCTATGATCACAATTCTGAAATTCTGGCTCTAGTGAGTGAAAAAATGGATTATACACTTTAGGAAAGACAAAGAGTTTTTGCTAAAAGAAAAATGAAAGGTAAAACAACATGGTGACATCCTTTATTTTTTCATATTCAAGAAATTATTTTTTTCACAAAATTACTTGAAATGAAAATTGTTGAATTGCCTGAAAATAGATTTCACTTAATTATCTATAAATGCAAGGTATTGAGGCAGTTGCCTTTAGATCTTATGACTTGAATAGCATTAAAGTATAAGTACCCTCAAGTGCTTACACTATACTGAAATTCTGTGTCTTTGTGATCACTACTGCCATTCCCTCTGAAAGAACACCCACATTTGGTAGTAGCAAGTGCTTCATAGTGAAAAGATGTATGGATTTTCCTCTTTATTTAACTTTGTCTTAAAAGGATTTGAATGGTAATTTTAACCAGGATGTTGTTACATCCCATTTTATATCACCAGTCACATTTGTGTGCCATTTAAATTTGTGATGAAAAATCTGCATATACTTGGATTTGGCTAAAAGATGATATTATGTTTATTCAGACCACTTAGGTTTGACAACATGAGATTAATAGCTCAATTTCACAAGAATAATTTCTCATGAGATTTCCAAATTGTGCAACTGTGCTCCTAAATGTGTCTTCTGTAGGAACTGCCTGGATTTTATACTTCCTCCTGGGTTTACCTGGTATAAACATACAATTTCTGTATCTATTTTGGTCACCACGTTTGATATGAACATATCCTTTTGCCTAAACCACATGTTAACAGTTAATCAGTTATTAGTTGATAGTTAATAGTTTATACATTCTGAGGTGAGTTAATTTTCTTTTTAGAGAGGCTGATCGTGTCACCATATTTATCAGATATGTTAGTTATAATCCTGAAGAGCAAAAATCAAGTGAATTGATACGAGTAGCGAGCAAAAACTTATTAAAATTCTACTGCATTTAAGCACTATAAGCATTTACTTTCAATATGGAAATATATGTGATATTTGTGGGAAGAGATTATAAATATCAAAATGTGAATTAGTGACACATGTAAAAATACCACATAGAGTTTGGGGATTAAATTGGAATTTACAGAAAGATAGATCTAGACAAGCAGCAAAGAATGGTAGGAGATTATGAAAGGCAAAGTATTCTAGTCTGGAGAATAATAGGAGCAAAATCTGAAGCTATTGGAATTTTTCATCTGGAAATTCAAATAGGAACTAATAAAGGCTATTTTATTTTGAATTTTGTTAATTACATGTGTTTATGAAATTCCATAAAGGCTGTAATTAATTGACTATATTATGATGTGCATAACTATTTCAGACAAAGTTCTTTTTAGGTGAGAATTATTATTTCATGCCAATTTCTATTTACATGACTACCATCTGTATATGGAAAGTGACCAAAAGTATATTTTGCATTGTTTCCTTCCTGGTGGGAACAGGAAGGGAGAAGAGAACTAAGCTGTACTTGTGGTAGGTCTGGCTCTCTTGACTCACTGTCAGTGTCATTAATGAACTTCCTTCTTTGTCTTCTCAAGCATTTTCAATGCCTACTCCTTGACTACTGGGAAAATGTAACAACCCAACTTCCACACCTCCTACTAGCTTAAAATATGTAGAAAACCGCATATAAACAATGGACTCACAAGTTCAAAAGGAAAGAGTAAGACACTGGGATGCATTATCTTATAGGTGTGTATGTCAAACCTTTCTTGTCACATGTTTCTACTTTCCTTCTCACATATGGTGTTCCATTCATTTTCCTCCATTCATTTCTAAAATGTTGCTTTTCATTTGTTAGTTTAAAGAGAAAAGGATTATACATCAGTGCCCATGGATCTATGACAAAATATCATTCAACTAAAACTACTTCTGAAGTCTCATTTTCATAATAGGGAGATTTCTACCTGTACCCAGATGAGCTTATACTCACAATCTCCCTGACAGGTAATTTCAGAAAGCATCCTTTTTGTTCACTGAAGCAGTGCTCTGACTACAAAGTGCATTAAATGGTCAACAAAGGGTCACCCACTACAGTGTGTGCTGGGACAGGCTAGAGTGTAGGCAAGTGCACTGCTTTAGGGTTTAGTAGAGAACTCCGTAGTTTAAGTTTGACTGGCCTCCTTTCATTCACAATAACTTGAGCCATTTCAGCTGTGCAATTCCACTGCAGTAAAAGGTCACTTGCCACTGTCAGAATGAAAGGTGAAGAATTGAAGAATTCAGTTATACAAATGATCCAGGCTTTGATTTTTTTTTTTAATTTTGCCTGAACTTATCCAGGTATTTATTCCACTGTGCTTTGACCTGAGAATGTAAATACTGACAGGAAAATAACAATTAAATATGCCTTTATGGTATAAGCAATTTGACCTGTTTTATTATAGCGAGGTTTAAAATGTGAAATTGATCCATATGATGGCGAAAATCTAACAAATATAAGCTGCTAAAAGCAATGCAGTTACATTTAGTACATTGTTCGTACTTGACAGGGCATAATGTTTTGGGAGCTACATCTTAATTCTTCATTCATACCTATCAGATTCCTACCAAAAAGAAGAGGCATTTAAACAGCCCCTATCTCTATCTCCTCTGACTGACTGTGTAGGTGTGTAGGTGATGGGAAATTTTCACTGATCTCTTTTGTATTTGTCTCAGAATCTTTTTCCTGTTTGATTTAAACCATAAGGAACTACTGTTGAAAGCTGATGAGAAACTGGGTAAAGCTTCAAGCCTGTTTCTTTTCTTACTTTTTTTCTTTTCCCCCATTTTGGCTAATTTGTTTCAGAAAGTGAGATGCCTGTTTGCTCTTAATCAGGAATCTCTAAGGTCAGTTAAAACAATTTCCCATAGCTGTTTAAGATGTGCTTGTGCTGCCTGACCGGGTGAATAGGTAAATATTTCAGTAATTGTTCATGAGAATAAATCGTTTTGCTTGGGTCGGGCTTGGAGAGAAAAGTGAATCAAAAGCTGCAGAGTCAGTTGTAGCTGTCTCATGCTTGGTGGAATGCTTCAATCATTTGTGATGTAAATAGTAATTTAATTCTGCTCAATAGTAGGTCAGCCACAAAGATTTAGGTTCCTTCTGAGGTGGGAAAGCTGATTTAACTTGCCATTATTCTTTTGTACAATATTCTTATTTACAATAGTTTCTTAATGACTTATGTCAGAGTAGCTGCTGCTATGATCCTCAAGATATCAGGGCCCATGAAGCAGAATGGTTAATGATGTATGCTTTACTAGTTTCAGTGGAAAACATTACAGATTGTCTGTAACACCATGAACTATAAGGCAACCTCATTATGGAACAGTGCCACATTTTGACCATAAAATAGAAAAACAAACTAGAATGGCTAGGATTTTGCATATCAGAGTGGAGGTTTCAATCTACTTGTGACTAATTTGGTGGTCTTGCAATCTACAAATAGTAACATAGTTCCTTTCTCTTTTCTTTTTCCTATTTTTCCACTTTGTGGTAGCACCGATGGTGTGACCATATGCATTTCATAAAATTACTATGCTTCAGGAAAAGCTGAATTATTCTTTTTTTAAATTTTATTTATTTATTTGACAGATAGAGATCACAAATAGGCAGAGAGGCAGACAGAGAGAGAGGGGGAAGCAGGCTCCCTGCTGAGCAGAGGTCCCAATGTGGGGCTCCATCCCAGCACCCTGAGATCATGACCTGAGCCGAAGGCAGAGGCTTAACACACTGAGCCACCCAGGTGCCCCAAAGCTGAATTATTTTAATTATGTTTTACACAGAAATGAATTATGCATGTATTATGTAGATAATATGAAGGATGTCAGGTAACCATTGTATACATGGCAACTCCTTTCATGCAATTAAAAATAACCTGGGGAAATATTTGGGAAATTTTGAAAGAAAGAAATTTAATTGAGCCTTGAAGTATTTGTTTAAGATTGTGAGCTGGACACTGATTTTTTTTAAAGATTGTATTTATTTATTTGACAGACAGAGATCACAAGTAGTCAAAGAGGCAGGCAGAGAGAGAGGGGGGAAGCAGGCTCCCCGCTGAGCAGAGAGCCTGATGTGGGGCTCGATCCCAGGACCCTGGAATCATGACCTGAGCTGAAGGCAGAGGCTTTAACCCACTGAGCCACCCAGGCGCCCCTGGACACTGATTTTAATTAAAACAAATATTTGAGGGCTGCCTGGTTCTTTCCCAATATAGCCTTTCGCATGATGTAATAAAATACCAGTTAATTGGATTATGGTCATTCAAATATAGAAATTCATTATTCTTTATTTTTATTTTTTTTACTTTTTCAAAAATTTTTTAAATTTTGTTTTATTTTGGGGCGCCTGGGTGGCTCAGTGGGTTAAGCCTCTGCCTTCAGCTCTGGTCATGATCACAGGGTCCTGGGATTGAGCCCTACATTGGGCTCTCTGTTCAGCAGGGATCCTGCTTCTCCGTCTCTGCCTGCCTCTCTGCCTACTTGTGATCTTTCTCTCTGTCACATAAAAAAAAAAAAAATCTTTAAATTTTTTTTATTTTATTTTTATAGTGTTCCAAGATTCATTCTTTATGCACCACACCCAGTGTTCTGCACAGTAAGTGCCCTCCTTAATACCCACCACCAGTCTCACCTATCTCCCCACCCCCCTTCCCTCCAAATCCCTCAGTTTGTTTCTCAGAGTCCACAGTCTCTCACACCACATCTCCCCTTCCAATTTCCCCCAATTCACTTTTCCTTTCCTCCTCCTAATGTCTTCCTTGTTATTCCTCATGCTCCACAAGTAAGTGAAACCATATGATACTTGACTCTCTCTGCTTGACTTACTTCATTCAACATATCTTCCAGTCCTGTCCATGTTTATACAAAAGTCAAGTATTCATCCTTTCTGATGGAGACATAATACATAATACTCCATTGTATATATGGAAATATCTTCTTTATCCATTCTTCTGTTGAAGGGCATTGTGGCTCTTTCCACAGTTTCGTGATTGTGGCCATTGCTGCTATGAACACTGAGGTACATATGGCCCTTCTGTTCACTGCATTTGTATCTTTGGGGTAAATACCCAGTAGTGCAATTGCAGGGTCATAGGGTAGCTCTATTTTTAATTTCTGAGGGAATCTCCATGCGGTTTTCCAAAGTGGCTACACCAACTTGCATTTCCACCTAGAGTGTAAGACGGTTCCTTTTTCCACATCCTTTCCAACACTTGTTGTTCACTGTCTTGTTAATTTTGGCCATTCTAACTGGTGTAAGGTGGTATCTCAATGCGGTGTTTTTGTTTTTGTTTTTTTTTTTTCTTTTTTTTTTTTACAGACAGAGATCACAAGTAGACAGAGAGGCAGGCAGAGAGAGAGGAGGAAGCAGGCTCCCCACGGAGCAGAGAGCCTGATGCGGGGCTCGATCCCAGGACCCTGGGATCATGACCTGAGCCGAAGGCAGAGGCTTTAACCCTCTGAGCCACCCAGGCGCCCCCTCAATGTGGTTTTGATATGAATCTCACTGATGGCTAATGAGGATGAACATTTTTTCATGTGTCTGTTAGTCATTTGGAGAGTTAGTCTTTGGAGAAGTGTCTGTTCATGTCTTCTGCCCATTTTTTGACATGATTATCTGTTTTTTGAGTGTTAAATTTGAGGAGTTCTTTATAGATCTTGGATATCAGCCCTCTGTCTGTAGTATTATTTGCGATTATCTTCTCCCATTCCATGGGTTGCTTCTTTGTTTTGTTGACTCTTCCCTTTGTTGCACAGAAGCTTTTGATCTTGATGCAGTCCCAAAAGTTAATTTTCGCTTCTGTTTCCTTTGCCTTTGGAGACATGTCTTGAAAGAAATTGCTGTGGCCAATGTCAAAGAAGTTACTGCCCATGTTTTCCTCAGGATTTTGATCGATTCCTGCCTAATGTTGAGGTCTTTCACCCATTTTGAGTTTATCTTTGGGTGTGGTGTAAGAGAATGTTCGAGTTTCATTCTTCTATACATAGCTGTCCAGTTTTCCCAGCACCATTTATTGACGAGACTGTCTTTTTTTTCTACTGGATATTTTTTTCTTGCTTTGTCGAAGATAATTTGACCATATAGTTGTGGGTCCATATCTGGACTCTCTATTTTTGTTCCACTCATCTATGTGTCTGTTTTTGTACCAAGACAGTACCATGCTGTCTTGGTGATCACAGCTTTGTAGTAAAAGTTGAAATCAGGCAACATGATGTCCCCAGCTTTGTTTTTCTTTTTCAACATTTCCATAGCAATTCAGGGTCTTTTCTGGTTCCATACAAATTTTAAGATTGTTTGTTCCAGCACTTTGAAAAATGCTGATGATATTTTGATTGGAATTTCATTGAAAATATAGATTTCTCTGGGTAGTATAGACATTTTTGCAATGTTTATTTTTATGATCCATGAGCATGGAATGCTTTTTCATCTTATTGTGTCTTCTTCAATTTCTTTCATGAGTGTTCTGTAGTTCCTCGAGTACAGATCATTTACCTCTTTGGTTAAGCTTATTCCCAGTTAGCTTATGGATCTTGGTGCTATAGTAAATGGAATCAAGTCTCCAATTTCCCTTTCTATATTTTCATTGTTAGTGTATAAGAAAGCAACTTATTTCTGTGCATTGATTTTGTATCCTACTATATTACTGAATTGCTGTATGAGTTCTAGTAGTTTGGGGGTGGATTCTTTTTGGTTTTCCACATAAAGTATCATTTCATCTGCAAAGGGAGAGAGTCTGACTTTTTCTTTGCCAATTTGAATACATTTTATTTCTTTTTGTTTTCTAATTGTTGTTGCTAGGACTTCTAGTTCTATGTTGAACAACAGTAGGGAGAGTGGGCATCCTTGTCCAGTTATTGATCTCAAATGAAATACAGTCAGCTTTTCCCCATTGAGAATGATATTTGCTGTTTTCATAGATATATTTTATGAAGTTGAGGATGTTCCCTCTATCCCTAAACTTCTAAGTGTTTCAATCAGGAACTGATGCAGGATTTTGTCAAATGGTTTTTCTGCATCAATTGAGAGGACCATGTGGTTCTTCTCTCTTCTCTTATTGATTCGTTCTATCACACTGATTGATTTGCAAATGTTAAACCACCCTTGCACTCCAGGGATAAATCCTACCTGGTCATAGTGGATAATCTTTTTAATGTACTGTTGGATCCTATTAGTTAGGATCTTGTTGAGAATCTTAGCATCCATATTCCTCAGGGATATTTGTCTGAAATTCTCCTTTTTGATGGGGTCTTTGCCTGGTTTGGGGATCAGGATAATGCTGGCTTTATAGAAAGAGTCTGGAAGTTTTCCTTCTGTTTCTATTTCTTGAAACAACTTCAGAAGAATAGGTATTATTTATTCTTTGAATTTTTGGTAGAAATCCCTACGAAATCTGTCAGGTCCTGGATTCTTGTTTTTTGGGAGGTTTTTGTTCACTGCTTCAATCTCGTTATTAGATATTGGTCTAGGGGCGCCTGGATGGCTCAGTGGGTTAAAGCCTCTGCCTTCGGTTCAGGTCGTGATCCCAGGGTCCTGGGATCGAGCCCCGCATCGGGCTCTCTGCTCAGCGGGGAGCCTGCTTCCCCCTCTCTCTCTCTGCCGGCCTCTCTGCCTACTTGTAATCTCTCTCTCTCTCTGTCAAATAAATAAATAAAATCTTTAAAAAAAAAAAAAAAGATATTGGTCTATTCAGCTTGTCAATTTCTTCCTGATTCAGTTTTGGAAGTTTATAGTTTTCCAGAAATGCATCCATTTTGTCTACATTTCTTAACTTATTAGCATATAACTGTTGATAATAATTTCTGATGATTCTTTCTTTTTCCTTGGTGTTAGTCGTGATTGCTCCCTTTTCTTTCATAATTTTATTAATTTGGGTCTTCTCTCTTTTCTTTTGGATTAGTTTGGTCAGTGGTTTTTTTATCTTATTGATTCTTTCAAAGGACCAGCTTCTAGTTCATTGATGTGTTCTACTGTATGTCTAGTTTCTAACTCATTGATCTTTGCTCTAATCTTGATATTTCCCTTCTTGTGCGTGGGGTTGGCTTAATTTGTTGTTGATTCTCCAGTTCTTTAAGGTGTAAAGACAGCTGGTGTATTCTGGATTTTTGGGGTTTTTTGAGTGATGCTTGGATAGCTATGTATTTCTCCCTTAGAACTGCCTTTGTCATATCCCATAGGTCTTGGACCCATGTGTCTTCATTCTTATTGGTTTCCATGAATTGTTTAAGTTCTTCATTGATTTCCTCATTGATCCAAACATTTTTGAACAGGATGGTCTTTAGCTTCCAAGTGTTTGAATTCCTTCCAAACTTTTTCTTGTAGTTGAGTTCCAGTTTCAAAGTGTTGTGGTCTCAGAATACGCAGGGAAAAATCTCAATCTTTTTGTATCGGTTGAGCTCTAACTTGTGACCCAGTATGTGGTCTATTCTGGAGAAAGTTCCATGTGCGCTTGAGAAGATTATGTATTCTGTTGTTTTGGGGTGGAATGTTCTGTATATATCTCTGAGGTCCATCTGGTCAAATGTCCTTTTTCTTTACTGATCTTTTACTGAGAGTGACATGTAAGATCCCCTACAATTAATGTATTTGTATCAATATTACTCTTTATTTTGATTAACAGTTGGCTTATGTAGTTGCCTGGTCCCATATTGGGGGCCTATATATTTACAATTGTTTAATCTTCTTGGTGCATAGACCCTTTAAGAATGATGTAGTGCCCTTCTGTATATCTGAATACAGTCTTTAGCTTAAAATCTAATTTATCTGATATGAGAATTGCTACCCCAGCTTTCTTTTGAGACCTGTTGGCATGAAAGATGCTTCTACACCCCTTCACTTTCTGCCTGGATGTATCTTTAGGTTCCAAACTGGTCTCTTGTAGACAGCATATGGACAGGTCCTGTCATTTTATCTAATATGCAACCTTGTGCCATTTTATGTGTGCATTTAGACCATTCACGTTGAGATTGATTATTGAAAGATATGTTTTTATTGACATCATTTTGCCTATGAACTCCTTATTTCTATATATTGTCTCTGTAAATTTCTGTTCTATTACATTCTTGGGTTCTTTCTTCTTTTATAGAAGCCCCCCCCCCTTAATATTTCTTGTTGAGCCTGCTTGGTGACCACATACTCTTTTAAACCTTGCCAGTCTTAGAAGCTCTTTATCTCTCTGTCCATTTTGAAGTATTCTTGGATAAAGTATTCTTTATCTGGATAAAGTATTCTTGGCTATATGCTTTTCTCATTTAGTGCCCTGAATATGCCTTGCCAGTCCTTTCTGGCTTGCCATGTTTGTGTGGACAGGTCTGATGTTATTCTGCTGGACCTTACTCTGTATGTAAGGATTCTCTTCACCCTAGCTTCCCTTAGGACCTCTTGCCTATAATTATGTTTTGTGAATTTCGCAATTAAGTGTCTGGAAGTCTTTCTAGATTCATTGATCTTTCAGGGTGCCATTTCTGCCTCTAGGACATGAACACTTGTTCCATTTGCCAGATTGGGAAAATTTTCACCCAGAATTTGTTCAAGTATGTCTTCAAGTCTTCTCTCTTTCTCCACCCCCTCAGGGATCCCAATAATTCTGACTTTGGAATGTTTCATGGTGTCATTTATTTCCTTAATTATATTTTCATGGCTTCTAAACCATAATCCTTCTGATCCTTCTTTTCTATCAGTCTGTGTTCTAGATCACTATTTCCATCTTCTGCCTTGGTTACCCTAGCTGTTAGAGTATTTAGATTAGATTAGATCTCATTGATAGCATTTTAAACTTCTGCCAGAATGGCCTTCACTTAGAGATTCTATGCTGTCAGTAATGTTTTTCTCCAACCTAGCCATTGCCTGGATAATTTTTACCCTGAATTCCCTTTTCAACATAATGTTTATGTACATTTCCAATAGTTCTCTTACAGAGGGCACAGTCTCTGAATTTTTCCTCTGTGGGGTGTTCCTCCTCCTAGTCATTTTGGTGAGAGGTGGTTGAGGGGATATATAGCTGAATATATCAATCACGAACCAGGCAAAGTGCACCCTAGAAAGTTTCAGAGCGATTGGAAGTCACCACCATAGAGAAAGAAAAAAGAAAAAAAAAATAGAGAGAAAGAGAAAAAAAGAAAAAAAAAAGACCCTCCAAAATGGCCCCCAAAAGTAAGATTTATAAGGTACTTAAACAAAAACGAACTAAGAAAAAGACTGACAAAAGTAAATGACAAGAAAAAGAAGAAGAACCCAGCCAAAATGAACCTCAAGAATAAGATTTATATAATACCAGTACAAAAACAAATACATAGAAACACTGATAGAAGAATAAGATGAAAGGGTGGTTACAAATCCTCAACATGGGTGCGGTAGTTTGTTTCAGTTTTCCTGGGTATATCTTGTTAACTTTGTTAAAGGACTCAACTATCCAGAGATACAGGGAAATTAAAACTGGTTTATACATAGTGGTGATATTGAAGAGGGAAAAAAGGATTACCTTGAAGCTAACATCTATATGTATATTAAAAAGAAAGAAAGAGAAAGAAACACAGGTACATAAATTCAAAGTTAAAAAGTTAAAAAATTCAAGTTAAAAAGTTATTATGGAATATGCTGTATGAAACCTTTAGTTGTAATGGTAAGTATATTAAACAATTAAAAGAGCAAGAATCATGAGAACAACAACAAAAAAGCTGTATCTATGAAATATACAGTATATGTATATACTGGGAGTATATACTGGGAGTATATACTGGGAGTATATATGTATATACTGGGAGCTAAATATCTTGTTTTCCCCTGATGTTGGGGTTTTACAGTTTTATGAGGACCCTGTGGTGGTTGTCCTCTTGATCTTTTGGTTTGTCTTCTTGGGGAGGGGCCTGCTGCATTGACTTCCCATCAATCGTGCTTGAGCTGAGTCGCTCTGCCCACTATCAAGGGGCCAGGCTCTGTGGAAACAGGTTTTTCAGGCTTTTGTTCTCTGGAGGGTTTCATTCTTTGAAGGCTTTTTGCAGCTTTTCAGAGGGTCAGAACAAAGAAAGAATCTATCTGTCTCTGCCTCAGAGAGAAGCCCAGAATCTTCTCTGGGTGGTCCAGAACACACGGACTCTGCCTCTGCAAACTCCACTGAACAGAGCAACCTCCCACAGGTGGGGTGCACCCCCAGCCACCCTTCCAGTGGTCACCCGAGGCCCCTGCTTGTCTCTGCACCCCTGTTGTACTAAAACTGTGAGCTATATTGGTCCAGGGAGCCCGCTTCCAATGGTTGCCTTTGCCAGGACTACTGTCTGGAGTCCGGGCCCAAGCCGTGTATACTCGGACCACATGGTCTTGCAGGGTGTGGAAGGCTGCAGACCAAGGGATCCTGACAGGAGATCCCACCCCATTTTCTCAGAAGTGGGCTGGGAGCACTCAGACCACTCAGCGTGTTGCAGAAGGCTACAGTCCTAGAGACTGCCAGCTGGCGCCCACATTAGGCTCTCTCAGGTGCAGGCTGGAGTGCGCCAAGCTGGAGTAATGGTGCAAGTAGCAGAAAGCCATGGGCTCAGGGACCTCAACTGGAGGCCCTGCCAGACTCTCTATGGCATGGGTGGTTGCTGGTGGTGACCATCCTGGGAATGTGGGCTTAAGCCTGTGCCCATGATCACCCAATTCCACCAGTTGCCCCATAAGATCTTTTGCTCTTTTTGAGTGCTTTTAACCAGACTCCAAGTTAATGTGTCCCCAATCACAGGCACTTTTGTATTGTGGTATTACTTTCCAATGGGTTGCTTCTGGTGGCTCCCTCTCCCTACTGTTTATCCTCTAATATCAGTCCGAGTATTCCCACTCCACTTTACCTCTCCACTGATGTCTTCTGCCCCTGTAGAGATTCAGCAGTGTATAATCTTACATCTCAGGCTGATTTCATGGGTGTTCAGAATGTTTTGGTAGATATTTAGCTCACATTAGGGGACTAGTTGAAACAGGATCTACTACTTCTCCACCATCTTGCCCTTCCCTCCAATTTTCTTTATTTTTAGAAGAAAGAGATTATAAGAAAGCAAGTTGATAACAGGGATTTAATAAAAAAAAGAGAATCCCAGGGCATATCCTGATAGATAACTATAAAGAAACAATCTAATCTTCTGTGCCATCTATAAGTCAGTGAAAAGGCAATTAATTTCCACAACATGCAAGATCTGAATTCTAGAAGAAACATAAGAATTTGCGCACTGTGTACTTACTGGGAGAACATATTTTTTTAAAAGTTAAAATCAGTATCCAGTTTACAATCCTGAAAAAAGTACTGTAGAACTAAGTGAATTTCCTTCTTTTAAAATCCTTCCCAAATATTTCCTCATATTAATTATCACTATATAAAATAAATTTGTGTATACTGAAACATTTTCAAAAAAGTTTCATCTTTTATTAAGTGAGAAGTTTAATCTCCATCTAAATGGTGAATTGCTGGAGATAGTTTCTCTCAACCTGAAAGAATGAATGGTAGAAATTTAGGCATATCAGCTATATGAGCCAATGGCAGGTTACTACATGATGGGCCACTTTGGCATACAGGTTATTTCAAGTTAAAAGTATCAAAACCCAGCAGAAGCAGGACAACTCTCTGCCTCTCCTTCAAGTGCCTAAAGTTACAATGGAAAGGAGAGATTGTACCAGGAAGAAAGATATTAAGAGAGACTCCCCTTTACCTATGAAACTTCTCTGAATAATAGGTCAACCTTGTTTTTCCAAACATTTCCTTTCACTTTCTTGCTAATGATCTTTCTCCCCTTTGTATCCTCAGGCACCTATCCCTCTCCTTAGACCATACAAGCTTCCTGTTATCTCATTATCTTTCAAATTGCATTGCCATGTGTCTTCCCTGTACATATGCCTATTAAATTTTATTTTCTCCTGGTCCTCTATTTCATGTCAGTTTGATTTTAAGTCCAGCTAGAAGGACCATAGGACAGAGGAAATTCTTCCTTTCCAACACAGAAAATTTTGTAAAAATATATTATTGAAGTTTAGGTTTCTCCAGAAGTGGAAGTTGATGCTTATTTAACTAGACATAAAATTACCTTTTCCAAAGTAAGAGAGGATGAAGACTGTCTCATTGGCCAAAATATATGACTTAATGGCTCTCTTTATATCCCATGCACATCTTGGGCCTTATTTAGCATTGATACATTCACTGATGACCCTTGGGCTGACTCATGGAACTTCACACAGACTCTATATTTTGGTTGTTTTCCTCTCAGGTAAAATTTTAAAATGGGCATAATGTTTGCTTTATTTTATTTTACTTTTTTTTCCCCCAAACGATCAATACTAAGTGATCCAGCATGTTTCCTATTGTGCCTTAAATGTTAGAAAACAGAAAATTTCAGTCCCAAACAGTAGTAACTAGCATATTTCAGGTACCTAAGGACATTCAGTTTCTCTAGATCTCTTTAATGATCTCTATTTTCTTTAGCTTTAGTTACCATGGTTATGTTTTATTTTGACAATGTCTTATTTAGGATTGTCATAATAAAATACTGTAGACTAGGTGGCTTAAATGATAGAAATTAAATATATTAGCCACAGTTTTGGAGGCCAAGAAATCCAAGATCAAGGTGCCAGCAAAGTAGGTTTCATTTTGAGGCTCTTGGCTTATACAGACACTCACTATGTGCTCACATGAACTTTTCTTTTTGCATACTGGGAGATAGAGATCCCTAGTGTCTCTTATAAAAGTACCAGTCATATCATGAGGGTTCCACTCTCATGACCTCATCTAACTGTAATACCTTCCCAAAGGTCCCATTTCCAAATACCATTACACTGGAGGTTAGGACTTGAACATATGAATTTTTGAGAGACACAAAAATTCACTCCATAACAAGAGTTTCTTCTAATTCTTTAGGAAAGAAATGGGGCTTAACTATAAAACTGTAAATATTACATGTATAAGACACTGCATTAGACACTACAGTGGATAGAAATATATTTAACAAGGTAAAATGTTCTACATAACTCTACATTTAAATAATTTTTGTTATTGAAGCAAATGCATATAAATACACTTCAATTTGTTTTGTGAATTAAATGTACTTTCCAAAATTAACATTTATAAATCATGTATCTATAATACTAAAATCAATGAAACACATTTCTTTAAAAATTTTTAAAGATTTTATTTATTGATTTCAGAGAGAGAGAGAAATAGAGAGAGGGAGAGAGAGTAAAAGCTGGGGGAAGGGCAGAGGAATAGAGAGAAGCAGGCTCCATTCTTAGCAGGGAGCCCAACAAAGGTCTTAATCCCATGACCCTGAGATAATGACCTGACCCAAAGGCAGATGTTTAAGCAACTGAGCCATCCAGGTGCCCCAATAAAATATATTTCAAGTGAATTTTTAATCTTCTACTTGCATAAAATGTGTTCAATTTAATATGTTTAAATCTAGAAATGATATCATTGTTTCAGGAAACAATATATTTAATTTTGTCTTGTACTTTGAAAATGATATAAAATGGTTCCATTCATTTCCATTCATTATCTTAATGTAGTTGTGACATATTGTTATATTTGACATACTTTGCATGTAGACATAATGTGCTGTATGATATATCGAAGGTAATGGATTTTTGTCCTATAGAAATGTACCAAATGATGGAAATTAGAAAGATTAAACATGTATGCTTCTCTTCAACTCAATGTATATTTACTTAAATATAATAGTCTACTGAAGGAAAATGTCAGGGTCGAGAAAGCAATATTTGGATTTTTTTTTCTTAAATTTCTTGAAAATCCTTTTAATTCCTTTTTCTGTGTACTTCTTTACCTTTCTGAGGAGCCTACTTCAAAACTTTTGTAAAAATTTCTTTTACTGCTTACTAAGGTATCATAAATAAAGAGAATGTCTCTTCTCCAAATAGGCTAGGATCCTAGGAGATATCACTTGTCAACCACACAAATCAGGAGCTTACTCTTATCAGCATTATCAAACCACAACCAGTAGTGAAGAACTTGTGGGAAATGTATATGATAGGCCGACATTTGGATTTATTTTGCCTGATTGATTCCTCTCAAATTTCAAAGGAAAAAAATGATGTACCAGCAGAAATAAAATTCCCCTCTGCTTTTATCATTTTTCTTCTTCTTGAGCCATGTCTTCTGCCATCTTTGAATAGAGATTTGCTGAGCCATAAAATACCTGCTTGCTACTATGTTTCATTAGATGGGTTCAGTGCATGGTCAGTGATTTATAAGAGTCTAACTCCAAATTAACTCCCCCAACCAGCTTAATCAAGCACTTGACTGAAAAAGACTCTCTTTTTTTAAAAATCTTCTTTCTTGAAATAGACTCAGATGACCAATGAAAAGTAAAATATAATATTATTTTTTTTAAAAGATTTTATTTATTTGACAGAGATCACAAGTAGGCAGAGAGGCAGACAGAGAGAGAGAGGGGGAAGCAGGCTCCCCGCTGAGCAGAGAGCCCGATGCGGGACTCGATCCCAGGACCCTGAGATCATGACCTGAGCCGAAGACAGCAGCTTAACCCACTGAGTCACTCAGGCGCCCAAATATAATATTCTTAAATAGCCATTAATATATTGAACTTTTCAAATTTTCTATGTTTAAAATTTTAAAAACACTTAGCCAATAAAGTAAAGAACAGAAAACTGGAGAGAAAACTTTAACTCACAAAGGATGACTACTTGGTTCACAAAGGCTAAATCTACAAAGGTATTCTATAGGATTTCTTTTAGAAGTCAGTGTATGTTTGTGGGTTCAAGCCCTGTATTAAGTGGCAGAAAAGGGAAGAGAGAGACAGTTTTGAAAAATATCAACTAATCTTTTACAATTTTGCCCAAAGTTGGATTTATTTTTAATTGTCAGTAAGTTATTACAAAAGAACTGATTCCTGGGAAAATAAAAGCAGAAAGGGAATAACAGGACATCAGGTATTATGGGAATCCAGTACCACATTCTCAAATGACCAGAAAGTTGTTCATTGTACTTCTTCCCAGAGAATACTAACATCTGTGTCCTGAAAGAATTTGGCTAACCAAGTTATTTCTTCAAATATGTCTGTTTATGTGGTACAAAATTACATTATGCTCTTTTGTTTTAAATTTTATTTTGGGAGGGGTATCTGGGTGGCTCATGCAGTTAAACATCCAACTCTTGCTTTTGGTTCACATCATGATCTCAAGGTCCAGAGACTGAGCCTTATGCTGGGCTCTACATTCAAAAGGGAGTCTGAGATTTTTCCCTCTGCCCCTCTCTCTGTTCTCTCTCTCTTTCTCGAATAAATAAATGGGTTTTAAAAAAATTAAAATTTATTTTTCTGTGGCATAATTAATGAACATGACAAGCATTGTTCTAGTCAAAAAGTTATTCTGTGGCCTACCTCAATCCTCATGCTTTCTATCTCCTGCTCCCCAGTAAAAGTCTATAAAAAATAATTTCCCAGATATTCTTCCAGAGATATTCTATAAATATACAATCATATTTTTGTACATTTCTTCATGTGTTTTATTTTTTTCCAATGAAAAATATTTTTTATTTAAAAAATAACTTACTTTTATTTTAACAATAATGGAAATATACTCTGTTCTACATCTTCCTTTTTAATTAAAATATATATTTAATATTATATTTGGATATAAAGAGAGCTTTCTATTCCTATTAGTAGTTTCATGTTATTTTGTCTTATGGTTGTACCACAATTTATGTAACCCATCATGTATTAAAGAACATAAAGGTTGTTTCCAATCTTTCTGTACTATAGACAAATTTGCAGTATATATTCTTGCATGTTTATCTTTGTGTGCAATGCAAACGTATCTCAAGATAAATTCATAGAAATGGAATTGTTGATTCAAAGGGCATGTGCATATTAACTCAATAAATATAAATCACAATTAGGTTTCAATATTGTAAGTATTAAATAATATGGTGGATATCTGGCACTGAAAGATGAAAACCTGTTGATGTAAGCTGAAATTGGCTCCACATTTATTAAGAAAACACTTACTGAGAATATACTACATGCCAGACACTAATCTAGGCATCAGAGAGACAGTAAAGTCCTTCTTCTCAATTACAGTCTAGTCAGGAGCTTGCACGGATGATATGGAGGGCAGTTTGCACAATTGCCCTAACTTATTCCATCATATTGCCTAGTGAAAGGTAGATCCGACTTCCTGCCTTGCTCCTATTTTGAATTTCTCTTTTTCCTCAGTGCTACTATTGTCATAAGAATTAGTCTTGAGGCTAGAGATGAATATCTAGAAAATCTTTGGGAATATCATCATAAATGTCCCACTTTTCCAAGCAAACTGAACCCCCAGAGTAGTGGCAATAAAAATCAATTGTAAACTATATTTTTCTGTATAAGTAACCATTCTTAATATGAGCATGTTTTGCTGGTAGTTGACTTCCTAAGGTATTCACCACCTTCCAAACTTTTCATTTCTTGATATTAACTTCAGTGTCACAGATTCATATTTTGTGTGTAAGCTAACACATTGTCCACATTGTATTTTCAGGGAACACGCCTGCACCAGTCCATGTACTCAGTAAATTGTTGGTTGGTTGTTGGCTCTATTCACAAGTTGAGAATGGTAATTATGGCAGTAGCATATTTCAGCTAGTGATATAACAGGCAAGATGAGTAAGGCATTTGTTTCAAGCAGCTGGTTCTTCGGATGGACAGAAACCCAGATGGGGTAGTTCTGAGAGATGGAGCATTAGTAAGGTTATGTAATGTTCTGGCATACGATCGTCTCTGTTTTGGCAAGATTTTAGTCAAATCTTCTTGGTTAAGAACTTGGAACAAGAAGAACTTAATGATACTTTGAGTTAAAAAAAGTGATTTAAAAACGAATGAGGATTCCATTTATAGCAATCATGTCTTAACAATATTTTGGCAAACTCTAATTTTTAGAAAGTATAATCAAAACTGTAAGTTAGGTTTACGGTGATATTTATGGAATTAAAATAAAATACATTTCACTTTGGCTATAAATGATAGACTACATTGATTTTTATTTTTAATGAAATAAGGTGAAAATAAAATTAGGATTTGTATAGTCTTAAATATGAAAAGAGACTTAAAAAAACCCAGAAAGTTGGCATAGCCTGGTGGTCCCTCTATTCTGGTTTCTAGATACTCTTTTGTGACAGTTTCTCTGAGATGCCCAGAGGAGCCAGAAAACTATTTTTGGGTGTCAAGAAGTAGAGGTCACAAAAGATTTCATATAAAATAGTGTTTTGGGAAGAATTCCAAAATTTTTCTAGAAAATATATATTCGTACAAGGAGAAACAGTTGGCTATCATAATTTTTTATTCCCTCTGTGAAATAACATCCCTTGAATATGTTGAGGATTTTAATATATTTTGTTATATTTTTTGTTTTGTTTACATGCATTGATGAATCAACTGGTTAGCAATTAGGTGGTGTTAATATAATTTCAGTAGCCAGAAGAATTACTTATGGTTTAGTTTTTTCTTTCTTTCTTTTTTTATAGATTTTATTTATTTATTTGACAGAGAGAGATCACAAGTAGGCAGAGAGGCAGGCAGAGAGAGAAGGGGAAGCAGGCTCCCTGCAGAGCATAGAGCCCAATGTGGGGCTTGATCCCAGGACCCTGAGATCATGACTTGAGCTAAAGGCAAAGGCTTAACCCACAGATTCACCCAGGCGCCCTGTTTAGTTTTTTTCTTAACATGTAAATTAGAGCAACTGCTTGACCATGCAGTTCATTGCTTGCTCTTGAATCATTGCAATAATTGAAACAATGCTTGAAATTCATTATCATTCATTCTGCATTCTACACATGTGGTCTCAAAAAAATCACTTATTTGTAAATGTCTATGTAAAGAAGTGATGTAAAAAATGAATCCTTCTTATAATAAGCAGTTTATTTAGCTTCTGTCATGAGAAAGTATGAATAAAAATAGTATGACAAAATTTGATTAGACTAAAAGGACATGTAAAAAAAAAGTTCTTTCATAGGTGCAAACTGTTAGCTTTTTCTTTTCCCTCTTTTATTATATTATACCTAGGGAAGTCTAGAAATTACCGCACCTACTCAAGTATTTTCCTTTCTCTTATATATACCCACTTTTGTAATTTTTTTCCACAAAACATCAATATTAAAGACAGTTTTGGTAGCAATTATTATCTCTTCACAATTACATAAATTCTGTATTTCTGAAGAGTCTGGTACAATATTATTTGATGTTTTTCTCTGCTTCATTTTTGAAGAGAGGTGGTCTACCTCTCCCAGGTTCCACACATAATGTATTCACAACAATTAACACAGTACTACTACTGTTCTGCTGGCTTTCTTGGAAACAGTTGTAATTTGTGTAATGGTTTTTTCCCTGTATTTCTCTAGTGTTTTGCAAGTGAGTTTAAGATGTGGACAGATGAAATGGATTGTATGTACCTGTACATGCAGGTACTTTTAGTGCTTTCTGAAAATAACCAGGGAATAGGTAACATTTAGACAGTTCTCTAAATTTCTGATTTTTCAGAGGACTTCTGACTCATCAGCTTCTACTTCTCCTAAAGATTGGTCTAGAACTGACATAGCATCATTTCCACCCTACCCTACTAGCCAAAGAAATCCTATTACACCCAGATTCAAGCGGAGGGGAAAATATGAGGAAATAGACCCCACATCTCAATGGGGAAAAGTGCCAAAGAATTTGAAGCAAACTTTAATGTGATACAGTTTGTGTCTCTGAAATTTTAATATATAGTATTTTATTATTGTTTAACTTAACAAGGTTTTTAAATTTTATCTATAATTTCTTCTTTGACCTCAGAGTTACTTATAAGTTTGTTTCCTAATTTCTTTTTTTTTTTAAATTTTTTATTTATTTTCAGCGTAACAGTATTCATTGTTTTTTCACCACACCCAGTGCTCCATGCCATCTGTGCCCTCCCTAATACCCACCACCTGGTTCCCCCACCCTCCCACCCCGCCCCTTCAAAACCCTCAGGTTGTTTTTCAGAGTCCATAGTCTCTCATGGTTCACCTCCCCTTCCAATTTCCCTCAACTCCCTTCTCCTCTCCATCTACCCTTGTCCTCTATATTATTTGTTATGCTCCACCAATAAGTGAAACCATATGATACTTGACTTTCTCTGTTTGACTTATTTCACTCAACATAATCTCTTCCAGTCCTGTCCATGTTGCTACAAAAGTTGGGTATTCGTCCTTTCTGATGGAGGCATAATACTCCATAGTGTATATGGACCACATCTTCCTTATCCATTCATCCGTTGAAGGGCATCTTGGTTCTTTCCACAGTTTGGTGACCGTGGCCATTGCTGCTATAAACATTGGGGTACAGATGGCCCTTCTTTTCACTACATCTGTATCTTTGGGGTAAATACCCAGCAGTGCAATTGCAGGGTCATAGGGAAGATCTATTTTTAATTTCCTGAGGAATCTCCACACTGTTCTCCAAAGTGGCTGCACCAGTTTGCATTCCCACCAACAGTGGAAGAGGGTTCCCCTTTCTCCACATCCTCTCCAACACACGTTGTTTCCTGTCTTGCTAATTTTGGCCATTCTAACTGGTGTAAGGTGGTATCTCAATGTGGTTTTGATTTGAATCTCCCTGATGGCTAGTGATGATGAACATTTTTTCATGTGTCTGGTAGCCATTTGTATGTCTTCATTGGAGAAGTGTCTGTTCATATCTTCTGCCCATTTTTTGATATGATTATCTGTTTTGTGTGTGTTGATTTCTTAACGAACATACGGATATTTTCTAGTATATTTTTAGGTCACTGATTTATAATTTAACTCTATTATTTTCATCAA
This sequence comes from Martes martes, assembly GCF_963455335.1. Taxonomy (NCBI): domain Eukaryota; kingdom Metazoa; phylum Chordata; class Mammalia; order Carnivora; family Mustelidae; genus Martes; species Martes martes. The sequence continues at coordinate 70,775,155 of NC_137897.1, forward strand.
ATTTGCTCTGTATAGTGCCAATATATATTTACTGATATGTTGATTTTTAATTCAAAATGTAATTATTTTTCTAAGTGTGATTGGAATGATTGGTACTCTGCAATGTTCTATATCCATTAGATGAGATTTGCTAAATAGATTGTTCAAATAATCCATACCCTTACTGAATTCTTTGCCTTTTTACCTTTCCAGATAACCAGAAAGAGATTATACATAAAAAAAAAACCTCTAACTGTAATTGTGGATTTTAAAATTTCTATTTTAAGTCTATCAGCTTTTGCTTTATATAATTGGAGATTATGTTATTGGGGCACACCTATTTAGAACTGTAATATTTTCTTGATAAAATTAAATTTTGTCATTTAGTTTCTTCTTTATTAATTTACCATAAAGTATATTTTATTTGATATCAATATAGCCAAACTGGTTTTATTAAAAATAGTACATGCTACACTTTTTTCTCATAATTTTACTTTCACTCATTTTCTCCTTATGTTCTATTTGTATCTCTTATGAACAGTAAATAATAGGTATATATTAAAAATTATGATGATCTGGGGCGCCTGGGTGGCTCAGTGGGTTAAGCCTCTGCCTTCAGCTCAGGTCATGATCTCAGGGTCCTGGGATTGAACCCTGCATCAGGCTCTGCTCAGCAGGGAGCCTGCTTCCTCCTCTCTCTCTGCCGGCTTCTCTGCCTACTTGTGATCTCTGTCTGTAAAATAAATAAAATAAAATCTTTAAAAAAATTATGATGATCTTTGTCTTCTTAAAATTTTTCCTCTGAAATCGCAAAAAAAAATTCCACTTAGTTAACACACAGTATAATATTAGTTTCAGTTGTAAAATTTAGAGATTCATCACTTACATAAAACACCATCACAAGTGATGTCCCACCTTAATAACAATCACATATTTAGCCCAGTTTGTTCTCTAAAGTTAAGACTGTTTCTTGGTTTGCCTCTCATTCTCCCCCATATTCATTTTCTTTCTTAAATTCCCCATAAGAGTGAAATCATATGGTATTTGTCTTTCTCTGACTGATTAATTTCATTTAGCATACTACTTTCTAACTCCAATCAATTCACAGAAAAAGGCAGGATATAATTTGTTTTTATGGGTGAGTAATACTCACACACACACACACACACACACACACATTTCTTCTGTATCCATTCATCACTTGATTGACATTTGGTCTCCTTCCATAATTCGGCTATTGTTGATGATGCTATAAACATCAGCGAACATGCATCCCTTCAAATTAGTATTTCTGTATCCTTTGGATAAATACCTAGTGACACAATTGCTGGATTACACACTGATTCTATTTTTTAATTTTTGAGGTAACTCCATACTGATTTCCAGAGTGGTTGAACCAGTTTGCACTCTCACCAACAGTGTAAGAGTGTTCCCCTTTCTCTGCATCCATGCTAACACCTATGGTTTCCAATGTTGTTAATTTCAGCCATTCTGACTGGTGTGAGATGGTATCTCGTTGTAGTTTTGATTTGTATTTCCCTGATGATGACTGATGTTGAACATCTTTTCATGGTTATGTTAGCCATCTGTAAGTCTTCTCTGTAAAAATATCTATTCATGTCTTCTGCCCATTTTTAAAAAGGATTATGTGATTCTTGGGTGTTGAGATTGATAAGTTATTTATATTTTTTGGATACTGACCCTTTATTCGATATGTCAGGCTCAATATGTTAGCATATCCCTTCACCTTAGGTCATGATCCCAGGGATTGAGTCCTGCATCATCTCCTTGCTCAGTGAGGAGCCTGATTCTCCCTCTGCCTGCTACTCCCCCTGTTTGTGCTCTCTCTCTTTCTCTCTCTCTGTGACAAATACATACATAAAATCTTTAAAAAAAAAAAAAAAGGAAATACCTTCTCCCATTCTGAGAATTGCCTTCAATTTTGGGGATGATTTCTTTCTCTATGCAGAAGCTTTTTATTCTGATGAAGTCCAAATAGTTTATTTTTCCTTTTTGTTTCCCTTGCTTCAGGAGACATATCTAGTAAGAAGTTGCTAAGGCTAAAGTCAAAGAGGTTACTGCCTGTGCTCTCCTCTAGGGTTTTGACAATTTTCTGTCTCAAATTTAGGTCTTTCATCCATTTTGAATTTATTTTTGTGTGTGGTGTGAGAAAGTTGTCCAATGTCATTCTTTGGCATGTTGCTGTCCAGTTTTCCCAACACCATTTGTTGAAGAGACTGTCTTTCTTCCATTGTATATTCTTTCTGCCTTGACAAAGACTAGTTGGCCATATAGTTGTGACTTCAGTTCTGGGTTTTCTATTCCTGTCTATTGGTCAGTGTGTTTGTCTTTGGGCCAGTGTCCTCTTCAATTGCTTTCATCAGTGCTTTATAGTTTTCAGAGTAGAGATCTTTTGTCATCTTTTTCAGGTTTATTCTTTTTTTTAATGTAATTAACCAGCATATGATACATCACTAGTTTCGGATGTAGTGTTCAATAATTCATCAGTTGAGTATAACACCCAGTGCTCATCACATCACATGCCCTCCTTAATGCCCATCACCCAATTACTCCATCTCCCACCCTGTTAAGGTTTATTCTTGTGTATCTTATGGTCTTTGATGCAATTATTAAGGGGATTGATTCCTTGATTTCTCTTTCTGCTACTTCATTATTGGTGTATAGAAACCGCACAGATTTCTGTCAATTGATTTTGTATCCTGTGACATTACTGTATTCATGTATATCAGTTCTAGTGATTTTTTGGTGGAATCATTTGGGTTTTCTATTTAAAGTATCATGTCATCTGCAAATAGTGAAAATTTTCTTCTTATTTGCTGATTTGGATGCATTTTTATTCCTGTTTGTTGTTTTACTGTTGAGGCTAGGAATTCCAGTACTATGTTAAACAACAGTGGTGAGACTGATTTGTTCCTGATCCTAGAGGAAAAGTATTCAGTTTTTCCCCACTATGATGATATTAAATGTAGGCTTTACAAATATGGCCTATTTCCATCTATCCCTACTTTGTCAAGGGATTTTATCATGAATGGATGTTATACTTTGTCAAACCCTTTATCTGCATCTACTGAAATGATATTATGCTTCTTATCCTTTCTTTTATTAATATGGTATATCACATTGTTTGTTTTGTAAATATTGAACCACCCTTGCGTCCCAGGAATAAATTCCACTTGATTGTAATGAATGATTCTTTTAACTGTACTCTTGGATGCGATATGCTAATGATTTTTTGAGAATTTTTGCATGTATGTTCATCAGGGATATTGGCCTATAGTTCTCTTTTTTAGTGGAATCTTCATCTGGTTTCAGATTTAGGGTACTGTTGGCCTTATGGAATGAATTTGGAAGTTGTTTTTTTTTTCATTTCTCTTTTTCAGAACAGTTTGAGAACAGGCATTAACTCTTCTTTATATGTTTGGTAGAATTCCCCTGGAAAGCAGTCTGGCCCTGGACTTTTATTTGTTGAGATATTTTTAAAAAACAATTTATTATTATTACCCCAGGGGTACAGGTCTCTGAATAGCCAGGTTTACACACTTCACAGCACTCATCATAGCACATACCTTCCCCAATGTCCATAAATCAACCACCCTCTCCCTACCCCCTTCCCCCTGGCAATGCTTAGTTTGTTTTTTGAGATTAAGAGTCTCTTAAAGTTTGTCTCCTTCCCAATCCCATCTTGTTTTATTCATTTCTTTCCTACCCTCCAAACCCCCCACGTTGCTTCTCAACTTCCTCCTATCAGGGAGATCATGATAATTGTCTTTCTCTGATTGACTTATTTCTCTAAGCATAATACCCTCTAGTTCCATCCACGTCATCGCAAATGGCAAGATTTCATTTCTTTTGGTGGCTGGATAGTATTCCACTGTATATATATAAACCACATCTTCTTTATCTATTCATGTGTTGATGGACATCTAGGTTCATTCCATAGTTTGGCTATTGTTGATATTGCTGCTATAAACATTCGGGTGCACGTGCCCCTTCGGAGCACCACGTTTGTATCTTTAGGATAAATACCCAGTAGTAAAATTGCTGGGTTTTAAAGTAGCTCTATTTTCAACTTTGTGAGGAACCTCCATGCTGTTTTCCAGAGTGGCTGCACCAGCTTTCATTCCCACCAACAGTGTAGGAGGGTTCCCCTTTCTCCGTATCCTTGCCAGCATCTGTCATTCCCTGACTTGTTAAAGTTAGCCATTTTGACTGGTGTGAGGTGGTATCTCATTGTGATTTTGATTTGTATTTCCCTGAGGCCAAGTGATGTGGAGCACATTTTCATGTGTCTCTTGGACATCTGGATGTCTTCTTTCCAGAAATGTCTGCTCATGTCCTCTGCCCATTTCTTGGTTGGGTTATTTGTTCTTTGGGTGTTGAGTTTGATAAGTTCTTTATATATTTTGGATACTAGCCCTTCATCTGATATGTCATTTGCAAAAATCTTCTCCCATTCTGTCAGTTGTCTTTTGGTTTTGTTAACTGTTTCTTTTGCTGTGCAAAAGCTTTTGATCTTGATGAAGTCCCACTAGCTCATTTTTGCCCTTGCTTCCCTTGCCTTTGGCAATGTTCCTTGGAAGAAGTAGCTGTGACTGAGGTTGAAGATGTTGCTGCCTGTGTTCTCCTCAAATATTTTGATGGATTCCTTTCTCACATTGAGGTCCTTCATCCATTTTGAGTCTATTTTCATATGTGGTGTAAGGAAATGGTCCAGTTGCATTTTTCTGAATGTGGCTGCCTAATTTTCCCAACACCATTTGTTGAAGAGACTTTTTTTTTTTTTTCCATTGGACATTATTTCCTGCTTTGTCGAAGATTAGTTGACCATGGAGTTGAGGGTCTATTTCTGGGCTCTCTATTCTGTTCCATTGATCTATGTGTCTGTTTTTGTGCCAGTACCGTACTGTCTTGATGATGACAGCTTTGTAATGGAGCTTGAAGTCTGGAACTGTGGTGCCACCAACACTGGCTTTCTTTTTCAACGTTCCTCTGGCTATTCAAGGTCTTTTCTAGTTCCATATAAATTTTAGGATTATTTGTTCCATTTCTTTGAAAAATATGGATGGGATTTTGATAGGGATTGCATTATATATGTAGATTGCTTTAGGTAGCATGGACATTTTCACAATATTTGTTCTTCCAATCCATGAGCATGGAACATTTTTCCATTTCTTTGTGTCTTCCTCAATTTCTTTCATGAGTACTTTATAGTTTTCTGAGTACAGATTCTTTGCTTCTTTGGTTAGGTTTGTTCCTATGTATCTTATGGTTTTGGGTGCAACTGAAAATGGGATTGACTCCTTAATTTCTCTTTCTTCTATCTTTTTGTTGGTGTATAGAAATGCAAATGATTTCTGTGCATTGATTTTTATATCTTGACACTTTACTGAATTTCTGTATGAGTTCTAGCAGTTTTGGAGTGGAGTCTTTTGGGTTTTCCACATGAAGTATCATATCATCTGAAAAGAGTGATAGTTTGACTTCTTCTTTACTGATTTGGATGCCTTTAATTTCTTTTTGTTGTCTGATTGCCGAGGCTAGGACTTTTAGTACTATGTTGAATAGCAGTGGTGATAATGGACATCCTTGCCGTGTTCCTGACCTTAGTGGAAATGCTCTTAGTTTTTCTCCATCAAGAATGATATTCACTGTGGGTTTTTCATAGATGTCTTTGATGATATTGAGGTATGTACCCTCTATCCCTACACTTTGAAGAGTTTTGATCAAGAAAGAATGCTGTTTTGCCAAATGCTTTTTCAGCATCTATTGAGAGTATCATATTGTTCTTTTTTCTTTCTTTTACTAATGTGTTGTATCACACTGATTGATTTGCGGATGTTGAATCAACCTTGAAGCCCTGGAATTAATCCCACTTGGTTGTGGTGAATAATCCTTTTAATGTACTGTTGGATCCTATTGCCTAGTATTTTGGGGAGAATTTTCACATCTGTGTTCATCAAGGACATTGGTCTGTAATTATCTTTTTTGATGGGATCTTCATCTGGTTTTGGGATCAAGGTAATGCTGGCCTCATAAAATGAGTTTGGATGGTTTCCTTCCATTTCTATTTTTTTGGAACAGTTTCAGGAGAATAGGTATTAATTCTTCTTTAAATGTTTGGTAGAATTCCCTTAGGAAACCACCTGGCCCTGGGCTCTTGTTTATTGGGAGATTTTTGATGACTCCTTCAATCTCCTTACTGGTTATGGGTCTGTTCAGGTTTTCTGCTTCTTCCTGGTTCAGTTTTGGTTGTTTATACGTATCTAGGAATGCATCCATTTCTTCCAGATTGTCAAATTTGCTGGCATAGCGTTGCTCATAATATGTTCTTATAATTGTTTGTATTTCTTTGGTGTTGGTTGTGATCTCTCCTCTTTCACTCATGATTTATTTGAGTCCTTTCTCTTTTCTTTTTGATAAGTCTGGCCAGTGGTTTATCAATCTTATTAATTCTTTCAAAGAGCCAGCTCCTAGTTTTGTTGATTTGTTCTAATTTTTTGTTTGTTTGTTTCTATTCATTCATTTCTGCTCTCAACTTTATGATTTCTCTTCTTCTGCTGGGTTTAGGCTTTCTTTGCTGTTCTTTCTCAAGCCCGTTAGGTGTAGGGCTTAAAATCTAATTTATCTGATATAAGGATTGCCACTCCAGCTTTCTTTTGATGTCCATTAGCATGGTCATTTGTTTTCCACCCTGTTACTTTAAATCTGGAGGTGCCTTTGGTCTAAAATGAGTTTCTGATGTTTTTGTTTGTTTGTTTGTTTGTTTTTTATCCATTCTGATACCCTGTGTCTTTGATTGGGTTATTTAGACTATTTACATTGAGAGATATGAATTTAGTGCCATTGTATTGCCTGTAAGGTGACTGTTACTGTATATTGTCTCTGTTTCTTTCTGGTCTACTACTTTTAGGGTCTCTCTTTGCTTCGAGGACCCCTTTCAATATTTCCTGTAGAGCTTGTTTGGTGTTTACAAATTCTTTTAGTTTTTGTTTGTCCTGGAAGCTTTTTTTAAAAAATGATTTTATTTATTTGACAGACAGAGATCACAAGTAGGCAGAGAAGCAGGCAGAGAGAGGAGGAAGCAGGCTCCCTGCTGAGCAGATAGCTCAATGTGGAGCTCAATCCCAGGACCCTGGGATCATGACCTGAGCCAAAGGCAGATGCTTAACCCACTGAGTCACCCAGGTGCCCCTGTCCTGGAAGCTTTTTACCTCTCCTATTTTCAGTGATAGCCTAGCTGGATATAGTATTCTTGGCTGCATGTTTTTCTCATTCAGTACTCTGAATATATCATGCCAGTTTTTCTTTCCTGCCAGGTCTCTGTGGATAAGTCTGCTGCCAATCTAATATTTTTACCATTGTATGTTACAGACTTCTTCTCCCAGGCTGCTTTCAGGGTTTTCTCTTTGTCACAAAGACCTGTAAGTTTTACTATTAGATGACAGGGTATGGACCTACTCTTATTGATTTTGAGGGGAGTCCTCTGAGCCTCCTGGATTTTAATGCCTGTTCCCTTTGCCATATTAGGGAAATTCTCTACAATAATTCACTCCAATATATCTTCTGCTCCCTTCTCTCTTTCTTCTTCTTCTGGAATCCCAATTATTCTAATGTTGTTTCATCTTATGGTATTGCTTATCTCTCAAATTGTCCCCTCGTGGTTCAGTAGTTGTTTTTCTCTCTTTTGCTCAGCTTCTTTTTTCTCTGTCATTTGGTCTTCATTATCACTAACTCTTCTGCCTCATTAATCCTAGCAGTAAGAGTCTCTATTTTTTATTGCACCTCATTAATCGTTTTTGTTTTTTTTTTTTATTTTGGCTAGGTTAGATTTTAGTCCTTTTATTTCTCCAGAAAAGATTTCTCTAATATCTTCCACGCCTTTTTTGAGCCCAGCTAGGGTCTTGAGAATCGTCATTCTGAACTCTATATCTGACATATTACCAATGTCCATATTGATTAGGTCCCTAGCTTTCAGTACTGCCTCTTGTTCTTTTTTTTTTTTGTGGTGTGTTTTTCCATCTTGTCATTTTATCCAGATAAGAATATATGAAGGAGAGAATAAAATACTAAAAGGTTGGCAAAGACCCCAGAAAAATGTGTGTTACACAAATCAGAAGAGACCCCAAGATGTGTGGGGAAAAAAGGGGTTAAAGAAGTTCAAAAAAAAAAAAAAAGAAAAAGAAAATATAGATATTAGACTGGTGAATAGAGCAGAGCCACCCACTTAATTTTGGGAGTACTTTGGTCTCTTAGAAGAAACTACCTCTCAAAATTTTAAAGACAGGAAAACTTTTATATATGCATATATATATTAAATGCATATATATGTATGTATATATGCATGTCTATGTAATATATACATTTAATATATTATTTTATATTATATATTATATATAATATATATAGTTATTTATGTGTAATATATACATTTAATATATATACATATATACAAATGTATATGTGTATATGTATACATATACGTATACATATATTAATATTAATACAATATTAATATTAATATATATTATTAATATATAATTTAATATAATATTAAATACATAATTAAATGTATATATTACATATATATTACTATATGTATATGTATATATGTATATGTATACATACATATACGTATATATGTATATATGCGTATATATGCGTATATATGTGTGCATATACATATGTATATATGCACATATATGTATACATATATATACATATATACGTATATATACACATATAAATACGAATATATGTATATGTATATATGTGTACATATATACATATATGCATATGTATATATATATGTATACATATACATGTGTATATATGTATATATACGTATATATACATATATTTGCTTGTACATTTATATATGTATATATGTTCATATGTACGTACACATGTACACATGTATATATATAAATGTACATACATATATATGTATATAGGTATATATACATATAAACATATATAATATATATAATATAATATATTATATATTCTACAATATATAATATATTATAATTTTTATATATTCATATATACATATATATACACATATGCATATACATATGTATATATGTATGCATACATATACATATATACATGTATATAATGTATACATATATATGTAATATGTATTACATATAATTATATATTTTTATATATTATATATAAAATATATAATATATATTATTTATAATCATATGTGTATATATGTATATATGTATACATATATATGTATACTTATGTATATTTATATATAAACATATAATAATATATTATTATATATTTTATATAATCATATAATAATATATTATTATATATTATATATTATCATATATAATATATATTATATATAATCATATGTATATGTGTATATATATACATATATACGTATATATACACACACATACATACATATACATATATATGTATACTTATCCCATACATATACATACACATACATATATATGTATATATACACAAACACGTATACATATATATAATGTATACACATATATGTAATATATATTACATATAATTATATGATTATATATGATCATATATAATATATTATATATAATCATATAATAATATATAATCATATATTTATATAATTATACCGATATAATTATGTTATATAACATATATAATATATATAAATATATATAACATATAAAATATGTAAATATATAATTTATACACAGACACACAGACACACACTAAAATAAGGGTAAACATGAGGAAGGAATAGAATATGGCTGTAAAGATGAAAATTTTTTAAAAATTCTTAAAAAGGAGTTCATAAGATAAGTTGGTTGGGAGAATAAAGAAAAAGAAAGTAGAGAGAATTTGCTCAGGCTGGAGACTAGAACAAGCCCTGTGCTGGATTTAGGGTACTTTTTGGTCTATTAGAAGAAGTTGTATCCCAAAAATTTTTAGAAGAAAAAACTCTCTGTAATTACAAAAAATAAAGTTAGATACAATGAAGGATAAAATATGAATATAATAATGAACATTCAAAAAGGTTTTTTTTTTTAATGAAAGGTATTGTTAGGATAAACTAGTTAAAAAATGTTAAAAGGGGAAAGAGTAAAAGTTAAAAAAAATTAGAAGAAGAAAAATATAAAATTAAAAAAAACATAATTAACTTTGAAAGACTAAATAATCACCAGGAGAAAACCATGGATTCCATGCTTTGCTTTCTCCTCCTCTGGAATTCTGCTGTTCTCCTTGATCAGTGAGTTTGTTCTTGGCTGTATTTCTTGCTGCTCTTCTGGGTGAGGGGCCTGTTGTAATGATTCTCAAGTGTCTTTGCCTGAGGCGGAATTTCACCACCCTTGCCAGGGCTGGGCTAAGTAATCTGCTCTGGTTCGCTATCAAGAGGTTTTGTTCCCTGATTGCTTTGTGTAGAATTCTGGAGGATGCGAATGAAAATGGCGGCCTTCCAATCTCTTCCTGAAAGAGTGGAGAGCTCGGGGCCCCATTCCTCAGTGCACCCTCGGAGGAAAGCACTAAATGACTCCCATCTCCCTGGCCTCCAGCTGCGTGCTGAGCTCACCTGGCCTGTGAACAAGTGTCTCTGTCTCTGGCACACAGCCCCCCCTGGAGTCTCCATACCCAGCAGATCACTACCGCTCTTCCAGGGTGGTCTCCCCAGATCTGCCACTTGTGGGGTCCCTGCTCAAAGAGCAGTGGTCTGGCTCTGCCACGGATCATAGTTTAAGGTACCCCCGAGCTGATAGCTCACTCCTTGGTTCTGTCTCTGTAGCCAGCCTCCCTGCTCTAATACCTGCAAGCTCTGTAATACTCAGACACCACCAATCCTTTGGTGACCCCACAGGTCCTGAGACCACGCTGTCCCCATGAAGGCTTCACCCCCACTTAGCCTCTGGAGCAATGTCCCTTAGTGGACAGACTTTCAAAAGTTCAGATTTTGTGCTCCATTGCTCCACCGCTTCCCAGGAGCTGGCCCCTCCCCCCATGGTCTATCTTCCTGTTGCTTTGGATTCACTTCTCTGCAGATCCTACCTTCCTGAAAGTGGTTGATTTTCTGTTTCTAGAATTGCTGCTCTTCTTCTCTTCAATTCCCCGTTGGATTTGTAGGTGTTCAGAATGGTTTGATAAACTATGTAGCTGATCTCCTGCTACCTGATGTCATCTCAGCCTACTTCTCTGCCACCTTCAAGATACCCCTGTTGAGATATTTTTGATTTCCGATTACATTTCTTTGCTGGTTATCAGTCTGTTCAAGTGTTCTGTTTCTTCCTGCTTCAGTTTTGGTAGTTCATATGTTTCTGGGAATTTATCCATTTCCTCTAGGTTCTCCAATTTGTTGCCATATAATTTTTTTTTATAATATTCTCTTCTGATTGTTTTCATTACTGTGTTGTGTTGTTGGTTGCTATTTCTCCTCTCTCATTTGTGGTTTTATTTACTTGGGTCCTTTCTCTTTTCTTTTTCATAAGTCTGGCTAGGAGTTTATCAATTTTATTAATTTTTTTCAAAGAGTCATCTCCTGGTTTCATTGATGTGTTCTATTGTTTTTTTTTTTTTTCAGTTTCTTTATCATTGAGTTCTGCTCCAACCTTTATCATTTCCCTTTTTCTGTTAGCTTTAGCCTTCATTTTTTTCTTTTTCTATCTCATTTGGGTGTAAGATTAGGTTCTTCATTTGAGATTTTTCTTTGTTCTTGATGTAGGTATGTATTGCTATATATTTCTCTCTTAGGACAATCTCTGCTGTGTCCCAGAGGTTTTGGACTATTGAGTTTTCATTTCTATTTGTTTCCTGTCCTTTTTATTTCTTTTTTGATTTCCTTGTTAATCCATTCATTGCTTAGCAGCATGTTCTCTAACCTCCATATATTTGGGGTCTTTCCAATTTTTTTCTTGTTGTTGACTTCAAGTTCCATAGTGCTATGTTTGGAAAATATGTTTGGTATGATCTCAAACATTTTGTACTTGTTGAGGCCTGCTTGGTGACCTAGTATGTAATCTCTTCTGGAGAATGTTTCATGTGCACTTGAAAAGAATGTGTATTCTACCGCTTTAGGATGGGGTGTTCTAAATATATCTGTTAAGCCCATCTGATCCAGCCTCATTCAAAGACATTATTTCCTTACTGACTTTCTGCTTAGATGATCTGTCTCTTGAGGTAAGTAGGATGCTAAAGTCCCCTACTATTATTGTATTATTATTAATGAGTTCCTTTATATTTTCTCCTAATTGTATTATATATTTGGCTGGTCCCATTTGGTGCCATTAATATTTATATTTGTCAGATCTTCTTGTTAGATAGTTCTTTTCATTATGATATGCTGCACTTCTCCATCTATTAATGCAGTCTTTGTTTTAAAATCTGGTTCCCTGATGTAAGCATTTCTACTCCAGCTTTCTTCTGATCTCTATTTGAATAATAAATGTTTCCTCATCACCTCCCCTTCAACCTGAAGGTGTCTTTAGGTCTAAAATTAATCTCTTGTAGACAGCATATAAATCAGACTTGTTGTTTTACTCCTTCTGATATCCTATGTCTTTTGATTGGAGGACTTATTCCATTTACATTGAGAATAATTATTGATAGTTATATATTTAGTGCCATTGTATTAGTTGTTTTGTTCTTGTTTCTGGAGATTTTCTCTGTTCCTTTGTATTCTTTGTCACTTTTGTTCTTTCCTTCCCACTCAAAGAGTCCCCACTAGTATTTCTTACTGGGCAAATTTAGTGGCCACAAACTTCATTAGTCTTTATTTGTCTGGGAAACTCTTTATCTATACTATTCACAGTGATAACCTTGCTGGATAGCATATTCTTGGGTGTGTATTTTTCCTATTCATCACATGGAATGTACCATTCTCTTCTGGCTTGCTACGTTTCTGTAAGTTGTGGACTTTTTTTTTTTTTTCTTACTGCTTCTAAGATTTTTTTTTTTTCATCACTATATTTTGCAACTTTAATTGCAAGATGTCTTGGTGCTGGCCTGCTTTTGTTGATGTTGATGGGAGTTCTGTGTGCCTCTCGGATTTGGATGTCTGTTTCCTTTCCCAGATTAGGGAAGTTTTCAGCTATGATTTTCACAATTAAATCTTCTACCCCCTTTTCTCTCTCTTCTTCTGGGACTCTTAAAATACAAATGCTGTTATATTTGATGGAGTCACTGAGTTCCCTAAGTCTATTTTCCTGATCCATAATTCTTCCTTCTTTCTTTTGTTCAGCTTCATTATTTTCCATTATTCTATCTTCTATATCACTTATTTGTTCCTTTGCTTCTTCCATCCTTGTGATCATTATGTACAGTCTGTTTCAAGTCTCAGTTATTACTTTTTCATTTCTAATTGTTTTTTAACTCTTTTATCTCTACAGTAAGGAACCCCCTGAAGTCTTTCATTCTTTTCTCAAGCCCAGTGAGTATCTTTATGATTGTTGCTTTAAATTCACCATCAGGAATATTACTTATATCTGTTTCAATTAGGTCTCTTGCCATGACCTTTTTTTGTTCTTTTATTTGGTATGAATTCCTCCATCTTGGCATTTGGTCTGTGTCTCTGTTTTCTGTATGTTAGAAAACCCTGTAATGTATCCTGCTCTTGATGGTAACGGCTTTCTGAGGTAAAGGCCATATAGTGTCCAGGGCCTGGTGCTTCAGGGAATGTCTGTGTTGTGTGATGTGTGCACTCTGCTGCTGTGTTTTGTCTTCTCTGTCCTTCAGGCCAGTCATCTGCAGAGGCTCTCCTTACCTTCAGTGGATAGTGTTTGGTCTCTGTCCATATTGTGGTTAGTTTTTACTAGATGTTTTATAGTATGCTTGTTAAATGAAGCCTGATGCTACTTTCACTAGAATTGAAGCCTTGCAGAACTCTCTGTTTGGGAGATGCAGTGTGCATAAAGGTTTATGTTGGTCTTTTGGGAAAGGGGCCTGTTGCAATTGGACTTAGGCACACTTGCCTTAGAAAAGCACTACTAGCAGAGTGCAGGGGAGAGGGACATGATGGTTCCACAGCCAGTGTTGGCACTGTGTTGTTTACAAAATATTATGTTGTGGGTGGGGCAGAGACAGAGACATGGTACCAGCCAACTACTGTGTCCCTAGAAAGAGGTCTCTGTATTTGCTGCTTTCACATAAGCCCTCCCTGAAAAGCAAATAATCTTCATTTATGTGTCCCAGGCATTTTTCAGATCACTATTTTCTCACTATCTCTGGATTTCTTGCCTGCCTGGAGCAGCACAGTGCACTTTGGGCTCTATTCAAGTCAAGTCTTCTGACTTTTTAACTCCAAACATGAGGGACCTGTTGTGGTGGGGCCCTTCAATGACCTCCTAGGGAAGAGTCTCAGTGTGTTGGGATAGATGCAAGTTTGACAGAGAAAGGCAGTTGCACCAGGGTGCAGGGATGTGGGACTTGTAGCAAGCAGGCTAAACAGCCAGTGACAGGGGTAAGAAGACCTCAACAAGTCTCTATGCACATATGCTGAGGGGCAGGGGAGGGAAATGGCACCCACAGCCTCTTTTGTTCCAAGAGAGATGTTTCTGTGAATGCTACCTCTCACAGAGGAGCTCCAAGAAGTGGGAACAGTCTCTCTTCCATTTGCCTTGGGTGATCCTCAGATTATGCAATCTGCTCCAGGCCTTCTCTGTAGGAATAGGGCAGTGCCCTTAGAGCTCCAGCCCAGCCAAATCTGCCAACCTTTCAAACTTGTCCTTGAACCCTGCTGTTTGCAAAAACTCATGAAAATCGGTCCCTTTCTTTTACCCATCCACTGGCTTGTGGGTTTACCTGTGCACTTTGATTTCTTTCTCCTTTTCTTCAACCAAGGCTCCCTCCCCTCCACAGCACCTGCAATCCATTTGTCCCTGAAACCACGTCTCTGCACTTCTTACCTTCCTTGATGTGGTCTCTTCTCTCCCTTTAGTTGTACAGTGAGTTCTGGCAATCCTCACGTTTAATTCTTGGGTGTTCAGAATAAATTGATAGTTATCCAGTGTGTTTGAAGGAAGAGACAAACCCAAGTCCTCCTACTACACTGCCATCTTATCTCCTCACCCAAGCAAGTGATCTTCATCTTTTAACAGGACTATTTATTCCATTTAAATTTATTATAAATATTGGTATATTTGCATATTTCTCTACCATCTTATATTTTGAATTCTGATTGCCCCAACTTCTCTATATTTTTCTCTCCTTTCTTGACTGCTTTTGATTTATTTTTTTCCTATAACTTTTTTAAAAAGATTTTACTTATTTATTTGTCAGAGAGAGAGAGAGAGAGCATGCAAGTAGGGGGAGGGGCAGAGGCAGAGGGAGAAGCAAGCTCCCCATTGAGCAAGGAGCCCAATGTGGGACTCCACCCCAGGATGCTGGGTTCATGGCCAGAGCTGAAGGCAGATGCTCGACTGCCTGAGCCACCCAGGCATCCTGTTTTACCATTACTTTTTTTTTTTTTTACTATTTTAAAATGTATATACTCTGCACCTATTTCTTAAATGAGAACCCCCCAAAATGTAACATGACTACTTAATTTTTGAATGACTAAATGAATCAGTGTTGTTGAATTCTTCCAGTCAATTTAAGAATCATAGAATAGAGGGGCACATGGGTGGCTCAGTAGGTTAAAGCCTCTGCCTTCAGCTCAGATCATGATCCCAGGGTCCTGGGATTGAGCCCCGCATCAGGCTCTTTGCTCTGATTGCTTGCTCTTCTCTCTCTCTCTCTCCCTGCCTTTCTGCCTACTTGCTCTTTGCTCTGATTGCTTGCTCTTCTCTCTCTCTCTCTCCCTGCCTTTCTGCCTACTTGTGATCTCTGGCTGTTAAACAAATAAATAAATAAATAAAATCTTAAAAAAAAAGAGTCATAGATTACATTAAGGACAGTCTTCCCTTCCTACTCATGTTACTGTTGTGTATTTTATTTTTGTATTATAAATCCTTGAGTTATTATTATATTAGTAGAGTCAATATTTACTGCTATTTTTGCTATTCTTGCATTTCAGTCCTTCCAACTGGGATATTTTTTCTTCTGCCTGAAGTACTTCCTTTGATATTTGTTTTAGTGATGATCTGGTAGTATATATCCTAATATATTTCTATTAGATGTTAATTGTCTTTATTTTACTGACATTTTAAAATTATATTTCTCCTGTGAATAGATTTCCAGGTTGATATCTACTTTTTAATTAAGATACAGTGTTATATTAATTTCAGATGTGCACAATGATTCAACAATTCTATACATCACTCAAGTTCTTCACAATGTGCATTCTAATCCTCTTTATTTTACCAATGCTTCCACCCACCTTTCCTCTATCAGCCACATTTGTTTTCTGTATTTGAGAATCTCATTTGTTTGTTTGTTTGTTTATTTGGATTCACACCTATTTTTTCTCCATACAATGAAGATATAGTTCCACTGTCTTCTGGTTTCCACTGTTGCTTTTGAAAAGTCAGCCATCAGTTAACTCTACTTTTTTTGTATGTAATTTGTCATGTCTTTGCTTTTCTTGCTGCTTTTAAAACCTCTGTAGTATTCCTCACTCTCCCTATAATGTGTATAAATGTAGGTTTGAATTTATGTAAACTCTTTGAGATTTATTGTGCTTGTTGAACTTTTAGATTTTTACCTTTTTTTAAGTTCTGGAAAATTCTTGGTCATTAAATCTTTAAATATTGTCTCTGCTCCTTTCTCTCCATCCTTTCCTTTGGAATTCCAATTATATGGGTAGTAAAACATTTCATTCCCTATCCATATTTATTAAACCCCGTTTTGAGGATTTTACATCTCTATGTCTTTCCATGCAGCATATCAATGATTCTTTAGTTCTATCTTCCAGTTTTCTATGTTGTTAGCTCCATTTAATGATTTTATACGTTATTGAGATTTTCAAAATTATTAAATTATAAAGTTATAAATTAAATATTCTGAAATTCTATAGTTTTTATCTAAAAACTGACTACTTTTATTTTCAAACCTCACCTTTATTTTTTTAAACATTAAACACAATTCATATTATGTGTCTTATAGCTCCAATTCCTGAAGTTTTGATGGGTTAATATTCTGTTGTCTGTTTCTCTTTGTTCTCACTCATGGTACTTTGTATTCTGGTTTTCTTTTCCAAAAAATGGCTATGGTACTTGAATGGTTTTACTAGCATAAATGGAAGTTCCATGAAGTTTGATATTTTACAAGCATTCATTAACATGTGAAAAGACCTAGACTCATTTATAAATAACAAATACCTGCCTATATAAAGATGTGCCTCTATTCAATGATATGATGTATTATTCTCCTGGGATTTATTGATTAGGGGAAGATAAAGTTATTCAATTACATTAGAAATAAAACTCAATTGCTTTTATATCTCTTAGAAATTGGTATGCTATACAATGGGAATGTCCACTGGGTTTTAAATTTGGGGGTTAAAATAAAATATTTTAAAATTTTGAGGACCAAGTTAGGTTACCAGTTTTTTATTTTGCTAATCAATTTTACGGTTTTAAACCCATGATTTCATATACTATCATCATTGTTTCATACAAGAAAGAACATGTTAACATTAAAAAATAGAAAAGATAAAGTACAGTCCTTCTGAAAAAGAGACAATTGGTGATTGAACTGATAATATAAAATTGTGTTGTTGTTTTTTTTTTAAGAGAGAGAGAAAGCAGTGGGGAGGTGCAGAGGGAGAGGGGAAAGAGAGGATCTTAAACAGGCTCCATGTGTAGCTCAGAGCTTGTTGTGGGGCTCAATCTCATGAACCGAAGAATATGGCCTGAACTGAAATCAAGAGTTGGACACTTACTGAGCCACCCAGTTGCCCTAAAATTTTACTTTTTGTAATTTTACCACAGACCAGTAAAAACAGAAACTTTAATGACAAAAATGGTCCTTGGATGAACCTCTGGTACTCATTATGTTAGAAGCCAAAACTGGAAATTTCCAAATTTTGGAATTCAGTCTCCATAAAAATCAGTTATTTTCTCTGTTCAAATAATATAGCCTCTATCCCTGACTCCTTCCTTCTGCTCCCTAATGCAGGCTACTGGTTGCAAGATTACTGGTGGTAAAGTGTGGCTAGATCAGAGGTAATTTATTTGTTTTACTTAAAAATTTTCTTTTGGGGGCACCTGGGTGGCTCAGTGGGTTAAAGCCTCTGCCTTCTGCTCAGATCATGATCCCAGGGTCCTGGGATCGAGCCCTGTGTTGGACTTTCTGCTCGGCAGAGAGCCTGATTCCTCCTCTCTGTCTGCCTCTCTCTCTGCCTACATGTGATTTTTGTCTGTCAAATAAATAAATAAAATCTTTAAAAATTTTTTCTTTTGAATTTCACAACTTAATACATAAGGTCCTTTCCTCTCTGAAAAGTAGCTTCTTATTAAGTGAGTATTATCAATTTTTTTTTACTTCTAATTTTCATACTCAGAAGCCTGGGAGTGCTAATTATAATATAATACAAACTCTGAGAAAAAGGGCGCAGTCATTTCTAAACTTTCCTCTCCATCACTTATAAAAACAGAATATCTAATGTCTCTTTTGTAGTTGTGTCAATACCTGCATTAAATTGGAAAAAAAAAAAACCTTTCCTATTTTTACCATGTTTCATTCTTTGTGCACCAATAGATGGTTGAAACACTTCATCACTATTTTATCTTATCTCTCTGTTAAGCATATTTCTCTTGAAATGCTAGAACTGCTCAGCTTTATTATTTGTGAGGTGGAAAATCAGGTAGATTTTTTTTTTCTTATTTTCTAGTCGTCTAAGAAAGAGCACACTTAGTTTTATAGTAGTGATTGTCTCCTTTTCTCACTAACCATAGATTTCTTACCCAGCCATCCTCACCTCCACCCACCCTCACTCCAATTAGCTGGAAGGAAATTCATTATGTCCTGGACTTTGAAGGGAGGATTTGCTGACATTAGTTTTGCCTTTATAATACCCTTCTACGTCCTGGAAGTAGAGGCATTAACTTTATTTTCTTTTTTTTAATTTTTTTAAGATTTTATTTATTTGACAGAGAGATTACATGCAGGCAGAGAGAGAGGGGGATTCAGGCTCCCCGCTGAGCAGAGAGCCCAATGTGGGGCTTGATCCCAGGACCGTGAGATCATGACCTGAACCGAAGGCAGAGGCTTAACCCACTGAGCCACCCAGGTGCCCCCATTAACTTTATTTTAAATGTACATGCTTATTGCAGGTATACTAAAATGAATGGAACAAGAGCAGATCCACTTGGACTGCAATACTGTGAGACCACATTTTTATAATTCAAATTCTTCAAAGAGTTAATCAATTTTCTCTAGGTATGAATTTAGTTGGAAAGGAAAAAAAAGAATATTTATATGTTGGCAAATATAAGTTTTAAATTATAAGCAAAAACTGAGTCATGTTGTTTCACCTTCTAATTTAACTAAGTTAACTAATTAACTAAGCCAATTGGCCTAGTTCTTTCACTAAATAGCTTAATCACAGCATTCTTTGCTGCATTAATATATTTAAAATGTTTGCTTAATATAACCACTGCCTCCTTTTGCATTACTTTTTTAAGCATACAAATATAACATAATTTATAATTTGATTAGCTAATAAATTTAAAGGATATTTTAAAATAATAGTGTTTTTATATAGACTAAGTATATTAATTGGAGCATTTAACAGTCCTTTTTTTCCCCTCTTCTCATGCGACACTAACATGAGGAGTTAAACATTTTCCAGATGTCTAAGTTATTCTGCCAATCAGATTATTTAATTCTTCTAAGCCTCTGGCAAGGTCCTTTTTTCCAAATTATATTAGCAAGGATCAGAATTTTTGAGTGGTGTTCTGTAGAACATTAACTCCTTAAGATGTTAATATGTGTAATATGAAAGAGAAATACATAATCAAACAATTTTTGCAACATTTGCTTAAGCAAATATAAACAGGATTATTTATCAATCTGTGCATTTATTTATTTAATGAATACTTGTGCTCCAGGTACTGTAATCAATGCTGAACAAAGCAGAACATGATCGCTTTGCCATCATGCTGCTTAGATTTTAGGGAAGGACATAGATGAGCAGCTAATATTTAATGTTAATATCAGGTAGATGAAACTGCTGCGAAGTATATTAAAGCAGAATAGGTGGTGAAGAATGATAGGGGCATAGTTTATTTTAGACAGGAGATAAAAGCAGACCTCTCAGAGAAGGTATTATTTGAGCAGAAAACTGTAATGAAAGATATATCTCAATCTTAATTAAAATTAAGGAGTAATCTTTCAAGATTAGGCATTATGTGTGATCCCTGAAACACACTTCGAGAAATATTAGGCTAGATGTTTATGAACCACTGGTTTATGCATAATACATGAATCAGTATGATTGAATAAAGTGCAAAGTACAAAGAACTCAATTCACATTTATACTTATATTTCCATATTTCAACATTAGTATGAGTTCCATTTCAGTCCACTTTTCAAACTTAATTTGCTTTAAATTTTCTGTGAAATAGATGAGCCAGTTCATCTTAATGAGTTTTTGGAAGAAGAGAGACTTTGGGAAGGCATTCTATTTAAATATTGAAAACTTGCTATTTTTATTGAAATACCTTTTTTCTTTCTGTTCCATAGGCATTTTAGAGTCAAGAACCATGTAATGTCCTGGTATTTTTGTACTTAGAAGTTAAGAATTCTCTTTATGTTCTCTAGAACAACTTATTTATCTTCTTGCTTGTTCTTATAAAACACTTTTAATCATGAGATAAATGAGATTTACACATGAAAATAATTATATCCCCTATTTTTCGATATCTCTTATCCACCTGGGCCTAAAGTCACAATTTGACATATTTATCCAGTACTTTTAGGTATGAGGTGCTGTATAAAACATTATAGAATACTACTGAATAAGTCATAGGTCCCATTATTTATGAGTTTCTTGTTGAAGAGAGACTACACTGGGTATGAACGTGTATCACTTATTTGTATGTGAAAGGCAGTCTATTATAGAAGTATATTGTTATAGGGAATGGATGCTAAAAGAAGTAAAGAGATTTTCATACCTATATATTTTTTGTTTTTGGTGAAGGATGTTAACCTCTTCCGTAGCTATGAAAAACTATCTATCTAGGTTGGGAAAAGCTAGTAGGGAGGTCAATTAGTCAGTCTCGCTTAAATCCATATTCCAAGGAGGCCCTAGGAAACAGGAATTCAAAGGATAAAGTCTATTAGAGTTCTTCTAGAAGTTTAGTCATTTAATTTCAGTCATGCAAAGTCTGGGCACTGTGGGAAAAGCTGTAGTGCTTGTGTTGTGGCCTGAGGCAGCCACCGTTTCTGCATGAAATAAATGAAAACTGGTGTCCCTGCTAGGAAAATGAGGTGAAAGAATGCATCCAGGTGGTGATCATGACCTCTTTTCTTAGCCACACCTGCATACATTGAGTTGATTACTTGACTTTGCCACTTGAATGGCTCAGAAACAGTACCTTAAATTCAACATATCCACCATAGAATACACAGAATCTTCTAAACATGTCCAAACTATGGTCGTCATCATGTTATCCTAGTATTCTTCGTACCACCATACATAAACCAAAAAGATAGAGTTACTCTTGGTCACTTCATCACCTTTACCTCTACATCCAATCCATCACCAAATCCTGTTTACCAATTCCTAAATATTTCTTGAAACTACCTATTTGTTTTTTTCTCTAGTTAAATAAACCATTAAAACTACTATAAAACTTCCCTTGTACTAAATAAAGTAACAACATTCTAAGAGGATCCATTTTGAATCTTGCTTTCTTTGTTCATTCTTATTAATTTAGTCAATAGGAGAATGGATAAATAAACTGACATGTACAACATAAGTGAGACATAACACAAATATGTTATTTCGAGTGAGAACATCACACACACACACACACACACACACCCTAATACAATTATTAGTTATGCTGAGTCAAAGAAGCTAATTTGAAGCTGGCATATTGCATGATTCCACTTATTTTTTTTATTTTTTAAGACTTTATTTATTTGTCAGAAAGAAAGGAAGAGAGAGAGAGAGAGCAAGCACAAGCAAGAGGAGCTGCAGGCAGAGGGAGAACCAGACACCCTGTGTAGCAATGAGCCTGATGTGGGACTCAATGCCAGAACCCTGTGATCATGACCTGAGCTGAAGGCAGCCACTTAACCAACTGAACTACCTAGGTGTCCCACATGATTCCACTTACATGAAGTGCTAGAGTAGGTAAAACTAATCTGATGTGATAGAAATCAGATCAGTGGTGGCTTCTGGGAGTTAAGTGTTGACTGGGAAGGGACACAAGGAAATTTTCATCATGATGAGAATGTTCTGTAACTTGATATATTTTCATCAGAACCCTTAAGACATGAGCATTTCACCATATGTAAATTATGCCTCAATAAAAAAAAACGAATATCTGATCATTTGTCACCTTGCCTCTCACACTCAAATTCAATGATCTCTTATGTTATTAAGATACAACTAAAATCTTTCATATACATTAAAATATTTTGCTCTTGCTTTCTTCTTCAACCTCAACTCCAGCTGTATTTCCTGTATTCCAGTAGGTCTAATCTTTTTTTTTTTTTCAGTTTATCAAAATGTCTTTGTGTTTCCTGGCTCCAAGTCCTTGCATATCCTTTTCTCTCTGCTTGGAATTCCCTCCTTCCCCTAGGCTTTGCTTAGCTAACTGATATTCATTCTTCATATTTCAACTCAAGTGTCAGTTCTTCAGAGAAGTCCTCCTTGACCTTCCTAACTAGGACAATCTCTTCTATTAAATGCTACCCAATGCTCCTTTACTTCATAACAGTAGCATTCCTAGAATTGCAGGATTTTTAAAAAAATATTATATTTTTCGCAAGGTTTGTCTTGATTACTATATTGTGATCTTCATTCTGACATAGTCTGTGTCTATTTTTGTTTACTATCTTGTCTTCAGAATCCAACACAATGCATCGAACATGATAGGCACTCTATCCTTGTTTGGATGTATGGATTAATGAGCTTGAAGAATGAATTCCTAATCTCTGGTATATTTGATAGGATAAATGAAACTAGAGTGAATGATATAATCATGAAGAAATAAATTATGAAAATCATCCTAAGGACGTAGGGACCTGAAATTGGTATCAAGATATTGTAGGGAGTTTGGTGTGACACAAAGGAGAAAGTGGAGCAAAAATTCAACAGTGCTGGAGCTATACCACAGAACTGTGATTCTTTTGATGAAGCAGCAGTGTTCAGCATGGCAGAAACAATAACTTAGAAAAGAGAAATCTTAGAAAACACAGACAACCAATTAGAAAAATAAAGCATAGAAATCGTGGAGAAATCTGCTTTGTTTTACTAGCTAGAAGAACTTTTCTATCATTAAACTTTATATCCCTTAGATAGGCTGCCTCGTAAGGTATCTCACAGATATTATTTAAGCATTGTCTGGATTGCTGTCTGTGATTGATATGACAGAAGAACTGTCTACACTAGATGGGAAATAGTACAAGGTGAGTTTGCTTCTATATAAAAATTCCATAATTTTAAGACTTGTGTTATCCTTCAGGCACTAATTAACCAGTGAGCACATAAAGTGAAAATATAAATAATTGTATGATGAATTGCCTAAGGAGATGAACGAAACACTTCTGGACTTGTGAAACCCAAAGATCTCTTCTGGCTGGGGAGACCAAACAAAGCATTTTTTTTAAATTTATTTGACAGAGATCACAAGTAGACAGGCAGGCAGAGAGAGAGGAGGAAGCAGGCTCCCCACAGAGCAGAATGCCTGATGTGGGGCTCGATCCCAGGACCCTGGGATCATGACCTGAGCTAAAGGCAGAGGCTTTAACCCACTGAGCCACCCAGGCGCCCCCAATCAAAGCATTTTTATTGGAGAAGTTAGCATTGAGCAAGACCTTGAGAGTGGATAGAGTGTTCAATAGGCAGAAAAAGAGAGATATTTATGTTAAGTGTATAGTCACAGCAAAGATATGGTGGTGGGAATACACACATTCAACAAATAATAATAGTTTAGAATGGTTGAGGTACAGATGTGCTGTGAGTTTCCTGAGATAAGCTTGGAAAATAGAACCACAGTGGTGGATTTAAAATTTGGAAGAATCTTTAGAAATCTTCTAGTTCCAAACTATTCATTTTGTGTAAATAAGTTGAGGCCCCAAATCATTAACTTACTTGGTCAATACTATCTTTTTACTCTGTGGCTAAATATAACCTTGAACAGCAGTCTGTTAAACAAATAGTTTTTATTGTACTATATTCTCTACTGTCTCACTGCCAGATTGGGATGACTGTAAGAATCAGACAAAGACATTTGGCATTTTATCTGACACATTTAGGGAGTTATGGAAAGATTTTGAGAAGAATAAATAATAAAATTGTCTTTTAGAAATATTTATATAATAGTTGGAGGAGAAAATAAAGACCAAAGGATAAACTTAGATTTAGAAGGGAGGCTGTGTTCACTATGGCCTGTTATCAAAAATATATGTTGTTAGAATTATACATTGAGCAACATGAACTGTGATACTAGACATCAGGAGAGTCATTAGGTCTAAACAAAGAGATCTGGGATCATCCAAATAAAAGTGATAAAAAGTTCAAGACATGGAATAAATGGAATAAAAGAAAATATAATAAATAAAAAGTACAAAACCTGGGCCTCCTGGGTGACTCAGTCAGTTAAGTGTTTGATTCTTGATCTCAGCTCAGGTCTTTTTTTTATGATTTTATTTATTTATTTGATAGAGAGAGAGAGAGAGAGATCACAAGTATGCAGAGAGGGGGGGGAAGCAGGCTCCCCTCTGAGCAGAGAGCCAGATGCAGGCTCGATCCCAGGACCCGGAGATCATGACCTAAGTCAAAGGCAGAAGCTTAACCCACTGAGCCACCCAGGTGCCCCTCAGCTCAGGTATTGATCTCAGTGTCATGAATTTAAGCCCTACTTTGAGTTCCATGCTCGGCATGAAGCCTACTTAAAAAAAAAAAAAAAAAGGCAGGAAAGCCAGAGGATAGAACCTTTAGTAGTTTTCACATTTCTGTTTGGGAGGAAGAAACAAGTGATAGATATAGAGAAAGTGTGGTAAAGGGAAATAAAAGAGGAAGGAGAATAATTAGTCACACAAAGCCAAGTTTTAAGAAAAATGAACCTGTAGGAGTCTATTCTATGGTGCAAAGAGTTGAAAAGAGATGAATGTTATGTAAAAGGCTGTTGATGAGATATTCATAAACACCTTTAAAAACACTTCTGTATTCACAGAGTAATACTCTGACATAGGCAAAGAGAAAACCTTTCCTCTTTTCTGCTTCAATAGGGCTTAAGTCTCGTTAAATAGAGAATTGCTCAGTTGTCATGAGGGGCCACCAGCTAACACAGGGTCCTAAGTATATCCAAAAGCCACTTAGGAAACTGTCATATCTGAAACTTAGTGGCAGCTGCTGCATTTTTGACAAGGGAAAGTGTCCATTTCATTTTACTGCATTGACTGTACCAGTCCCTATGTAGAGGGCAATTGAATGATATGCTGTTGTGAAATACTCTGACTTTCTGGATTGGATTTCTCTGACAGGTATCTTACTCTTCACCCATTTTTTTGAATTGTCAGGGTATAGAATTTATAATCTGCGAAGGCTCCCTTTGCTGTTTTTATTTTTTTTTAAATAAAAAGATGAAGGCAGTACTGGCATTTACACTGTAATTTACAGTATGATTAAGAGAAAACTTAATGTGATCATGACTAGTTCTTTTATTTTGTTTTATTTGGTTAGCATTAAGCTTTCTTCCCACCCCTCTGAATCATTATATTTTATATACCCCTTGGGAAAAATTACATTTATTAAAGCTCCATAATTATTATAATGGAAATAAAGTATCTTCTTTTTATACTATAGGGAACTCACTCCTAGATTGCTCCTTTAACTATCTCATCTAGGTGAATCCAGATGCAACTTCTATAGGTCATACACCTTGACTTTTTTTTCAAATGAGGTTATATGTTTATAAATTTCCACCAAATCATCTTTGAAATTGTATTTGTAAAATAACTCTCTAGAATAGGAGTATGGCTAATAGAGAATAGAACAAAGTTTTGCATCCTAGGATTACTATTTTATTTTTTAGAATTAAAAAACACTTTATTATATTAACTATACTTTTGGAGTCATTAAGTCACATGAATTCACAGGTATATGATTTAGCCCAGTTTGTTTATCAATGACACTCATTAGTTGAAGTTTCTGCCCCTATATTAGCTTAAGGCAGTGGCTTTAATTAAGGTGTTTTTTGCTTTGTTTTGTTTTGTTTTTGCCCTGCAAGGGGCGTTTATCAGTGTCTGGGAACAAATTTGGTTGTCATATCTGGGGGATAAATGGGTGATACTACTGGCATCTAGTACATAGAGGTCAGAGGTGCTGCAAATACACAACAAGATTATCCACCACAAAACGTCAATAGCGCTAAGGGTGAGAAACCCTGGTTGAGACAGAACCCTCATTCTTTTACTGTAGCCAATCTTTTCACAAACCATGAGAGCCTGTGGACTCTGAGAAACAAACTGAGGGTTTTGGAGGGGAGAGGGGTGGAGGTTTGGGTGAGCCTGGTGGTAGGTATTATGGAAGGCATGTATTGCATGGAGCACTGAGTGTGGTGCATAAACAATGAATTCTGGAACACTGAAAAAAATTAAATTAAATTAAAAAATTTCTACTCTACTATATTATTATGATGGTCTCAGGAGTTACTGAAATGCTAAGAGAGAGCAAAAGCAACTCTTTATCACTGAAATACTCTAAAGTCAAACAAAAAATCAAATATTTAAGTTCAATTTTTAAAAAGGGACAAAAAATCATAGATTCGAGAAAAATGGTGTTTCACAGTTTTGTGAAGGACTGCACTAATGTTTTTTATAGCCAGAAGGTTGACCATTTTAATGTGCAAATGCAGAGTCCATAGGGATCTTTTTTAAATCCTTTATGGTCTTTTCCATTTGCACATAGTTTTACAGCTTTAAATCCACTAAATATACTGGTGACTTGAATTTGAAATGCAATAGAGCTATCTAAATTTTATTAGAATGAGACTTCATTAAAGGTAGGTATTAAAACTTTGGTATTCTTCATATTGACCTCTAAAATCTAGGTGTTTTAGTGAAGGAAAGATGGGGAAAATGACTCATGCCAAATATTTACAAGATGAAAAAAATGAATATGAAATTCGCTGATGAAAAATACAGAAGAGTCTTTGCATTTTTTATTAATTTTATATCCTCCAATTTCCAGTTTGTCTCTATTGCTCTCAAGAAACCCATCTTTAAGTAAGGCCACACTGTGTCTGCAGAGTAATCTTCAGCAAGTTGACAGCCTATTGAGGATATTCTACACAGTGAATATTTATGACAACTCTGATTACTTAAAAACGTATTAACTTGGGGCGCCTGGGTGGCTCAGTGGGTTAAAGCCTCTGTCTTCAGCTCAGGTCATGATCTCAGGGTCCTGGGATCGAGCCCATCATCAGGCTCTCTGCTCAGCGGGAAGCCAGCTTCCCTCTCTCTCTGCCTACCTCTCTGCTTATTTGTGATCTCTCTCTCTGTCAAATAAATAAATAAAATCTTAAAAAAAAGAGTATTAACTTTTAACTTTTATTATGATCTATGAAATTCAGGCTATGCATGTGCATATGGATGGTGTGGGCATATACATGTCTTTGTATATCATGTCACTTGACTTGGTATAGAAAAAGAAAGTTCCATCTTTATTAGGACTAGTGTAGTAGATTATTTCTTGAAGTTCACCAGCAGTGTTTTTATGGAATGGAAATTATCATTCAAATGACTAAAACTGCCACAGAGATGATGTATGTTATTTGTTATGCATTTTACAGTTTAACTATAAAGACAAGTATGACAATATAACTCAACTTGTCAATTTAAAATACATGTATTAAGCAAATAGCATATAATTAAATTTTGAAAAAGAAAAGGCAGTTACTGACCACTAACAGTAATCAAAACAGGTAGGAAGTTAAGAGTTATACTTTACAAAATTAGATTAATTTTTGAATACTCTTTCTGATACTCAGTGTTAAAAACTTGCTAAAGCAAAAATCGGCACAATCAGAATTCCTAAGGTCAAAATGCGTAATATGCATATGGAACACTTTGCTAATAAAGAAAATTGAGTGTGCAAAGGACATGAACTTAAGGATCCAAATGATCTCTTAACAAGTGGCTTAGCACATAATTACATGTGACCATGAAGAAAACTTGAGTTGCTCATGTTACCATAAAAATATTAGAATATAGTCATTTGAAAGTGTTCTTTTTTCCAGATGAGACTAGTTTCAAAAGTCTGAATTCCCACAGATCAAATGCACATCAAAAGAAATAATGGTGTTCAAAGAAGCAGGTCTGAAGTCCCTCTGACAACATAATTCTGTAACAAAGAGTGCAGCAATTCCAGCAACATCCGGACAGATGCACAGAGTCCCAATCTGCCTAATGGTCTTATTGGTCTGTCATTTCCTGGTGCTTCAAAGCTATCACACATTTTTGCACACAGCTTTAGTAAGGCCCATTCAGCCTGGCTATGTGACCACCAGGATGAGTCTGTGCTTTTTGGACTAAGGGAAATGAAATCTGAAACTGCAGAGAAGAATATGTTCCTTATTTAAAAAGAAATGTTTTAAACCAATTCTGTTTTTGACTAGTTTGAGAACTTATCACATGATTGCCTTTGAGGCAGAGCATTTCAGCATTCTTACAAGGAGGCTGAATAATAAATTATTCAGTGCTTTTCTCTTTATGGTTGTAAGTGCACTGAGGCATAATTCTCTATGGTTTGACACAGAAGTGTATTTGTAATGATAATGGTCAGTCTTTGCTAGATAGAGAATGTTGCCTGAAATACTAATGAACCACCTTAATTAATTCTCTCTAATTATGGAATAAGTTGTGGAGTAAAGGTGGGGGAGAAAAAAAGCCACAAAAAAAAATCTAGATACTGAAAATGAAATCTTCATTTTTAAAAATATGATGTGTTTGGTTATCATTACAACATCAAAGAAAGAAATCTTAATGCTAAAGGTACTGGGCTAAAATAGGTATAATTGACAGACATGTTTTATAAATAGATTTCTCCTGTTTTGTTGAAGATTATTTGACCATAGAGTTGAGGGTCCATATCTGGGCCCTCTACTCTGTTCCACTGGTCTATGTGTCTGTTTTTATGCCAGTACCATGATGTCTTGGTGATCACAGCTTTGTAGTAAAGCTTGAAATCAGGTAACGTGATGCCGCCAGTTTTATTTTTGTTTTTCAACATTTCCTTAGCGATTCAGTTTCTCTTCTGATTCCATACAAATTTTAGGATTACTGGGGCGCCTGGGTGGCTCAGTGGGTTAAAGCCTCTGCCTTCGGCTCAGGTCATGATCCCAGGGTCCTGGGATTGAGCCCAGCATCGGGCGGGATCTCTGTTCAGCAAGGAGCCTGCTTCCTCTTCTCTCTCTCTGTCTGCCTCTCTGCCTACTTGTGATCTCTGTCCGTCAAATAAATAAATAAAACCTTTAAAAAAATTTAGGATTATTTGCTCCAGCTCTTTGAAAAATACTGGTGGAATTTTGATCAGAATGGCATTAAAAGTATAGATTGCTCTAGGCAGTATAGACATTTTAACAATGTTTATTCTTCCCATCCAAGAGCATGGGATGGTCTTCCATCTTTTTGTGTCTTCTTCAATTTCTTTCATGAGTGTTCTGTAGTTCCTCGAGTACAGATCCTTTACCTCTTTGGTTAGGTTTATTCCCAGGTATCTTATGGTTCTTAGTGCTATAGTAAATGGAATCGATTCTCTAATTTCCCTTTTTGTATTTTCATTGTTAGTGTATAAGAAAGCCACTGATTTCTGTACATTGACTTTGTATCCTCCCACATTACTGAATTGCTGTATTAGTTCTAGTAGTTTGGGGGTGGAGTCTTTTGGGTTTTCCATATAAAGAATCATGTCATCTGCGAAGAGAGAGAGTTTGACTTCTTCATTGCCAATTTGGATACCTTGTATTTCTCTTTGTTGTCGGATTGCTGTTGCTAGGACTTCTAATACTATGTTGAACGAGAGTGGTGAGAGTGGGCATCCTTGTCGTGTTCCTGATCTCAATGGGAAGGCTGTGAGCTTTTTCCCATTGAGGATGATATTTGCTGTGGGTCTTTCATAGGTAGCTTTATGACGTTCAAGAGTGTTCCCTCTATCCCTATAAATAGATTTCTCTTTAGTGGTTGTTTTATCCACAGTACCCAGGAAATAGACATAAGTGTGTTAATTTTAATAATAATCTATTTCCTTTCTAAGTTCAGACAAGCACTGGAATGTATATGGCCCAAATTAATGCTACTATGTCCCCCCAAATCATAAGTGAGCTACTTTAATAATTTAGACCCCTGATCTGCTTTCATCTGAATAATCTATAAATTGACCTCATCTTCCTCCAAACCTTTGGCAGAAAAACGAAAAAAAGAAATGTAGTGCCTGCTATTAATGACAAGCACTTGCAGCTGACCTTTAGAGGATATGGAGATCTCCCTACTTCCAGATAAGGAGTTTCAATTAAAAAAATATTTTTTTCTGCAGTTAGGTAGGAGCCTCTTATGATTATAGCTATAACTATTCATTCCCTTTTCCCTTTTCTGGTTGTAAGATGACTTTCTGGATACTGAATACATTGTCAGGTATTTTACATCTGTGCCTCATCGAAGATGCCAATTTAGAAAATAAGTGCTTGGAGTATGGGAATCATGCTTTATTCCTCTCCAAGTGTTCCTACAACTTTATATTTTACATTATTGTGTGCTTAATATTTGTGGATAGAGTGAAAACCATGTATTGAATACTGAATAAGCCCCTGCTAAGAACCAGATACTACTATGCTAGACCCTGGGAAGAGATTGGTAAACACATAAGATCCCAGCATTAAAATAGATTTATATTATAGGGTGGGGGACAGACATTAACTAGTAACACTATGTAATAAGTGAAATGAAGAAGGCAAAATAGGGTGATATAATTAAGAATGGCTGTGCCAGAAAGTGTGGAGTAATTTTAGAAAGGTCTCCTTAAGTAGGTGATATTTGAATTAAGACCAATTTTTCTAATATGTGACATTCTTCTGACTTGCATTTTTATATTGTCCTTATAATTAGATTTTTTAAAAATATACATTTTAGGTTGTATTTTTTTAAGTTATTTTATTTATTTGAAAGAGAGTGAAAGAGAGTGAGAGAGAACATGAGAGGGGAGAAGGTCAGAGGGAGAAGAAGACTCTTCATGGAGCTAGGACTCGATCCTGGACTCTGGGATCATGACCTGAGCCGAAGGCAGTTGCTTAACCAACTGAGCCACCCAGGTGTCCCCTTATAATTAGATTTTTAAGTAAAAACACATTTACCTCTTTTTTTCTTCTTTAGCTGGAACATTAACTGTGGTCTGTAATTTTTCTTTAGATTGAATAGGAAAGGAAACATACTAATCTGCTCTTTCTGGTGATTTGGAAAAGTTGAAAAAATACAAAAAAAAAAAGAAAAACGATCACATTATTAAGGTAAGCAAACTTATATGAAGTACTTCTTATTTAAAAATAATAATGCTAAATTTCAAGAAGGTCATAAAGCTTATTAATTCTTATTAATAAAGCATAGATTTGATACACTTACAAAAATACAAAGTGGAGATATCTTAAGAGATATATAGGACACCATTAAAAGGTGTCAATATATGCATTACATCATTCCCAGAAGAAAAAAGAAGTAGAAAGAAATAGAAAATATCAAATCATAAGGGAAGAGAGCTAGAAAAAAAGGAACAGATGAATTACAAAACAGCTAGGGAATAATTTTAAAAATGGCAATAATTCTTAGAGGAAAAGCTCTCAGTTTTTCCTCATTGAGTATGTTAGCTGTGGGTTTTTCATATATGACCTTTATTATGTTGAGGTATGTTCCCTCTAAACCTACTTTCTTGAGAGTTTTAAACTAAATTACAAAAAAAAAAAATGCTTGGCTCAAGGCATGAATGAAAGTACATGACAGGTCTTATTTTATTTGAAGAAGTTTTCTGCCTTTAATCACATCCTTACAATACTTGATGCATACCAGTAAAATATATTTAAATGATCTTTCTGAAGTTTCTATAACCAGACAGTACTATTCATCTCTTTCTAGAGGTCTGGAAAACTTTTTTTGACTTAGAATGTGTAGACAGCATGGATTTGTTTCAGGAAGTTGCTAAATTTTACATTAAAATTGTTATCTTCTAATAACCTTGAAAATTCTTTTAAGTTCTAAAATAATAATAACATTTTCTTGATTAAAATCCATCATTCAGGGCACCTGAGTGGCTCAGTCAGTTAAGCATCTGCCTTCAGCTCAGGTCATGATCCCAGGGTCCTGGGATCGAGCCCCACATTGGGCTCCCTGCTCGGAGGGGAGCCTGCTTCTCCCTCTCCCTCTGCCTGCCATTCCCCTTGCTTGTGTTCTCTCAATCTCTGTCAAATGAATAGACAATCTTTAAACTAAATAAATAAAATAAAATCCATTAATGAAGCGGTGCCTGGGTGGCTCAGTTGGTTGAATAGCCAACTCTTGATTTTGGTTCAGGTTGTGATCTCAGGGTCCTGGGTTCAAACCAGTCCATACTGGACTCTTTACTCATTGGGGACTCTGCTCAAGCATTCTCTCTCTCCTGCTCCCTCTGCCCCTCCCCCCACTCACAAGTTTTCTCTCTTTCGAAATAAATAAATAAATCTTTTGAAAAAATCCATCAATTAATTCTGTCATTAAAATTAAATCTTAAATCCTTACTGTGGTTTAAAAGATTCTACCAGTTGTAGATTTCTTCCTCTCTGACTTTATGTTGCCCATCTCTCAAACTCATTTAATTTGTTAGAGCCACCATGGCATGCAGGCATGCAAGCTCTTCTCTGTTTCAGTGTATTTGCACATGGTATTTTACAATGTCAATATCAATGTCATCTACTACCTTTCTGTAAAGTTGTGTACCCGTAGTCACCCTCTATCAAACTGGGATATTTTAATTTTTTATAATATTTACCAGTATATGACAATATATCCTATATCTAGTTGTATGCGGTATATTGTTATATTCTTCTAAATATAAGTATTATGGGGTAAGAACTTTGTCTTTCTTATTAACATAGTATCCTTTGTACCCAGAACAGTATCTTGCATATAGTAAGCACTCAAAAAATGTTTTTTGGATGAATGCAAAGGCAAACAAGTTTGTATGTTGCTTTGGATCAGTGTGTGCCACACCACCAAATTTTATTTGTCCTTGTCTTCAAAATGATCAAGCCTATACAGTTGTTTTTTCACTTTTAATTTCATGAAAATCTGTCATGAGAAATCAATTGTGGGAGCCTGCAGGTCTATACGCTTCTTTTATAATACCAGAATTACATTGAAAAATAGGTTTTAAGATAGATGGCTATACCAATTCAGGTGGCCTTGATTTTTTTCTTTTTTAATTTTTTACTTAAATTCTAGTTAGTTAACATCTAGTGTAATATTGGTTTCAGGAGTGGAATTTAGTGATTCTTCACTTACATATAACACCTAGTGCTCAATACAAATGTCTTCCTTAATACCCCTCACCTATTTAGCCCTTCGCATGCCCACCTCCCCTCCATCAACCCTCAGTTTGTTCTCTGTAGTTAAGAGTCTCCTATGGTTTCCTTCCCTCTCTTTCTTTCCCTTCCCCTATGCTTATTTGTTTTGTTGGTTTTTTTGATTCATTTCCTTATGAAAGTGGCATTTTCAACATTGTATTTGCTTATTGTTTGCTTCCCTCAATGGCACTAATTCAGCAAGTATTTATGTGTCAAATATCTTCTTAGACTTGTGATTCAAAGATAAGAAATACTTTACTCTTGAAGATCTCACAGTGTAGTGTAACTAAGCTTAGTGCAAAATAACATTTTGTTACCATAGTATTATAAGTTATATGGCACTTTCCTAACCAAAATCTTCATTTAACATGGGTTCTTTCTAATACAGTGGGAAAGTAGTACTGTATTGTCTCTGGAGAATCACTGTCTGATATATAAAATTTACCTCTGCCCCTTGCTAGTTATGAACTCATTGCTGAACTTCCATGAGTTGTATTTTTTTCATTTATAAAATTGGGGACAAAGAAAATATTAGTTGAAAAAAAATTGAGGACAATAAGAGTAGCTACCCCATCGGATTTTTATGAGGTAATTTAATGAGATAATCCATGTAAAACACTTAAATTAGCACAGTGTCTAACACATAATATGTTCTTAGTAGATGATAATGGCGTTGATGGTGATGATGATGATGATGGAAATGATTAAAATGGTTGCTATTTTGGAAGTTCTGTTATCCAGGGCAGGTGGGTGCCTCAGCCATTAAGTGTCAGTCATTGGCTCAGGTCATGATCCCAGGGTCCTGGGATCACCCTGCATTGGGCTCCCTGCTCTGCAGGAAGCCTGTTTCTCCTACTCCCACTCCCCCTGCTTCTGTTCCTTCTCTTGCTGTGTCTCTCTCTGTCAAATAAATAAATAAAATCTTTAAAAAAATTGTTAATGTTAGAAGTTCTGTCATCCAAGCAGCCTGAATCATTTGAATGGAAAAAAAAAAAGAAAGAAAAGCTTCAAGAGTTAGGTTAAAAGACTTCAGAATGTTAATTCAGCTTGTAAATTACTAAACTGCTATAGAGGTAGTTAAATTTCAACTCATTTAATTCTTAAAATTTTATCAGCCAAGTGTAACTATACCTATGTTACACATGATTAAATTGAAGTTCAAAGAGATGATAGAGCTTAACCAAAGTCATACTGGTAGGTAAGTGGTAGAATCTGAATTTGAACTGCGATCTGTCTAAATCTTAACACAATGTTCTTTCCATTATAACTCGCAGCCTTAGGCAGAGAATATGAAACCAAAATTAATAAAATGTAGAACAAAATATTGTAGGTATCATAAAAATGCATAAATAAAGTGTTATGAGAATTCAGGTAAGCATATTTTGAGCCTCTTACTAATTTCACCCACATTTATTGTACACTATTTCCTAAGCACTATGCTAGGGACAAAATGCAAAACCAACATACTATGTTCTAAATTTTAATATTGTGTATTTAGTTTTGAGTTAATTAAAAACATTTTGATGTGGTAATGGGGTGTGTGTGTGTGTGTGTGTGTTAAGCTTGATTCAAAGGAAAGGGGATGTAGTTTGTAGAATAGGTAACTGAGATTATATATGATTATGTTATTATGTTATATATATGTTTTATATATATATAACATGTATATAATTATATATATGTTTATGCATATAATTATATATACGGTTATATACACTCACACATGCACACACATACACTTTTTAGGTGAACCATGAGAGACTATGGACTCTGAAAAACAACCTGAGGGTTTTGAAGGGGCAGGGGGTGGGAGGTTGGGGAAACCAGGTGGTGGGTATTAGGGAGGGCACGGATTGCATGGAGCACTGGGTGTGGTGCAAAAACAATGAATACAGTTATGCTGAAAATAAATTAAAAAATTAAAAAAAAAAACAAAAATATACGAAGAAAGAAAATTTGTTCATCCTGAAGACTACTGACTATTGGCTGTGATCTGGAGGGAATATATCAGATGTAGGTGAGAATCAGCTGAGACATATATTGAAATTGTTTATTTATTCTGGAAATAAGGAACCACAAAAAGAAAAATGGCCATCTTACCTAAGAAACATTTTAAATGTCTCTACATTTGCCTTAAGCAAAGAAGACAATCATGAGTGGTGTAGAGACTCCTTCTGGAAGTTATGATAGAGACTTCTGTATGACAAAGTAGTGCACAAGGGGATTGTTATTTTTCAAAACTACAAGTTTATGAACCTCAGCAGAATCAAATATATTTATTGACTGTTTAACATTCTTAAATGTTTGGCTAATCTCTGTGTACCACATAGTTGGAACTATAGCCCTGTTCTTTCTGACACAACACTCAAAATAATTTATAGGACAAGAGTAGCAACTGACATTTACTATAGTTAGAGTGCTGTAGTGAGATACATGGATACTTCAGATGGAAATCTTTAAGAAAGGGGACTTTTTAAATTTGGTCTCAAATTTGACTTGGGTTGAAACTTATAAATCTTACTAAACAAAACAAAAAATGGTGAAGTTTTTCACTTAACTACAGAACATTTTAAGTACCATGATGAATTTCTTCTTATTCACTTCCTAGTTACATGCATTTTAATTTTCTTTCTAATGAAAGATAGAGACCTCTCTTGTTACCTTTGCATTTTAACTGCTTCTCAATTCATGAATATATATAAAGAGAAGACTATTTTCATGTCAACACTCCCATCTCCCAGCAATCTTTTCATCATTGGAGAGACTCCTATGATGTTTCTAATCACATTTTCCAGAAACAAAACTGTATCATGAAATGTGAATTTCCAAAATTTCATTAGGAAAACAATGTCATTTCATTTTCTTAATCTTTTGATGTGCACAATAGTTTATTTGATATCAATAATAATTTTACTATGATGATTTCTCTACTAATAAAACATACTGTATTAACAAAATTCCAAGGACTAACATTTTTAGTGGAAATTACTAGGGAAGACCTATTCTAAAGTATCTGATTATTGTATAATATTCTATCCTTTGTAAAGGGGGTATAGTGATGATTTTGATTATATATCTCACATTCATTAATGATCACTATTATTTTTATTAAAATATGTTACATTAAAATGTCAAGTATTTTAAATTTATTTGTTTTTTAAATTTTTTTAATTTATGTTAACTTAAAATGGTATTTCTCATTATTGTACATTTTACAATTACATGTATTTTCTACATAGTTGAAATTATACTAAATACATCATTGCTTATTTTCCTTTTCACTTTTAATGCTATATCATAGTGTTCAGTGTTTTTATAGTTTTAAAAATTATTATAATTTTAATGCATGCTGAGTTGCTTATAATGTTCATATGCAATATTTTATTAAGCTGTTTGATTAAATTTAGTAATATAAGTTATATCATAATTTTTACTAATTTAAATAACACCATGGAGGATTTTGGTGCCTCTTTTTTTGCTTTTAATATTTTTTTCCTCTTTTGAGAAGAAACATCAGTGACTTGATAAGTCATCTGTAGGAAATTATGTTTAAATACATAAAAAACAACAAAACATTTAATTAGCAAAATAGCAGGCAATACCACTCAAGAGTTTAAATTTTATAAAATATGCTTCACTTTATCTTTTTACCAGCATTCTTCCTTTTAACCTTCCCTTGGATTATCTGAAATTATAGACTATATCATCTTATACAAATATTTTCTATTTAAAACATTCATTTTTTTTTATTTTCTAAAGCAGAGTTCATGTATAAACACAGTACACAGTACAGACTTATATGGCAGCACTGAAATTCCACCATCCCCCAAATAATTTATCAGCAGAGCTAATGCTTCACGAATATACTTCCTTTGCATTCTATAACAAGTAAACTTGATTCCTTTTTGTTGCCTTCTTTGTCTGTCTCCAAGTCCTCTTCTGCTTCTTATAGTTCACATTCATATTCTGGTATGTGCTCTTCAAAAAAATGCACTACAACCATCTAAATCATCTTCACTCATTCTACCCAGCAGGAAATTCTGGGGGGAGATCTCATCATTTATGAAGGGATTTCCTTTATATTTTTCATTTTCATTTGTGCCATGAACTCAATTAACATGGTGGTCCAACTTTCAAGGCCTTTCTCTTTCTTCCTTTTTGTATTCCATATTGAGTGTCCTCTTATTGATTCTACACACATTTGAGAGCAAGACAGATATCATGGCATTAGTCCATGATGAACTGTCTAATCTTAAGCTCCCTGAACTAATTTTGCATAGTATCTTCTTTTTAATCAGGGGGCCAAAAATCAGAAATTCCCATAACCAGTCAATCACTGCTACAGCTGCATTTCTTTGCCTTGAACAAACATCATAGGTGGCACATTTATTAAGTCTGCTGGGACATTCCATGATTACTGCGGTATTATTCACAATATCCAAAATATGGAAATAACCCAAATTCCTATTAAAAGGTGAATGGATAAAAAAGATGTGTACATATAGACAATGAAACATTATTCACCTATGAGGAAGGAGGATATTCTTCCACTTAGGACAACATTGATGTATCTTAAGCACATTATGTTAAGCTAGATAAATCAGATAAAGGAATGCAAATAGTGAATGTATCATTTATATGTGAAATCTAACAAAGTTAACCTGCAAAAAACAGAGTAAAATGGTGACTACCAGGGGATGGGGGAGCAGATAAGACTGAGGGGTTTAAGGGTACAGACTTATAATGAATAATAAATAAACCCTAGAGATTTAGTATACAGTACAGTGAATATAGATAATAATATTATAATTATGTAATGTGATAAATATTACTACAGTGACAATTATATTGCAATATACAAATGTATCAAAGTAATATGATGTACACCTTATACAATGTTACATGGCCAATTTTTTTTAAAAAGTTAACTCATACAGTGCATTTCTGTAACATGGCTTTTGCATGTTTTATCTGTTCATCAGAAAGAATTATCTTCCAATATACTCAGCATACTGATACATGATCTATGACCATGTTCAGGTCATAGATCTCACAGTTCACTTCAAAAGTGCACAGCAAATCTGTCAGTGCTTTATAAATAAGCCCATTCAATGCCCTTAGATGCACATGGTTTTTCTTCTTTGTTTCCTTTGAGACATTCTTCATTAGGAATTCCATTTGCATGGTTTATAAGTAAAACGAGATCCCAAGGAAGATTTTTTTTAAAGATTTTATGTATTTATTTATTTATTTGTCAGAGAGAGAGAGAGAGAGTGAGAGAGTACAAACAGGCAGAGTGGCAGGCAGAGGCATAGAGAGAAGCAGGCTCCCTGCTGAGCAAGGGGTCTGATGTTGGACTCTATCCTAGGACTCTGGGATCATGACCTGAGCCAAAGGCAGCGGCTTAACCAACTTAGTCACTTGCAGGTGTCCCAGCAAGAAAGTTCTTTATATCATTTTTCTGCCTGAGGCAAATTTCCTGAGCAAGTTCTTTTTGCTCTGGGATACAGAGAAGCCCAGTGTTGCAGCCTTCTAGCAGTGCCTGAAGCCCTGCTCAGGGCCCCCATTAGGATTGTGAGTAGATGCTCACATGGTCGCCTAGAACGCCACTTACTTGCTGCCATCTCTATGCAATGTGGACTAGGGCAGGGCTGCTGGAGATGTTTGTGGGAGTGTGAGGCATGTTGCAGGTGAAATTCACACAGATGCAGAGTAAGTGGAACACAGGCAGAATTATTTTTTGAGAGTGAAGTCCTAGAAGTGGAATTACTAAGTCAATTTTAACATAATTATGGCATTCATTACAAAGATTTTACCAATTAAATTAGCTACATGAAATAAATTGCTACATCAGTTTCATTCCATTCTTGTCAAAATTGAGCATTATTACTTTTTTAGCTTCTGCCACTTTAGTTCTTGTAGTTCCCTCAATATAAATTTACTGAGCTTCTTTTATCTGCCAGACACTAGGCTAGGTGCTGGGAATAGAAATCTGAATAAGACTGGATGTCTGCCCTGGATGAAGTTATGGTCTACTAAAAAAGACAGTTGTGAAAATGAAAACAGACTTAACAAAAATTACTGTTATGAGACTATATTATAAAGTACTATATAATCACCATAAATAAAGCAATTAACCTCATTCATGGCATCAGGGAGCATTTCATACTAAAGAAATACTCTGTGATTTCGGTCTTGAAAGTAGAACGATGCCAGCAAAGAAAAGGAACTTCTTTAAATAACCATTAGAGGGAATACAAAATCAAAGGCATACAATTCCAAGACATTATAGAACAGAAGTACAGGGTGCCTATGGGAGAGTAGAAGATTATTGAGACTGTAGAGATTGTTTAAAGACAGATTGTGAAGGCCTGTGATAAAGATATGTATTTCAATCTGTTGTAAATGGAGTAATTACAAAGTTTTTAATGAGAGGTATAAAGATGATAGTATTTTATTAGAAAGATGCAATGATTTCAATGTAAAGGATGGAAAAAGACTGGCTTAAGGAAGATGATAAGTACTTCCAAAAAGTAAAAAATGAAGATTGAGAGAAAAGACCAGATTAGAGATATTGATTATGTAAAATCAAAAGGATTTTGTGATCATTTGTATTTGGAAGTGTATGCCAGTATTAGTGTAGTTTCTGGCTTGGAAACCTGAGTAAATAGGGATCCCATTAGCTGATATCAACAGTAGAGTAAGCATGAGACTTATGATTCTAAATACGATGAAGTAACATACAGCAGAATAATATTCCTGTTATGAAAAAAATAGAAAACTGGGCACAATATAAAACCATGTGTTTAAAATCATCATAGGAGTGTTGAGGCAATTTGAGGGGAGAAAAAGAACCTCAAAGAGATAAGCAAACATTCTGAGAGTCACTTTTTCCTCAGGTCATTTCTCAAATCTTGCTGTAAAGAGAAAGAATGAAACTTTGAATAGAAGGATATAGTTAAGAGGTAGAGAAGGTAAATAAAGTTTCATGCAATCTAACAAACCTGGAGAGAAAAAAAAATAGAGTTCAGGGATGTGAAGTCATTTGTAACTGAGAAGCCCAGCATCCTGAGAGAAAGATAAGTACAAAAAAAAAAAAAAAAGAATTTGACACTAGGATTTTTCCTTGAGGTATTTGTTGAATTCTTACACTATGCAATGTCAGAGACTAAGAAACTAAACAATAACAACAACAAAAAAAACCTTTTAAAGGCAGAGTGAGGTTTCTGGTATTCATAGGGAATTAAAGTGAATTAAAACAGTTCAGGTTTCTGGTATTCATAGGGAATTAAAGTGAATTAAAACAGTTCAGGACTTGCCAAGGACAGAGGATCCTAGTAAACACCCCATACTTTCACTTGGGACCCCCAGAGGACTATTTCCTAGAGGAAGTAAAATGGGGGTAGTCTAAACTTAAAAACTGCCACTCAATTTCAAGGCAACTCAGCCCCTAATTTGATTAATATGATTTACTGCCACTTTTTAAATTTAAATTCAATTAGCCAAAATGTAGTACATCATCGGTTTTTGATATAATGTTTAATGATGCATCCGTTACATATAACAGCCAGTGCTTATCACAGCACATGCCCTCCTAAATGCCAATCACCCAGTTACCCCATCCCCCCACTCACCTCCTTATCTGCAACCCCCAGTTTGTTTCCCAAAGTCAAGAGTCTCTTATGGTTTGTCTCCCTCTCTGATTTCTTCCCATTTGGTGTTCCCTACCTTCCCCTATTGTCCTCTGTGCTATTACTTATATTCCACGTATGAGTGAAACCCTGATAGTTGTCCTTCTCTGACTGATTTATTTCACTAAGCATAATCCCCTCCAGTTCCAACCATGTTGATGTAAATGGTGCACATTCGTCCTTTCTAATGGCTGAGTAATATTCCATTGTATATATGAACCACATCTTCTTTATCCATTCATATGTTGAAGGACATCTCAGATCTTTCCACAGGTTGGCTATTGTGGACATTGCTGCTCTGAATATTGGGGTGCATGTGCCCCTTCTTTTCACTACGTCTGTATCTTTGGGGTAAATATCCAGTAATGCAATTACTGGTTTGTTGGGTAGCTCTATTTTTTTACTTCGTGAGGAACCTCCATGCTGTTTTCCAGAGTGACTGTAAAGCTTCCATTCCCACCAGCAGTGTAAGAGATTTCCCCTTGCTCCACATCCTTGTCAACATTTGTTGATCCCTGCTTGTTAATTTTAGTTATCCTAACTGGTGTAAAGTGGTACCTCATTGTGGTTTTGATTTATATTTCCTTGATGGCAAGTGATGTGGAGCAGTTTTTCATGTGTCTGTTGGCCATTTGTATGTCTTTTTTGGAAAAGTGTCTGTTCATGTCTTCTGACCATTCCTTGACTGGATTATTCGTTTTTTGGGTGTTGAGTTTGAGAAATTCCTTATAGATCTTGGATACCAGCCCTTTATCTATAACTCCCAAACTCAGTCAATGAGGCCAACATTACCCTGATCCCAAAACCAGACAAAGACTCCAGTAAAAGAAGAATTACAGACCAATATACCTGATGAACATGGATGTCAAGACTTACTGCCACTTTATCTGCCTACCAGTGTATAATACTATATTATGTAAATTTTCTCTAGAAAATTGAACAGAATCCAGGGCCTCTATACTTTTCCAGTCACAATATCTGGCATTTGACCAAGAAGTGTTAGATATGCCAAAAGACAAAATGAAGAGGAAAAAAAATAATAGAAACATGTTCATAAACATCCCCAGTTTTGGAATTTTCAGACAAGGGCATGAAAATGTTGGTGGTTAATATGTTTAAGAATGCACATATCAAGATGGAGCTTTTTAATCAGGAAGAATTATAAAAAGAACACCATGCTAGTTATTGATCTGAAAAAAATGTAAGAATTAAAGTAAATAATTAAATAGACATGTTCAGGATGCCTGGTAGCTCAGTTGGTTAAGTATCTGCCTTCAACTCAGGTCATGAACCCAGGGTCCTGGGATCAAATCCTATGTCAGGCTCCCTGCTCAGTGGGGGAGACTGCTTCTCCCTTCCACCCTGCTTACCCTGCTCCTGCTCTCTCTCTCTATCTCTCTCTCAAATAAATAAATAAAATATTTAAAAACAATAAAATAAAATAAATAGGATCAATAGAATATAGAATTAATGAAATAGAAAGAGAGATATAAGAATTATGTAGGCTGAAGCACAGAGAGCAAAAAAAAAAGGAAATATATAGAAACAAGTATAAAGGATGTATTGGACATGATGAAAATGACAGATACTTGTAATTGGAATTCTAGAAGAGTGAACAGGTTGGAAGTAATATTTGAAGAAATAATGGCTAAGAATTTTCCCAAATCAACAAAAGATGTAAGACACAGATTTAATAAGCTCTACAAACCCCAAACAGATGAATTAGAAATAAAACCACACTAAGATATATACCACAGTGAAATTGCTAAAACTAAAAGCAAGGAGGAAAAACGTTAAAACTTCCAGGAAAAATCTACCTTCAAATGAGAAAACATAATACTGACGAGTGACTTAAATGAAAAATGGAAATCAGAATGCAGTAAAGTGATGTGAAGTGTTAAAGTAGTGGGCAAACTAGGATTTTATATTAGCAAATATATCCTTAAAATATGAAGAAAAATACATTTTTAGACAAACAAAAAAAGTCAGATCATTCACTGTCAAGTGATTCTTACTAAAAAGAACTAACAGAGAATTCTTCAGGTAAAATAAAACTGGTCCCAGCTAAAAATATAGAATGCAGTTTTATTTTTAAAGCTTAACAGACCCCATAGATATGTGGGTAAATATATAAATGAATTTTGATTGTAGAAAATGTTAATAATGTCTTAAAAAATTCTCAATACTGGCAGGGAACTGAAATATGCTACTCAATAAAAAGCAGGAATTGTACCTGACCACATTTGATAAGAAGAGCTGTTTATGAGGCTATTAAGAAGGGGAACTTGTGGGTGGGTCAGTCAAGGCCCTCACAGTTTTCCTCAGATGTCAAGGCAGCACATGATGTCAGTCCTCTACGTTAGATCTTAAGCTATGATTGACTTGTTGATGTCTTCATATTAATTTAAATTTTAGTGATGAATAAGATTTTGGGTAGTAGGGTAAGTGTCTTCCTAGGAAATTAAGTAGGCACTCAATGAGGAAAGAGTGAGTCACAGTGTAAGGTGGTTATCAAAAATGAACTTATGATCAATAAATGCAATTGAGGGCAATGTGTGTGGCATTGGTATAAGGAGTG
This sequence comes from Martes martes, assembly GCF_963455335.1. Lineage (NCBI taxonomy): Eukaryota > Metazoa > Chordata > Mammalia > Carnivora > Mustelidae > Martes > Martes martes. The sequence continues at coordinate 70,819,104 of NC_137897.1, forward strand.
CATGCATTTCACAGGATCTATAAATTTAAGCTAACCAATGTATCTGGCAATAATGACACCTAGCTAGGGGTCCATGTGCCACTTTGTAACTTCAATGAAAGTGCTGTAGGAGCCAATTATGCCTTTGAATTAAACTGGCTGCTGGGGACTATAGGAGAGGTAGAAGTTCCATTGAATACCATCTTCAGGACCATAACATCGTGTACACTGATAATTTAAATAAGTGCCTTCATCATTACAAGTACTCACTGGAACTTTATAGAGGATATGGAGTATCCTGGTGAGATCTTGTATTAAGATCTTAGTATTTTTAAAGACATCTGTTACCTTGATTATTATCTTGAATATTTGTAAATCAAAAATATTTCAAGAGTTCTTTATTCCAAACAGGATGTATCAGTTTCCTAGAGGTACTGTAACAAAGTATTTCAAACTGGGTGGTTTAAAACAGTAGGAATTTATTCTCATACAAATCTAGAGGCTAGAAGTCTATATTGAGGTGTTGGCTGGGTTGTGCTCTCTATGAAACCTCCAAGCAAGGATAAATTTTTGCCTTCCAATTCCGGTAGCTCCAGACATTCTTTGGTTTGTGGCAACATAACTCCAATGTCTACATCTATCTTCTCATGAAATTCTCTCTAGATCTTTGTTTATGTCTTTACTTATTCTTGTAAGGACATATTGGATTAGAAACCCACCCTAATCCACTAGGATATCACCTTAATTACATTTATAATTATTCTGTTTCCAAATAAAGTCACAGCCTGAAGGACTGAGACTTAGGGTAACAATATAGCTTTTCTAAGGGACACAATTCAACCCATAACAGAGGACACCTCTTTGGGAATGACCTAAAGCTTTGTAAAAAAAAAAAAAAGTATCAATGGTCCAATTGTTGGCAAAGGCATCCAGTGATAAGATGCTGCCTGAAGTTCAGTCAAGTATGGTAACCCTTGGGTCCCATCATTTATCAGGAAACTACTGGTTAAAAAAAATGAAAACCAACAATTTTCCTCTGAGCTTAATCATGTCTAATGATGGCCATGCCATCTGTAAAGTGTATTGATGTTCACTCAGTTGATCAGTAGAGGATTCTCAGGTAGCCAAGGAATCTGAAAGAGGAATGAACTTCTCCAACACCATAGCAAGAGACTGAGGACAGGGAAAGCCATGCCCTCCTGCAGTTGGGAAATTCCAGAAGGCTCAAATTTGCCTCCATTCTGTAGCACAGGTCTCAATAGCCATGCTAAGCTTGCAGGATGCTGCTTCCATGACTTAAGGCATAATGAACAGTGACAGATGGAAGGTCACAGGATTAGGGTCTATGAAATCCTCTATTTCCAGGAGAGCCAAACATATAAGTTATTGATGCTGTAATAGAGTATAGTGTAGGGTTGAAGAGAGCAATTTCTTGAATCAGAATCCCAGAGGCAACTCATGAAGACATGAGAGGAGGTTGCTGAAGCCTCTACAGTGTCCTCTGAAGACACTGATGGTAATGCCTATTATATATATGCACCCCTCTGTTTATAGCACCATTATCTACTATTCCCAAATTATGAAACAGACCAAATGTCTATCAATTGATGAATGGTTAAGGAAGTGGTAGATATATACAATGGAATATTATTCAGCCATAAAAAATAATGAAACCATGCCATCCATGCAAGTGATGGATGGAACTAGAGAGTATTATGCTGAGCAAAATAAGTCCAAGAAAGAAAAATTCCATATGATTTTACACATATGCAGCATTTAAGAAACAAAACAAATGAGCAAAGGGAAAAAGAGAGAGAGAGAGAGAGAAAGAAAGAGACAAGCCAAGAAAGAGACTCTTAACTATAGAGAACAAACTGATAGTTACCAGAGGGGAGTTGGGTAGGAGATGGGTGAAATAAGTGTTGGAGATAAAGGAGTGCACTTGTGATGAGCACTGGGTGATATATGGAATTGCTGAATCCCTAAATTTTACACTTGAAACTAATACAATACTGTATGTTAACTATACTGGAGTTAAAATAAAATTTTTAAAAAATGGGTGTAAGCAAATAAATAAATAAATAAATAAATAAAATAAGGCATTCCTTCCTGTCCTCTGTTTTATATACAGATACTCCCCTAAGATTACAGAAGATAATATATTTAAATTTAATGGAATCCCCGGGTATAATGTAATTTGATCCCAGGATTAATTAAAGATAGATACTAAAGTTGCCAATTAGTACATTTCAGTGGATGTTAAAGTTAATTCAGAACCTATTTTGTAGAGATACAAAAGCCATTTCGTGCCCTCTTATCTTTTTTATTAATAAATTATTCTACTAAATTTTAGATTGCCAATTGGACAAAACCATGGATCTCTGTTTCAAACTTTTGGTTTCTGTCCCCTATATCCGGGTTTCTTTCTTTTCTTTTTTTCCTCTTTTGATACAATAAGAAATATACATTTGGTCTTTGTTTCTGGTACCTAGCACATTAGTGCTCCTAAAATCCTTTGAATCTCCAGAATAATAAGAGGGTATTTTGCATGCTAATAGATTATTGGTGGTTAGGGGCCCCTAGATAGCTTCAGGATAAGGGCTGGTTGCTAAAAAGACCAAAGCGTGATTAGAGGGTTGAAATTTTGAGCGCCACCTCATGACTTCCAGGTAGGGGAGAGAGGTTGGAAGTTGAACTAATTTCCAGTAATTTGATCAATTATACTTAATAAAACTGCCGCAAAAACCTCTAAATAATAGAGTTCAGAGAGTTTCTAGCTTGGTAAACATATGAAGGCGCCGGGAAGGTGATGTACCTAGAGAGGGTATGGAAGCTCTATACCCTTTCCCTCCATACCTTGGCCCATGCATCTCATCCATTTTGCTGTTCTTGAGTTGTATTTTTTATTTTATTTATTTATATGACAGACAAAGATCAAAAGTTGGCAGAAAGGCAGGCAGAGAGAAGGGGGGAATCTGAGCAGAGAGCCCTATGTGGAGCTCAATCCCAGGACCCTGAGATCATGACCTAAGCTGAAGGCAGAGGCTTTAACCCACTGAGCCACCAAGCACCCCTTGAGTTGTATTCTTTATAATAAACTAGTTATAATAAGTAAAATGTTTTCCTTATTATAACTAATAAACTAGTTATAATAAGTAAAATAAGTAAAAGTATAATAAGTAAAATGTCAACCATTATAGAAGATTATCAAACCTGAGGATGAGATTATGGGAACTCCAATGTACATCTGGTTGTTCAAAAGTACACATGGTAACCTGGGACTTGTGATTGGCATCAGGAATAGAAGTCTTGCGGAACTGAGCCCTTAACCTGAGAGTTCTGCACTAATTCTGGTTTGTTAGTACCAGAATTGAATTGTGGGACACATAGTTGATGTCAGAATTGGTTGGTATGTGAAAAAATGCTCACTCATTTGGTGTCAAAAGTGTTGTGAAATAAAAACAGTTCCCTTCCCTACTACCTCCTTCTTTTCTTTCCTTCTTTTCTTCCTTCCTACCTTCCTTCTCTCCTTTCTTCCTTCCTTCCTTTCTTCCTCTTTCCCTTCACCCCTCTTCTCCTTTCCTCCTTTACTTTCTCCCTCCCTCCCAGTTGTGGGAACCCAGTGGACTGCCTACTTCTTTCTCAAGGCAGTGCCAGTCAATCTCTCTAGAGTTGGGGCCCATATAAAACTAGAAGTTAATTACAGGAAGAACACTAGGGGATTCAAATATAAGGAGACTAATCACCATGATACTGAACAACTAATCAGTCAAAAAAGATGTCAAACTAGGGGCACCTTGTTGGCTCAGTAGGTTAAGAGTCCAGCTCTTGATCTTGGCCCAGATCTTGAACTCAGGTTTGTGAGTTCAAGCCTGTGTTGGGCTCCACACTGGACATGGAGTCTGCTAAATCTATCTATCTATCTATATCTATCTATCTATCTATCTATCATCTACCTATAGATAGATAGATAATATTTGTATATATGTATATGTATTGATGTATATATGATACAAGTATCATATATATATATATATACACACATATATATTACATTGATACAAGTAAAAAAGAAATGTAACATACCAAGACTTTTGTAATATAGCAAAAGAAGTTGTAAGAGTGAAGATCATTGTGATAAATGCCTACATAATGAAACAAGAAAAGTCTGAAAAAACCAACCTAACTTTATTCTGTAAGGAAATAAAAAGAAAGAATAAATGAAGCACTATTGCCCCACTACACCTGGCAATAACAAAGTTATTAGAAGGAAGGCAATCACAAGGATTGGTACAAAAATAAAGGAAATAAAGGAGAATAGACACATTAAAAAGAGCTTTTGAAACTAAGAGCTGTTTCTTTGAAAAGTCGTTTTTTTTTTTTTTAACTGACTAACCTCTAGCTACACTCATCAAGAATAAGTGAAAGAGGACTCATTAATGTAAGAAATAAAATAGGAGACTTTACAACTAATACCACATAAACACAAAGGATCATAAGACTACTATGAATAATTAACACCAACAAATTAGACAACATAGAAGGAAGGACTAAATTCCTAGAAATATATAACTTACCAAGATTGAATAATGATGAAATAGAAAATCTAACCAGACCAATCATTATTAAGGAGATTGAATCAGAGGGAAAGTCTCAGAGGATGGCAGAACGGTAGGATCTTGAGCTCACCTTATCCCACAGAAACATTGAGGCAACAGCTACATGTATACAAATAATTATGTAAACAATCTGAAGCCTGGCAGAACAGACCTTCCACAGCTACGTTGGAGAGAAGGTTATATCAGAAAATGTAGGAGGAGCAGAGACGTGGTCAGGAGCCAAATCCCTGCTGCAACTAACCACAAATGGAAGAGATAGCACAAACATGGAGAATCAGGAGTGTCAGACCCCACACCATCTTCCTGGCACAACCATACTGGGAAGATAACGCCTCATAATGTCAAGCTTTGAAAACCACTGATAATGAAATTCAGCAGCTTTAAATATCAACAAAGCCTAACTGTGGGACCTTTAAAAATCAATGGGCTTAATTCCAGGAGAGTTGGAGATTGATAGAAAATGGAGTCCCTGCCCATGAATTGGAGGGACAAGGATCTTCAGGAGATTTCTCCAAGAAAAAAATTACTGTCAGATGCCAGTTTTCTTTCTCTATCCCAGCATGGAGAGCAAAATACTTCTGGGAACCACTTGTAACACTCTCCATCTACCTTACTAGCAATGCATGCCCCATCCAGGTGTTCTTATGTAGACCTGCCTTACCCAAACTACCAACCTGGAGAGGCATCCTTCCAACAATTTTTTTTTTTTGCCCCACTAAACCTGGCAAGCAGCACTGGGCAGGACATGGAGACAAATGAAAATGAAAACACAATGGTCCAAAATCTTTGGGATGCAACAAAAGCAGTTCTAAGAGGGAAATTTATAGTGACATTACCAGAAGAAACAAGCGAAAAATGGAAATAAAAAACTTAAAGTTATATTTAAAGAAACTAGAAAAGGAAAAACAAACAAAACTTAAAGCTAGTAGAAGGAAGGAAATAATAATATTAGAGTAGAAAAAAATGAAATACAGACTAAAAAAATTGAAAAGATCAATGGAACCAAGATATGATTCTTTGATAAGATAAACAAAATTAATAAACTATAAGCCAGAAAATCAAGGAAAAAAGAGAACCAAATAAATAAAATCAGAAATAAAGGAGAGGGGAGACAAGGTGGCGGGGAAGTAGGAGGAGGCGCCGTTTCAACCTGTACCCTAAAGTGAGCTGATTACCTACCAAAGAACTCCGACCACCCATGAAATCAGCCTGAGATCAGAATTATACACGTCTAGATCTCTATAGGGGCAGAAGACATCAGTGGACACGTAAAGTGGAGTGGGAACATCGAACTGATATCAGAAGATAAACAAAAGGGGTAGGGAGCCACCAGAGACAACCGATTGGAAAGTAATATCCCAATACAAGAGTGCCCTGCGTCTGGGAACCAGCATTGACTTGGAGTCTGGTTGAAAGCACTCAAAAAGAGCAAAGTATCATGGGGGAAATTGTGGGAATCAGGGCGGCTAGGGACAGGGGCTTAAATCCCCGGATCCAGGACAGCCACCCCTGGTGCTGAGCCAGAGAGAGTGCAGCGGAGAAAACAGGTCTTGGTACCTGAGTGGCCAGTGCGTCTGAGAACGCATGGGGTCCGGCTCCTGTGAGGGGCTGGGTGCCTCACCAGACAGCAGAACGCTATCAGAGCCTGAGATGGGCACGCCCCACACCCTCCCCTGAGAGAGGTGCACACAAACCTGGCGATCTTAGACCCGGAAAGACCAGGCATTCCCAGCCCCACAGCCAGCGGGAAAATTTCAGTATGTGATCGCTGCTTGGAGCCTTTCTGGCAGTCTAGATCTGCCCAGACAGCTGCCACTGCCATGGTTTTGGGTACCAGCAGGAGATCCTATGCCCACAGGGACCACGACTCGGAACCTGCTCTGCCAGCGGCCAAGGGGTAATTTATATGGGCTCTGCAAAACCCACAGGGGAGCAGACTGAGGCTTCTCTCTGAGAGGGAGGTCGGGGTGCAGTTTGCTTTCCTCTAAACCTCCAAAAACCATCAAAAGCTGTCAAGGCAAGAGAAAAGAAGTGAACAAACATAAAAACTTCCAGAGAACAAAAGCCTGAAAATACCGGTTTCCTCAGAGCCCACCCCCTTGAGGGGGGCAGGAGGACTTAACTCAGATAACATCATTGAATGAAAACCCACGTTGCAGGCCCCTCCCCCAGAAAACCAACCAGGAAAGAAAAAAAAAAAAAAGACTGCAAGAGAACAACCACCACTACTTTGTAGATACAACCTTTATTTTTAACTCGTTCCCACTATTCTGGGTCATTTTTGTTTTTATATAGGTAATTTTTTAACCTATTGACCATCACAGTGAGATGTCCAGTACAACAAATTCCATAATAACCTTCTAATCTGAACTTTTTGATACATACACCTTTGTTTTTCTTTTGCTCTTCTATTTTTTAAATTTTTTTAAATTTTAGTTTAGTTTAGTCTAGTTCATTCCTTTTTTTATTTTTATTTTCTAATATTCATATAGAGTTAAACTTCAAGTTAACACCCTTTCCCCAATCAATGCTACCCTTATAGGTAAACTGATTTTTAATCCCCCTTTATCTTAGGAAAGTTGAGTCCTTTAACAAAGATATCAAGATACATCCAGGAAGTATTAAAATAACCTTCCTCGCCCACACTGAGAATTTATAAATACTCTCCCATCTTTTTCTTCTGCCAGTGTTTCTGTGTATTTGTGTTTGTCCTGGTAGTGTATGAATCTTACACTTGGGGTTCTTTTGAAGAGGTTATTCCTTTTTTTGCATATATATATATATATATATATATATATATATATATATATTTTACTCTTGTCATATACTTTTATCAGTCTTTTTGTTTGTCTGCTTTTTGTTTATAGTCTTCATAAATCTTACCTTGGGGCCCATTTGAGCAGAGCCTTCTCTTTTATCTTCCATTTTTTTCCTCTCTCTCTCTCTCTCTCTCTTTCTTTTTCTTTTCTTTTCTTTTTTCTCTCGTTTGGGTGGGGACTCCTGATTGCTCAAAAGAATTCCAGGGTGCACTTTGACTGCACCACGATCGATACATCCAGTTATATCCATTCAGCCATCTCTCACCAAAATGACAAGGAGGAGGAATGCCCAACAGAAGAAAAATACAGAGGATGGGTCTTCTGCAAGAGAGCTAATAGCTATGGACATAGACAATATATTGGGAAGGGAATTCAGGCTAACAATTATCCAAGCAATAGCTAGGTTGGAGAAAGCTACGGATGACCAAACGGAATTGATTAGGGCAGAACTGAAAGCCACCAGGGATGATATTCACAATGCTCTCAATGAGTTCCAATCTAATCTAAATTCTCTAAAAGCTAGGGTAACTGAGACAGAAGATAGAATTAGTGATCTGGAGGACAAACAGATAGAGAGAAAGGATCAGGAGGAAGCCTGGAACAAACAGCTTAGAAGCCACAAAAACTGAATCAGGGAAATTAATGATGCCTTGAAACGTTCCAATGTCAGAATTATTGGAATCCCTGAAGGGGAGGAGAAAGAAAGAAGTCTAGAATATATAGTGGAACAAGTTGTCCATGAAAATTTTCACAATCTCACAAATGGAACCAGCGTTCATATACTAGAGGCAGAAAGGCTTCCCCCCAAGATTACAGATTCTCGAAAGTCCTTGAGACACCTAATAGTAAGAATGAAGAATTATAATTGTAGGCAGACACCCTTGAAAGCAGCTAGGACAAAGAAGCTCCTTCCATACAGAGGAAAGCCCATCAGAATAACCTCAGACCTGTCCACAGAGACATGGCAAGCCAGAAAGGACTGGCAAGATATATTCAGGGCACTAAATGAGAAGAACATGCAAGCCAAGAATACTTTATCCAGCAAGACTGACATTCAAAATGGATGGAGAGATAAAGAGTTTCCAAGACCGGCAAGGCTTAAACGACTATGCAACCACCAAGCCGACACTGCAGGAAATATTAAGGGGAGTTCTATAAAAGTGGAAAAATCCTAAGGCTATCATTGAACAGAAATATATGGAGACAATCTACAGGAAGAAAGACTTCAAAGGTAACATGATGTCAACAAAAACGTATCTATCAATAATCACTCTCAATGTGAATGGCCTAAATGTGCTCATAAAATGACACAGAGTTGCAAATTTGATAAAACGACTGGTCCCATTCATATGTTGTATATAAGAGACCCATTTCAAACCTAAGGATTCACCCAGACTGAAAGTGAAGGGATGGAGAAGCATCTTTCATGCCAAGGGGCCTCAAAAGAAAGCCAAGGTAGCGATTCTCACATCAGATAAATTAGATTTTAAACTAAAGACAGTAGTCAGAGATACAGAAGGACACTACATCATTTTTAAAGGGACTATCCACCAAGATGATCTAACAATTGTAAATATCTACGCCCCCAATATGGGAGCAGCCAATTACATAAGAAAACTATTAATCAAGATAAAGAGTCATATTGATATGAATACACTAATAGTAGGAGATCTTAACACACCTCTCTCAGAAATAGACAGATCATCCAAGCAGAAAATCAATAAAGAAACAAGAGCATTGAATGACACATTGGACAAGATGGACCTCATAGATATATACAGAACATTCCACCTTAAAACAACAGAATACTCATTCTACTCAAGTGCACATGGAACCTTCTCCAGAACAAACCACATACTGGGTCACAAATCAAGACTCAACTGATACCAAAAGACTGACATTATTCCCTGGATATTCTCAGATCACAATGCTTTGAAACTGGAGCTCAACCACAAGGAAAAGTTTGGAAAGAACTCAAACACCTGGAAGCTAAAGACCACCTTGCTTAAGAGTGCTTGGATGAACCAGGAGATCAAAGAAGAACTTAAACAATTCATGGAAACCAATGAGAATGAAGACACTTCCATCCAAAACCTATGGGATACAGCAAAGGCGGTCCTAAGGGGGAAATACATAGCCATCCATGCCTCCCTTAAAAAAAAATGAAAAATCCAGAATACACCAGCATTCTCTACACCTTAAAGAACTGGAGAATCAACAACAAATCAAACCAACTCCACACGAAAGAAAGGAAATAATCAAGATTAGAGCAGAGATCAATGAGGTAGAAACCAGAGATACAGTAGAACGTATCAATGAAACTAGAAGCTGGTTTTTTGAAAGAATCAATAAGATTGATAAACCATTGGCCACACTAATCCAGAAGAAAAGAGAGAAGGCCCAAATTAATAAAATTATGAATGAAAAGGGAGAGATCACAATTATCACCAAGGAAGTAGAAACAATCATCAGAAGTTATTACCAACAGTTATATGCAAATAAGTTAAGCAACCTAGATGAAATGGATGCATTCCTGGAAAACTATAAACTCCCAAAATTGAACCAGAAAGAAATTGACAACCTGAATAGACCAATATCTAGTAACGAGACTGAAGCAGTGATCAAAAACCTCCCAAAAAACAAGAGCCCAGGACCTGACGGATTCCCTGGGGAATTCTACCAAACTTTCAAAGAAGAAATAACACCTATTCTCCTGAAGCTGTTTCAAAAAATTGAAGCAGACGGAAAACTTCCAGACTCTTTTTATGAAGCCAACATTACCCTGATGCCCAAACCAGGCAAAGACCCTACCAAAAAGGAGAATTTCAGACCAATATCACTGATGAATATCGATGCTAAGATTCTCAACAAGATCCTAGCAAACAGGATCCAACAGCACATTAAAAAGATTATCCACCATGACCAGGTGGGATTCATCCCTGGGTTACAAGCATGGTTCAACATTTGCAAATCAATCAACGTGATAGAACAAATCAATAAGAGAAGAGAGAACAACCACATGATTCTCTCAATTGATGCAGAAAAAGCATTTGACAAAATCCAGCATCCGTCCCTGATTCAAATGCTTCAAAGTATAGGGATAGAGGGAACATTCCTCAACTTCATCAAATCTATCTATGAAAGACCCACAGCAAATATCATCCTCAATGGGAAAAAGCTTGCAGCCTTCCCATTGAGATCAGGAACACGACAAGGATGCCCACTCTCACCACTCTTGTTCAACATAGTATTAGAAATCCTAGCAACTGCAATCAGACAACAAAGATAAATAAAAGGTATCCAAATTGGCAAGGAAGAAGTCAAGCTCTCTCTCTTCGTAGATGACATGATTCCTCATATGGAAAACCCAAAAGACTCCACCCCCAAACTGCTAGAACTCATACAGCGATTCAGTAATGTGGCAGGATACAATGTCAATGTACAGAAATCAGTGGCTTTCTTATATACTAACAATGAAAACACAGAAAAGGAAATTAGAGAATCGATTCCATTTACTATAATACCAAGAATCATAAGATACCTGGGAATAAACCTAACCAAAGAGGTAAAGGATCTGTACTCGAGGAATTGCAAAACACTCATGAAAGAAATCAAAGAAGACACAAGATGGAAGACCATTCCATGCTCTTGGATGGGAAGAATAAACATTGTTAAAATGTCTATACTGCCTAGAGCAATCTATACTTTTAATGCCATTCCAATCAAAATTCCACCAGTATTTTTCAAAGAGCTGGAGCAAAGAATCCTAAAATTTGTAAGGAATCAGAAGAGACTCCAAATTGCTAAGGAAATGTTGGAAAAGAAAAACAAACCTGGCGGCATCACGTTGCCTGATTTCAGGCTTTACTACAAAGCTGTGATCACCAAGACAGCATGGTACTGGCATAAAAACAGACACATAGACCAGGGGAACAGAGTAGAGAGCCCAGATATGGACCCTCAACTCTATGGTCAAATAATCTTCAACAAAGCAGGAAAAAATATACAGTGGAAAAAAGACAGTCTCTTCAATAAATGGTGCTGGGAAAATTGGACAGCTATATGTAGAAGAATGAAACTCGACCATTCTCCTACACCATAAACAAAGATAAACTCGAAATGGATAAAAGACCTCAATATGAGACAGGAATCCATCAGAATCCTTGAGGAGAACATAGGCATTAATGTCTTCGATATCAACCATAGCAACTTCTTTCAAGATACGTCTCCAAAGGCAAAGGAAACAAAAGCAAAAGTGAACTTTTGGGACTTCATCAAGATCAAAAGTTTCTGCAGAGCAAAGGAAACAGTCAACAAAACAAAGGGGCAATCCACGGAATGGAAGAAGATATTTGCAAATGATAGTATAGAAAAAAGGCTGATATTCTATAAATCTATAAAAAATTATTCTATAAATCTATATAAATATTCTATAAATCTATATAAAAAATTCTATAAATTTATAAAGATCTTCTCAAACGCAACACACACACAACAGATAATCATGACAAAAAATGGGCAGAGGGGGGCCTGGGTGGCTCAGTGGGTTAAAGCCTCTGCCTTCAGCTAAGGTCGTGAACCCAGGGTCCTTGGATCAAGCCCTGCTTTGGGCTCTCTACTCAGCGGGGAGCCTGCTTCCTCCTCTCTCTCTTCCTGCCTCTCTGCCTGCTTGTGATCTCTCTCTCTCTCTCTCTGTCAAATAAATAAATAAATTCTTTTAAAAAATGGGCAGAAGATATGAACAGACACTTCTCCAGTGAAGACACACAAATGACTCTCAGACACATGAAAAAATGTTCATCATCACTAGCCATCAGGGAGATTCTAATTAAAAGCACATTGAGATACAACCTTACACCTGTAAGAATGGCCAAAATTCACGAGACAGTAAACAACAAGTGTTGGAGATGATGTGGAGAAAGGGGAACTCTCTTACACTGTTGATGAGAATGCAGGTTGGTGCAGCCACTTTGGAAAACAGTGTGGAGATTCCTTAAGATATTAAAAATAGAGATTCCCTATGACAGTGCAATTGCACTACTGGGTATTTACCCCAAAGATACAGATGTTGTGAAAAGGCAGGCCACCTGTACCCCAATGTTCATACCAGCAATGTCCATGGTCGCCCAGCTGTGGAAGGAACCAAGGTGCCCTTCAACAGACGAATGGATAACGAAGATGTGGTCAATATACACTATGGAGTATTATGCCTCCATTAACAAAGATGAATACCCAACTTTTGTGTCAACATGAACGGGACTGGGAGAGATTATGCTGAGTGAAATAAGTCAAACAGAGAGAGTCAATTATCATATGGTTTCACTTACTTGTGGAGCATAAGTAATAACACAAAGGACATGGGGAGATGGAGAGGAGAAGGAAGTTGAGGTAAATTGGAGGGGGTGATGAACCATGAGAGATTATGGACTCTGAAAAACAATCTGAGGGTTTTGAAGGGGCGGGGGGGTGGGAAGTTGGGCCAGCCCGGTGGTGGGTATTGTGGAGGGTATGTATTGCATGGAGCAGTGGGTGTGGTGCATAAACAATGAATTCTGTACACTGAAAAGTAATTAAAAAAATAAAAATTAAAAAAAGAAGTCCATGTATAAGTGGGTTCTTATAGTTCAAACTCATGTTGTTGAAGAGTCAATTGTAAATATTGTTATTATGTATTTTTCCCTCACAGTCTTTAAGGTGATTAGTATCGTTTTCCTATTCTAGAAAAAAGTTTGATCAGCTTCTGTTTGAAATGCCTCACTCTTCCTGGCTTCTATATATAACACTTTCTAGGATCTCCTCTTACTTTTTGGTTGTTTCCTTCTCCTCAACAAGAATATCCCTAAGAAGAAGAAAAAAAAAATAGGAGGAAAGACATAATAATAATGAATGAAACATAAAAAAACAAATATGGAATACAGTGAATCAGTGAAACCAAAATTTGGCTCTTTAAAATGACCTTCTTTCCAAATACATTCACATTCTGAATTACTAGGAGTTAGGACTTCAACATAAATTTGGGAGGTGATGATTCAGTCTATAGCTTAGACTATGTCAGAACTTCCTTCGGTTGAAGGCTGAGTAATATTTCATTCTATGTATTTACCACATTTTGCTTATATCTTATCAATTGAATGGGATGGGTTGTTTTCTCCTTTTGGCTATTGTGAATAATGCTGCTATGAATGTGGGTGTACAAATTCCTGTTTAAATTCCGCTTTCAATTCCTTTGTGTATATACTCAGAAGTAGAATGGCCATATCATATGTTAATACTATGTTTAATTTATTTGAAGAACTACCACATTGTTTTCCACAGCAGTTGCACCATTTTACATTCACATTTCCACCAGGAGTATACAAGAGCTCTAACTTCTCTACCTTCTCACCAGCCCTTATTATTTTGTTTTTTTCTTCTTTTATAACTGCCATTCTGATGAATGTGAAGTAGTTCTCATTGTGGTTTTTATTTGTATTTCCCTAGTGATTAGTGATGTTGAAAGTCTTCATATGTTTATTGGTCATTTGTATACCTTCTTGGAAGACAGGTCTACTCAAGTCTTTTGGTTCTTTTTTATCAATATTTTGCTGTTGTTATTTAATTGTATCATTTTATTCTGGGTTAATCCCTTAACAGATAAATGATTAACAAATATTTTCTCCCAATTAAGCCTTTTAAATTTGTTTATAGTGCCTTTTAATGTACAAAAGTTTTAATTTTGATAAAGTCTAATTTACCTATTTTCATTTTGTTGCCAGTGCTTTTGTAAATAATATCAAAGAAATCATTGCCAAATCCTTTATCTTGACACTTTCCCCCTATGTTTCCTTTAATCATTTTATAGTTTTCGTCTTGACTTTCAGTAATTTGATCCATTTTGAATTAATCTTGCATATGAATATATTGTTCTTTTGCATGCAGATATTGAGTTTTCCCAATAGCATTTACTGAAAAGACTATCTTTTTCTCCTTTTCCTATTGAGCAGCCTTGGTACCCTTGTCAGAAATAATTTGATCATAAATGTGAGGATTAATTTCTGGAATCTTTATTTTATTCCATTGATGTATATATATCTGTGTTCATACCAGTACTAACTGCTTTGATTACCAAGGCTTTATACTAAGAATTGAATTCAGAAAATGTGAAACTTCTAATATTGTTCTTTTTCAAGTATCTTTTGGTATCATGTCCCCTTGAGATTCCATGTGAATTTTAGTAAGAATTTTTGTATTTATGTAAAAACAAACAAACCAACCAACCAGTGGGAATCTGATAGGGATTGCTCTGAATCTCTATAACTCGTTGAGCTATTTTGACATATAATAGTAAGTCTTCCAATCCATGAACATGAGATGTCTTTCCATTTATCTGTGTCTTTTGTACCTTCAGCAAAATTTCAAAATTTTCAGTGTACAAGTCTTTCATTCTCTTGGTTAAATTTATTCCTAAGTATTTTATTCTTTTTCATGCTAATACAAATAGGATTGTTTTCATTTCCTTTTCAGATTGTTGTTGTTACAGAAATGCAACTGACTTTTGCATGTTGATTTTATATCCTACAAATTTGCTGGATCATCTCCTCTAGCAGGAATTTTTGTGGAATCTTTAGGGTTTTCCACAAACAAAATATCATCTCTGAATGAAAATATATTTATATCTTCTTTTCCAACTTGGATGGCTTTTTGTTTTGTTTTGTTTTTTGTTTTTTGTGTTTTTTTGCCTTATTGCTATGGATAGGACTTCCAGTACTATGCTGAATAGGAGTGGTGAAAGCAGCCATTTTCTTTTTCTTTATCTTAGAGGAAAAGCTTTTGGTATTTCACCACTGAGTATGTTTAAGTATAATTGTGTATGGTGTAACCGGTGAGCTTTTCATATATAACCTATAATATTTTGAAATAGTTTTCTTCTATTCATAGTTTGTTGAGAGTTTTTATCAAGAAGGATGTTGAAGTTTTGACACATGCTTTTTCTGCATCAATTGGAATTATTATTAATTAACTTTTATTCATTATTCTATGTGGTGTGTCTCAACATATGAAAATCAATCAGTGTAATGTTTTTCCATTCCAGGAGTAAGTTGACTTAGTCGTGGTATAGAATACTTTTATTTGAGATATCTGGATGTCTCAGTCAGTTAAGTGTTTCCCTCTGGCTAAGGTCACGTTCCCAGGGTCCTGGGATCAAGCCACACAATGGGGTCCCTGTTCAGTGGGGAGTCCGCTTCTCCCTCTCCTTCTGCCTCTCCCCCTTCTTGTGCTCTCTCTTGTGCTATCTTTCTCTCAAATAAAATCTTAAAAAATATTAAAAAGAATATTTTTAATCCTTTTAATAAATTCTTTTAATAAATTAATGTTGAATTCAGTGTGCTAGTATTTCATTGAGTTTTTGTTCATCAATATTTATGATTGATTTGTAGTTTTCTTGTAGTGTCTTTTGCTGGCTTGGCATTAGAATAATTCTGACCTCAAATAATTAGTTAGGAAATATTCCACATTCTTAAATTTTTGGATGAGTTTGAGAAGGATTGAGGTTTATTTTTAAAATGTTTGATAGAGGGGCGCCTGGGTGGCTCAGTGGGTTGAAGCCTCTGCCTTCGGCTCAGGTGGTGATCCCAGGGTCCTGGGATCAAGCCCCACATCAGGCTCTCTGCTCAGTGGGGAGCCTGCTTCCTCCTCTCTCTCTTCCTGCCTCTCTGCCTGCTTGTGATCTCTGTCTGCCAAATAAATAAATAAAATCTTAAAAAAAAATGTTTGATAGAGTTCCCCAGTATAACCATCTAGTGCAAGACTTCTATTTGTTGCATGTTTTAATTACTGATTCAATTTCCTTATTAGTAAAACTCTTATTCAGATTTTCTATCTGTTCATGATTCAAGCTAGACTGTATGTTTCTAGAAATGTGTCCATTTCATCTAGACCATTCAGTTTATTGGTATACAGTTGTTAATAGTGAGTTTTATAATTTTTTAATCGATAGTAATGTCCCCAGCTTCATTTTGATTTTAGTTGTGTTCTCTCTCTTTCTCTCTCTTTTTTTTTTTTTAGTCAATATAACTAAAGTTTTGTCAGTTTGATGATTAAAAAAAACAAAAAACAAAATAAAACTACCGGTTTTGTTTTTCTCTGTGTTCTCTCTCTCTCTCTCTCTCTTTTTTTTAATCTCTTCTGCAATCTGTGTCTTATATTATTTTGCAGAAGTTTTCAGCCATTATTTCTTTAAATAATCTTTTTTACACTGTCTGTCTTCCTATTTCTCTCTTCCTTCAGGGATCCCCATTAGTCATATATTGTTCCCTTTGATGGTATTCTATAAGTCACTTAGTCTCTGATCAGTCCTCTTTATTCTTTTTTTCCCTTTTCCATCCACAGACTTGATAATTTAAAATAACCTGGCTTTTCATTTGCTGTGTTATTCTTCTGCCTGTTACAGTTTGCTATTGAACTTATCTAGTGAAATTTTCAATTCAAGTTTTGTCTTTTTCAGCTCCAGAATTTCTATTTAGTTTATTTTTATATCTTCTTCTTGGTCAATATTCTAATTTTTTCCATATATCATTTTGCTAATTGTATTTAATTTTTTTGTGTTTTTCTTTAGTTCCTTTAGGATTTTGTGACAGTTGTTTTGAAACTTTTATCTAGTGAATCCAATGCTCCTATTTCTGGTTGCTTTCTGGGGATTTATTTTGTTCTATTGAGTGGGACATGCTTTCTTTCTTTTTTTTTTTCCTGTGTATGCTTTGTGATTTTTTCATTGAAAATTGTGCATTTGAAACAAACAACAACACATCCCAGTCTATGCAGATTTGTGGGAAAGACATTCACTACTTAGTGGGTACATTTTCAGCCTTGGGATCAGCCCAGAGTGAAGGCTTAAGATCTTAGTTCTTTTCTCAGCATACATCTTGCCTGGGCCTGTGTACAGATTTTTTTGACTCCCATGTATGCATGGCTGCTTTTACATGCCTTAACTTCCCTCATTGGTTCTCACACCAGCTTCTTTAGGCTATAGATGTTCTGTTGTATTCCTCTACCTGTAATCCCTTGCCTGAGGCACCCACAGGTCAGCTGCCCATCTGTAGCTTTCATAAACTGCACTGCCTCTGCCTTCTATGGCTTTTTCTGATCTGAATTCTACTTTATTCTGAAGAGAAACCAGTAAATTAAACAACCCACAGATATGTTCAAATATTTCAAATAGGAAGGCATCCATTTCTTCCAAGTTGCTTAATTTGTTGGCAGATCATTGCTGATAATAATTTCTAATAATAGTTTCTATTTCCTTGATGCTAGTCATGATCTCTCCCATTTCATTCATGATTTAATTAATTTGGGTTCTTTCTCTTTTTTATAAGTTAGGCCAGTGCTTTGTCAGTCTTATTAATTTCTTCAAAGAATCAGCATCTAGTTTCATTGATCTGTTCTACTCTATTTCTGGTTTTTATTTAATTGATCTATGCTGTAATCTTTATTATTTCTCTTCTGCTGCTTAATTTAGATATTTTTGTTGTTCTTTTTCCAGCTCCTTTAGATATAAGTTTAGTTTGTGCATTCAGGACTTTTCTACTTCTTTGAGAGAGGCTTGAATGACTCTATTTCCTCCTTAGGAACACTTTTCCAATATCCCATAGGTTTTGGATGAATGTGTTTTCATTCTCATTAGTTTCCACGAATTGCTTAAGTGCTTCAATATCCTGGTTGACCCAATCATTCTTTATCAGCATTCTCTTTAACTTCCAAGTGCTTGAATTCCTTACAATTGTTTTCTTGTGATTGAGTTCCAGTTTCAAATCTTTGTGGTCTGATAACATGTGGAGAATAATCTCAATCTTTTGGTGTTGGTTGAGACCTGATTTGTGACCCAGTATGTGGTCTATTCTGGAGAATGTTCCGTGTGTATTTGAGAAGAATGAGTATTCTGTTTTTTGAGAGTGAAATGTTCTGTATATATTTATGAAGTACATCTAGTTCAAAGTGTCATTCAAAACTCTTGCTTCTTTGTAGGTATTCTGCCTAGATGATATGTCTATTGCTGAGAATAGAGTGTTGACATCCCTTACTATTTATGTACTATCATCAATATGATTCTTTATTTTGGTTAAAAGTTGGCTTATGTAGTTGTTTGCTCACATGTAAGGGGGAATAAATATTTACAATTGTTAGATTTTCTTGTTGGATAGACCCTTTAAGTATGATATAGTGTCCCTCTACATATCTCACTGGAGTCTTTGGTTTAAATTCTAATTTGTCTGATATAAGAATTGCTACCCCAGCTTTCTTTTGAGGTCCATTGACATGAAAAATGATTCTCCATCCTCTCACTTTCAGTCTGGAGGTGGCTTCAGGTTCAAAATGAGTCTTGTAGATAGCATACAGATGGGTCCCATCTGTGTATCTAATCTGCAGCCCTACACCGTTTCATGGGAGCATTTATGCTGTTCACATTGAGGGTTACTACTGAAAGATACATCTGTACAGTATCTGTTTCTCTGGATTGTAAATTTCTGACCCATATTTTTCTTAGGGCCTTTATTCTTTTATAGAATCCCCCTTAGTATTTCTTGCAGGACTGTCTTGGTGGTCACATATTCTTTCAGTTTCTGCTGGACCTGGAAGCTCTTTATCTCTCCATCCATTCTGAATGACAGCATTGTCAGATCAAGTTTTCTTGGCTGAATGTTCTTCTCTTTTAGTACCCTGAATGCATCTTGCCAGCCCTTTCTGGCTAGCCAAGTCATTGTGGACAGGTCTGACCCTATTCTGATGTTCCTCCCTCTGTATGTAAGGAATCTCTTCTCATGTGAAACAAAAGCAAAAATGAACTTTTGTGTCTTCATCAAGATAAAAACGTCTGTAAAGCAAAGGACACAGTCAACAAAAATAAGGAGCAGCCCATGGAATGGGAGAAGATACTTATAAATGACATTACAGATAAAGGGCTAATATTTAAGGTCTATAAAGATCTTCTCAAACTCAACACCCAAAAACTAATATCCCAGTCAAAAAATGGGCAGAAGACATAGCAGACACGTCTCTAAAAAAGACATACAAATAGCTAACAGACACATGAAGAAATGCCAACATCACTAGCCATCAGGGAAATACAAATCAAATCCACATTGAAATATCACCTTACAGAAGTTAAAATGGCAAAAATTAACAAAACAGGAAATAACAAATGTTGGCAAGGGTGTGGAGAAAGGGGAAACCTCTTACACTGTTGGTGGGAATACAAGCTGGTACAGACAGAATGAAAAGAAAGGAAATGTGCACCTCAATGTTCATAGCAGCAATGTCTACAATAGCCAACCTGTGGAAGGAGACAAAGTGGCCTTCAACAGATGAATGGATAAAGAAGATATGATACATGTACACCATGGAATATTATTCAGCCATCGGAAAAGATTAATACCCACCATTTACATCAACATGGATGGAACTGGAGGGGATTATGTTAAGTGAAATATGTCAAGCAAAGAAAGACAATTATCATATGGTTTCACTCATATTTAGAACATAAGCAATAGCATGGAGGACCATAAGGGAAGGGAGGGAAATCCAAAGGGGGAGAAATCAGAGAGGGAAATGAACCAATAAAGACTATGGGCCCCAGAAATAATCTGGGGATTTCAGATGGGAGGACAGTGGGGAGAGAGGTTAACAGGGTGATGGGTATTGAGGAGGGAATGTGTTGTGATGAGCAGTGTGTATTAAACTTAACTAATGAAACATTGAACACTATATCAAAAACTAACTACTATACAGTGGCTAACTGAACATAAACAAAACAGAGCTATAAGCCCCCAAAAAAATTTCAAATAGAGTCAAATCTAAACTCTCCACCCAAGGTGAGTTAACCAGGAACTTGGATATTTCCTTTAGCCTATGCTGTGTCACACTGGGGAGGACATCAGACAAGGCAAAGTATAAACACCAGGAAATTTCTTACCAGTTTAAATGTGGCTTTTTCTGAATTTGACATTTGCTTGAATGTTATTTATTTATTTGTTTATTTATTTATTTATTTTAATGTTTCTATGTAGTAATCAGGGTCTGGAGCTTCCCATTACACCATCTTGCTAATGCAACTCCAAGTTATGAGTTTCTTAAAATCTGGTATTCTTTTTGATATCACAAAAACGTTCTTTGTGGTGATAATGGCACACCCCTATGAATATCCTAAAAGCCACTTAATAATGTCTTAGTTGTAAGTTAAGTTTATTTTATCTCAATAACTCTGTTAAAAATGATAAGAAGGGGTGCCTGGGTGGCTCAGTTGTTAAGCATCTGCCTTGGGCTTGGGGCTGATCCTGGGGTCCTGGGATCAAGCCTCTCATTGGGCTTCCTGCTCAGTGGGAAGCCTGCTTCTCCCTCTTCCACTTCCACTTCCACTGCTTGTGTTCCCCTGACCCTGTCAAATAAATAAATAAAATCTTTAAAAAATGATATGAGGATCTTTTGAAAGAAGATGGGATTGGGAGGGAGACAAACCATAAAAGACTCAATCTCAAAAAACAGACTGAGGGTTGCTGGGGGAGGGGAGATGGGAGAGGGTGGTGGGGATATGGACATTGAGGAGGGTATGTGCTATGATGAGTGATGTGAAATGTATAAACCTGGCGATTCACAAACCTGTACCCCTGGGGATAAAAATACATTATATGTTTATTAAAATAAATTAATTAATGAATTTTAAAAATGATATGAGGATCTTTGTGAACAACTTTATGCCAAAAATCTGAAAATTTACAAATGGGCAAATTCTTAGAAATGTAGAATTTACTGAAACTAACAGACACACACACATACACACACACACACAAAATACAAATTCATAATAGTCTTGTATATATTTAAGGAATCCAATCTGTAATTAACAAATGCACTTAAGAAATCTGTCCTAGGAAGTTTTACTCAGTAAATTATCTTTTTAAACAATTTCTTTTAAAAAATTGAAAGAACAGCAGTCTTCGAAATATTTTTCAGAGAAGAAAAGTAAAAAAGAAAACAAACTTTAAAATATAATCTACTTAAGGAAGCCAGCATAATTTTGATATGAAAATGTGACAAGGACATATTATGAATAAAAAGAAATCACAGGACAATCTCTCACATTTACATAGATTCAAAATATTTCACAAAATATCAAATTAAGTCAAGTAATATATAAAAAGAATAATAGTTCATGATCAATTGGGATTTATACCACAAATTCAGGGTTGGCTAAAGCTTAAAATGAATCAGTGTAATTCATCATATAAAAATAATAAAAGAAAGAAGGTAATATGGTTATCTCAATAAATGCAGAAAAATTGTTTAGTGAAATGCAATATGCACACATACTTAACTAGAAATATAATGCAACTTTCTTTTATCTGATATCTTTTAAAAACACTGTAGCATACATACTTCTTGACAAAATTTTTAAAATCTTTCCCCCTGAGATAAATAAGGCAAAGATCTTCATCTTCATTATATCTATTCATCATTGCAATAGAGGTTTTTGACAATGCAGTACAGTATGAAGAAAAAAAGTCACAAGATTTAAAAAAGAAGACATAAAATTGTGATTATTGGCATATGACATGACTATGTGCACAGAAATCAGAAGCATCTACAAACTATGCAAACTTATAAAAGCAAGTTTAGCAAATTCACTGGACATAAGAAACATATATCAAAATCAATTATAGGGATGGCTTGGTGGTTTAGTTGGTTAAGTGTCTGCCTTCAGCTCATCAGGTCATGATCCCAGGGCTCTGGGATGGAAACCTGTGTCAGTCTCCCTGCAGGGAGCCTGGTTTTCCCCCTCTATCTACTGCTCCCCATGCTTGTGCTCTCTCTCTCCCTGGCAAATAAATAAATAATCTTTTAAAAAATAAAATAAATTATATTTCTATATACTAGAAACAATAATTAGAAAATTAAACTTAAAATTATACTTCAAAAATATCATATACAACTTAAAATGTCAGGAATAAATCAAGCTATATTTTTCTCAGTATTTTATACTAGTAACTGACAAGCATTATTTAATAAAAATAATGAGAAACTAATTAAATAAATCATACCTTATTAATGGACTAGATTTAATAATGTAAACATTCATTAATTCTCTCTTAATTGATTTATAGATTGTATGTGAATCCAATCATTTTGAAAATGAGATCACAATTCCAAGATTATTTTGGAAATGAAAATGGCCAAAAACACTCACAACATTAAGGAAAAATAACAAGGTTTGAGGGCTTGCACTACTGAATATGAGGGCTTACTATAAAGTTGTATTAAATAAGACAGGGTAGTACTGGTGCTTGGATAGAAAATAGATGAAAAGAATTAAACAGAATATACCTACACACACACACACACACACACACACACACACACACACACATAGTTATTTTACTCATGACAAAAAAAAACTATCATGAATTGGGAAGGGCTAAAATTATAAATATTTTCAGTTGATTTGCTATTTATATGGAAAATAATGACTTCTGTCCCCTAGCTTACATCATGTACAAAAATCAACTCCTGATTGATCTGGAAGTGGGTGGAATTTCTCAAATTGAGTGTAAAAAAAAAACCACACAAAACAAAGAGATATAAGAGCAGAGCCTAAAATTTAATTAAATGCCAGAAGGGAAACCAGTGAAGGAGACAGAGAATAAGTGCTTCCAAAGATCAAAGAAAATACCGAAGAGTTTAACTGTAACAGATTAAAAAAAAAAAAAAAGAGCAAGTGATCAACAGTACTAAATACTATGGAGTGATTAGGTGTGGTATGGACTGAAAATAAGCTTTTAAATTTAGCAAAGAGAAGGAAATTGGTCATTCTCTGGCAGCAGGCTTAATAGAAGAATGGGAAATAGAAAACATTTTATTGTGTCAACATAGTCTAACTGGAACTGTGTTTCCTAGAATTACCTGCTCTGTGTAGTTCCAGCATACTGTAGCTCCCCAGAAACACTTTTTGTATTTGGAAATTGGGCATGAAATAGCAGACATCTTTTCTTAAACTCAGGGCTGGACACAAGACACTTTTATGATTCATGCATATTGTTGCTTATCTTCTGGCTCATAATCTTGTTGGCAAGTGGAAGCAGCCAGGTTTACAGAAACTCCTATTCCTGCTAAATTTCCTTCAGCTTCTCTAACTTCTGAATCAGGTGTGTGTTTAATTCATAATTAAGGGTAACAAACTCTGCAGATCATTCCTTCATCAAAATTGGCTTAGAAGTAGATGAGAAGCAAATAAGGGGTCTAGTCCATACTTGTGGGTTTCAGTTCACCCTCAAAGATTACAATTTGACTTCCTTTCCCTCTTCACATGTCTTTCCATATCACCTGCATATTCTGTTGACTTTTAGGCTTCTACACTAGATTCATAATCAAAATCTTTATTAAAAATAATAAATAAAAAAATTTTAAAAAGCTTTATTATGGACTTCAACCAACTCCCACAGTTGCATAAGGTCAAATCTCAGTGTGTGTGTGTGTATGTGTGTGTGTGTGTGTTCTAATACTTCCTTCCTCTGATGAAACTCTAATCAATATTCTATGTATAATGAGTTAAGAAATCAGTGGGAAGTGAGAAGTAGAGTTAGTGAGGGAATTCTATTAATTTATGAAATTTGGGAATAATAGAAAAAGGAAATAGGAAAGTAACCTGAAGATGAAGTGTGATACATTTAGAAGTTGTTTTATGTCAGATACATAATACATAGCTGAATTGTCAACAGTCTTACATAGTCATAATGAGATAAACACTGAATATTCTTTAATGATGATGATGTATATGCATTGGAAATAAATGGAGATGATGTGGGAGTATATGTGGGAAGATGCTAATCGAGAGAATATGTTTATGATAGCTACATTCTTATTATCCATAGCACAAAATCACAAGATATCATAAATGAATAATCAAAGAGTTATAGTATTAGCATATTATTATTGAAATTTGGAGGTAAATACTGAAATTTAAAGGGAAAGGAATTTCACAAATTTATCTCCAAGAAACAGAAAAAGGGATGGAGAAGACTGAGGTAAGATACTACATATTTTAGTTATAAGCCTTATTGTGCTATTTGGCTTTTTAAACCAAGTAAGTGTTTTAACTCAGTAAAAACACAAAATACTTATAAATCAGGTTTTAAAACTGTACATGCATTGAAGTCCAGTTCTATGTAAAGAATGTATAAAGATAAGCATTATAATATTGATGGAAAGCTATAATTTTATTCTGCAATCCTCCCTCACAAAGTCCTGAATCTATTGGCTTCCTCTAGGTTCTATCCTCAGTTTTTCTATTTATATCCCTTGCTAATGCTACCTTCCTCATTCCTTGGCTTCAGTTACCATTCATAACACATATTTTCAGCCAAACCTTTCTTCTGGCTCTAACTCCATGCCTTTCAAATGGCCACTGAACATCTCCACTTGAAAGTTCCATGGGTAACTCAAACTCAAAGAATTCAAACCAGGATTTATGCTCCTCCCCTCAGAAATATCTTTTTTTCATGTTTAAAAAAATAAAAGGGAAGGAGAAACGTTAACAGTTTTTCCCTGAGATCAATCAGTTTATGTGGAGTGGAAATAAGAATGAATTGGAGGGATGTAAGAAGGGAGGGAGAACTTTTTCACAAGCCTTGTAGGACAAAATATGTATGGCTACTTAATGATTAACATAAGATTTCTTTTTTTTTTAAATGAAATGAAATACAATACAAGGAGTTTCAAAGTTTACTTTGGAGATTTAATAAGGATTTAGTTTATGGAGGGTATTGCATAAAATATTAAGAGTGGTGAAATTTACTTTGGAGTTCATAATGGAGTAAATTAAATCTTCTAGGCTGACAGTGAGGATGGGGGAGGTTGGTGATACAGTCAAGTTTATATCTTAGAAACATCACTTTAGTGAATGGGCAGGATTGCCAAAAGTGGCAGACAAGGCTAGAATCAGGCAATCTGGGCTCCTGCAAAGTCAAGGGGAAGCATGTTGAGGGCCTGCCCTTGAGCAAAATATTTGGGATGAAGCAGAAATGGAATGTAGATACTTCTCTTAAAAGTTTGAAGTGGAAACAATAGGATTTGGAGATTGTTAAAGAAACTTATTAAAGTTTTTCATGTGTCTGTTACTCTTTCTATATTCTCAATGCAAATTGTCAGTATATATTCATTTTCCTTTTAACTATTAAGAACCGGAACTTTCTCTGCTAATTGGGAATTATTGTATTATATTTTGTATTACTCCTATGTCATATTTGATATAAATATTTCTCTGCTGTCCATTTGATTTTAATGTTGATTTTCTTTTAACACAGACTGTTCACATTTTGTTTTAAATTCTCAATTTTCATTTATTTATATCTCTTATTATTTTAAAACAGAAAACTCAAATTCTCATTAGAAGGAATAAATATTGTTCTATATTTGATAGTTTTTAATTTTGATTTTTTTCATATTTTAATTCTTTAATAAATCTGAAACTTATTTTGTTATGTGTTGTAAGGATGAGTCTAATTCATTTCATTTTAAAATTTCCTATTCAGTTGTTTCAAATCCATTAATTAAGCAATCCTTAAATAGCCCTTCTTTTATAAAGCTTACTTTACCATGTGATACTGTGATTTACAATAAGAAATATATATTTGGACTTTGTCCACTGTTAGTGGCACAGTGCTCCTAAAACCCTTTCAGTCTCCTAAATGAGAACCAAAGGTGTCTTTTTTTATGTTTATTAGGTGACTTTTGGAAAAGGGGATTGGTTGCCTGGAGAATCAACCAAGTTATTAGAGTAGAACTTACAGTGCCACCTCCTGATCTGGGGAAGGGAGAGGGTCTAGATACTGAGTTCAATCAACAACACCGAAGGGTTTACTCAATTATGACTGTGTAATGAAACCTCCCAAAAAACCTAAAAAGGTGGGGTTTAGAGAGCTTCAGGGTTGATGAACATAGGAAATTTGGGTAAAGTGGCAACCTCAGAGAAGTCATGGAAGTTCCACACCCCTTCTCCATGCCTTATGCATCTCTTCCATCTGTCTGCTCCTGAGTTTTTGGTTGTTGTTGTTTATTTGTTTGTTTTGTTTGTTTGTTTGTTTGTTTTTTATAATAATCTGGTAAGGGGCGCCTGGGTGGCTCAGTGGGTTAAAGCCTCTGCCTTCGGCTCAGGTCATGATCCCAGGGTCCTGGGATTGAGCAGCACATCTGGCTCTCTGCTTGGCAGAGAGCCTGCTTCCCTTCCTCTCTCTCTGCCTGCCTCTCTGCCTACTTGTGATCTCTATCTGTCAAATAAATAAAATCTTTTAAAAATAATAAACTGGTAATCTAGTAATAAAAAATATTTCTCTGAGTTCTGTGAGCTGTTCTAACAAATTAAATGAACACAAGTTTTCAACTGTGCAGGTCCATCCATATGCAGATTTTCCCAATAAATACACTACAGTACTATAAATGCATTTTCTCTTATGATTTTCTTAATAAAATTTTCTTTTCTGTAGCTTACTTTATTGTAAAATAAAATATATAATAATATGACATACAAAATATGTGTTAATTGACTGTATATTATCAGTAACATTTTTGTCAGTAGTAGGCTATTAGTAGTTAAATTTTGGGGGATCTAAAAGTTATATATAGATTTTTTTAAAAGATTTTATTTGTTTGACAGAAATCACAGGTAGGCAGAGAGGCAGGCAGAGAGAGAGGAGGAAACAGGCTCCGTACTGAGCAGAGAGCCCGATGCAGGACTTGATCCCAGGACCCTGAGACCATGACCTGAGCCGAAGGCAGAGGCTTTAACCCACTGAGCCACCCAGGCATCCCGGTATATATAGATTTTGGACTTCATGCAGAGTCAGCACCATTAATCTCTGCAATGTTCAAGGCTCAATTGTACTTGAAAGTGTTAGCGTGCTTTTCACAAAGTAATTGGTATAGGAACTCAATTACCAGGACATAAATTTGGAGGCAAAATCTGCTTGCACATGTTCTTCAATTTTGCTCACAATAATTATAGCTCCTTTTTATTGATTAGTTACTATGTATGAGGTAGTGTGTAAAATAGGTACAAATATTTTACTGAAGAAACTGGAATTTACTTAACCAGAGGTTATACAACCACTAAATTATAAAGCATGGATTACCACTGACATTTGTTTGATTCAACCTTCTGCCTATAACCAGATGTCATATAGCATTTCCTTTTCAGTGACTAAAGTATGTAGGACATCTGCTTGGATTGTTTTCTCCACTGGTCTCCTTCACATTTCTTTTATCTTGGAACTCAGATTTGGATATCAACTCTCATCTTTTCTGATGCTACTATCTACCCTACCACCTCTAGTATGCCCTGAGATGTCTTCTTCTTCTAAGCCATTGTACAATATTTAGCTTTCATTTTATGTGTTAATAGAAGGAAAAAAGAGAAATTACTGGTGTATGTGTTTATGTGTGTGCATGTGCACTTGTGCACACCATCTGCTGCTAACTTTCCTCTCTCTGTTGTGTTGTTTTGGTGGTGTTGGTTGTTTTTTAATGCTTTGTTTTTTCTTTGCTTACAAAGTCACTTCTGGTCCTCCCATAGTCACTTCCCAGTCAGTCTGACATGACTATCATCCTTTTTTCCATTAAATTCCTATTGAAAAAAAAATCTGTTGCCAGTCATGTCATATTACATGTTAAAGGGACTTCCGGTTTGCTGGTAGCAAACTAATAATTGTATATACTGAGATGAGTATTAATGCATACAGTAAAAAGATGAGAATTCCAATAATTAAATTAGTTTTCATGTCAAAAAATCATTTAACATTTAACTACTAAATTATATAAAAACTTTGAAGCAGGGGCACCTGGGTGGCTCAGTTGGTTAAGTGTCTGCCTTCAGCTCAGGTCATTATCCCAGGGTCCTGGGATCAAGCCCTGCATCAGACTTTGAGCAGGGAGCCTGTTTCTCCCTCTCCCTCTGCTACTTCCCTGCTTGTGCTCTCTCACTCTTTGTCTGTCAAATAAAAAAATAAAATCTTAAAAAAAAAGATAAGGCAAATTATTGATAGTGGAACAATGAACTCAAAGAAATGACTCTTCTCTTCACCACTCGGCAATCCATGTTGCATTACATGAGATTCAGGTTAATTGAATATAAACCTAACACACAACTATATAAACTTCACATATATAAAATTACTACATGTATTTTGATGACCATCCATTTAGATTGCTCAGAGTTCTTATACAGAATGTATGATTTGGAATCCCATCATAGATGTTTAAAAATTAAAGTGAATGCCAAATGTTAGCAGTGTTCATATATCCATACATACTAGTTATCAAGCCTAATATATTACTGTGTAATATGACTTTATATTAGAGCTATTTGTCCATTTATGGTACCATATTAACCAGATCAAGACATTTCTCAATCCAGAAGAAAGCAGGTAAAAATGGACAGACTTTACAAACATTTTGTAGAACAGAGCAAGGAAGAAATCCTTAAAATGCATCTATTGATAAATGTTATAAAATTTGTGAATAAGGAAATTAAAATAACCAGTAGTACTAGACTGTAATATTACTCTATATTTGAAATCACTTGTTTTCTCTTTTTTTCAAATTGTACCTTGTTTACTACTGGGGCTTGAAGAGAAATAGATTTTAATTTGAGATGAATCATTTTAAGTAAAGCACTTTTTTATAGAATCTAAATTCCTTAACCTGACATTCAAAACCCTGACAAACTAGCCTTTACTAACCTGTACATATTTTCATTTGTACTTTTATATGAACCATATGAACCTTACATTTTGACAGAATTGATTTACCCCTGAACTCCAGGTATGCTTGTGGAAATTCATATATGAACCTTTTCTCACAACATTAACAACTAGAAGACCCTGGACAGCTCAGTCAGTTGTGTCCACCTCTTGATTTTGGCGCCAGTCATGATCTCTGGGTCTTGAGATTGAGCCCCATGTCAGGCTCCATGCTCAGTGAGGATTCTCTCTATCTTTCACTCTCTCCCCCTCTGCCACTCCCCCTTGCTTGCTCTCTCTCTCTCCCAAGTAAATAATAAATAAGTCTTAAAAGAACAGTAACAACTACCATTTATTAATCATTGGTCTGTGCCATGAATGCACAAAGTGCTTTTAAAAAATATTTTATTTATAAATTTGAATGAGAGAGAAAGGGAGCACAAGCAGGGCAAACAGCAGACTGAGAGGAAGAAGCAGTCTCCCCACTGAGGAGGGGTTTGATTCCAGGATGCTGGGATCATGACCTGAGCTGAAGGCAGATGCTTAACCAACTGATTCATCCATGTGTCCCTACAAAAGTGACTTTATAAATTATTGCATTTAATATTCACAACTTTAAGAGGTAGGTGCCTTTTATAACTCTATTTTATACATGAACACAATGAGGTTCAAAGAGGTTGAGTATATGTCCAATGGCACAAACCTAGTTAGTGGTAGAACCATTTTTCCAAAACAGTTCCTTCAGATCCCAAAGATCCTTTTCTTAACCATGATACTATACAGCCTATACCACTCATTTGACCTGGAAAACCTCTGAAAATCAGGCCCACCTACCTCATTTATTCAAACCTACTCAAATTTTAAGATCCAAGTTAACTGGTAATTCCTCCCTAAAGTCTTCCATTAATGATTCATAATATTGCCATTCTCTCCCCTTTTTGAAACTATCATAGCTCACACTGACCTTGTTACACATAGATCACATTTTGCACACTCCCTTGAATATAGTTATCTGTACCATGTTGTATTCTCTGACATAATTAAAAGTAGAGACACTTACATTTTCATCTCTGTATCATCCTCAGTATTTAACATTTTATCATGTATGTTAGTAGAAGCTGAACAAATCTCTGAATAAGTAACTTAATGAATGAAGAATATATGGATTAGGCTATAAGAAAGTAAGAAATATCTTCTAGCCTTGAGAGTTTATAATGCAAAGAAAATACTGTATCTTCAATATAAGGTTAGAATATTGGCAAGAAAAAAAAAACCAGTTGGAAAAGCAGAGTTTTCATTATTGAATATAGAAGTTACTCTCCAGAAAGTAATGTACCGTGCTTCTAAACTTGCTAGAACAACAAATACTTATAAAGGACCTATTAAGCAGTAATACACACCATTTAAGGAGCTTTATATACATTATCCAACTCAGTGTGTAATTATTACTTTCATTTTACCCTCATTAGAACATTGAAACTCAGAGAGATTAAATAATTTTCACAAGGTTAAGCAGAGTGAGGAGTTGGAATGAGATTAAAACCTATATATGTGCACTCATCAATGCACAGGTCTTGTACTGTCCCAACTTTTGATTAATAATTGTGTGAAACACCTGTGGCAGTTTTGAGAACAATAAGTTCTATTCCATTTTAAATTATTTTAAAAGCCTCTTGATACAAGACAGTGACTAAGTTGTATCGCCTGCTTCATTACCACAGATAAATCTTCAATAAAGTATTACCTTCTCTGTAAAAGCAGACACACTCATTCCAATATAATTCAATAACACTTTGTTAATGCATCAATCAAAGTATTTTTCACACTCTATAATAACTAGTCTATTGTGACTATACTATGATCCCCTTGAGAGGAGGGACCTATTTGATTTTCAGTTCTCCCTACCTTGTAACTAATAAACTAATTAGGACAGAGAAGATGTACAACAAACATACATTAAAAAGGCTATCATCAGTGAACGATTGTGCTTGGTTGCTAAGGAAATAATAAGAATACCCCCCCTAAGAGAGTTTATGTTATGGCAGAGAAAATTTGAGCAATGTAAAATAACTATATTACTGAGCCAGAAGCAATAAGTGCCTTCAGAGACAACAACCTGATTGGCAAGATCAGAAAAGGAAGAGATGACTTCTGATTGAATGAAGTTGGGAGATCAGAATACTAGAAGATAGCTTAAAATATTATAGATTTTAAAATCATTTGGTCATCATTTAACAAAAATTCCCTGAGAACTTAACTGTGTGTCAGATATGCTAGACCTACTGTATGAAACATAAGACATAGATTTGCCTTCCTAGAGTACAAAGTCTAGTGTGGGAGAAATATGTATACATGGACAATTAAAAAGTAATCTGGAAACACAGAAAGAATCACAAAGTACTTTGACACCTAGGAAATTTCTGAAAGCATTCACAGTAGTAGAAGGCATTATGGTGTTAAGGAAGAGTTTCTGAAGGAAGTGATGATTAAGCTGAAGAGAACAGAGCTAGATTTGACCACGAAATTAATACTTAATAGCTATATAATTTCAAAACTAGCTGAAAAATGCATATGAGCAATAATTGTAATTGCAGAGTTCTTATGAAAATTAAGGTAGGTAAAACATGTAAAACTGTACACTTAGTAGATCCTGCTCAATGATGTTCATTTTCCAATTTCATTTTCCTTTCCTCAGCTTCACTTGTGAAAGCTCCACTCAGATTTCACATGTGAACATTTACATTTAGGTGCAGCAAGAATGGTAGATCAGTCCTCCAAGTAAGACATACACATGATAAATTTGTTATTCAGTAAATCATACAATTAAGAAAAGCCTGTCAGTGAAAGCTATTGCTATACCTAGATTGAAGTTACCTAAAAAGGAAATGTGTTAGGTGCTGTGAAAATCTGCAAGTAACAATGTTTGTGACAACATTGTTCATTTTTCTAGACTGTATTATCTTCTTTTTTTCCTCAATTCTTCAAAGACTCCTTGGCTCATTTGAATGATCTTACACATTTATGAGTGAATAAATGTCTGTGTAAAGTTCAAAGCTTAATTGACCCCAGAGATGGACCATTTTCATGTAAACTGAAATTTTATATGAGATTTCCTTTCCAACAGAGCATGACTCTTGTGTTAAATTGAGTGGGTGTAAAAAAAGAAAGGAATCTATTTTACTGAGAAGACATTGAAACAGAAAAGAAATAATTCTCTGGTCAAGCATTTCAACCATTCAATTGTTATTGAGGCAGAGATGTTAACCTTATGTTCTACAAAATGGTAGAGTGACAATACTCATATGCTGTTCTTCAGAGAAGGCTACAAAAAAACTTTCTTACGCTGGATATAACAATAAAGTCTGAAGCCTAAAAATACAGTGTCCATTGTAAGCTCTATGAAAGTTTGGCCACTGGGTCACAGCAGTCCATTTTCCTGACAACTTAACTTACAAATCATTACCATATGCAATCAGTCACAATGGATCATTCTAATTAAAATAATAGATGTGGAGGAAATCGTAGCCTTTTCTGTTACCTTAAAAGGCATTTTTTTTACATTTTCATTAGAAACAAAACAGTATACTGATTAATTTTGAACAATCCATGAATTACTGTTCAACACAAGTTACGTTAAATTGAGGCAAGCAGGAAATATAGCAAACTTAGTTCAGTTTAGCAACATATGTTATAATAAATGATGACACAAAATTCTTGGGTTCATCTGCATGCTTCTAATTTTTCCCAAGAAAAATGACATGTTCTCCATGATATTCAAAGATGAAAATAGAGTGAAAGTTAATATTAGACTTTGGTGGTCTAAGAGGAGGTTTTGAAAAAGGAACACAGTGAGTCTGTAATTAGTTTAGAATAAACAGAAATATGTATCCTCTGGATTAGTGAAAAACAGGTGAACATTTTTATCATTATAAGAAAGATAATATGTACCCTATTTTCCTTTGCTATAATTTCTGGTTCAAAGTCATATCATCTTGTATGGGAATAAACTAATATCCAAGAGCATAATTAGAGTGCTAATGTCAGTTCCTTAAATTATATTTTAACAAAATGATTCAAAAGAATAATTAATTCAATCTACATAGGAGTAAATATAAACCCACAGAAAATAAATGTGTGTATGTTACTCTTCTTGGAACAAATTCCCCTTTGTATGTCTAATTCCTATTAATCCATGCCCCAAAGTCCACAGTGACTCCTTTGGAAATATGGAAAAGGGATGTTGAACTCCTGTTTTATAAAATTTGCTACAACAAAGTTTGTTTTGTTTTTCCACTTGGCAAAGTTGTTTTCTGCCCACTTGGGGATATATTCCTTAGTTGATTTTATGGCAGTGTTTTTTTTTCCCAATCTTCATGTGAACATAGCACAGCTCTCATTAAGCAAATAGCTATAGGTGACTAGAGAAATTCCCTTTTAGCCTGAGTACAGTGTCATACCTGCAACTCTTCAACAAGTTTTTACTGATTACTGTCAAGAACAAACATCCAAGCTCTTTCCTTCATTCCTTTTTTTTCAGTATTGGAATTGTCAATAATGATTTTAATATACAAATACATGGTGTTCAGAATTCTTATAAAGGATATTTCTGTTTTAACATTTTTTTAAAGATTTTTAAAAATTTCTTTTCAGCATAACAGAATTCATTGTTTATGCACCACACTCAGTGCTCCATGCAATATGTGCCCTCCATAATACCCACCACCTGGCTCCACCAACCTCCCACCCCCGACCCCTGCAAAACCCTCAGATTTTTTTTCAGAGTCCATAATCTCTCATGGTTCATCTCCCCTTCCAATTTCCCTCAACTCCCTTCTCCTATCCATCTCCCCATGTCTTCCATGTTATTTGTTATGCTCCACAAATAAGTGAAACCATAGGATAAATGACTCTCTCTGCTTGACTTATTTCACTCAGCATAATCTCTCCCAGTCCCATCCATGTTGCTACAAAAGTTGGGTATTCATCTTTTCTGATGGAGGCGTAATACTCCAAAGTGTATATGGACCACATCTTCCTTATCCATTCGTCTGTTGAAGGGCATCTTGGTTCTTTCCACAGTTTGGCGACCGCGGCCAATGCTGCTATAGACATTGGGGTACATATGGCCCTTCTTTTCACTACATCTGTATCTCTGGGGTAAATACCCAGTAGTGCAATGGCAGGGTCATAGGGAAGCTCTATTTTTAATTTTCTGAGGAATCTCCACACTGTTCTCCAAAGTGGCTGCACCAACTTGCACTCCCACCAACAGTGTAAGAGGGCTCCCCTTTCTCTACATCCTCTCCAACACACGTTATTTCCTGTCTTGCTAATTTTGGCCATTCTAACTGGTGTAAGGTGGTATCTCAATGTGTTTTTTTTTTTTTTTTTTTTTGCCTTTTATGAAAGACAGCTGATTTTATTTTTTTTTTCTTTTTTAAAAAATTTTATTTTATTTTTCAGTGTTCCAAGATACATTGTTTATGCACCACACCCAGTGCAGTGCTCCATGCAATATGTGCCCTCCTTAATACCTACCACCAGGCTCACCCACTCTTCACCCCACTCCCCTCCAAAACCATCAGTTTGTTTCTCAGAGTCCACAGTCTCTCATGGTTCATCTCCCCCTCCAATTTCCCTCAACTCACTTCTCCTCTCCAACTCCTAATGCCCTCCATGTTATTCCTTATGCTCCACATGTAAGTAAAACCATATGATAATTGACTTTCTCTCCTTGACTTATTTCACTCAGCATAATCTCCAGTCCCGTCCATGTTGATACAAAAGTTGGGTATTCATCCTTTCTGATGGCTGAGTAATATTCCATTGTATATATGCATCATATCTTCTTTACCATTCATCTGTTGAAGGGCATCTTGGCTCTTTCCACAGTTTGGCAATTGTGGCCATTGCTGCTATGAACATTGGGGTACAGATGGCCCTTCTTTTCACTACATCTGTATCTTTGGGGGAACTACCCAGTAGCGCAATTGCAGGGTCATAGGGTAGCTCTATTTTTTTTTTTTTTAAATTTATTTTCAGCGTAACAGTATTCATTGTTTTTTCACCACACCCAGTGCTCCATGCAATCTGTGCCCTCCCTAATACCCACCACCTGGTTCCCCCACCCTCCCACCCCGCCCCTTCAAAACCCTCAGGTTGTTTTTCAGAGTCCATAGTCTCTCATGGTTCACCTCCCCTTCCAATTTCCCTCAACTCCCTTCTCCTCTCCATCTACCCTTGTCCTCTATATTATTTGTCATGCTCCACCAATAAGTGAAACCATATGATACTTGACTTTCTCTGCTTGACTTATTTCACTCAACATAATCTCTTCCAGTCCTGTCCATGTTGCTACAAAAGTTGGGTATTCGTCCTTTCTGATGGAGGCATAATACTCTATAGTGTATATGGACCACATCTTCCTTATCCATTCATCCGTTGAAGGGCATCTTGGTTCTTTCCACAGTTTGGCGACCGTGGCCATTGCTGCTATAAACATTGGGGTACAGATGGCCCTTCTTTTCACTACATCTGTATCTTTGGGGTAAATACCCAGCAGTGCAATTGCAGGGTCATAGGGAAGATCTATTGTTAATTTCCTGAGGAATCTCCACACTGTTCTCCAAAGTGGCTGCACCAGTTTGCATTCCCACCAACAGTGTAAGAGGGTTCCCCTTTCTCCACATCCTCTCCAACACACGTTGTTTCCTGTCTTGCTAATTTTGGCCATTCTAACTGGTGTAAGGTGGTATCTCAATGTGGTTTTGATTTGAATCTCCCTGATGGCTAGTGATGATGAACATTTTTTCATGTGTCTGGTAGCCATTTGTATGTCTTCATTGGAGAAGTGTCTGTTCATATCTTCTGCCCATTTTTTGATATGATTATCTGTTTTGTGTGTGTTGAGTTTGAGGAGTTCTTTATAGATCCTGGATATCAACCTTTTATCTGTACTGTCATTTGCAAATATCTTCTCCCATTCCGTGGGTTGCCTCTTTGTTTTGATGACTGTTTCTTTTGCTGTGCAGAAGCTTTTTATCTTGATGAAGTCCCAGAAGTTCATCTTTGCCTTTATTTCCTTCGCCTTTGGAGACATATCTTGAAAGAAGTTGCTATGGCTGATATCAAAGAGGTTACTGCCTATGTTCTCCTCGAGGATTCTGATGGATTCCTGTCTCACGTTGAGGTCTTTTATCCATTTCGAGTTTATCTTTGTGTACGGTGTAAGAGAATGGTCAAGTTTCATTCTTCTACATATAGCTGTCCAGTTTTCCCAGCACCATTTATTGAAGAGACTGTCTTTTTTCCACTGGATATTTTTTCCTGTTTTGTCAAAGATTATTTGACCATAGAGTTGAGGGTCCATATCTGGGCTCTCTACTCTGTTCCACTGGTCCATGTGTCTGTTTTTATGCCAGTACCATGCTGTCTTGGTGATCACAGCTTTGTAGTAAAGCTTGAAATCAGGTAACGTGATGCCACCAGTTTTATTTTTGTTTTTCAACATTTCCTTAGCAATTCGGGGTCTCTTCTGATTCCATACAAATTTTAGTAATATTTGCTCCAGCTCTTTGAAAAATACTGGTGGAATTTTGATTGGAATGGCATTAAAAGTATAGATTGCTCTGGGCAGTATAGACATTTTAACGATGTTTATTCTTCCTATCCAAGAGCATGGAATGGTCTTCCATCTTTTTGTGTCTTCTTCAATTTCTTTTAGGAGTGTTCTGTAGTTCCTCGAGTACAGATCTTTAACCTCTTTGGTTAGGTTTATTCCGAGGTATCTTATGGTTTTTGGTGCTATAGTAAATGGAATCGATTCTCTAATTTGCCTTTCTGTATTTTCATTGTTAGTGTATAAGAAAGCCACTGATTTCTGGACATTGACTTTGTATCCTGCTACATTACTGAATTGCTGTATGAGTTCTAGTAGTTTGGGGGTGGAGTCTTTCGGGTTTTCCATATAAAGAATCATGTCATCTGCGAAGAGAGAGAGTTTGACTTCTTCCTTGCCAATTTGGATACCTTTTATTTCTCTTTGTTGTCTGATTGCTGTTGCTAGGACTTCTAATACTATGTTGAACAAGAGTGGTGAGAGTGGGCATCCTTGTCGTGTTCCTGATCTCAATGGGAAGGCTGCAAGCTTTTTCCCATTGAGGATGATATTTGCTGTGGGTTTTTCATAGATAGATTTGATGAAGTTCAGGAATGTTCCCTCTATCCCTATACTTTGAAGCGTTTTAATCAGGAACGGATGCTGGATTTTGTCAAAAGCTTTTTCTGCATCAATGGAGAGGATCATGTGGTTCTTCTCTCTTCTCTTATTGATTTGTTCTATCACATTGATTGATTTGCGAATGTTGAACCATCCTTGTAACCCAGGGATGAATCCTACCTGGTCATGGTGGATAATCTTTTTAATGTGCTGTTGGATCCTGTTTGCTAGGATCTTGTTGAGAATCTTAGCATCCATATTCATCAGTGATATCGGTCTGAAATTCTCCTTTTTGGTAGGGTCTTTGCCTGGTTTGGGGATCAGGGTGATGCTGGCTTCATAAAAAGAGTCTGGAAGTTTTCCTTCTGCTTCAATTTTTTGAAACAGCTTCAGGAGAATAGGTATTATTTCTTCTTTGAAAGTTTGATAGAATTCCCCAGGGAATCCGTCAGGTCCTGGGCTCTTGTTTTTTGGGAGGTTTTTGATCACTGCTTCAATCTCGTTACTAGATATCGGTCTATTCAGGTTGTCAATTTCTTCCTGGTTCAATTTTGGGAGTTTATAGTTTTCCAGGAATGCATCCATTTCATCTAGGTTGCTTAGCTTATTGGCATATAACTGTTGATAATAGCTTCTGATGATTGTTTCTACTTCCTTGGTGTTAGTTGTGATCTCTCCCTTTTCATTCATAATTTTATTAATTTGGGCTTTCTCTCTTTTCTTTTGGATTAGTGTGGCCAATGGTTTATCGATCTTATTGATTCTTTCAAAAAACCAGCTTCTAGTTTTGTTGATACGTTCTACTGTATCTCTGGTTTCTACCTCGTTGATCTCTGCTCTAATCTTGATTATTTCCCTTCTTACGTGTGGAGTTGGTTTGATTTGTTGTTGATTCTCCAGTTCTTTAAGGTGTAGAGACAGCTGGTGTATTCTGGATTTTTCAATTTTTTTGAGGGAGGCTTGGATGGCTATGAATTTCCCCCTTAGGACCGCCTTTGCTGTATCCCATAGGTTTTGGAGTGAAGTGTCTTCGTTCTCATTGGTTTCCATAAATTGCTTAAGTTCTTCTTTGATCTCCTGGTTGATCCAAGCATTCTTAAGCAAGGTGGTCTTTAGCTTCCAGGTATTTGAGTTCCTTCTGAACTTTTCCTTGTGATTGAGCTCCAGTTTCAAAGCATTGTGATCTGAGAATATGCAGGGAATCATCTCAGTCTTTTGGTATCGGTTGAGCCCTGATTTGTGACCCAGTATGTGGTCTATTCTGGAGAAGGTTCCATGTGCACTTGAGAAGAATGAGTATTCTGTTGTTTTAGGGTGGAATGTTCTGTATATATCTATGAGGTCCATCTGGTCCAATGTGTCATTCAATGCTCTTATTTCTTTATTGATTTTCTGCTTCGATGATCTGTCTATTTCTGAGAGAGGCGTGTTAAGATCTCCTACTATTAATGTATTCATATCAATATGACTCTTTATCTTGATTAATAGTTTTCTTATGTAATTGGCTGCTCCCATATTGGGGGCATAGATATTTACAATTGTTAGATCATCTTGGTGGATAGTCCCTTTAAGAATGATGTAGTGTCCTTCTGTATCCCTGACTACTGTCTTTAGTTTAAAATCTAATTTATCTGATATGAGAATCGCTACCCCGGCCTTCTTTTGAGGCCCATTGGCGTGAAAGATGCTTCTCCATCCCTTCACTTTCAGTCTGGGTGTATCTTTAGGTTCAAAATGGGTCTCTTGTAGACAACATATGGATGGGTCCTGTCGTTTTATCCAATCTGCAACCCTGTGTCATTTTATGGGTGCATTTAGGCCATTCACATTGAGAGTGATTATTGAGAGATACGTTTTTATTGACATTGTGTTATCTTTGAAGTCTTTCTTTCTGTCGATTGTCTCTATATTTCTGTTCAATGCTATTCTTAGGATTTTTCCTCTTTTATAGAACCCCCCTTAATATTTCCTGCAGTGTCGGCTTGGTGGTTGCATAGTCTTTCAAGCCTTGCCGGTCTTGGAAACTCTTTATCTCTCCATCCATTTTGAATGTCAGTCTTGCTGGATAAAGTATTCTTGGCTGCATGTTCTTCTCATTTAGTGCCCTGAATATATCTTGCCAGCCCTTTCTGGCTTGCCAGGTCTCTGTGGACAGGTCTGACGTTATTCTGATGGGCTTTCCTCTGTATGTAAGGAGCTTCTTTGTCCTAGCGGCTTTCAAGAGATTGTATCTACAATTATGATTCCTCAATTTTACTATGAGGTGCCTGGATGTTTTTTTTGAATTTATAATCTTGGGGGGGGACCTTTCTACTTCTAGTACATGAACACTTGTTCCATTCGCAAGATTGGGAAAATTTTCATGAAAAATTTGTTCCACTATATCTTCTAGACTTCTTTCTTTCTCCTCCCCTTCAGGGATTCCAATAATTCTGACGTTGGAACGTTTCATGGCATCATTTATTTCCCTGATTCTGTTTTCGTGGTTTCTAAGCTGTTTGTTCCAGGCTTCCTCCTGATCCTTTCTCTCTATTTGTTTGTCCTCCAGATCACTAATTCTATCTTCTGTCTCAGTTACCCTAGCTTTTAGAGAATTTAGATTAGATTGGAACTCATTGAGAGCGCTGTGAACCTCATCCCTGGTGGCCTTCAGCTCTGCCCTAACATTATGAACCTCCTCTCTGGTCGCTTTCAATTCTGCCCTAATCAATTCTGTTTGGTCATCCATGGCTTTCTCCAACCTAGCTATTGCCTGGATAATTGTTAGCCTGAATTCTCTTTCTGACATATTGTCTATGTTGATAGCCGTTAGCTCTGTTGCAGAAGGCCCATCCTCTGTATTTTTCTTCTGTTGGGGATTCCTCCTCCTAGTCATTTTGGTGAGAGATGACTGGACAGATGTAGCTGGATGTATTGACCGTGGTGCAGTCAAGGTGCACCCTGGAACGCTTCTGAGCACTCAGGATTCCCCACCCAAATGAGAGAAAAAAGAAAAGAAAAAGAAAAAAGAGGAAGAGAGAGAGACAGGAAAAAAAGGGAAGATAAAAGTGAAGGTTCAGCCCAAATGGGCCCCAGGGTAAGGTTTGTGACGTATACAAACAAAAACAGACAAACAAAAAGACTGATAAAAGTATATGACGAGAGAAAAAAAATATATATATAAGCAAAAAAAAGGAGGAGCCTCGTCAAGAAGAACCCCAAGTATAAGATTTATATACTATCCAGACAAACATAAATACACAGAGACACTGGCAGAAGAAAAAGATGGGAGCATGGTTATAGATTCTCGGTGTGGGCGAGGAAGGTTATTTTGATTCTTCCTGGATGTATCTTGATATCTTTGTTAAAGGACTCAACTTTCCTAAGAAAAAGGGGGATTAAAAATTGGTTCACCTATAGGGGTAGCATTGCTTGGAGAAAGGGGGTTACCTTGAAGTTTAACTCTATATGAATATTAGAAAATAAAAATAAAAAAGGAATAAACTGGACTAAACTAAATTAAAAATTTTTTTAAAAATTAAGAAAATAGAAAAGCAAAAGAAAAACACATGTGTATGTATCAAAAAATTCA
Organism: Martes martes; assembly: GCF_963455335.1. Classification (NCBI taxonomy): domain Eukaryota; kingdom Metazoa; phylum Chordata; class Mammalia; order Carnivora; family Mustelidae; genus Martes; species Martes martes. The sequence goes on from NC_137897.1 coordinate 70,860,065, forward strand.
GGTTAGAAGTTTATCATGGAATTTGATGTACTGGACATCTCACTGTGATGGTAAATAGGTTAAAAAATTATCTATATAAAAAAAGAAAAAAAATGAACCAGAATAGTGGGAAAGAATTAAAAATAAAAGTTGTATCTATGAAGTAGTGGTGGTTGTTCTCTTGTAGTCTTTTTTTTTTTTTTTCCTGATTTGTTTTCTGGGGGAGGGGGCTGCCACGTGGGTTTTCAGTCAATGATGTTCCCTGAGTTAAGTCCTCCCAACCCCCTCAAGGGGGTGGGCTCTGAGAAAAACGTTTTTTTCAGGTTTTTGTTCTCTGGAGGTTTTTATGTTTGTTCACTTCTTTTCTCTCGCCTTGACAGCTTTTGATGGTTTTTGGAGGTTTAGAGGAAAGCAAACTGCACCCCAACCTCCCTCTCAGAGAGAAGCCTCAGTCTGCTCCCCTGCAGGTGCTGCAGCCGCTGGGCCGCTGGCAGAGCAGGTTCTGAGTCACGGTCCCTGGGGACGCAGGATCTCCTGCTTGTACGCAAAACCAAGGCAGCTGTGGCTGTCTGGGCAGCTCCAGACCGCCAGAGACGTTCCAAGCAGCAATCGCACACTGAGATTTTCCCGTTGGCTGGGGCTGAGAGCTCAGGGCTTGCGCGCACCTCTCCCAGGGGATGGTTTGGGGCGCGGCGCCTCCAGCTCTATCGGCTCTATCGCCGCGTGGGTCTATCACCGCGTGGGTCCCAGAACACCAGGCTGGGCGTGCACCTCTCTCAGGGGAGGTTGAGGCACGCGTGCATCTCCAGTAAGGTGCGCGTTCTGCCGTCTGGCGTGGCCCCAGCCCCTCACGGGAGCCGGACTCCACCCGTTCTGGGGCGCACTGGCGGCTCCGGGACAAAGACCAGGTTTCTCCGCCGCACTCTCCGGCTCAGCGCCAGGGGATGCTGCCCTGGGTCTGGGGACTTAAGCCCCTATCCCTATCCGCCCCGGTTCCCACAATTTCCCCGCTCGAGTCTTTGCTCTCTTGAGTGCTTTCAACAAGACTCCAAGTTAATGCTGGTCCCCAGATGCCGGACACTCTCGTATTGGGGTATTATTTTCCAGTCGGTCGCCTCTGGTGGCTCCCTCCCCCTTTTGTTTATCTTCCGATATCAGTCCGACGTTCCCACTCCACTTTACCTGCCCACTGGCGTCTTCTGGCCCCCGTAGAGATCCAGACGTGTATAATTCTGATCTCAGGCTGATTTCATGGGTGATCGGAGTTCTTTGGTAGGTAATCAGCTCACTTTAGGGTGCAGGTTGAAAAGGCGCCTCCTCCTACTTCCCCGCCATCTTCTGAACCCCCTCAATGTGGTTTTGATTTGAATCTCCCTGATGACTAGTGATGATGAACATTTTTCCATGTGTCTGATAGCCATTTGTATGTCTTCATTGGAGAAGTGTCTGTTCATGTCTTCTGCCCATTTTTTGGCATGATTATCTGTTTTGTGTGTGTTGAGTTTGAGAAGTTCTTTATAGATCCTGGATATCAACCTTTTGTCTGTACTCTCATTTGCAAATATCTTCTCCCATTCCGTGGGTTGCCTCTTTGTTTTGTTGAATGTTTCCTTGGCTGTGCAGAAGCTTTTGATCTTGAGGAAGTCCCAAAAGTTTATTTTTGCTTTTGTTTCCTTTGCCTTTGGAGACATATCTTGAAAGAATTTGCTATGGCTGATATCAAAGACATTAGTGCCTATGTTTTCCTCTAGGATTCTGATGGATTCCTGTCTCGCATTGAGGTATTTTATCCATTTTGAGTTTATCTTTGTATACAGTCTAAGAGAATGGTCGAGTTCCATTCTTCTACATAGAGCTGTCCAATTTTCCCAGCACCGTTTATTGAAGAGGCTGTCTTTTCCAATGTACATTTTTTCCTGCTTTGTTGAAGATTATTTGACCATAGAGTTGAGGGTCCATATCTGGGCTCTCTACTCTGTTCCCCTGGTCTATGTGTCTGTTTTTATGCCAGTACCATGCTGTCTTGGTGATCACAGCTTTGTAGTAAAGCCTGAAATCAGGCAACGTGATGCCGCCAGTTTTGTTTTTCTTTATCAACATTTCCTTAGCAATTTGGGGTCTCTTATGATTCCATACAAATTTTAGGATTCTTTGCTCCAGCTCTTTGAAAAATACTGGTGGAATTTTGATTGGAATGGCATTAAAAGTATAGATTGCTCTAGGCAGTATAGACATTTTAATAATGTTTATTCTTCTGATCCAAGAGCATGGAATTGTCTTGCATCTTTTTGTGTCTTCTTCAATTTCTTTCATGAGTGTTCTGTAGTTCCTCAAGTACAGATCCTTTACCTCTTTGGTTAGTTTTATTCCCAGATATCTAATGGTTCTTGGTGCTATAGTAAATGGAATCGGTTCTCTAATTTCCCTTTCTGTGTTTTCATTGTTAGTATATAAGAAAGCAACTGATTTCTGTACATTGAATTTGTATCCTGCCACATTACTGAATTGCTGTATGAGTTCTAGTAGTTTGGGGATGGAGTCGTTTGGGTTTTCCATATGAAATATCATGTCATCTGCGGAGAGAGAGAGTTTGACTTCTTCATTGCCTGTTTGGATACATTTTATTTCTCTTTGTTGTCGGATTGCAGTTGCTAGGACTTCTAATACTATGTTGAACAAGAGTGGTAAGAGTGGGCTCCCTTGTCGTGTTCCTGATCTCAACGGGAAGGCTGTGAGCTTTTTCCCATTGAGGATGATATTTGCTGTGGGTTTTTCATAGGTAGATTTTATGAAGTGGAGGAATGTTCCCTCTATCCCTATACTTTGAGGCATTTTAATCAGGAACGGATGCTGGATTTTGTCAAATGCTTTTTCTTCATCAATTGAGAGGACCATGTGGTTGTTCTCTCTTCTCTTATTGATTTGTTCTATCACGTTGATTGATTTGCGAATGTTGAACCATCCTTGTAACCCAGGGATGAATCCTACCTGGTCATGGTGGATAATCTTTCAAATGTGCTGTTGGATCTTATGTGCTAGGATCTTGTTGAGAATCTTAGCATCCATATTCATCAGGGATATTGGTCTGAAATTCTCCTTTTTGGTGGGGTCTTTGCCTGGTTTGGTGATCAGGGTAATGCTGGCTTCATAAAAATAATCCAGTTTTCCTTCTGCTTCAATTTTTTGAAACAGCTTCCAGAGAATAGGTATTATTTCTTCTTTGAAAGTTTGGTAGAATTCCCAAGGGAATCCAGCAGGTCCTGGGCTCTTGTTTTTTGGGAGGTTTTTGATCACAGCTTCAATCTCCTTACTAGATATCGGTCTATTCAGGTTGTAAATTTCTTCCTGGTTCTGTTTTGGGAGTTTATAGTTTTCCAGGAATGCATCCATTTCATCTAGGTTGCTTAACTTATTGGCATATAGCTGGTGATAATAACTTTTGATGTTTGTTTCTATTTCCTTGGTGTTAGTTGTGATCTCTCCCTTTTCATTCATAATTTTATTAATTTGAGCTTTCTCTCTTTTCTTCTGGATTAGCGTGGCCAATGGTTTATCGATCTTATTGATTCTTTCAAAAAACCAGCTTCTAGTTTCATTGATACCTTCTACTGTATCTCTAGTTTCTATCTCATTGATCTCTGCTTTAATCTTGATTATTTCCCTTCTTGTGTGTGGAGTTGGTTTAATTTGTTGTTGATTCTCCAGTTCTTTAAGGTGTAGAGACAGCTGGTGTATTCTGGATTTTTCAATTTTTTTTGAGGGAGGCTTGGATGGCTATGTATTTCCCCCTTAGGATCGCCTTTGCTGTATCCCATAGGTTTTGGGTCGAAGTGTCTTCATTCTCATTGGTTTCCATAAATTGCTTAAGTTCTTCTTTGATCTCCTGGTTGATCCAAGCATTCTTAAGCAAGGTGTTCTTTAGCTTCCAGGTGTTTGAGTTCCTTCCATACTTTTCCTCGTGATTGAGCTCCAGTTTCAAAGCATTGTGATCTGAGAATATGCAGGGAATAATCTCAGTCTTTTGATATCAATTGAGCCCTGATTTGTGACCCAGTATGTGGTCTATTCTGGAGAAGGTTCCATGTGTACTTGAGAAGGTTTTAGGGTTGAATGTTCTGTATATATCTATGAGGTCCATCTGGTCCAATGTGTCATTCAATGCTCTTGTTTCTTTATTGATTTTCTGCTTGGATGATCTGTCTATTAATGTATCCATATCAATATGACTCTTTATCTTGATGAATAGTTTTCTTATGTAATTGGCTGCTCCCATATTGAGGGCATAGATATTTACAATTGTTAGATCATCTGGTGGATTGTCCCTTTAAGAATGGTGTAGTGTCCTGGGGCGCCTGGGTGGCTCAGTTTTTTAAAGCCTCTACCTTCAGCCTGGGCCATGATCCCAAAGTCCTGGGGTTGAGCCCCACGGCAGGCTCTCTGCTCAGCAGGGAGCCTGCTTCCTCCTCTCTCTCTGCCTGACTCTCTGCCTACCTGTGATCTCTGTCAAATGAATAAATAAAATCTTAAAAAAAAAAGAATGATGTAGGGTCCTTATCTTTTTCTGACTACAGTCCTTAGTTTAAAATCTAATTTATCTGATATGAGAATCACTACCCTGGCCTTCTTTTGAGGCCCATTGGCATGAAAGATGCTTCTCCATCCCTTCACTTTCAGATTTGGTGTATCTTTAGGTTTGAAATGGGTCTCTTGTAGACGACATATGGATGGATCCTGTCATTTTACCCAATCTGCAACCCCATTTTGTTTTATGGGTGCATTTAGGCCATTCACATTGAGAGTGATTATTGATAGATACATTTTTATTGACATCGTGTTACCCTTGAAGTCTTTCTTTCTGTAGATTGTCTCCATATTTCTGTTCAATGATATTCTTAGGATTTTTCCTCTTTTATGGAACCCCCCTTAATATTTCCTGCAGTGTCAGCTTGGTGGTCGCATAGTCTTTTAAGCCTTGCCGGTCTTGGAAACTCTTTATCTCTCCATCCATTTTGAATGTCAGTCATGCTGGATAAAGTATTCCTGGCTGCATATTCTTCTCATTTAGTGCCCTGAATATATCTTGCCAGCCCTTTCTGGCTTGCCAGGTTTCTGTGGACAGGTCTGACATTATTCTGATGGGCTTTCCTCTGTATGTAAGGAGCTCCTTTATTCTAGCTGCCTTCAAGAGAACCTGTCTACAATTATGATTCCTCATTCTAACTATCACGTGTCTCGAGGAATTTCGAGATTCTATAATCTTGGTGGAGACCATTCTGCCTCTAGTACATGAACGCCGGTTCCATTCGCGAGATTGGTAAAATTTGCATGGAGAATTTCTTCCACTATATCTGCTAGACTTCTTTCTTTCTCCTCCCTTTCAGGGATTCCAATAATTCTGACATTGGAACGTTTCATGGCATCATTTATTTCCCTGATTCTATTTTCGTGGCTTCTAAGCTGTTTGTTCCAGGCTTCCTCCTGATCCTTTCTCTCTATCTGTTTGTCCTCCAGATCACTAATTCTATCTTCTGTCTCAGTTACCCTTGCTTTTAGAGAATTTAGATTAGATTGGAACTCACTGAGAACACTGTGAACGTCATCCTTGGTGGCTTTCAGTTCTCCCCTAATCCATTCCATTTTATCATCCATGGCTTTCTCCAACCTAGTTATTGCCTGGATAATTGTTAGCCTGAATTCCCTTTACGACATATTTTCTATGTCGATATCCATTAGCTCTGTTGCAGAAGGCCCATCCTCTGAATTTTTCTTCTGTTGGGCATTCCTCCTCCTAGTCACTTTGGTGACATATGGCTGAACAGATGTAGGTGGATGTATTGACCGTGGTACAGTCAAGGTGCACACTGGAGTGCTTCTGAGCAATCAAACGAAAAGAAAGAAATGAAAGAAAAAAGAAAGAGGGTAAAAAGAAAAAAAGAGAGAGAGAGAGAGACAGAGAGACAGGAAAAAGAAAGAAAGATAAAATAAAAGAGAAGGCCCAGCAGAAATGGGCCCCGAGTTAAGATTTATGAAGTATACAAACAAAAACAGACAAAGAAAAAGACTGGTAATAGTAGATGACAAGAGAAAAAGAAATATATATGTAAAAGCAAAACAAAAAAAAGAACCTCGTCAAAAAGAACCCCAAGTATAAGATTGATATACTACCAGGACAAACACAAATACACAGAAACACTGGCTGAAGAAAAAGATGGGAGGGTGGTTATAAGTTCTCAGTGTGGGTTAGCAAGGTTATTTTGATTCTTCCTGGATGTATCTTGATATCTTTGTTGAAGGATTCAACTTTCCTAAAATAAAGGGGGATTAAAAATTGGTTTACTATAGGGGTAGCATTCATTTGGGAACTGGGATTACCTTAAAGTTTAACTCTATATGAATATTAAAAAATAAAAATAAAAAAAGAATAAACTAAACTAAAATAAAATAAAATTTTAAAAAATTAAAAAATAGAAAAGCAAGAGAAAACACGGGTATATGTATCAAAAAGTTCAGGTTAAAAGGTTATTATGGAATTTGATGTACTGGACATCTCACTGTGATGGTAAATAGGTTAAAAATTATCTATTAAAAAAATGAACCAGAATAGTGAGAACAAATTAAAAATAAAAGTTGTATCTATGAAGTAGTGGTGGTTGTCCTCTTGTCTTTTTTTTTTTTTTCTGTTGGCTTTCTGGGGGATGGGCCTGCTGTGTGGGTTTTCAGGAAGTGTTTCCCGAGTTAAGTCCTCCCACACCCTCAAGGGGGTGGGCTCTGAGGAAACCGGTTTTTCAGGCTTTTGTTCTCTGGAGGTTTTTTTGTTTGTTTGTTCATTTTTTTTCTCTCGCCTTGACAGCTTTTGATGGTTTTTAGAGGTTTAGAGGAAAGCAAACTGCACCCAGACCTCCCTCTCAAAGAGAAGCCTCAGTCTGTTCCACTCTGGGTGCTCCAGAGCACATACATTCCTCCTTGGCCGCTGGCAGAGCACGTTCCCAGTCGTGGTTCCTGGGGACACAGGAATTCCTGCTTGTACCCAAAACCACAACAGTGGCGGCTGTCTGGGCAGCTCCAGACTGGAAGAGTGGTCCCAAGCAGTGATAGCACACTGAGATTTTCCTGCTGGCTCGGGCTGGGAGTGCTCAGACTTACCGGGTCAGAGAGCGCTGGGCTGGCACCTGCACACACCTCTCTCAGGGGAGGTTTTGGGATGTGACTCAGACTCTCATAGCAAGGCGCAGCGTGCACATGGAGAGTGCAAAAAGGATCTGATTCTGCTGTCTGCCAAGGCTCCCAGCCCCTCATGGGAGCCCCCACCCAGGCGCTCTCAGGAGCACTCGTGGCTCAGGGACCAAGACCTGGTTTCTTCGCAGCACTCTCTCTGGCTCAGCGCCAGGGGTGGCTGTCCTTGGTCCAGGGACTTAAGCCCCTGTTCCTAACCGCCCAATTTCCCCTTAAGATCTTTTGCTCTTTTTGAGTGCTTTCAACCAGACTCCAAGTTAATGCTGGTTCCCAGTCGCAGGGCACTCTCGTATTAGGATATTACTTTCCAGTGGGTTGCTTCCGGTGGCTCCCTCCCCCTTTTGTTTATCTTCAAATATCAGTCCGACATTCCCATTCTGCTTTACTTGCCCACTGGTGTCTTCGGCCCCATAGAGATTCAGACGTGTATAATTCTAATCTCAGGCTGATTTCATGGGTGATCGGAGTTCTTTGGTAGGTAATCCTCCTTCCTTCATTCCTTAAAATTCAGAATTCTTGTCACAGCAATAAATTATCTCAACCAACTATAAACAATTAATCCTTGCAATATAGCATACCCTTCATATCATTATTTTTCTGACTTTGGCATTAGTTGTTGTTTTCTGATAGTGTTAATTATCTATTCTGTTCTGAGTTGCATTAAATTCCTTAGCCTTTTTTTTTTGCAATTTAAAAATGACTACAATATTTTCTTCACTTCAGTGTACAATAGCAGATCACATTGTTATAGAATGGTATTGTTGTAATGTGGGGAGCAGTTAAGAGACAGAGTAAAGAGAACCTGCACTTGCTCATCCCTCAAACACAGCTAGATAAATATAAAATCATTCTGAACACCCAAGACATTGATCCAAGGATGGAAAAAGTCAAAATGAACAACCAGAACTGAAAAAGGAAATAGTGCCATATTGTAGAAGGTAGGAAAAAGCACGAATGATTTGGGGGAAAGAAGAGCTGTAGGTACTGTGATGGGGAGGGAGCCCTGATCATGGAGAGAGAAAGAAGAGAGAGCAAGAAAGAATGGAATGTGTACAGGGAATTCCACAAGAAAAACTCTTCCACAAAATCATTGACTGGGAAAAGGAGCATTGTGGAATATTGCAAAATTTTACAAACAGCAGAAAACAGAATCTGAAGTTTCATAGATCCTCAACTTCATTGGTGATCCAGTAGGGAAGGAAGGCAGAGACAGGTTTCAGACTGCATGGCCTGAGGATCCCCTGGGTTGCACAGTTTCCCAGGTTTAAGTACATTTGGGAGAGAGGGCACAATTTCTTCAGGGCCAAGGGTCCCAGAAGGTCCCATTGAGTAGCCCCTTTCACTAACATAGGAACTGGATGCTGGTGGAAGGCAGGCAGCCTTGATACAGGCACACAGCTGGGCTTTTCCAGAAACTCTGAACTGTTGCAGGAATACACAGCTAATTTCTGGGACAAACTGGGAGGGGGGCTGCAGCACAGTGAGACCTCCTCCCAGAGGATCCATGTAGGTGCATGCTCACATGGATCTCTAAAATCTGAAGTTTTAGGATACATCTTCGGAGACATTTTAGGATAAAATACAGGAGGACAGCTGTACGAGGAGAAACAGTTTCCCTTCTTGTAGTGCATTTGGGAATGGCGGTAGGGTCTCTCTAGGGACACTGCCTGAGGGTGGCAAGCCTTGGCACAGGCTTTCTCCTGGAATTTACCACAAACTCCAACTGCAAATCAGTTATCTGACTGCTTTTCTGGGATAACCTGGCAAACAGAAAATGTGTGCAACCCTCCCTTGAATGAACAGTGTGGGTCTTCACCTTGGGAGTCCCTTATATCTGGAGTTTTGAAACTTGGACATAGGCCTCAGATAAAACAAAGGAAGGCTGTGATGCCTGGTAGGCAGACAGCTCAGATACAGACAAGGTGAGGACAGAGATCTGATGGAAGCCAGGACATGAGAGCATTAATTGGTTGCTCTTCTGTGAGGGCTTCCTGGAGAATGGTGGGTGTGAGGTCTCCACTCTAGGGGAAAGAGAACCTGTTGATACATTGCCCCCCTGCACATCAGCTAAACAGAGTCGTCTCAGTAGAAATCAGAGCCAATTACACAAACACCCCTTAGGACGCATCTCCACTAGGGCAAGTTGGCCTGAGAACCAGCACACCAGGTCCCTCCCTCAGAAGACCAGCACACACCCTCACAGGCACCAAATCAACTGAACATAGAGTGCTGAAAACATCAGATTAAGGGAAATAGGGCATAGCTTTTTTTCAGTCTTATTTTTATCTTTTATTTTGTATTTTTTAAATTATTTTACTATTTTTTAAACATTTAAAAATTTTATTGATACATATTTTCCTTTCTTTTCTTTCTCTCCTTTTTCTTTTCTTTCTTTTTTCTTTCTCTTCTTTTCTCTGGGCAAAATGACAAGATGGCAGAATTCAACCCAAAAGAAAGATCAAGAATAAACTGCAGCTAGGGATTTGCTCAAAATAAATATGAGAAACATATTTGAATAAGAATTCAGAATAACAGTTAAAGAATACTCTCTAGGCTTGAAAAAAAATTAGAAGACTCCAGAAAAACACTTGCTACAGAGATAAGAGAATGAAAATCAAGTCAAGCAAAAATTAAAAATGCTATAACCAAGATCTAATCATGACTAGATGCAATCAAATGAGGGTGCAAGCTGCAGAAAAATAAGTAAGTCATACAGAAGATAAAATTATGGAAAATATGAAGCTGAAAAGAAGAGGGAAAGAAAACTATCACATCACAAATATAGACAGGTAACTCAGCAATTCTATACAGAGAAATATTATCTATATCAAGGGAGTTGCAGAAGAAGAAGGGCAGAAAAAAAATGGACAGAAAGTATGTTAAACAAATTATGGCTGAGAATATTCCTAATCTGGGGAAGGAAACAGTCATTCAAGTGCAAGAGGAACTCCCTTCAAAATCAACAAAATCAGATCAACACCAAGACATATCATGGTGGGAGCTTGCAAAATACAAAGATAAAGAGAATTCTGAAATCAGCTGGAGACGAAAGGTCCTTAACATACAAGGATAGGCAGATAAGTTTAGTAGCAGACCTATCCACTGAGACCCAGCAGAGGAGAAATCAATGGTAGGATATATTCAACATGCTAAATGGGGAAGATATTCATCCAAGAGTACTTTATCCAGCAAGACTGTCATTCAGAATAGAAAGAGAGATAAAGAGTTTCCAAGAGAAACAAAAACTAAAGGAGTCTGTGACCACTAAACCAACCCAGCAAGAAATATTAAAGAGGATTCTGAGTGGAGAATAAATAAGACTAAAAGCAACAAGGACTAGAAAGGAACAGAGAACAACACCAGGAACACCAACTTTATAGATAAAAATGACAGTAAATTCATATAATTCAATAAGCACTCTGAATATAAGTGGACTAAATACTGAACTCAAGGGTGCCTGCGTGACTCAGTGGGTTAAAGCCTCTGCCTTCGGCTCAAATCATGATCTTAAGGCCCTAGGATTGAGGCCCACATTGGGCTCTCTGCTCAGCAGGGAGCCTGTTTCCCCCTTTCTGCCTGCCTCTCTGCCTACTTGTGATCTCTGTCAAATAAATGAATAAAATCTTTAAAAAAATACTGAACTCAAAAGACATAGGGTATCAGAATAGGTTTAAAAAAAAAGACCCATCTATATGTTACTTATGTTACTTACAAGAGATTCATTTTAGATGTAAAGAAACCTGTAGATTGAAAGTTAGGGGGATGGTGAGCACTTTATCATGCCAATGGGTGTCAAAAAAAAAAAAAAAAAGCCAGAGTAGCCATACTTATATCAGAAAACATAGATGTTATTTTTATTTATTTATTTATTTATTTTATTTTTTATATGCACTCAAAAATGTTATTTATTTGGAAGAAAAGTATCTTCCTAATTATGTTTTTTATTTTTATTAATTTTTTAAAATTTCTTTTCAGTGTTCCAGAATTCATTGCTTATGCATCACACCCAATGCTCCGTGCAATACATGCCCTACATAATATTCAACACCAGGCTCACCCAACCTCCCACTCCCACGCCCCTCCAAAACCCTCAGACTGTTCTTCAGAGTCCACAGTCTTTCATGGCTTGTTTCCCCCTCCAATTTCCCCGCCTTCCTTCTCCTCTCCATCTACACATGTCCTCCATGTTATTCCTCATGCTCCACAAGTAAGCGAAACTATATGATAATTGACTCTATCTGCTTGACTGATTTCACTTAGCATAATCTCTTCCAGTCCCGTCCATGTTTATATAAAAGTTGGATATTCATCCTTTCTGACGGAGGCATAACGCTCCATAGTATATATGGACCACATCTTCCATATCCATTCGTCCATTGAAGGGCATCTTGGTTCTTTCCACAGATTGACGACTGTGGCCGTTGCTGCTATGAACATTGGGGTACATATGGCCCTTCTTTTCACTACATCTGTATCTTGGGGGGTAAATACCCAGTAGTGCAATTGCAGGGTGATAGGGAAGCTCTATTTTTAATTTCTTAAAGAATCTCCACACCGTTTTCCAAAGTGGCTGCACCAACTTGCATTCCCACCAACAGTGTAAGAGGGTTCCCCTTTCTCCACATCCTCTCCAACACAGGTTGTTTACTGTCTTGCTAACTTTGGTCATCTAACTGGTGTAAGTTTGTATCTCAATGTGGTTTGGATTTGAATCTCCCTGATGGCTAGTGATGATGAAATTTTTTCATGTGTCTGTTAGCCATCTGTTTGTCTTCTTTGGAGAAGTGTCTGTTCATGTCTTATGCCCATTTACTGACATGATTATCTGTTTTGTGTGTGTTGAGTTTGAGGAGTTCTTTATAGATCCTGGATGTCAGCATTTTGTCTCTATTGTCATTTGTGAATATCTTCTCCCGTTCTGAGGGTTGCCTCTTTGCTTTGTTGACGGTTTCTTTGCTGTGTAGAAGCATTTGATCTTGAGGAAGTCCCAAAAGTTCATTTTTGCTTTTGTTTCCTTTGCGTTTTGAGACATATCTTGAAAGAAGTTGCTGTGGTTGATGTCAAAGAGGTTACTGCCTATGTTCTCCTCTAGGATTCTGATGGATTCCTGCCTCATGTTGAAGTCATTCATCCATTTTGAGTTTATCTTTATGTATGGTGTAAGAGAATGGTCAAGTTTCATTCTTCTACACATAGCTGTCCAAGTTTCCCAGCACCATTTATTGAGGAGACTGTCTTTTCTCCACAGTACATTTTTTCCTGCTTTGTCGAAGATTATTTGACCATAGTGTTGAGGGTCCATATCTGGCCTCTCTACTCTGTTCCACTGATCTATGTGTCTGTTTTTATGTAAGTACCATACTGTCTTGGTGATCACAGCTTTGTAGTAAAGCTTGAAATCAGGCAACCTGATGCCCCCAGTTTTGATTCTCTTTTTCAACATTTCCTTACCAATTCTGGGTCTCTTCAGATTCCATACACATTTTAGGATTCTTTGCTCCAGCTCTTTGAAAAATGCCGGTTGAATTTTGATAGGAATGGTATTGAAAGTATAGATTGTGCTAGGCAGCATAGACATTTTAACAATATTTATTCTTCTGATCCATGAGTGTAGAATGGTCTTGCATCTTTTTGTGTCTTCTTCAATTTCTTTCATGAGTGTTCAGTAGTTCCTCGAGTACAGACCCTTTACCTCTTTGGTTAGTTTTATTCCCAGATATCTAATGGTTCTTGGTGCTATAGTAAATGGAATCGATTCTCTAATTTCCCTTTCTGCATTTTCATTGTTAGTGTATAAGGAAGCAACTGATTTCTGTACATTGAATTTGTATCCTGCCACATTACTGAATTGCTGTATGAGCTCTAGAAGTTTGGGGGCGGAGTCTTTCGGGTTTTCCATATGAAATGTCATGTCATCTGCGAAGAGAGAGAGTTTGACTCCTTCTTTGATAATTTGGATACGTTTTGTTTCTCTTTGTTGTTGGATTGCTGTTGCTAGGACTTCTAATACTATGTTGAACAAGAGTGGTGAGAGTGGGCTCCCTTGTCGTGTTCCTGATCTCAACGGGAAGGCTGTGAGCTTTTTCCCATTGAGGATGATATTCGCTGTGAATTTTTCATAGATAGATTTTATGAAGTTGAAGAATGTTCCCTCTATCCCAATACTTTGAGGCGTTTTAATCATGAACAGATGCTGGATTTTGTCAAATGCCTTTTTGGCATCAACTGAGAGGGCCATGTAGTTCTTCTCTCTTCTCTTATTGATTTGTTCTATCACATTGATTGATTTGTGAATGTTAAACTACCCTTGCAACCCAGGGATGAATCCCACCTGGTCATGGTGGATAATCTTTTTAATGTGCTGTTGGATCCTATTAGCTAGCATCTTGTTGAGAATCTTAGCATCCATATTCATCAGTGATATTGGTCTGAAATTCTCCTTTTTGGTGGGGTCTTTGCCTGGTTTAGGGATCAGGGTAATGGTGGCTTCATAAAAAGAGTCTGGAGGTTTTCCCTCTGCTTCAATTTTTTTGTAACAGCTTCAGGAGAATAGGTATTATTTCTTCTTTGCACATTTGGTAGAATTCCCCAGGGAATCTGTCAGGTCCTGGGCTGTTGTTTTTTTGTGAGGTTTTGGATCACTGCTTCAATCTCATTACTAGATATTGGTCTATTCAGGTTGTCAATTTCTTCCTGATTCAGTTTTGGAAGTTTATTGTTTTCCAGAAATGCATCCATTTCACCTAGGCTGCTTACCCTATTGGCATATAACTGTTAATAATAATTTCTGATGATTGTTTCTATTTTCTTGGTGTTAGTTGTGATCTCTCCCTTTTCATTCATAATTTTATTAATTTGGGTCTTCTGTCTTTTCTTTTGGGTTAGTTTGGCCAATGGTTTATTGATCTTATCAACTCTTTCAAAAAACCAGCTTCTAGTTTCATTGATGTGTTCTACTGTATCTCTAGTTTCTATCTTACTGATCTCTGCTTTACTCTTGATTATTTCCATTTTTATATATTGGATTGGCTTAATTTTTGTTGTTTCTCCAGTTCTTTAAGGTGTAAAGACAGCTTGTCTATTCTGCATTTTTTTTTTTTTTGAGGGAGGCTTGGATGGCTATGTATTTCCCCCTTAGGACCGCCTTTGCTGTTTCCCATAGGTTTTGGGTCAAAGTGTCTTCAGTCCCATTGGTTTCCATGAATTGTTCAAGTTCTTCTTTGATTTCCTGGTTGATCCAAACATTCTTAAACAAGGTGGTCTTTAGCTTCCAGGTGTTTGAATTCCTTCCAAAACTTTTTCTTGTGGTTGAGCTCCAGTTCCAAAGCATTGTGATCTGAGGTATGCAGGGGAATAATCTCAGTCTTTTGATATCTGTTGAGCCCTGATTTGTGACCCAGTATGTGGTCTATTCTGGAGAAGGTTCCATGTGCACTTGAGAAGAATGAGTATTCTGTTGTTTTAGGGTGGAACATTCTGTATATATCTATGAGGTCCATCTGGTCCAATGTGTTATTCAATGCTCTTGTTTCTTTGTTGATTTTCTGCTTGGATGACCTGTCTATTACTGAGAGTGGCGTGTTAAGATCCCCTACTATTAGTGTATTCATATCAATATGACTCTTTATCTTGATTAATAGTTATCTTATGTAGTTGGCTGCACCCATATTGGGGAAATAAATATTTACAATTGTTAGAACTTCTTGGGGGATAGACCCTTTAAGAATGATGTAGTGTCCTTCTGTATCTCTGACTACAGTGTTTGGTTTAAAATCTAATTTATCTGATATGAGAATCACTACTGCAGCCTTCTTTTGAGGCCCATTGGCATGAAAGATGCTTCTCCATCCCTTCACGTTCAGTCTGGATGTATCCTTGGCTTAAAAGTGGGTCTTTTGTAGGCAACATATAGTTGGGTCCTGTCATTTTATCCAGTCTGCAACCCTGTGCCATTTTTCATGTACATTTAGACCATTCACACTGAGAGTGATTATTGAAAGATACGTTTTTATTGACATCGTGTTACCTGTGAAGTCTTTGTTTCTATAGATTGTCTCCATAGATTTCCGTTCAATGATATACTTGGGTTTTTTCCTCTTTATAGAACCCCCCTTAATATTTCTTGTAGTGCCAGCTTCGTTGTCACATACTCTTTTCAACCTTGCCGGTCTCAGAAGCCCTTTATCTCTCCATCCATTTTGAGTATGAGTCTTGATGGATAAGGTAATCTTGGCTGCATGTTCTTCCCATTTAGTGCCCTGAATACATCTTGCCAATGTTTTCTGGCTTGCTTTGTTGCTGTGAATGGGTCTGATGTTATTCTGATGGGTCTTCCTCTCTATGTATGGAATGTCTTCCTGCTAGCTGTCCTCAAGAGCTCCTATCTAAAATTATGATTCATCCATTTCACAATCAGGTGTCTCAAGATGTTTCTAGATTCTATGATCTTGTGGGGAGACTTTCTGCTTGTAGGAGAGAAACACTCGTTCCATTCGCCAGATTGGGAAAATTTTCATGGAGAATTTATTCAACTATATCTTCTAGTCTTCTTTCTTTCTCCTCCCCCTCAGGGATTCCAATAATTCTGACATTGGAACCTTTCATGGCATCATTTATTTCCCTAATTCTGTTTTAATGGTTTCTAAGCTGTTTGTTCCAGGTCTCCTCCTGATCCTTTTTTTCTATCAGTTTGTCCTCTAGGTCACTAATTCTATCTTCTGCCTCAGTTGCCCTAGCTGTTAGAGAATTTAGATTAGACTGGAACTCATTGAGAACATTGTTAACATCTTCCCTGGTGTCTTTCACTTCTGCCCTAATCAATTCCATTTTGTAATTAAAGGCTTTCTCCAACCTAGCCATTGCCTGGATAATTGTTAGCCTGAATTCCCTTTCTGAAATACTGTTTATGTCCATATCCAATAGTTCTGATGGTGAGGGCACAGTCTCTGAATTTTTCCTCTGTTGGGCATTCCTCCTCTCAGTCATTTTGGTGAGAGATGGCTGAGGAAATGTGTAGCTGAATGTATCAACCACGGTGCAGGCAAGGTGCACTCTGGAATGCTTCTGAGCAATCGGGAGTCCCTCCAAAAAGAAAGAAAAAAGAAAAAGAGAGAGAGAGAAAGGAAAATAAAAAGAAAAATAAAAGAGAAAACCCAGCCCAAATGGGTCCCAAAGGTAAGATTTACAAAGTAAACAAACAAAAACAGACAAACAAAAGGACTGACAAAAGTAAATGACAAGAAAAAAAAAAAGAACCCAGCCAAAATGAACCCCAACTCTAAGATTTATATACTATCAGAACACAAACAAATACACAAAATCACTGACAGAAGAAAAAGATGGGAGGGTGGTTATAAATTTTCAGTGTGGACAAGGAAGGTTATTTTGATTCTTCCTGGGTGTATCTTGATATCTTTGTTAAAGGACTCAACTTTCCTGAGATAAAGGGGGATTAAAACTGGTTTATATATAGAGGTAGCATTGATTGGGGAAAGGAGGTTATCTTGAAGCTTATCTCTATATGAATACTAAAAAAATAGAAAAGCAAAAGAAAAACACAGGTATATGTATCAAAAAAGTTCAAGTTAAAAGGTTGTTATGGAATTTGTTGTACTGAACATCTCATTGTGATGGTAAATAGGTTAAAAATTATTAAAAAAATGAAAAGACCAAGAATGGTAGGAACAATTAAAAATAAAAATTGTATCTATGAAGTAGTAGTGGCTGTCCTCTTGGTTTTTTTGTTTTGTTTTGTTTTGTTTTTGTTTTTGTTTTTTTGTTTGTTGGTGTTTTTGGCTGGCTTTCTGGGGGAGGGGCCTGTTGCGTGGTTTTTCAGGCAGTCTTGCTAGAGTTGAGTTCTCCTGCCCCCTATCAGGGGGCTGGGCTCTGAGGAAACCGTTTCTTCAGGATTTTGTTCTCTGAGGGTTTATTTTTTTTTTCCTCCCCTTGGCGGCTTTTGGCAGTTCTTTGGAGGTTTAGAGGAAAGCAAAATGCACCCAGACCTCCTTCTCAGAGAGAAGCCTCAGTCTTTTCCCCTCTGGGTGCTCCAGAGCACATAAACTCCCCCTCTGCTGCAGGCAGAGCATGTCCCCAGTCACAGTCCTAGGGGTCTCAAGAGCTCCTGCTTGTACCCAAAACCACAAGAAATAAGAAGATCTGGTTTCCAGCAGCTGCCTCCACCTCAGCTGTCTGGGCAGGTGCAGACTGCCAGAGAGGTCCCAACCAGAGATAGCACACTGAGATTTTCACACAGGCCCGGGCTGGAAGTGTTCAGACTCTTCTGGTCCTAGAGAGCACCATCTAGCACCTGCATGGACATTTCTCAGGGGAGGGTGTGGAGCATGACTCAGACCCAGGTCACGCATTACGCTTGCAGAGTGCAAAAGGCTGTGGTTCTAGAGAGAGCCAGCTGGAGTCCACACCAGACTCTTTCATGGCTGCCCCCACCCAGATGCTCTCATGTGCACCAGTGACTCAGGGACCAAGGCCTGGCTTCCTCACTGCACTCTCTCTGGCTCAGTGCCAGTGGTGGACCTCCTGGGTCCGTGGGATTAAGCCCCTGTCCCTAACCGCCCAATTTCCCCTTGAGATCTTTTGCTCTTTTTGAGTGCTTTCTACCAGACTCCAAGTTAATGCTGGTCCCCAATCACAGGGCACTCTCGTATTGGGGTATTACTTTCCAATGGTTTTCTTGTGGTGGCTCCCTCCCCCTTTTGTTCATCTTCAGATATCAGTGCAATGTTCCCACTCCGCTTAACTTGTCCTCTGGTGTCTTTTTCTCCTGTAGAGATCCAGAAGTGTATAATTCTAATCTTAGGCTGATTATATGGGTGATCAGAGTTCTTTGGTAGATAATCAGCTCACTTTAGGGGACTGGTTGAAACAGGGGCTTCTACTTCTCTGCCATCTTATCTCCAAATCCCTTATTTTTTTATTTTAAAATATTCATTTATTTATGTATTAATTCATTCATCCATTCATTCATTTATTTTGAGAATATGAGAAAGACAGTAGTAGGAAGGGACAGAAGGAGAGGAAGAAAGATAATCTTAAGTAGGGTCCACAGTGCCTAACATGGGGCTCAAACTCACAACCCTGCGATCATAAACTGAGCAGAAATCAAGAGACAAATTCTTATCCAACTTAGTTACTGAGGGACCCCCGAAGTAGATTTTTTTTTTTTTTACTTTTTAAAGATTAATTTCTTTATTTTAGAGAGAGAGAATTAGTGGGAGGATCAGAGGGAGAGGGTAAGAAAATCTCTAGGAGACTCTGAGTAGAGTGCAGCTCTCACAACTGTGAGATGACAACCTGAACAGAAACCAAGACTCATAGGTTTAACTGACTATACCTTCAGGTACCCCTAAACAAGATTTTAAAAACAAAGTCTACAATAAGAGGTAAAAGAAGGCATTATGTCATAACTAAGTGGTTTATGCATCAAGAAGATCTAACAATTGTAAATATTCATGCCCTAAACTGGGAGCACCAAAATATATGAATCAATTATTAATAAACATAAAAAAAATAATTCATTGATGTTAACACAATAATACTAGGGAACTTCTGCACCACACTCATAGCAATGGACATATCATCTAGGCAGAAAATCAATGAGGAAACATTGAAAATGAAAGACACACTGGACCAGATGGACCTCATAAATATATTCAGAGCATTTCAACTTAAAGCATAAGAATACACATTCTTTTCAAATACACGTGGAACATTCTCCAGAAGAGATCACATACTGGGTCACAAATCATCCCTCAATAAATACAAAAAATTGAGATCATACCAGGCATATTTTCAAGCCACAGTGTAAACCACAAATACATGGAGGTTAAGGAACATCCTATTACATAATTAATGGGCTAACCAAGAAATTAAATAAGAAATTAATAAGTAGATGGAAAGAAATGAAAATGAAAACATGACAGTCCAAAACCCTCCAGATGCAGCAAAGGTGGTCCTAAGAAGGATGTATATTGCATTACAAGCCTACATCTACAAACAAGAAAATCTCAAATACACAATCTAACTTGACACCTAAAGGAACTGGAATAGGAACCGTAAATAAATCCTAAACCTTTAGAAAAAGATAAATAATAAAAATTAGAGCTCAAATAAATGATATTGAAAGAAAAAGAAACTGTAGAACAGATCAATGAAACTAAGAGATATTTCTTTGGATTAATCAAATTGATAGACCCCTAGCTAGACTCATTGAAAGTAAAAAATAAAGGACACAGATAAGTAAAATAGCAGATGAAAAAAAGAGTACTCACACTAACACCACAGAAATACAAGCAATTTTAAAAGGATATTATGAAAGATCATGTGCCAATAAACTGAGCAATCTGGAAGAAATGGAAAAATTCTTAGAAACAAACGAAGGACCAAAACTGGAACTGGAAGAAATAGAGAATTTAAACTGACACATAACTAAAAAAAAATGCTCAATCAGTAATCAAAAATCTCCGAACAAACAAAATTCCAGGGCCACAGGGCTTTCCAGGAGAATTTTACCAGACATTTAAAGAAGAAATAATACCTGTTCTTCTCGAATTGTTCCAAAAAATAGATATAGAAGGCAAACCATTACTTTGATTCTAAAACCAAGGACCCCACTAAAAAAGAGAATTACAGGCCACACTTCCTGATGAAAATGGATGCAAATTTTCTCAATGAGATAATGGCTAAAATCCAAGAGTACCTTTAAAGTATTATTCTCCATAATCAAGTGGGATTTATACCTGTGCTTCAGGGGTGGTTCAATATCTCCAAATCAGTCAACATGATATACCACATTAATAAAATAAGGATAAGAACCGTATGAGTCTCTTAAGACATATAGAAAAAGCATTTGAGAAAATATAGCACCCATTCTTTTTTTTAAATTTTTTTAAATTTTTTATTTATTTTCAGCATAACAGTATTCATTGTTTTTTCACCACACTCAGTGCTCCATGCAATCTGTGCCCTCCCTAATACCCACCACCTGGTTCCCCCAACCTCCCACATGATCACCAAGACAGCATGGTACTGGCATAAAAACAGACACATAGACCAGTGGAACAGAGTAGAGAGCCTAGATATGGACCCTCAAATCTATGGTCAAATAATCTTTGATAAAACAGGAAAAAATATCCAGTGGAAAAAAGACAGTCTCTTCAATAAATGGTACTGGGAAAACTGGACAGCTCTATGTAGAAGAATGAAACTTGACCATTCTCTTACACCGTACACAAAGATAAACTCAAAATGGATAAAAGACCTCAATATGATACAGGAATCCATCAGAATCCTAGAGGAGAACATAGGCAGGAACCTCTTTAATATCATCCACAGCAACTTCTTTCAAGATATGTCTCCAAAGGCGACGGAAACAAAAGCGAAAATGAACTTTTGGGACTTCATCAAGGTCAAAAGCTTCTGCACAGGGAAGGAAACAGTCAACAAAACAAAGAGGCAACGCACGGAATGGGAGAAGATATTTGCAAATGACAGTACAGACAAAAGGTTGATATCCAGGATCTATAAAGAACTCCTCAAACTCAACACACACAAAACAGACAACCATATTAAAAAATGGGCAGAAGATATGAACAGACACTTCTCCAATGAAGACATATAGCACCCATTCTTGATAAAAATCCTCAACAAAATAAGTATAGAAGGAACATAACTTAACATCATAAAAACTATATATGAAAGACAAACAACTAATATCCTCAACTGAGAAATACTCAGAGCTTTTCTTCTAGGGTTAGGAACACGACAGATATTTGCACTCTCACTGTTTAACATAGTACTGTTTAACATAGTACTGGAAGTTTTGGCCTCAACAATCAGACAAAGAAAAAAGAAAAAAAGAAGGAAAAGGGAAGGAAGGAAGGAAGGATGGATGGAAGGATGGAGGAAGGAAGGGGACCCTTGAATCCACAAGGAAGAAGTACAATTTTCACTATTTTCAGAAGACGTGATACTCTATGTAGAAAACCTGTAAGAATCTACCCCTGCAAATGCAAGAACTAATATAAAGAATTCAGCAAAGTCACAGGATGCAAATTCAAAGAACAGGAATTTGTGGCATTCCTATACACTAATAATGAAGCAACAAAAACAGAAATCAAAGAATTGATCTCATTTACAATTGCACCAAAAACTATAAGATACTTGGGAATAAACTTAACCAAAGATATAAAAGATCTATACTCTGAAAATTATAAAATAGTTATGAAAGAAATTGAAGAGGGCAAAAAGAGATTAAAAAATCCATTGTCTTGGACTGGAAGAACAAACATCGTTAAAAATGTCTATACTACCAAAGCAAGTTACACATTTAATGCAATCCCTATCAAAACATCAACAACATTTTATACAGAAGTAGAACCAACAATCCTAAAATTTTTATGGAACCACGAAAGACCACACACACACACACACACACACACACACACACAAAGACAAAGCAGGGGCATCATGATTCTAGACTTCAAGCTATATTACAAAGCTCTGGTGACCAAGACACAAGACAGTATGGTACTGGCACAAAAACAGACACATGGATCAATGGAACAGAATAGAAAACCTAGAAATGGACTGAAAACTATATGGGCAACTGATCTTCAACAGAACAGGAAAGAATATCCAATGGAAAAAGACAGTTTCCTTAAAAAAAAAAAAGTGTTGGAAACCTGTACAACCACATGCAGAAGAATGAAACTAGACTATTTTAATACAGCATACACAAAAATGAATTCAACATGGATGAGAGATCTAAATGTGAGACAGGAAACCATTGAAATTCTAGAGGAGAATACAGGCAATGACCTTTTTGATCTTGGCCATAGCAATTTCTTACTAGAAATGTTGTGTGGGGCAAGTAATTTAAAAAAAAAAAAAAAAAAGGAAAAATGAACTGGGGGACTTCATCAAGATAAAAACTTCTCAGAGGAGGAAACAATCAACAAAACTCAAAGGCAACCTATGGACTAGGAGAAGATATTTGCAGACGACATATCTGATAAAGGGGTAGCATCCAAAATCCATAAAGAAATTTTTAAACTCAACAGCCAATAACCAAATAATCCAGTTAAGAAATGGGCAGAAGACATGAATAGATATTTTTCCAAAGAAGACATCCTGATTGCTTAGAGACAAATGAAAACGTGTTCAACATCACTCATCATCAGGGAATCTTAAATCAGAACCACAATGAGATACTACCACACAATTGTCAGAATGGCTAAGATTAACAACACAGGAGATAACAAGTGTTGGTGAGGATGTGGAGAAAGGGGAGCCTTCTTGCACTATTGGTGAGGATGCAAACTGGAGCAGCCACTCTGTATAACATTATGGAGGTATCACAGAAAGATAAAAATAGAATGTATATATATAAAACTGCCATATGTACATGTATATGTATATGTATATGTATATGTATATGTATATGTATATGATGGAATATTACTCAGCCATAAAACAGAATGAAATCTTGCCATTTGGAATGATATGGATGAAACTACAGTGTATTATGCAAAGTGATATATATCAATCAGAGAAAGACAAATACCGTATGATTTTATTCATTTGTGGAATTTAAGAAACAAAACAGATGAACGTACAGGAGAGGGGGAAAGAGACAGAGGGGAACAAATCATGAGTGACTCAACTATAGAGAACAGACAGGGCTTATGGAGGGAGGTGGGTGGAGATGGGATAAATAGGTGGTGCATATTAAGGAGGACCCTTGTTTTGATGAGTACTTGGTGTTATATGTAAATGATGAAGCACTGAACTCTACTCCTGAAACCAATATTGCATTGTCAACTAACTAGAATTTAAATAAATTAAAAAAAAGAAATATGTCTTCCTTCATTTTTTTAAATTTTAATTCCAAGGTAGTTAACGTAGACTGTTAGGTTCATGTGTACAATATAGTGATTCAAGAGTTCCATACATTACTCAGGGATCTTCAAGATAAATGTACTCTTAGTCCTATCACTTATTTTATACAGCTCACACCCATCTCACCTTTGGTAACCTTTTTGTTCTCTATAGTTAAGAGTCTATTTTTTGGGGTGCCTGAGTGGCTCAGAGGACTGAGCATCCCACTCAATTTCAGCTCGTCTCATGATCTCATGGTCCTGAGATAAAGTCCCACATGTGTATCCTCACGCAGCAGGAAGTCTACTGGAGATTCTTTCCATCTCCTTCTGCCTTTCAGTTCTCTCTCTCTCTCTCTCTCAAAGTAAACTGGTGAATATTTTCTTTTAGAGAGCCTTTTGTTTGTCTCTTTTTCTTTTTATTCATTTGTTTTGTTTCTTAAATTCCACATATAAGTGAAATTATATGGTATTTGTCTTTCTCTGACTGGCTTATTAGCATTCTACTCTTTAGCTCCATCCATGTTTTTGCAAATGGCCAGATTTCATTCTGTTTTATGCCCAAATAATACTCCACTGTCTATATACCACAGTTTCTTCTTCAGTCAATGGGTATTTAGGCTCTTTCCATGGCTTGGCTATTGTTGATAATGCTGCTATAAACATTGGGGTACCTGTACTTCTTTGAACATGTTTTATTGTATCCTTTGATAAATACCTAGTAGTGCAATTCCTGGATCATATGGTATTAATTCTTTATTCATTCACCTATGGATGGACGCTTAGACATCTTCTGTAGGTTGATTAATGTACACAATGCTGCAATAAATATAGGGATGCATATATCCTTTCAGATTAGTGTTTTCATACTCTTTGGGTGAATACCCAGTATGTGATTACTGGGTTGTAGGATAGTTCAATTTTTATTTTTTTAGGAACTTCCATAATGTCTAGCACAGCAGATGCACCAGTTTGCATTCCCAACAACAGGGCACAAGGGATCCTTTTTCTCCAAATCCTCAGCAACACTTGTTGTTTCTTGACTTTTTAATTGTAGCCCTTCTAACAGGCGTGAGGTAATACCTAGTTATAGTTGATGATGAGTGATGTTGAACATTTTTTCATGTTTCTGTTGGCTGTTTGGTTGTCTTCTTTGGAGAAATGTCTGTTCATGTCTTCTGTGCATTTTTAATTGGATTTTTTATTTTTTAATTTTTGGTGTTGATCTGTATGAGTCTGTTCTCTATTTTGGAAACTACGTCTTCATTGGCTATGTCATTTGCAAATATCTTCTCTAATTCAGTATGTTGTCTTTTAGTTTTGTTTGTTGTTTCCTTTTCTGTTCAGAAGCTTTATATTTTGATGAAGTCCCAGTAGTTTGTTTTTTATTTTATTTCCCTTGACTCAGGAGACATATCTAGAAAAAAAAAAGTTGTTACAACTAATGTCAGAGAAATTACTACCTGTGTTCTCTTCCAGGATTTTATGGTTTCAAGTCTCATGTTGATGTCTTTAATACACTTTGAGTTTATTTTTGTGCATTGTGTAAGAAAGTGGTCGAGTTTCATTCTTCTACATGTGGTCCAGTTTCATTGTCTTACATGTAGCTGTCCAGTTTTCCCAACACTATTTGTTGAAAATACTGTCTTTTTCTCACTGCATATTCTTGCTTCATTTTTCAAAGATTAACTGACCATATAATTGTGGGCTTTATTTCTGGGATTTATATTATGTTACATTGATCTATATGTCTATTATTGTGCCGGTATTATACTCTTTTGATTACCAAGGCTTTGATGTATAACTTGAAATCCAAAATTGTGGTACCTGTAGTTTTGTTCTTTTTCCAGATTGCTTTGCCTATTGGAGTCTTTGAGTGGTTCCATACAAATTTTAGGATTGCTTGTTTTAGTACCGTAAAAAGTACAGTTGGTATTTTGATAGGCATTGCATTACATGTGTACATTGCCTTGGGTAGTATAGACATTTTAACAACATTTGTTTTCCAAATCCATGAGCATGGTACATTTCTCCATTTATTTGTGTTGCTTTCAATTTCTATCATCAGTGTTTTATATTTTTCAGAGTACAGGTCTTTCACCTCTTTGGTTCAGTTTATTCTTAGGTATTTTATTCTGTTTATTGCAAGTATAAATGGGATAGTTTTCTTAATTTCCATTTCTGCAGTTTTATTATTAATGTAGAGAAATGCAACAGATTTCTATACATTGAGTTCGTATCCTGCGACTTTCCTAAATTCATTCATCAGCTCTAGTAGTTTTTTGGTGGAATCTTCAGGGTTTTCTACAGAGTATCATATCTTCGGTAAATAGTGAAAGTTTTACTTCTTTCTTGCCAATTTAGATGCATTTTATTTCTTTTTGTTGTCTGACTGCTGTGGTTAGGACTTCCGGTACTATTTTGAATAATAAGTAGTGAAGATGGACATCTTTCTCTTATCCCTAACTTTAGGAGAAAATCTCTCAGGTTTCCCATTGATTATGATATGAGCAATGAGTTTCACATATAAAGCTTTTATTATATTAAGGTATGTTCCCTCTACACCTACTTTGTTAAGAGTTTTTATCATGAATAAATGTTGTACTTTATCAAATGCTTTTTCTGCATCTATTGAAATTATATTGTTTTCATCCTTTCTTTTATTAATGTGATGTACCACATTGATTGGTTTGTGAATATTGAAGCACACTTCCATCCCAAGAATTAATCCCACTTTATCATTGTGAATGATGTTTTAAATGTATTGTTAGATTTGGTTTCCTAATATTTTGTTGAGAATTTTTAAAATCTATGTTCATCAGAAATATTGGCCTGTGGTTCTCTTTTTCTTTGGTCTCTTTATCTGGTTTTGGTGCCAAGGTACTGCTGGCCTCATAGAATGAATTTGGAAATTTTCCTTCCTCTTCTACTTTGTGGAAAAGTCTGAGAAGAATAGATATTAACTTTAAGTGTTTGGTAGAACTCTACTGTGAAGCCCTCTGTTACTGGACTTTAGTTTGTTGAGATTTTTTTGATGACTAATGAAATGTCATTTCTGATAATTAGTCTGTTCAAATTTTCTATTTCTTCACTTTTGGTAGTTTATACATTTCCAGGAGTGTATTGGATTTTTCTAGGTAATTTCTTTCATATAATTTTTCATATTACTCTCTTAGAGCTTTTGTATTTCTGTGGTGTTGGTTGTCATTTTTCTTCTCTCATTTGTGATTTTGTTTATGAGTTCTCTCTCTCCATTTATCTCTATCTGTCTGTGTCTCAATGAATCTAGCTAGAGGCTTATGAATTTGTTTTCAAAGAACCAGCTCCAGGTTTTATTGATCTGTTTCACTGATTTTTAGTTTCTATATCATTTATGTCTGCTCTAATCTTTATTATTTTTTCTTTCTGCTGTTTTTCTGTTTTGTTTATTCTGCTTATTCTAGCTCCTTTAAGTGAAAGGGAAGATTGAGATTTTTCTTGCTTCTGGGGGTAGGCATACATTGCTATAACTTCCCTTTTCGAACCACTTTTGCATCACCACAGAAATTTGTATTTTGTGTTTTATTCCAGTGTGTGTGTGTGCATAGATATAGATATAGATATCATGCCTTCTTTATCCATTCATTAATCAATGGACATTTGGGCACTTTTTATAATTTGGTTATTGCCAATAGTGCTTCTATAAACATTGGGGTGTGTGTGCCCCTTTGAAACACTTCCATATTCTTTGGATAAATACCTAGTAGTGTAATTGCTGGGTCCTAGGATAGCTCTATTTTTAACTTTTTGAGGAAGCTCCATACTGTATTATAGAGTGTATACTCCAGTTTGCATTCCCACCAACAGTGCAAGAGGCTTCCTTTTTCTCCAGATCCTCATCAAAACCTGTTTTCTCTTGAGTTCTTAATTTTAGCCATTCTGAGAGATGTGAGGTCATATATCATTCTGGTTGCAATTTGTATTTCCCTGATTATGAGTGATGATGAGCATCCTTTCATATGTCCATTAGCCATTTGCATGTTTTCTTTGAAGAAATGTCTGTTCATGTCTTCTGCCAATTTCTTACCTGGATTGTTTATTTTGGGGGTACTGATTTTGATGAGCTATTTATAGATTCTGGATACTACTCCTTTATCTGATATGTCATTTGCAAATATATTCTCCTGTTCTGTAGGTTGTCTTTTAGTTTTCTAGATTATTTCCTTATCTGTACAGAGAAGCTCTTTATCTTGCTGAAGTCACAATAGTTCAGTATTGCTTTTGTTTCCCTTGTCTCCAGAGATGAATCTAGTAAGAAGTTCCTCCACCTGACCTGTCTTACATTTAGGTCTTTCATCCATTTTGAATCTATTAATTAATTAATTATTAATTAATTTTACTTTTATTTTTATTTATATGTTTTTTAATTTTATTTTTTCTGTGTACTAAGATTCATTGTTTAAGCATCACATCCAGTGTTCCATGCAATATGTGCCCTCCTTAATACCCACCACCAGGCTCACCTAACCCTCCACCCTCTCACCCTCTGAAACCCTAAGTTTGATTCTCAGAGTTCAGAGTCTCTCACACTTTGTCTCCCCCACTGATTTCACCCAATTCACTTTTCCCTTCCTTCTCCTAATGTCCTCTATGTTATTCTTTGTGCTCCACAAGTAAGTGAACTCATATGATAATTGACTCTCTCTGCTTGATTTATTTCACTCAGCATAATCTCCTCCAGTCCCATCCATGTTGATACAAAAATTGGGTATTCATCATTTCTGATGGAAGTGTAATATTCCATAGTATATATGGACTATATCTTCCTTATCCATTCATCTGTTGAAGGGCAGATGGCTACTATGGCCATTGCTGCTATGAACATTGGGGTACATATGGCCCTTCTTTTCACTACATCTGTATCTACTGTATACCCAGTAGTGCAATAGCAGGGTCATAGGGAAGATCTATTTTTAATTTCTTAAGGAATCTCCACACCGTTTTCCAAAGTGGCTGCACCAACTTGCATTCCCACCAACAGTGTAAGAGCGTTCCCCATTCTCCACATCCTCTCCAACACACGTTGTTTCCTGTCTTATTAATTTTGGCCATTCTATCTGGTGTTAGGTGGTATCTCAATATGTGTTTTTTTTTAAGATTTTATTTATTTATTTGACAGAGATCACAAGTAGGTAGAGAGACAGGCAAGGGGGTGGGGAGCAGACTGCCTGCTGAGCAGAAAGCCAGATACGGGGCTCGATCCCAGGACCCTGGGACCTTGACCTGAGCCGAAGGCAGAGGCTTAACCCACTGATCCACCCAGGTGCCCCCTTGGTGTGGTTTTGATTTGAATTTCCCTGATGGCTAATGATGATGAACATTTTTTCATGTGTCTGTTAGCCATTTTTATGTCTTCTTTGGAGAAGTGTCTCTTCATATCTTCTGCCCAGTTTTTGATGTGATTATCTGTTTTTTGAGCATTGAATTTAAGGAGTTCTTTATAGATCTTGGATATCAGCCCTTTGTGTATAGTGCCATTTGTGAATATCTTCTCTCATTCCGTGGGCTGCCTCTTTATTTTGTTGACTGTTTCCTTTGCTGTGCAGAAGCTTTTGATCTTGGTGAAGTCCCAAAAGTTCATTTTTGCTTCTGTTTCCTTTGCCTTTGGAGACGTGTCTTGAAAGAAGTTGCTGTGGCTGATATTGAAGAGGTTCCTGCCTATGTTCTCCTCTAGGATTTTGATACATTCTTGCCTCATGTTGAGGTCTTTTATCCATTTTGGGTTTATCTTTGTGTATGGTGTAAGAGTATGGTCAAGTTTCATTCTTATATATATAGCTGTCCAATTTTCCCAGCACCATTTATTGAAGAGACTTTTTTCCACTGGATATGTTTTTTCCTGTTTTGTCAAAGATTGTTTGACCATAGAGTTGAGGGTCCATATCTGGGCTCTCTACGCTGTTCCACTGGTCTACGTGTCTGTTTTTGTGCCAGTACCATGCTGTCTTGGTGATTACAGCTTTGTAATAAAAGCTGGAAATCAAGCAATGTGATGTCACCAGTTTTGTGTTATGCCCCCACTTTTGTTTTCCTTTTTCAACATTTCCTTAGCAATTCTGGTTCCATACAAATTTTAGGATTGTTTGTCAAGCACTTTGAAAAATATAGGAAGCATTGTTAAAATGTCTATACTGACTAGAGCAGTCTATACTTTCATTGCCATCCTGATCAAAATGTCAGTGGATTTTTTTTTAATTTTTAAAAAGATTTTTATTCATTTATTTGAGAGAGACAGACAGAGGTAGTGAGAGAGAGCACAAGCAGAGAGGAGAGGAAGAAGCACGTTCCTAATCAAGCAGGGAGCCAGGTGCAGCCCTCAATCCCAGGACCCTGGGGTCCTGGCTTGAGCCTAAGGCAGATGCTTAACTTACTGAGCCAGCCGGGCACCCCCTGAATTTATTTTTGTGTATGGTGTAAGAAAATGGTCCAGTTTCATTCTTCTGCATGTGGTTGTCCAGGTTTCCAATACCATTTGTTGAGGAGACTGGCTCCTCTTCCCCCACCATTGGATATTCTTTCCTGATTCATGGAAGACTTGTTGACCATATAGTTGTGGATCCATTTCTAGGTTATCTATTCTGTTCCACTTTTCTATATTTTTTGTACAATTACCATATTGTCTTTATGATTATAGCTCTGTAATATAGCTTGAAGTCTTGAGTTATGATGCCTCCTGTTTTGCTTCTCTTAAAATATTACTTTGGCTATTCCAGGGTCTTTTCTCATTCCATACAATTTTTAGATGGTTTGTTGTGATTATGTAGAAAATGCTGTGTTTTGATTGGAATTTCATTTAATTTGCAGGTTGTTTGGGGCAGTATGAACGTTTTAACAATATTGCTTACCCCAATCCATGATCATGGGTTTTTTTTTTCCATTCCTGTGTATATTCTTCAATTTCTTTCTTAAATATTTTATAGTTTTCAGCATCCAAATCTTAACCCTCTTTGGTTAGGTTTATTCCTAGATATATTATGGTTTTTGGTATGATTGTAAATGGGGTTAATGCCTTCATTTCTCTTTCTGGTGCTTCATTATTGGTGTATAGAAATACAACAGATTTCTGTATATTGATTTTATATCCTGAGACTTTGCTGAATTCCTCTATCAGTTCTAGCTTTTTTTTGGGGGGGGGAGTCTTTCAGGTTTTATACATAGAGTATCATGATGTATACAGATAGTGAAAGTTTGACTTTTTCCTTATGGACTTGGATGCCTTTTATTTATTTTGTTGTCTGAGTGCTGAAGCTTGGACTTCCAGCACATCGAATAACAGTAGTGAGAGTGAACATCCCTGTCATGTTCCTGACCTTAGGGAAAAAATTCTCAGGTTTTCCCCATTGAGGATGATATTAGCTTTGTGTCTGTCATATATGACCTTTATGATGTTGAGGTATGATCCTTCTATCCCTACTTTATTGATTTTTTTTTTGGTCAAGAAACGATGCTGTATGTTGTCAAATGCTTTTTCTATACCTATTGGAGGGTTATATGGTCCTTTTTCTCTAAGACTGCATTAATTCATTTATTTTGAGAGAGAGGAATAGATAATGAGCAGTGGGAGGAGCAGAGGGGGAGAAAGAGAGGAAAGGGGAAAGAATCACAAGCAGACTCTGCACTGAGCATGGAACTCAACATGGGGCATGATCTCACTAACCTGATGTCATGACCTGAGCCCAAACCAGGCACCCCCTGAATTTATTTTCAGATGCTTAATAGACTGAGCTACCCAGGAAGCCAAAGGGGATCATATGGTTCTTATCCTTTCTTTTATTAATGTGATGTGTCACCTTGATTGACTTTTGGCTATTGAACAAGACCTGCAACTTAGAAATAAATCCCATTTGATCATGGTGAATAATTCTTTTAATGTATTGTTAGTTCTATTAGCTAATACCTTATTGAAAATATTACATCCATGTTCATCAGGGATATTGGTCTGTAATTCTCCCTTTTAATGGGGTCTTGTCTTGTTTTGGAATCAAGGTAATGCTGGCCTCATTGAATGAGGTTTTTTTTTTTTTTTTTTTGGAATAGTTTCTGAAGAATAGATATTAATTCTTCTTTAAATGCCTAATAGAATTCCCCTAGAAAGCCACCTGGTGATGGACTCTTGTTTTTTTGTTTGTTTTTTTTTTTGGGGGGGGGAGGGGTTTTTTTTTTTGTTTGTTTGTTTGTTGTTTTTTACTGATTCAAATTTTTGCTGGCTATGGGTCTGTTCAAATTTTCTATTCATTCCTGTTTCAATTTTGATGGTTTGTATGTTTCTAGGAATTAATCCATTTCTTCCATATTGGCCATTTTTTTGGCATATAATTGCACATAATATTCTTTTCTAATTGTGTTTGTGTGGTGGTGTTGGTAATCTCTTCTCTTTCATTCATGATTTTATTTATTTAGGCGTTTTCTTTTCTGTTTTTATTAAGTCTGGTTAGGGGTTTATCATTTTGTTAATTCTTTAAAAAACCGCTCCTAGGGTTTTGTTGTTGTTGTTGTTGTTGTTTAATCTGTTCTACTTTTTCGGATTTCTATATAATTTATTTCTGTTCTAATCTTAATTATTTCCCTTCTCATTCTGGTTTTAGGCTTCATTTGCTGTTCTTTTTTCCAGCTCCTTAAGTGTAAGTTTAGGTTGTGTATTTTAGGCTTTTCTTCCTTCTTGAGGAAGGCCTGCATTGCAATATATTTCCCACTTAGGGCTGTGTTTCCTGAGTCCCAAAAGTTTTGGATTGCCATGTTTTCATTTTTATTTGGTTCCACGTATTTTTTTTAAAGATTTTATTTATTTATTTGACAGACAGAGATCACAAGTAGACAGAGAGGCAGGGAGAGAGAGGAAGGGAAGCAGGTTCCCTGCTGAGCAGAGAGCCTGATGCTGGGCTCCATCCCAGGACCCTGGGATCATGACCTGAGCTGAAAGCAGAGGCTTTAACCCACTGAGCCACCCAGGCGCCCCCATGTATTTTTTTTTAAATTTCTTCTTTAATTTCCTGGCTAACCCATTCATTATTTAACCTCCATGTATTACTGTTCTTTCCAAATATTTTCTTGTGGTTGATTTCAACTTTCATCGTGTTGTGGCCTGAAAATATGTATGGTATGATCTCAATCTTTTTTGTAGTTGTTGAGGCTTGATTTGTGACTCAGTATGTGATCCATTCTGGAGAATGTTATAGGTGCACTTGAAAATGATGTGCATTCTGCTGCTTTAGGATAAAATGCTTTGAATATACCTGTTAGGCCCATCTGGTCCAGTATGTCATTGAAATCCATTCTTTCCTTCTTGATCTTCTGCTTGGATATTATGTGCATTGCTGTGAGTGGGGTGTTAAAGTCCCTTGCAATCATTTTATTATTATCTATGGGTTTCTTTAAATTTGTTATTAACTGATTTATATGTTTGGCTGTTCCCAAGTTAGGGGAATAAATATTTCGAATTGTTAGATCTTGCTGTATTTTGCTTCTTTATTATGATATAGTGTCTTTCTTCATCTCTTATTTTAGTCTTTGGTTTAAAATCTAATTTGCCTCATATAAGTATTGCTACTCCAGATTTCTTTTGATGTCCATTAGCATGGTAGATAGTTCTTCACCTCCTCACTTTCAATTACGAAGGTGTATTGTGGTCTAAATGGACCATAATATTGATGGGACTTGTTTATTTTATCTATTCTGATACCCTACGCCTTTTGATTAGAACATTTAGTCCATTTACATTTAGAATAATTATTGATAAATATGAATTTAGTGCCATTGTATTACTTATAAAGTCTCTGTTCCTATAGATTATCTCTGTTCCTTTGTATCCATTTTTGCTTTTGGTCTCTACTTCCCACTCAAAGTGTCCCCTTTAATGTTTCTTGCAAAGATGGTTCATGAACTTCTTTAGTTTTTGTTTGTTTTTGAAACCCTATCTCTCCTTCTATTCTGTAGACAGTTTTGCTTAATATAGTATTCTTGACTGCGTATTTTTCCTATATGACATGTTTAATATATCATGCCAGTCCTTTTGGGCCATCTAGGATTCTGTGGACAACTCTGCTGCTAACATTATGTGTCCACTCTTGTAGGTTAAGGACCTTTTGTCCCTAGCTGCTTTCAGAATTCTCTGTATCTTTGTATTTTGCAAGTTTCACTATGATATGTCATGGGGTTGACCTGTTTTTTTATTTATTTTAGGGGAGTTGTCTGTGCCTCTTGGACTTGAATGCCTGTTTCCTTCCCTAGATTAGGGAAGTTCTCAGCTATAATTTGTTCAGATAAACCTTCTGTCCCTTTTCCTGGTCTCCTTCCTCTGGGAGTCAGATGATCGGAATATTATTGCACTTTGTTGAATAGCTGATTTCCCTAAATCTATATTGTTGGTCTAATAGTTTCCTTTCCTTCTTATTTTTAGCTTCATTATTTTCTATATTTTTTATATTCTATATTACCTGTCCATTCCTCTGTGTGATCACATTCAGTTAGTTTTGCATCTGAGTTATAGCATTTTTTTTTTTATTTCAGCCTGACTATTTTTTTTAGGTTGTTGTTTTTTTTTTTTAATCTCTGCAACCAGGGTTTCTTTGGAGATTTTTATGCTTCTTTTAAACCCAGGTAATATTCTTATGATTATCGTTTTAAATTCTGTTTTCAGATATATTGCTTATATCTATTTTGAGTAAATTCCTGGCTGTGATTTCTTCTTGATTTTTCTTTTGGGGAGAATTCCTCTCTCTTCTCATTATGTCTAAATTTCTGTCTTTTCTGTATTATGAAAACTTGTTATGTTATCTACTCCTGAGAGTAATACTTTATTAAGAAGTAATCACACACTGTCTAGGGTCTGGTGCTTCAGGAAGTGTTCTGGTGTATGCTGTGTGCACTCTGTTGTGTTTTGGCTGCTCTTTCCAACGGTCAGTCCTCTGCAGAGTTCCTCCTTGCTTCTAGTGAAGAGTGTTTAGACATTCAGCTAGGTGTGCTTTATTTGCTTAATATAAGCCTGGGGGATGAAGCTCAATTCAAATAATAATTTGGATTATATTGGATTAAATATAATCCAATATAATGGATTATATATATGGATTAAATATAAATCATTTATTTATAAATAAATAAATAAGAGAGAGAGAGAGAGAAGGAAGAGGAACAAAAAAGCAAACAAGCAAACAAAAAAAATAGGCCTCATTAAAAAAAGAGAAGAAGAAAGAACGAAAAGAGAAAAAAAGGGGGAAGAAGAAAAAAGACTGATTCAAAAACAGAAAAGGAAACAAACAGCACAACAATTGAACAAGTTTATAAGCCTGATTCAAAAGTAAATGAAAAAAAGTAGAGTGAATAAAATAAAAAATAAAAATAAAAAATATTAAAATATAGGAAACACTGGTCCTATTTTCACCAGAACTGAAGCTGATGCTTTGGGGCACTCTATGATTCGTAAACTTAGTACATGTGGGGGCTTTTGTTTTTCTTCTGAGGGAGAGACCTACTGCACTGGCTCAGGAGAATTGGGTGGGATTTGGTGTAAGAAACTCCAGCCTCTACTGGCAGCACTGAGTTTCTCTCCATCCAACTATGCTGGTGAATATGGAGGTGGGGAAGTATGGTATCACCCCATCCTCTCATTCCTGGGGAGGAAAACTCACAGACTCTGCTGTTCAGGAGGCCTTCATAGGAAAGAGAACAATCTCCTTTTCTATGTCCCAGTCTTTTGTCAGATTCCTGCCCTCAACCTGTCTATGCCCAGGCTATTGACACACCTGGTGCTACAGTTCTTCTGTGTTTTATCTCTGGCTCAGATTCAAAACTCCAAATCTTAAAGGACCTAGCAAATCTCAGCCCCCTCTTCTCTCCTGGAAGAAAACATCGCAACACTTTGCCTGGCACCATTCTGTCCCCAAAAAGCAGCTGGACACCTGCACTAATGTCCAGAATCTGTGGTGAATCACAACAAAAATTTAATCCAGGTTATACTGCCCTCTGCATGTCCTTTTCTTCCCTGCTGTTGAATGGTTTCTCAGTGGCATCTTGCAGGCCTTTTGTCCCTGGAATGACAATATACCTTCTTCCAAATATACTCCAGGAAGGGAAACATTTTCTTCCAGCGTGACCCAGGGGATCCCCACACTATGGAATCCTGTGCAAACCCTATGCACTGCTCTCTCTCCTGCTCTCTGCCTCTCTCCCTGACTTCTGTCCACAAAAACTGCTCCATCCCCTCCACAGCACCACAGCTTTTCTCTCCTCCAATTCATGTCTCCAAACCTTGCATCTATTATGTTCTTTCCCTTCCGTTGTGCAGATTGTTTTCTTAATCCTCAGATTGATTTCCTAGTTGCTCAAAATAATTTGATGTTAATCTATCTGTGTCGAAGGAATGAGACAATCCCTACTACACCATTTTGACTCCTTCCCCAAGATAGACATTTTTATATTAATCAATTATTCACCACATTAATATTCAAAAAAGGATAAATCCTGTATCATCTCGATATTCAATAAAATAATTTGGTGAAATTCAACCCCCTTTTCTGATATTAAAAAAAAATTCAACAAACAAGAAATAAAAGGGAATGCCCTCAGCCTGATATAGAACATCTGTGATAATCTTCTGGTATCATTATACTAAATGATGAGACACTGAATGCTTTTCATTAAGATTAAAGCCAAGAAAATATGTCTGCTCTCAATACTTCTATACGACATTTTAGTGCAGATTGAAACTAGCGCAATAAGACAAGCAATTTAAAAAGGCAATTAGATAGTAAAGAAAAAATAAGTTTGTTTTAATTGCAGATGACATTATTGTATATGTTGGGAATTTTATCTAATCTACAAAAATCTTAGCAAGAGTAATAAGTACATTTAGTAAGTTTGCAGGTCAGAAGGTTAATATACAAAACTCAATGGTAATTCTATATACTAGCAATAAACAATCAGAAATTAAATTTACATTATTTCTAATAACATCAAAAACATTAAATAGAGATAAATGTGATAAATATTTGCAAACCTTCTATATTGAAAAATATGAAACATGGCTGAGAGAGTTTAAATAAAATCTAATTACAATAAAGAGATGTGTTTTGTTCATGGTCACAGGAGTCAATATAGACAGAGTATAAAATCTCCTGAAACTGATCTATATGTTCAACACAATCCCAGTAAAAATCCCAACAGGATTTTGTGTGGTGTGCGTGTGTGTGTGTATGTGTGTGTGTGTTCACCGGTGTGTGTGCATTTGACAAACTGCTTTCAATTATATATGTAAATGCACTGGATCTGGAATAACCAAGAAAACTTTGAAAAGGAAGAAAAACATAGGAGGAGTAAAACATACTAGTTTTAAAGACTTACTATGAATCTATATTAATTAAACCTATGTGGTATTGGTGTAACAACAAAAAATATATCAATGGAAAATAATAAGAAGTTCATCAGTATACCTACACATACATTAAAAACTGCTTTTTGACAAAAGTGCAAAGATAATTTAGTAGAGAAAATGGTTGTTTCAACAAATACAGCTGAAAAAATTTGATATCCACATGGAAAACCAAACCAAAACAGAACAAAACCCCTTCATTTTATACCTCAAAGCATATGCTAAAATAAACTCCAAATGTATCAGAGACCTAAATGTAAAACCTAAAACTATAGTACTTATAGAAAAAGCATAAGAGAAACTATTTGTGTCATTAAATTTTGTAAATATTTTGTATATATGATGATCTATAAAAAATGGATAAGTTAGACTTCATTAAAATTAATGCTTCTCAGGAGACAGGGTGGCTCAGTTAAATGTCTGCCTTCAGCTCAGGTCATGATCACAGAGTCCTGGGATCAAGACTTGCATCAGGCTTCCTGCTCAGTGGGAGGTCTGTTTCACCTTTACCCTCTGTCCCTCCTCCCACTCATGCTCACACAGTCTCTCTCTCACTCACTCTCTTCCACAAATAAATGAATAAAATCTTTAAAAAATAAAAATAAACAAATAAAATTAAGACTTTTCTCTAAAAGATACATTCACGAAAATGAAAAGGCATGCCACAACCTGAGAGAAAGTGACTATAAGCCTTATATCAGATAAAGGTCATATGTTCAGAATATGCAAAAACACTAGGAATTTGATAATAAGAAAATAATTAAAAAGTGCAAAAGATCTGAACAGGTTATTTATCAAAAGTATATAGATTGCATATAACCTGTGAAAAGATTCTGAACAGCATTAATCATTTTGGATATACAGATTAAACACTATGAGATACCACTACACAGCCATTAGAATGACTGAAATTAAAAAGTCTGCATCACAAGTATTCGGGACAAAGTGGAGTAACTTAAATTTTTAAAAACTGTATGTTAACATACAGTTTTACATCCCTGGGATATGTCCCACTTGATCACAGTGTATAATAATTTTCATATGCTGCTAGATTTGGTTTGCAAGTATATTGCTGAGAAAGTTGGCATCTATTTTTAAAGAGATATCAATCTCTATATTTCTTTTCTTATATCTTTGTAATGCTTGGTTTTGCTGTAATTCTGTATTTATTGAAATAACTAGGACCTTCTCTTCTATTGTTTGGAGGAGTTTGAGAAGAATGGATGTTAATTCTTCTCAGGGCAACTGGGTGGTTCAGTCATTAAGCTTCTGCCATTGGCTCAGATCATGATCTCAGGGTCCTGGGATCATCCCATATCAGGCTTCCTGCTCAGCGAGGAGCCTGCTTCTTCCTCTCCCACTCCTCTTGTTTCTGTTCCCTCTCTTGCTGTCTCTCCCTGTCAAATAAACAAAATCTTAAAAAAAAAAACACCTCTTCTATATTTATTTTTTAAAATTTATTTTGAGAGAGAGTGAGAGAGGACAAGCCAGATGAGAGGCAGAGAGAGAGGGAGAAGCAGACTCCTTGCTGAGCAGGGACCCCTATGTGGGACTTGATCCAAGAAAACCAGGATCATGACCCGAGTCAAAGGCAGACACTTAACTGAGTGAGCCACCCAGGCAGCCCATTAATTCTTCTTTAAAAGTTTGGTAGAATTCACTAATGACTCCATCTAGTCCTGGGTATTACTTTTTTGGGAATTTTAAATTATTGATTCAATCCTTTCATTTGCTATAGGCCTGTTTAGCTTTTCTAGTTCTTTATGATTCATCCTTAGACTGTTGATTTATAGGAATTTGTCATTCTAAATGATGTAAGTTGTTATCCCATTGTGGTTTTGATTTTTTTTTTCCTTGATGGCTAATAGTGTTGAGGATTTTTTCATGTGTCTGTTAGCCATTTGTATGTCTTTTTTGGTGAAGTACCTTTTCATGTTTTCTGCCCATTTTTTGACTGGGTTATTAGTTTTTTGAGTGTTGAGTTTGAGAAGTGTTTATAGATCTTGAATATTTGTAATGTTACTTGCAAACATCTTCTCAGATTCCATGGGCTGCCTCTTAGTTTTGTTGACTGTTTCCTTTGCTATGCATAAGCTTTTTATCTTGGTGAAGTGCCAAAAGTTCATCTTTTGTTTTGTTTCACTTGCCTTTGGAGATGTGTCTTGAAAGAAGTTATTGCATCTGTTGGTGTTTATGCTCTCCTCTAGGATTTTAATGGATCCCTCTCTCCCACTGAGGTCTTTCATCCATTTTTAATTTATCTTTGTGTATGGTGTAAGGGAATTTTCTAGTTTCATTCTCCTACATGTAGCTCTCCAATTTTCCCAGCACCACTTATTGAAGAGACTGTGTTTTCTCCATTGAATATATTTCCTGATTTGTCAAAGATTAATTGACCATAGAGTTTAGGATCCCTTACTGGAGTCTCTATTCTACTCCATTGGTCTGTGTGTCTGTTTTTGTGCCAATACCATTTTGTCTTGGTGATCACAGCTTCGTAATATAGCTTGAAGTCAGGCAAAATGATGCCTGTAGCTTTGTTTTTCTTTTTTATCATTCCCTTGGCGATTCAATGTCTTTCTTGGTTCCATATAAATTTTAAGGTTGTTTGATCGAGCTCCTTGAAAACTATCAATGGTACTGAAAGTGTAGCTTGCTCTGGGCAGGATGGAGATTTTAACAATGTTAACTTTTCCAACCCATAAGCATGGAACGTCTTTCCATCTTTTTCTGTCTTCCTCAATTTCTTTCATTAATATTCTGTAGTTTTAGAGTATAAAACCTCTACCTATTTGATTAGGTTTATTCCTAGGTATATTATGGTTCTTGGTGCTATTGTAAATGGAAATGATTCCCTAATTTCTCTTTCTACAGTTACATTGTTAATGTGTAAGAAAGAAACTGATTCCTGTGCATTGATTTTGTATCCTGCCGCATTGCTGAATTGCTGTATGAGTTCTAGTAATTTAGGGTTGGTGTCTTTTGAGTTTTCCACAAAAAGTATCATGTCATCTGCAAAGAGACAGAGTTTGACTTCTTCCTTGCCAGTTTGGATGTCTTTTATTTCTTTTGTTGTCTGATTGCTGAGGCTAGGACTTCTAGCACTATGCTGAACAAGACTGGTGAGAGTGGGCATCCCTGTCATGGGACCTTAAGGGAAAAGTTCTTAGTTTTTCACCATTGAGAAGGATATTCGCTGTAGGCTTTTCATAAATGGTTTTTATGATATTGAAGAATGTTCCCTCTATCTCTATACTCTGAAGAGTTTTAATAAGGAAAGAATGTTGTATTTTGTCAAAAGATTTTTCTGTATCCATTGAGAGGATCATATGGTTCTTGTCTTTTCTTTATTAATGTGCTCTATATCATTGATTGATTTGTGAATATTGAACCACCCTTGCATCCAGGAATAAGTCCCAATTGGTCATGTTGGATCCTGTTGGGTCTTATTGGCTAGCATCTCGTTGAGTTAGAATGGGAAAAATTAACAAAACAGGAAATAACAAACATTGGCAAGAATGTGGATAAAGGATAAAGTATACCTCTTACACTGTTGGCGGGAATGCAAGCTGGTACAGCCACTCTGGAAAACAGTATGGAGGTTCCTCAAGATGTTAAGAACAGAGTTATCCTATGACCCAGCAATTGCACTACTAGATATTTGCCCCAAAGATACAGATGTAGTGAAAAGAAGGGGCACATGCACCCCAACGTTAATAGCAGCAATGTCCGCAATAACCAAACTGTGGAAGGAGCCAAGATGCCCTTCAACAGACCAATGGATAAAGAAGGTGTGGTACTTATACACAATGGAATATTATTCAGCCATCAGAAATGATGAGTAGCCACCATTTGCCCTGACGTGGATGGAACTGGAGAGGGTTACGCTAAGTAAGTCAAGCAGAGAAAGCCAATTATCATATGGTTTCATATGTATGTGGAACATAAACAATAGCACGGAAGACCATAGAGGAAGGGAGTGAAATCTGAAGGGAGAGAAATCAGAAAGGGAGACAAACCATGAGAGAGTATGGACCATGGAAAACAAACTGAGGGTTTCAGAGGGGACAAGGGTGGGATCAGGCAGTAACAGGGTGATGGGTATTGAGGAGTCATGTGTTGTGATGAGCACTGGGTTTTATATGTAACGAATCATTGAACACTACATCAAAGACTAATGATGTACTATTCAGTGGCCAACTGAACATAATAAAATTTAAAAAAAGGAATTTGTCTATTTTACCTAGATTATTGAATGCATTGGCCTACAATTATTTATAGTACTCTCTTGCAATCTCTTTTTTTTATATTAGTAAAATCAGAAGTATTTCTACTCTAATTTCTGACTAGTAATTTGAATTGTTTTACTTCAGAGTCAATCTACCTAAAGGTTTGGCAATTTTGTTGATCTTTTCAAAGAACTGACTTCTGGTTTAGTTGATTGTCTTTTTTTTTTAATTCTCTATTTCATTTATTTCTCTCCTAATGTTTGTTATTTTCTTCTTTTTTGCTTGTTTTAAGTATATTTTTCTTTTCTTTTTTTCAGTTTCTTTAGGTGAGAAGATAGATTATTGACAGAAGGTATTTTTTCTTCCTTCATATAGGTATTTAAAGGTATAATTTTACCTCTAAAGCACTGCTTTAGCTGCATTTCATAAGTTTTGTAATGTTATCCTTTATTTTCTTTTTTTTTAAAGATTTTATTTATTTATTTGACACAGAGAGAGAGATCATAAGTAGGCAGAGAGGAAGGCAGAGAGAAA
Organism: Martes martes; assembly: GCF_963455335.1. Lineage (NCBI taxonomy): Eukaryota > Metazoa > Chordata > Mammalia > Carnivora > Mustelidae > Martes > Martes martes. Next base: position 70,901,335 of record NC_137897.1, read on the forward strand.
AGGGATAGTAGGCTTCCTGCTGAGCAAAAAGCCCAATGCAGGGCTCAAACCCAGGACCCCAGGACCCTGAGTTCATGACCTGAGCTGAAGGCAGAGGCTTAACCCACTGAGCCACCCAGGCACCCCGTGTTATGTTTTATTTTCATTCATCTCAAAATATTTTACTATTTCCTTTCTGATGTCTTCTTTGATACATTCAAGATTGTTTTGTTTAATGTCTACATATTTTTGAATTCCCTAAATTTCTTTATGTTATTAATTTCTAGAATCATTCAGTTATATTCAAGAATATGCTTTGTATGGGGCGCCTGGGTGCCCCATACAAAGCATCTGCCTTTAGCTCAGGTCATGATCCCAGAGTCCTGGGATCAAGCCCCACCGGGGGTTACCTGCTCAGCTAGAAGCCTGATTCTTCCTCTGTCCCTTCTCCCTGCTCATGTTCTATCTCACTCTCAAATAAATAAGTAAAATCTTAAAAAAAGAATACGTTTTGTCTTCATTATTTTCTTTTAAACTTCTTGAAGGTTGTTTTATATGATTTAACGTACAGTCTATCCTGGAGAATTTTCTATCTCCACTTGTGGAAAATGTATTTTATGCTGTTGTTGGTTGGAATACGCTATAGATGTATACTAGTTCTAATTGGTTTGTAAGATTATTTCAGTTTTCTATTTTCTTGTTGATTTTTTTGCCTGTATTTCTGTTTATTATTCAAACTGGAGTATTGAGGTCTTTAAATATTTTTGTTATATTTTCTATTTCACATTTCATTTCTGAGTTTGGTTCATGTATTTTGGTGCTCTGTGTATGTATGTATACACACTCACATATACATATATAAACACACATACATACATGCACATATATAGATATAGATATATTATTGCTATATCTCCTGGATAGTTAGGTTTATCATTATGAAATGTGCTATCCAAGAAATACTTTTTTTGCTTTGTTTTAAAGTTTATTTCATCTGATATTAATATGGCCTCCCCAACTAACTTTTGTTGCTTCTTTCAGGGAATATATTTATTTATCCTTTCACTTTAAACCTACTTGTGCCTTTGGAGGTAGGTAGTTTCTTATATACAGAACCTTGTTGGATCATGTTTTCTTTTTAATCCATTTTGACAAACTCTGCCTTTAGAGTGTTAATTCATTTAAAATTAATTTAAATATTGATAATGAATGAATTTCTTCAGCCAATTTTCTGTATGTCATATCTGTTTAGTTCTCAATTCCTTCATCACTGCTTTCATTTGTGTTTAATTGATTTTTTTTTGTAGCATACTACTAGATTTCCTTCTTTCCTTTTCCGTATATTTTTTAGTTCTGTTCTTAGTGATTATTTTGGGGAATACAATTAAGGTCTTAACTTTGTAAAATCTAGTTAGAATTTATAACAATTTAGTTTTGGGATGATACACAATCTCTGTTCTTATACAGATCTGTTCTCTCTTTATGTTTTTATTGTCAATATTTACATCTTTATGTATTATGTGATCATTAATGTATGTTAATAATTATTGATTTATGAATTTTCCTTTTATTTATTTATTTGAATTTATTATTTAAAATCTAGTTAGTTAAGATACAGTGTGTAATGTTACCTTCAGGTGTAAAATTTAGTGATTCAGCACTTCCATACAACAGCTGTGCTCATTACAAGTGCACTTCTTTATCCCCATCACCTATTTGCCCCATTCCCAACCCAATTCCTCTCTACTAACCATCAGTTTGTTCTTTACAGTTAAAGAGTCTGTATTTTGGCTTGACATTTTTTCCCTATGAATTTTAGTTTTAAATCACAATGTAAAAACAGTAGTTACATACCAAAAATGGAATAATACTGTCTGTTGTATTTTCCCACATAATTACTTTTACCTTGTTCTTTATTTCTTTATATGCCTTTGAATTACCATCTAGTGGTCTTTCATTTTCAGCCTGATGTATCCCTATAGCATTTCTTACCGGGCAGGTCTTAAAGGGAATTTTTTCAGCTCACTTATTTCAAAATGACTTTATTCCTATGTCATCTTTGAAGCATAATTTTGCCAAATATGGAATTCATAGTTAGCAATATTTTTTTTCTTTAAGAACTTTAAAAATATATCACTTCACTGTCTTTTTCAGCTCCACAGTTTCTGCTGAGAAATTGGTTGTAATGCTTATTGAGATGCCCTGGATATGATGAGTCATTTCACTCTTGCTGCTTTCAAGATTCTTTTTTCTTTATCTTTGGCTTTGGACCATTTGATTATAATTTGTCTCAGTGCGTAATTCCCTTTGTTTATCAGCCTTTAAGATTTTGACCTTCTCGAATGTGTACATCAAGGTTTTTCATCAAACTGGGGAAAAATTTGACTATTAATATTTCAATATTCTTTCAGATCTTTTCTCACTCTCCTTTTCTTCTTGGACACAGTGAATATTAACCTATCTAAAATTAGTTTCTATCTCTCCCATGTCTGCTTTAACCTAAATGTGTTGATTTCATGGGTGTATACATACAACAAAACTTAACAAATTTACTATTTAGTTTGTCAATTTTACCTCAGTAACAAAAGTTTGAAAATGTGGTCTGCAAAGTGTCCTCACATGTAAACTTCCTTGTGTATATTGAGAAGAGATAGAAGCCAAAAGATTATTTATTTGTAACAAATGTTTTAGTAGGCTGGGAACCACAAAGAAAATAAAAGTGTTCCCAAAATGTGGAACTAGAGAATAATCTGCACAATTGGAGGGACAGAATGTGGCAGATTGTGAGGTTTAGAGCCATGAATTGTCAGGGAGAGAAAGAGAGTGGGAGAGTGCGTGGGTAAGGTTCATACAATAAGCCAAAGGGAGGAGATCCCGTGAGTTGCACTGGGAGATATCTCTGCTCCCCTTACTGGAGTACATTGGGAAGAGCATATTTTACCTCTTCAGGGACAAAGGGCCAATTGAGAGCCATTAAGTTGTGAATAACTGCAAGAACAGAGGTGCGAGCAGAGGGCAGATAACCTGGTAGCATCTTTCCACTATGAGCCACAATAGTCTCAAGCCACTGTACATGCTCTGAATGGCTACTTTTCTGGGACAGAACAATAGAGAACAGAAACGTGCAAACTGTACACAACCTGATTGCAGTTTTTTGTTGTGTGCCACAATATACTCAAGCTGCTGTACAACTGCTTTTTTTGGAACAGAACAGAGTAGGGGATTGAGATACACATAAATGACAGATAACCCGGTTGCAACTTTTTGCTGTGCATCACAATACACAATAGCCATTGTGCGTACACTGCACAACTGTTTTTCTGGGACAGGACAGTGCCAGGCATGACACAAAGCCCTCCTCTGGGGGAGTGGAGTGGGCCTGCACCTTGCCATGCCCATTAAAATTTGAGCTTTTGAATCCCAGTCACTAGTCAGAGATAAATACAGATCTGTGAGGCCTGGTGCTCAGATGGCCAAGACACCAACATATTAAGGGCAGGGATCTGAGGAAACCCCAAAAATAGGATATTATTCACCTTTCTATGAGGGCCTCCTGTACAGCTGTGTTCATGAATTCTCCTCCCCAGTGAATAGAGGGTGGAGTGACACTATCTTCCTCCTCTACCAAGTCTCCCTCCTCCCATCCACTGGCACGATCAGACTTCAGAGAGAAATACAGTGCCTCCAGTGAAGTCTGGAGTCCCTTCCACAAAACCCTGCACCCATATTCCTGGCAGGGGCATCTTTACAAGGTCAAATCTGTTTGTAAGCCAGGCCACCAGGCCTCTCCCTCAGAAGACCAACACAGACCCTCCACATGGACCAAGTCTGCTGATTAAAAAGTGCCCAAAGTGTCAGTTTTAGTTCTGGTGGAAATAAGACTAGGTTTTGCTTTTATTTAATTTTTAATTTTTTTTAATTTTTTATTTCTTTTTTATTTGTTTGTTATCTTTTATACATTTCATCTTTTTTAAATTATATTTTTATGGCATCAGGCTAACAATTTTTTTTCATTTTTTAGTTTATTTGTTTCATTCTCTTATTTCTTCTTTTTTTCTTCTCTCATTACTCTTTATTCTTTCTTTCTTTCTTTCTTTCTTTCTTTCTTTCTTTCTTTCTTATTCTTTGGATACAGGCTTATAGTTTTTTGTTTATATGCTTGCAGTTTTGTTCCTTTTCCTCTTCTCTTACTTTGGATAAGTTTTTTTTTTTCCCCTACACTTATCTTAACAAACAAATCAAAGCAAATCCAGTTAAAAGTCCAAACATTCCACAATACAAGCAAGGAAAAAAATGTTTTATAGGATGTTCCATTGGGAAAGAGCAACCAAAACACAATAGCAGAGTGCATACAGCTTTTACAAGAAACACTTCCTGAAGTACCAGGCCCTGGACAGTGCATGACCTCTTTTTAATATAATATTTCTCTGAGTATAACAAGTTTTCATAACACACAAAATATATAAAATTATCAAAAATGAAAAGACAGAAGAATTCTCCCCAAAAGAAAAGTCAGGAAGATTTCACAACCAGGAATTTGCTCAAAGCTGATATAACCAATATATGTGAACAATAATTTAGATCAACAGTTATAAGACTACTAGCTGGACTTGAAAAAAGGCATATAAGACAGCAGAGAAACTCATGCTCAAGAGATAAAAGACCTAAAAACTAATCAGGCCAAAATAAAAATTGCTATAACTGAAATGGAAAATTGATTGGATATAATCACTCTGAGAATTGAAGAAGGAGAGGATAGGATGGGTTATATAGAAGATAAAATTATGGAAAATCATGAAGCTGGGAAGAAGAGAGAAAGAAAAATATTGGATTACCAATATAGACTTAGGGAACTAAGCAAATCCATAAAGAGAAATAATATCCATATCATAGGAGTTCCAGAAGACAAAGAAAAGGAAAAGGGGGCAGAAGGTTTATTTGACTAAATTATACCTGAGATATTCCCCAACTTGAAAAAGGAAAACTGCATTCGGTTCCCAAAAGCAGAGAGAACTCCCACCAAATCAACAAAAACAGGTCAACACCAAGACGTATTATAGTGAAACTTGCAAGATACAAAGATAAAGAGAGAATCCTGAAAATGTCCTGGGTGGACACATAAGATTTACAAGGGCGGATGCCTAAGATTGGCAGCAGACCTGTCCACAGAGACCTGACAAGTCAAAAAGGACTGACATGATATATTCAACATGCTAAATGGGAAAAATATGTAGCCAAGAATACTTTATCTAACAAGTCTATCATTCAGAATAGAAGGAGAAATAGAATAGAATTTCCCAGACCAACAAAAACTAAAGGAGCTCAGGAGTACTAAACTTTAAATCCTACAAGAAATATTAAAGGGGACATATTGTGTAGGAAGGAAAGACCAAAAGCCACAATGGCTAGAAAGGAAGAGAGAAAATCTCCAGAAACAGTGACTTTACAAGTAATGCAATGGCAATAAGTTCATATCTATCAATAATTACTTTGAATATAAATTGCCTAATTTCTCCAATGAAAAGATAAAGGGTGTCAGAGTGGATAAAAAACACAAGACCCATTTATATGTTTCTTACAAGAGACTCCATTTAGACTCAAAGTCACCTCTAGATTGAAAGCAAGGAGCTGGAGAATAATTATCATCTTAAATGACATCCAAAGAAACCTGGAGTAGCCAGGTTTCTTTATATCAGAAAAACCAGAGTTCAAACCAAAAACTGTAATAAGAGATGAAGAAAGACACTATACCATAATAAATAGACCAAATACAAGAAGCTCTAGCAATTGTAAATATATATGCCCCTAACTTGGGAGCACTCAAATATTTAAATAAAATAATAACAAACAAAGAAACTCATTGACACTAATATAATAGTAAAGTACATTAATACCCCACTCACAGCAATTCCTATATCATCTAAGCAGAGGATCAACAAGAAGTCAAGGACTTTGAATGACACACTGAACTGGATGGGCTTAACAGATATATGCAGAACATTTAATCCTAATGCAGCAAAAAACACATTTTTATCAAATGCACAAGAAACATTCTTCAGAATAGATCACATACTGTGTCACAAATCAGGCCTCAACTTGTACAAAAAGTTGGAAATCCTACCATGAGTAGTTTCAGAACACAATGCTATGAAACTTGTCGATAACAACAGCAACAAAAATGGAAGTACCACAAATGTATGAAGGTTAAAGAATGTATTATTAATAAATGGGTCAACCAGGAAATTAAAGAAGGTTTTTTTAAAAATACATGGAATCAAATGAAAATGAAAACATGGGTGACTGTGTGCCTCAATTAGATAATCCTCTGCCTTCAGCTCAGGTGATGATCCCAGGGTCCTGGGATCGAGTCCTGCATTGGGCTTCTAGGAGGTGGCTTGCTTCTCTTCCTTTCTTTGCCCCTCCTCATTGCTCATGCTCTCTCTTTCTCATATAAATAAATAAATAAAATCATTTAAAGAAAAAATAAAATGAAAACACGACATTTGAAAACCTTCAGGATGTAGCAAAGATGGTCCTAAGAGGGGAGTATATACTAATACAGGCCTTCTTCAAGAAGCAAGAAAATTCTCAAATATACAACCTAAACTTACACCTAAAGGACAGGAAAAGGACAAAAAATAAAGCCTAAATCCAGTGGGAGAAGGAAAATATAAAGGTTAGGGCAGAAATCAATGCTGTAGAAATAAAAAAAAAAAAGTAGAACATATCAATGAAACTAGGAGGTGGTTCTTTGAAAGAATTAATGAGACTGATAAACCCCTAATTAGACTTACCAAAATGAAAGAAGAAAGGATCCAAATAAATAAAATCATGAATGAAAAAGAGAGAACACAACTGACACCACAGAAACTCAATGACAATATAATATTATGAAAACTATATGCCAACAAATTAGGTAACCTGGAAGAAATTGATGCATTCCTAGAAACTTATAAACTACCAAAACTTAAACAGGAAGAAATAAAAAACCTGAACAGACCCATTACTAGCAAGAAAATTGAAGCAGTAATCAAAAATCACCCAACAAACAAGAGTCCAGGGCTGGATGGCTTCCCAGAGGAATTCTACCTAATATTTAAAAAGGAAGTAACACCTACTCTACAGAAGGAATTTAAAAGAAGAAGAAGAAGAAGAAGAAGAAGAAGAAGAAGAAGAAGAAGAAGAAGAAAGGAAGGAAGGAAGGAAGGAAGAAAGAAAGAGAAGGAAAACTTCCAAACTCATTTTATGAGGCCAGAATTACCTTAATCCCAAAACCAAAGACCCCATCAAAAAGGAAAATTACAGACCTATATCCTTGATGAACATGGATGCCAAAATTCTTACCAAGATACTAGTCAGTAGGATCCAACTGTACATTAAAAGGATTATTCACCGCAACCAAGTGGGATTTTTTTCCTGTGCTTCAAATGTGGTTCAACATTTACAAATCAAACAACATGATACATTACATTAATACAAGAAAGAACAAGAAGCATATCATCTTCTTGGAGCACCTAGGTGGCTCAGTCAGTTAATGTCTGCGTTTGGGTCAGGTCATAATCCAGGGTCCTGGGATTGAGTCCACTTTGGGCTTCCTGCTCAGCGGGGGGCCTGCTTCGACCTCTCTCTCTGCCGCTCTCCCTGCTTGTCCTATCTCACTCTCTCTCTCTGTCAAATAAACAAATAAAATCTTAAAAAAATAAATAATGATAAGATCCTTTCAATTGATGTAGAAAAAGCATTTGACAAAATACAACATCCTTTCTTGATTAAAACTCTCCATAATGTGAGGATAGAGGAAATATACCTCAATATCATAAAAGCCATCTACAAAATGTTCACAAAGAATACTGTTCAAAAAGGGCAAAAATTGAGAGCGTTTCCCCTAAGGTCAGGAATACAACAAGGATGCTCACTCTCAGAACAGTTGTTCATCAGAGTACTAGAAGTCCTAGCCTCAGCAATAAAACAACAAGAAGAAATAAGTTACCTTTGAATTGGCAAAGAGGAAGTCAAAGTCTCTCTCTTAGCAGATGACATGTTACTTTAGGTGGAAAAACTAAAATACTCCACAAAAGTTCCTAGAACTCATAGAAGAATTCAATGCACAGAAATCAGTTGCATTTCTATATACTAACAATGAGGCGGAAGAAAGTGAACTTAAAGAACTGATCCTTTACAATTGCACCAAAATCCATAGGATACTTTGGAATAAACCTAAACACAGTGGTAAAGGATCTGTACTACAAAAGCTACAGAACACTTATGAAAGAAATTGAGGAAGACACAAAGAAATGGAAAAACACTCATGATATGGAAGAATAAATATTGTTAAAACATCTATGGTATCCAGAGCAATCTACACATTCAATGCAATCTCTATAAAAATTGCATCAATATTTTTCACAGAGTTGTAACAAATAACCCTAAAATTTGTATTGAACCAAAAAAGACCCAGAGGAAAGTTGTTGTTTTTTAAATATTTTCTTTAAAAAGTATTTATTTGAGAAAGACAATGAGCACAGAGGGAGCAGCTGGCAGAGGGAGAGGGAGAAGCAGGCTTTCTGGGAACCTGATGTGGGGCTCAATCCCAAGACACTGGAATCATGGCCTGAACTGATGACAGAAACTCAACTGACTGAGGGACCCAGGCGCCCCTAGCCAGAGGAATGTTGAAAAAGAAAACCAGCACTGGTGGCATCACAATGCCAGACTTCAAATGATATTACAAAGCTGTAATCATCAAGATGGTATGGTACTGGCACAAAAATAGACACAAGGAACAATGGAACAGAACAGAGAACCCCGAAATGGACCTTCAACTCTATGACCAACTAATCTTCAATAAAGCAGTAGAGAATATCCAATGGAAAAAGAAAAGTCTCTTCAATAAGTGGTATTGGTAAAATTGGACAGCCCCATGTAGAAGAATGAAATAGGACCATATTCTTATACCATACACACAGATTAACTCAAATGGAGGAAATACCTAAATGTGAGACAGAAATCCATCAAAATCCTAGAAGAGAATATAGGCAGCAACCTCTTTGACTTCAGATGCAGCAACTTCTTGCTAGACATGCCTCCAAAGGCAGTGGAAACAAAACATAACAAAGGCAGTGAAACAAAAACAAAAATGAAGTATTGGGACTTCATCAAGATAAAAAGCTGCACAACAAAGAAAACAATCAACCAACCTCAAAGTCAACCTAAAGAATGGGAGAAGATATTTGCAAATGACATACCAGATAAAGGGCTGGTATCCAAGATCTATAAAAAACTTAAGAAACTCAACACCCCAAAAATAAATAATCTAGTCAAGAAATGGGTAGAAGACACGAACATATATTTTTCCAAAGAATATGTACACGTGACCAACAGACACATGAAAAAATGTTGAAAAAATGTTGCATCATGGATAACAAATCAAAACTCAATGAGATACCAACTCACACCAGTCAGAATGGCTAAAATTATCAAGACAGGGAAAATCAAATGTTGGCAAGGATTTGGAGAAGGGGGACCCTCTTACACTGTTGGTGGGAATGCAAGCTGGTACAGCCGCTCTGGAAAATGGTATGGAGGTTCCTTGAGAAATTAAAAATAGAGCCACACACAACCCAGGAATTGCACTACAAGATATTTACTCCAAAGATACAAATGGTAGTGATCCAAAGGGACACCTGCACCCCAATGTTTATAGTAGCAATATCCATAATAGCCAAACTGTGAAAAAAGCTGAGATGTCCTTTGACAGATGAATAGATAAAGAAGATGCGGTATATATACATGATTGAATATTATTCAACCATCAGAAAGGATGAATGCTTACCATTTTCATCAGTGTGCCTGGAACTGTAAGGTATTATGCTGAAACAAATAAGTCAATTAGAGAAAGACAATTTTCATATGGTTTCACACATATGTGGAATACAAGAAAGAGGTCAAAGGACCATAGGGGAAGGGAGGGAAAACTGAATGGGTAGTCATCAGAAGGGGAGAAAAACCATGAGAGACTTAACTATAGGAAACCAACTGAGGGTTGCTGGAGGGGTTGTGGGTGGGGGATGTGGTAACTGCGTGATGGATATTAAGGAGGACATGTGATGTGATGAGCATTGGGTGTTATATGCAACTGATAATTTATTGAACACTGCATCTGAAACTAACGGTATACTATAAGATAGCTAATTGAATTAAAAATATTTTCTGCATGGGGCACCTGGGTGGCTCAGTGGGTTAAAGCCTCTGCCTTCAGCTCAGGTCATGATCTCAGAGTCCTGGGATTGAGCCCCACATGAGGCTCTCTGCTCAGCAGGGAGCCTGCTTTTCCCTCTCTCTCTGCCTGCCTCTCTGCCCACTTGTGATCTCTCTCTGTCAAATAAGTAAATAAAACCTTTAAAAAATATTTTCTGCATTAATAATGGAGAAATAGCAACCATAATAGACCATGTCCCTAATCCTTTTCCATCCTTGAAAGTAATCATGCAAGTTGATTAATGGCTGGTTTTAAAATGTAAATAAGGGATGCATATTTTACTAAAGATTTTATATATCTGTAACAATGTGTTTACATACATATATAGATAGAAATAGATCCCTCAGATACTAGAAGTGCAGTAAAATAATTCTAGCTAAGGAGATGAGTTCTAATAACAATCTTAGAATATTAGCTCTGGACAGTACTTTAGAATGAATATGAAAACTGAATTGTAGATCACTGCTAAGGAAATTCTGTTTATTATATTTTAACCATAGTCAATAATATTAAAAAAATAATGTAAACTAATTTTAAAGTATGTTAAAATAATTGATCACCATACATAACAGGATATTATAAGCAAACATATTTTAATGCACACCATTTACTTGTACCTTGTGAACATTAATATTTGCCAATATTGTGCTTTTAAAAAATCACATAATTGGAAATTAAAAATTAGTAAAATAATGTGTTTTATGATAATGATGTATGTTCATGTATATACCTGGGAGGAAATGCCAACTCAGATATTCTCCATCATAAAGGTAACTGGAAGATTATGCTATATTTTCTGGTTATAATGTAAAACTATAAAGTGAAAAAGTAGAAATAAGGTGAAAGAAACACCAAAAGAAATCAAAACGTTTCCCCTTTAGACAATTTTGTTTGGTGTAGTGTTGAATAGATCATCTTTCCACTCTGTGAAGGTAATTGTAGGAATTCTAAGTTATTGCAGTTCCCATTGTTTCCCTATAGACACAGCCTATATTCATAGATCACTAATTTCTTGGTTATAAAAGCAAGAAACAAAAACAATTTTGTGCTGCCAGAAAAATTGAATTTCTAATTTAAACTTTACTTAGATTCAGCTAAATGATTTGTTATCTTATTGCTTTAGTTTCTCAATGTGTAGAATAGACATAATATTTTTTTAAACTCAGTGGGATGTGTATCAAATTAAATACTAGACAGAAGAGTGTGCTGGAAAAAAGTGAAAATACAATACAATTCCAAGGGATAATTATTAATTTTTGCACAGAAGACTGAAATTTTTTATTAGAGATGAGAAAGGGATAATGTTTTGAATGTGATGCAAGAGAGTAGGTGTGTCTCTTGTTTTTGTGGTGTAAGTGTCTTTGCATATGGCAAATTCAGGTATGAGTGTGGTGTGTCTGTGATGTGTGTGTGGTGATTGTGTGCTGTATATATGGTTTGCGTGGTGTATGTGCATTGTGTGTTGTATGTGTGTTTTGTGTTTGATTTATGTGAAGTGTGTGTGGTATATGTTTGGTGTGTGTGTGTGTGTGTTGTAGTTGTGGTATGTTTTATGGGTGAGTTGTATATGTAGTGTTTTTGGCACATGCATAATTAATGTGTGGTGTGTGGTTTGTGTGTGGCATATGTGTGGTGTGTTTGGTGTATATGTGCTGTGTTTGGTGTATGTGTGGTATATGTGTGTGTTGTTTGTGATGAGTATGTGTTGTGTGTGTGAAGTCTGTTTCATGTGTGATGTGTGTGCTGCACATGAGTGTGTCATATGTGTGGTATATATGCAGTGTATGTGTACTGTGTATTTGGTATATATGTGATGTGTTTGCGGTGTATTGGTGTTGGGTGTATGCTGTGTGTGTGTGTGTATGCTGTATGAGTTGTCTCTGTGTGATGTAGGAGTGGTAGGTCTCTGTTGTATGTGTAGTGTATGTGTGTTCTATGTTTGTGGGTAATATATTCAGTTGTGAGTTTGGTACATGTGTGTTGTATGTGTGGTTTTTCAGTGATGTATGTGTATTTTGTGTTGTATGTATGTTTTATGTAATTATGTGTGTTCTGGAAATATAGTTTGTGTGTTATGTTGTGGTGTGGGTGATGAAAATGGGTGTGCATGCTATCTTTTCACTGTGTTTGTGATATATGTGTGATATGTGTGGTGTTAGTGTATTTGTGTAGTCTCTGTGTGAGTGTGTTTGGTATGTATGTTGTCTGTGTGTGTGTCACATATGTGGTGTTTGTATTATATATGTGTTTCTGTGATATATGAGTATATGTGTGTTCAGTGTGTTGTTTTGTGGGGTGTGTGTATTTTGTATGTGTGTATATGTGTGTATATGTTTGGAGATTGTGTTGGATGTACTGTACGCCTGTTAGGTGTCTGTTGTTTCTGTGCTGTTGCATGCTGTGTAGTCTGTATGTGGAATATGTGTAGTGTGTTCATGGTGTATGTTTTTTTTCACGTGTTATTTGTGTGCTGTGTGTGTGGTGCATGTGCAGTGCTTTTTTGTGTGGTATACATTGTGTGTGGGTAGTACATGTGTGGTGTTTGTGTTATGTGTGCTGTGCATGTGTATAATATGAATCATTTATAATGTATATTGGTGTTTGTGTGGTAAATATATGTATGCTTGGTGTATGTGTGGTGTGTGTGTAATGCATGTGTAGTATTTTGGTGGTAAGAGAGGAATGTATGTGGATTGTGTGAGTGATATATATGGTATGTTGGTGGTATATGTGGGGTTTTTGGAAGCTGTATGTGTGATGATTGTGTGTGTTGTGTGTGTGAGGTATAATTATGGTGTGTTTTTGTAGATGTTTAATATGTGTGTGGTATATGTGCACTGTGTTTGTGTTTCCTATATATGTGGTATGTGTGGAGTGTATGTATTTGTTTGTAACCTATGTGTAGTATATGTGTTATATATGTGCCATGTGTGGTTTATGTGATTATTGTATGTTTCTGTGGTATATGTGCTATGTGTTATGTGTGTTTGTGATGTACATGTGGCTATTGCTTCAAATATGTGTGGTGTGAATGTGCTGTGTATATGCATTACATTAAGGGCATGTGTTGCTTACATGTGGGATGTATGTGGTGTTTGTGATATGAATTGTAGTATGTATGGTGCATACTGTGTGTTCTACCTTGTATGTGTGGTATGTATTATGTGTGTTGTGTTTTTGTTAATTTTAATTCTAGTACAGTTAACAATGTTATATTACTTTCAGGTGTACAATATAGTGATTGAACAATCCTATACATCACCCAGTGTTCTTCATGACAAGAATATTCCTTAAATCCTATCACCAATTCCACCATCCACTCACTCACCTTCCCTCTGGTAACCATGACTTTCTTCTCAATTGTTAGAAGTCTGTTTCTTGCTTTGTCTCTCTTTTTTTTTCCTTGCCCTTTTTTTAAACTTTCTAAAATTCCACATTATGAGTGAAATTATATATTTGTCTTTCTCTGACTTGTTTGCTTAGTATTATACTCTCTAGCTCCATCCATGTCATTGCAAATGGTAAGATTTCATCCTTTTTATGGTTGAATAATATTCTATATTTACCACACCTTAATCCATTCATCTATTGATAGACATTTGGGCTGAATCCATAATTTGGCTATTGTAAATAATGATGCAATAATCATAAGGGTGCATGTATCCCTTTGAATTAGTGTTTTTGTATTATTTGGGTAAATATCCAGTAGTGCAATTACTGGATTTTAGGGTAGTTCTAATTTTAACTTTTTGAGGAACTTGCATACTATTTTCTAGCAGGCTGTACCAGTTTGCATTCCCAGCAAAAGTGAAAGGGGGCTTCTTTTTCTCCACATCCTTGTCAACACTTATTTCCTGTGTTTTTGATTTCACACATTCTGACAGATGTGAGGTGACAACTCACTGTAGTTTTGATTTGCATTGCCCTGATGATGAAAAATGTTGAGCATCTTTTCATGTGTCTGTTGGCCATCTGGATGCCATCTTTGGAGAAATACCTGCTTATGTCTTCTGTCCACTTTTTAATTGGATTGCTTGTTTGTTTGTGTGTTGGTTTGTGTAAGTTATTTATGTATTTTGGATATGAAACCTTTATTAGGTATGTCATTTGCAAATATCTTCTTCAATTCCATAAGTTGCCTACTAGTTTTGTTGAATGTTTCCTTCTCTGTGTAGGAACTTTTTATTTTTATGAAGTTCCAATAATTTATTTTTGCTTTTATTTCCCTCACCTCAGGAAAAAAAAAAAAGGTGCTAGGGCCAATATCAAAGAAATTACTGTCTGTGCTGTTTGCTAAAATTTTTATGTTTTCAGATCTCATATTTATGACTTTTAAAATATTTTATTTATTTATTTAACAGATAAATACAGAGCTAGAGAAGGAACGCAATCAGGGGGAGTGGGAGAGGGAGAAGCAGGCTTTCCATGGAGCAGGGAGCCTGATGTGGGACTTGATCCCAGGACCCTGGGATCATGACCTGAGCTGAAGGAAGATGCTTAACGACTGAGCCAGTGATGTGTCCCTTATATTTAGGTCTTTAGTCCATTTTTAATTTATTTTTGTGTATCATGAAAGAAGGAAGTCCAGTTGCGTTGTTTTGCAGGCTGCATCCAGTTTTCCCAACCCATTTGTAGATGATACTATCTTTTTCCTATTGGGTATTATTTTCTTTGTCAAAGATTAATTTGTCATATTGTTGTGGGTTTATTTCCAAGCTTCCTATTCTATTCCATTGATCTGTATGCCCATTTTTTTGTGCCAGTACCATATTGTTTTGATTACTACAGCATTGCAACATAACTTGAAATCTAGAATGTGATTCCTCCAGGTTTGCTTTTCTTTTCTCAAATGTGCTTTGGCTTTGGGTTCTTTTTAGTTCCATACAAATTTTAGGATTATTCCAGTTCTATGAAAAATGTTGTTGGTATTTTGATAGTGATTACATTAAATGTGTAGATTGCTCTGGTAGTATAGACATTTTAACAATATTTCTTCCTCCAATCCATGAGCATATAATACCAATACATTTATTTGTGTCATTTACAGTTTCTTTCATAAGTGTTTTATAGATTTCAGAGTACAGGTCTTCCACCTTTTTGGCTTGTTTCATTCCTAATCATATTATTTTTGGTGCAATTGTAAATGTAATTGCTTTCTTAATTTATCTTTCTGATACTTCATTATTGGTGTATAGAAATGCAACAGATTTCTGCACATTGATTTCATATCTTGCAACATTTCTGAATTCATTTATCAGTTCCAATAATTTTTTGGTGACTCTTTAGGGGTTTCTATTTATAGTATTATGGTATCTGCAGATAGTGAAAGTTTTACCTTTCTTTACCAATGCAGATGTCTTTTATTTATTTTTGTTGTCTGATTGTTATTGCTAACACTTTCAGCACTGTGTTGAATAAAAGTGATGACAGTGTACATCCTTGCCTTATTCCTGACCTTAGGGGAAAAGCTATCTGCTTTTCCCATTGAATGTGATGTTCCTTGTGAGTTTTTCATGTTTGTCCTTTATTATGTTGAGGTATGTTCCCTCTAAACCTACTTTGTTGAGGGTTTTTATTATGAATGGTTGTGTACTTTGTCAAATGCTTTTTCTGCATCTATTGAAATGATCTTATGTTTTTGATCTTCTCTCTTTTTATGTGATATATCATATTTATTGATTTGCAAATATTGAACCAACCTTGAATATGAAGAATAAATCCGACTTCATCATAGTGAATGATTTTTAAAATGTATTATTAGATTCTGTTTGTTAGTATTTTCTTGAGGAGTTTTGCATCTATGTTTATCAAAGATATTTGTTTGTGTTCTCTTATTCGTGGTATCTTTATGTGGTTTTGGTGTCAGGGTAATGTCGGTCGTATAGAATAAATTTGCAAGTTTTCTTCCCTCCTTTATCTTTTGGAATAGTTTAAGAATAGATATTAATTCTTCTTTAAATGTTTGGTAGAATTTGCCTGTGAAGTCATGTGGTTCTGGACTTCTGTTCATAGGGAGTTTTTTTATTTTGATTAAATCTCCTAGCTGGTAATCCATCTATTCAAATTTGTATAGTTTTGTTAGGTTATATGTTCCTAGGAATTTATACATTTCTTCTAGGTTATCAATTTGTTGGCATAATTTTTCATAATATTCTTTAAGAGTTGTTTGCATTTCTGAGGGTTGGTTGATATTTCTCCATTTAATTTATAATTTTATCTATTCGAGACATTTCTCTTTGTTTTTTAATGAGTCTAGCTAGAGGTTTATGAATTTTCTTGATTTTTCCAGAGAAGAAGAACTTGGTTTCATTGATTGATATGTTCTGTTGTTCTTTCAGTTTCTGTATCATCTATTCCTGCTCTAATCTTTATCATGTCCTTACTTCTGCTGATTTTGGCTTTTGTTTATTGTTCTTTTCTAGCTCCACTAGGTGTAAGACTAGGTTGTTTATTTGCTGCTTTTCTTGCTTCTTGAGGTAGGCCTATATTGAGATAAATTTCCTTCTTAGAACCATTTGTACTACATTCCAAATGGTTTTAAACTATTGCATTTTCATTTTATGACAGCTGTGAGGTGATATCTCATTGTAGTTATTGTAGTTTTGATTTGCACTTCCATGCTAATAAATGATGCTCAGCATCTTTTCATGTGTCTATTAGTCATCTGTATGTCTTCTTTGGAGAAATATTTATGTCTTCTACCAATTTTTAATTGATTTACTTGATTTTAGTTATTGAATTTTATCAGTTCTTTACATATTTTCATTACTCACCCTTTATTGTATATGTCATTCAGAAATATTTTCTCCCTTTCAGCAGGTTGTATTTTAGTCTTATTGATTGTTTTCTTTGCTGTACAGAAGTTTTCAATTTGATGTAATCCCAATAGTTTATATTTCCTTTTACTTCCCTTGCCACAGGAAACATATGTCAAAGTATGTCTCTCTATCTGGTGTCACAGAGATAACCGTCTGTGCTATCTTCTAAGATATTTATGGTTTCAGGTCTCACATTTAGATCTTTAATCCATTTTAGGTTTATTTTTGTGTATGGTGAAAGAAAGTGATTCATTTTATTCTTTTCCATGTTGCTCCCCAATACCACTTTTTGAAGAGATTGTCTTCCCCATTGTATATGCATTCTTCCTTTGTTGAAGATTCATTGACCATATAATTCTGGGTTTATTTCTGGGCTTTCTTTCTATTTCATTGATCTATGTGTCCACTTTTTATGCAAGTACTATACTGTTTTAATTATTACCACTTTGTAATGTAACTTCACATCTGGAACTGTGATACCTCCAGTTTGTTTTTCTTTTTTAAGATTGCTTTGGCTATTCAAGGACTTCTGTTGTTCTATAGAATTTTAAATATAATTTGTCCTACTTGTATGAGAAATGTTGTTAGTACGTTAACAGGGATTGCATTATATCTTTAGTTTACTTTGGGTCTTATGTACATTTTAACAGCATTGGTTCTTCAAAACCATGAACATGTGATATCTTTCCATTTCTTCTCATCTTCTTAAATTCTATTAATCATTGTTTTATAGTTTTCAGAATACAGGTCATTAACTTATTTGGTTAAGTTTCTTTCTTTTTGTTTTTGATAAGTCTTGCTAGAGATTTACCAATTTTATTGATCTTATCAAATAATGAACTTCTCATTTCATTGATCTGTCCTATTACTCTTTTAGTTTATATATCATTTATTTCTATGGGTGTCTTTATTATTTCCTTCCTTTTCCTGGTTTTCAGCTTTGCTTGTTACTTTTCTAGATCCTTTAGGTTTAATGTTAGGTCACTTATTTAAGATTATTCTTGTTTTTTTAGGCAGGCCTGTTCTGCTATAAACTTCCCTGTTACAATTACCTGTGATGCGTCACAAAGATTTTTGGTACATTGTGTTTTTAGTTTCGTTTTATTTGATTTCTTGGTTGACCCATTCATTGTTCAATAGCATGTTATTTAACTTCCACATATTTGTGTTCTTTCCATATTTTTTTCTTGAGGTTGATTTCTGGTTTTATAACATTTTGGTTAGAAAAAGTGCGTGGTATAACTTCGATTTTGGAAAAATTGTTGAGACTTGTTTCGTTGACCAATATGTGATTTTGTTTCTAGAAAATGTCCCATGTACACTTGAAAAGAATATATATTCTACTGCTTTAGGATTGAATGTTCTGCATATGTTTGTTAAACCTACCTGGTCCAGTGCATTATACAGAGCCAGTGTTTCCTTGCTGATTTTCTGTTTGCATAATCTGTCCATCAATATCAGTGTAGTGTTAGGGTCCCCTACTATTATTGTATTACTATTGATTATTTCTTTTATGTTTGTTAACTGTTTTATGTGGTTAGGTGTTCCTGTTTGGGTGTACAAATAGTTATAATTGTTATATTGTCTTGTTGGATTGTCCCACTTATTATTATATGTTATCTTTCTTTATCTCTTGTTACTGATCTTGTATTGAAGATTTCCAATGTAATTATTGTTACTCCTATTGCTTTTTTGTCATCCACTTGCATGATAATTATTTGTTCTATACCCTCAATTTCAATCTGCAGGTGTATTTTGGTTTGAAATGAATATCTTCTGGCAGCATATAGATTTCATCACCCCATGTCTTTTGATTGGAACATTTAGTCCACTTACAGTCCAAGTAATTTTTGACACATATGTATTTATTGCCATTTTGTTACTTGTTTTATTGCTGTTTCTATAGATTTTTTCTGATTCTTTCTTCCTTTAATCCTTTCATATATATTTTTTTGCTTTTAAAATGGCACACTATAAAGTCTTTCTCTTTATTCTTTGCATATCTATTCCTGGCTTTTGATTTGTGGCTACCATTAGCTTAGTATATAACATCTGCATATAGAATTCTATATAATGTTGATTATCACTTAAGGTTAAAGCCATTCTTTCTCAATAGGGAAAAGTTAACAACCATCCCTTTGAGATCAGGAACACGACAAAGATGCCAACTCTCACCACTACTGTTCAATACAGTACTAGAAGTCCTAGCAACAGCAATCAGACAACAAAAAGAAATTGTGTTTCTTTTATTTTATTCATATTGGCAAAGAAGAAGTCAAAGTCTCTCTCTTCACGGATGATATGACACTTTATATGGAAAATCCAAAAGACTCCACCCCCAAATTACTAGAACTCATACAGCAATTCAGTAATGTAGCAGGGTACAAAATCAGTGAACAGAAATAAGTTGCTTTCTTGGACACTAACAATGAAACTGTAGAAAAGGAAACTTACTAAAGCACCAAGAATCATAGATACCTTGGAATAAACCTAACCAAAGAGGTAAAGGGTCTGTACTCAAGGAACTACAGAACACTCATGAAAGAAATGAACAAGACACAAAAATATGGAAAAGAATTCCATGCTCATGTACTGGAAGAATAAACATTGTGAAACTATCTATAGTGCCCAGAGCAATCTATACTTTCCATGTCATCCCAATCAAAATTCCACCAGCATTTTTCAAAGTGCTGGAACAAACAATCCTAAAATTTGTATGAAACCAGAAAAGACCCCAAATTGCTAAGGAAATGTTGAAAAAGAAAAACGAAACTGGGGGGAATCATGTTGCCTGATTTCAAGCTTTACTTCAAAGCTGTGATCACAAGAGAACATGGTACTGGCACAAAAACAGACTCATAGACCAATGGAACAGAGTAGAGTCTAGATATGGACCCACAACTCTATAGTCAATAATCTTTGACAAAGCAAGAAAAAATATCCAGTGGGAAAAAAATACAGTCTCTTCAATAAATGGTGCCGGGAAATTTGGACAACTTTGTATAGAAGAATGAAACTCAACCATTCTCTTACACAAATGTTATTCCATATACATATATAAACCTGAAATGGATAAAATACCTCAATGTGGGCAGGAATCTATCAAAATCCTAGAGGAGAACATAGGCAGTAACCTCTTCTCTATCAGCCACAGCAACTTCTTTCAAGACATGTCTCCAAAGGCAGAAGAAACAAAAGTGAAAATGAACTTTTGGGACTTCATCAAGATCAAAAATTTCTGCACTGCAAAGAAAAAAGTCAACAAAACAAAGAAGCAACCCACAGAATGGGAGAAGATATTCACAAATGACACTACAGTCAAAGGGTTGATATCCAAGATCTATAAAGAACTCCTCAAACTCAACACACATGAAACAGATAGTCATGTCCAAAAAAAAAGGCAGAAGACATGAACAGACACTTCTCCAGAGAAGACATACAAATGGCTAACAGACACATGAAAAAATATTCATCATCATTAGCCATCAGGGAAATTCAAATCAAAACCACACTGAGATACCACCTTACACCAGTTAGAATGGCCAAAATTAACAGGACAGGAAACAAGTGTTGGAGAGGATGTGGAGAAAGGGGAGCCCTCTTACACTGTTGGTGGGAATGCAAGTTGGTTTAGCTACTTTGGAAAACTGTGTGGATATTCCTCAAAAAAATAAAAATAGAGCTTCCCTATGGCCCTGCAATTACACTATTGGGTATTTACTCCAAAGATACAAATGTAGTGAAAAGAAAGACAATATGTACCTCAATTTTCATACCAGCAATGTCCACAGTCACCAAACTATGGAAAGAGCCAAGATGTCCTTCAACAGATGAATGGATAAAGAAGATAGGGTCCATATATATACACTGGAATATTGCACAGCCATCAGAAGGATGAATACCCAACTTTTGTATCAACATGGACATGACTGGAGGAGATTATGTTAAGTGAAATAAGTCAAATAGAGAAAGTCAATTATCATATGGTTTCACTTACTTTGGAGCATAAGGAATAATATGGGGGACATTAGAAGGAAAGGAAAAATGAATTGGGGAAAATTGGAGGGAGAGACGAATCATGAGATATTGTGGAGTTTCTCATGGGAGAAACACACTGAGGGTTTTTGAAGGGGTATGTGTGAGCATTGTGGTAGGTATTAAGGAGGGCACATATTGCATGGAGCACTGAGTATGGTGCATAAATAATGAATCTTAGAACAATTAATTAATTAATTAAATTAAAAAATAAATAAAGCCTTTCCTTACTCCTCTCCCTCCCATGTTTTAGGTATATGGTGTCATGTTTTATCTTTGTATTTTTATTTTTTTCATTTCATTTTATTTTATTTCTTTTCAGTGTTCCAAAATTCATTGTTTATACACCACACCCAGTGCTCCATGCAATGCGTGCCCTCCATAATACCCACCATCCGGCTCACCCAACCCCTTACCTCCTTCCCCTCTGAAATCCTCAGTTTGTTGACTGATTTTTAAAGAAATGTTTTTGTGTGTTTTTGCTTTTGTGTTTTCTTCTTCTCATACTCTCACTTACAGACTCCCTTTCCACTCAGAGAGTCCTCTTTAATATTTCTTGTAGAACTGTTTACTGGTCATGAACTCCTTTCCTTTTTATTTGTCAGAGAACTTTTTTATCTCTTCTTCTATGCTGAATGATAGCCTTACTGTAGAGAGAATTCTTGGATGCAGATTTTTTCCCTTTTAGCACTTTTAATGTATCATGCCATTCTCTTCTGGACTGAAAATTTCTGCTGAAAAATCCACTGAGATCCTTACAAGGTTTCCCTTGTACCTAAATTTCTTCTTTTCTCTTGCTGTTTTTATTTTTTATTTTTATTTTTTTTTCTCTTGGGGCACCTAGGTGGCTCAGTTGATGGACCATGAGACTCTAAATCTCAAGGTCATGATTCAAGTCCCACATTGAGCATAGAGCTTACTTAAAATATTAAGAAAAATATATCTTTTCTGCATTGCTATTTTTTTCCTTTTTATTTACTTTGTGTTTTGGTGTGCACCTCCTTCAGTTGAATTTCTTATTATCATTTCCAGTAAGCTACCATATAATACAACATTAGTTGTTGATGTAGTGTTCAATGATTAATTAGTTGTGTATAACACCCAGTGTTCATCACATCTACCCTCCTTAATACCCATCACCCGTGTACCACATTCCTTCACTCCCCTCCCTTCTGAAATGCTCAGTTTGTTTCCTGGAGTCCATAATTTTGAGGGAATCTCTGTGCCTCCTGTGTCTGGATATCTGTTTTCTTTCCCAGATTAGGGAAGTTTTCATGTATTTTTTCTTCAAATAAATTTTCTGCCCTCAATCTCTCTCTTCTTCTGTGATCCCTATTATGTCAATATCAACTTTATAACATTTAATGAAGTCACTGAGTTCCCTAAGATTATTCTTTTTTTTCCCCATTCTTGCTCAGCTTGGTTACTTTCCATTACTTTGTCTTCTAGGTCATTGTTTCATTCCTCTATTTCATCGAGCCTGCTATTTATTCCACAAGATATATTTTTATTTTTAAAATTTTTAAATTTAATTTTATTTTTTTCAGTTTTTGAAGATTAATTCTTTATGTGCCACACCCAGATCTCCATGAAATACATGCCCTCCTTAATATCCACTACCAGACACACCTAACCCCTCACCCCACCTGCCCTCCGAAACCTTCAGTTTGTTTCTCAGAGTCCACAATCTCTCACAGTTCATCTCCCCCTCCAGTTTCCTTCAATTCACTTTACTTTTCCTTCTCCTAATGTCCTTCATAAGGTATATTTTTAATTTCATCTATTGTGTTCTTGATCTCTGATTGGTTCTATTTTTATCTCAGTGTTAAGAATCTCACTTATATCCTCTACTCTTTCCTAGTCCAGTGAGAATCTTTATGATCATTACTTTAAGTTCTTTATCAGGTATATTACTTACAGTCATTTTGCTTTGGCCCCTCCAATGATTTGGTCCTTTTTTTTCCACTTGGGAGATGTTTCTCTGTGTCCTCATTTTGTCTGATTTTTTTTTTCTGTTTCTGTGTGTGAAGAAAGTCAGCTTCTTCTCTTTCTCTTAATGATAATAACCTTATGAAGAAGAGCTCCTATAGTGCTCTGCAGTGCAATGTCCCCTGTTCTCCAGAGCCTGGCACTTCAGAGAGTATCTTGCATGTGTGTTGCTTGTGGTCTGCTATTGAGTCCTGGCCTTTTTTGTTCCTTCAGTCCAGTTGTCTACAGAGGCTCTCTTTTAATTTGGGCACCAAAGTGAGCAGTAATCAGTTTCTTTCTTTAAATATTAAACTTCTCTCCACTCATGTTGGGCACAATTAGTGTAGTTAGTTATTGTTTTCCTTATTATCTATTTTATAGAAATCATTCTTTAATAAGCCTGTGCTTACTGAAGAATACATACTAAAGGTTTCTTGCCTTTCCAGTTTTATGATATGTGACCTTTTTCAGTGTTCATTTGAAAAATTATTTCAAGGTTTTTGCATTCATTCAAAGAAAATACTACACCACTGGGTATGGGTATGTGATAGAAATTTCTTTTTTAAATGTTTTCAATTAACTATAGTTGTCATCCAATGTTATATTAGTTTCAGGCATACAACGTAGTAATTTAACTTCTCTATATGTTATGCTATGCTCTCTACAAGTATAGCTATTATCTATCAGCATACACTGGATTTATAATATCATTAACTCCATTCTCTGTGTTGTAACTTCCATTTCCGTGACTTATTCATTCCATGGCTGGGAGCCTGCATCTTCCATTCTCTTTCATCCAGTTTTTCCAAGCTCCCACCTTTCTTTCTTCTGGCAACCAACAGTTTGTTCTCTGCATTTATAGGTTTGATTTCATTTTCTCTTTGTTCACCTGTTTTGCTGTTTTGTTTTGTTTTAGTTTCCACACATGGATGAAATTGCATGGTGGTTTTCCTTCTAAGACTGACTTACTCCACTTAGCTTAATACACTCTAGGTCCATCCATGTTGTAAAAAAAAAAAAAATATATGAGGATCGCCTGGGTGGCTCAGTCAGTTAAGCATCTGCCTCCAGCCCAGGTCACAATCCCAGGGTCCTAGGATTAAGTCCCACATTGGGTTCCTCGCTCAGCGGGGATCCTGTTCTCCCTCTGCTGTTGTCCCTGCTTGTGCCCACTCTCTCTACCACTCTTTCTTTCTCTGACAAATGAATAAATAAGATCCTTTAAAAATGGTGTAATCTCATTCTTGTTTATGGCTGTGTAATTATGTGAAATAACTTCTGAATGTTATGTCTCACTGATACCAAATACCTAGCTGTTTTTTTTTAATTTAATTTAATTTTTATTTCACCAGAGTCAACATACAATGTTATTTTAGTTTCTGGTGCACAATAGAGTAATTTTAAAAATCTATATATTACTCAGTGCTAAAGGTGACTGTACTATTATCAGAATGTATATGGAGATGAATGAAACTGAAAACACAATGGTAGAAAATCTCTGCAATGCAACAAAAGCTGTTCTAAGAGGAAAATTTATAGCAATACGAGCCTATATCCAGAAGCAAGAAAAATCTCAAATAAGTAGCCTCAACTTACACTTAAAGGAGCTAGGAAAAGAAGAATATACAAGATGACAAAGTAGTAGACAAAAGTAAATAACAAAGACTACAGCAGAAATAAATGAAATATAAACTAAAAACAATAGAACACACCAATGAAACCAGCAGATGGTTCTTTGAAAGATCAAAGAAAAGTTTTACAAAGTTGATAAACCTCTAGCCAGACTCACAAAAATTGATCTACAAAACATCTACAAAATTGATAAACCTCCAGCCAGACTCATAAAAGAAGAGAAAGGACTCAAATAAACAAAATCAGAAATAAAAGAGGAAAAATAAAAACCATCACCAGAGAAATACAAATATTTATATGATAGTGCTATGAAAATTATATGCCAACTAATTAAACAACTTAGAAGAAGTTGGTAAATTCCTAGAAACATGTAACCTTTCAGTTGAATCAGAAACAAATAGAAAAATTAAATTGATCAGTTACCAGCAATGAAATTGTATCACTAATTAAAAAAAAAAAAACTCCAAACAAATAAGTGTCCAGGACTAGATGACTTCAAAAGTGAATTCTACCAAACAATTAAAATAGAGATAATACATATTCTTTTCAAACTAGTCCATAAATAGAAAAGGAAAAAAAGTTCCAAATTCGTTCTATGAGGCCAACATTATCCTGACACCAAAACCAGATAAACCTCAAAAAAAGAAAACTATGGGCCAATATCTCCAATAAACATAGATGGAAAAATTCTCAACAAAATGTTAACAAACTGAATCCAACAATTCATTAAAAGATCATTCAAAGTTATCAATGAGATTAATTCTTGTTCTGCAAGTATGGTTTGTTATTCACAAATCAATTAATGTAAAAAATCACATCAATAAGGGAAAGGATAACAACCATAAGATTATTTGAATACATGTAAAAGAACATTTGACAAAATAAAGTATACATTCATGATAAAAACCCTCAACAAGGCAGGGTTGAGAGGGAACATACCTCAATATAATAAAAGCCATATATGAAAAAAACACAGTTAACATCATGCTCATGATGAAAAACTGAGATCTCTCTCGCTTACATCAACAAGAAAAGGATGTCCACTGTTACCACTTTTATTCAACATAATACTGCAAAACCACTGTTACCACTTTTATTCAGCTTAGTAACCAAGTCCAAGCTACAGCAATCAGACAACAGAAAGGAATAAAAGACATCTGCATTGTTAAGGAACAAGTAAAAGTTTCACTATTTGCAGATGACATGATACTCTATATACAAAACCCAAAACACTCCACAAAAAACTACAAAAACTGATAGATGAATTCAGTAATATCACAGGATACAACATCAATATACAGAAATCTTTGCATTTCTATACATTAACAAGCAATAGAAAGAGAAATTAAGAAAATGTTTCCACTTACAATGGCACCAAAAAATAATTAAATACCTAGGAATGAACTTAAACAATGATGAAATGCCTGTACTCTGAAAACTATAAAATACTCATGAAAAAATTGAACCTGACATCAACAAATAGAAAGGTAGTCTATGCTCATGATTAGAATAGATATTGTTGAAACGTCCACACTACACAAAGGAATCTACAAATTTAATGCAATCCCTAACAAAATACGAGCAACACTTTTCACAGGACTAGAAAAAATCAATCTTAAAATTTGTATGGAACCACAAGAGATTCCTAATGGTCCAAACAATCTTGAAATATAAAAAGAAAGCTGGATTTCAAGTTATGTTACAATGCTGTAGTATACAAAACAATATGGTACTGGCACAAAAACAAGCACATATTTTTTTTTATATTTATTTACTAATTTTAGAGAAAGAGAGAGAGCAAGAGCACAGGAAGGAGGGGCATACAGAGAGAGAGAGAGAGAGAGTGAGAGTACTAAGTGGATTCCATGTTGAGCATGGAGCCTGATGCAGGGCTGGACCCCATGACCCTGAGATCATGACCTGAGTCAAAACCAAGAGTCAGAAGTTTAGCCTAAGTGTGCCACCCAAGCTCCTCATAAAGTAGACACATAAATTGATGAAACAGAATAGAAAACCCAGAAACTAACCCATAATTATATTGTCAATTAATGTTTGACAAAAGAAGCAAGAATATGAAATGGGAAAATGACTATCTCTTCAATAAATGGTATTTGGAAAACTGGACAGCAACACCCAGGGGAATGAAACTGGACCACTTTCTTAAACCACACACACACACACACACACACACACTCCTCAAAATGGATTAATGGACTAAATGTAGGATGCAAAACCATAAAAATCCTGGAAGATACACACACAGAACTTCTTTGACATAGGCTGTAGCGAATTCTTACTAGATATTTTACTTGAGACAAGGGAAATAAAAGTAAAAATAAACCACCAGGACTACATCAAAATAAGGAGCTTTAGCACAATGAAGAAAAAAAATCAACAAAACAAAGACAACCTGCTGAATGGAAGATATCTGCAAATGACATATCTGATAAAGGGGTATTATCTAAAATATGTATACAACTCAACAACAAATAAAGGAATAGTCCAATTAAAATGGGCAGAAGACATGAACAGACCTTTCTCCAAAGAAGACATCCAGATGGCCAACAGACGCATGAATACATGTTCAACATCATTCATCATCATCAGGGAAGTGCAAATAAAAACTACAATGAGATATCATAACTCCCAGAATCACTAAAATCATAAACACAGGAAACAACAAGCGTTGGCAAGGATGTGGAGAAAAAGGAACTCTTTCACTATTTGTGTGAATGTAAACTGGTAAAGCCACTGTGGAAAAAACTATGCAGGCTCCTCAAAAAGTTAATAGCACTACTCTAAAATCCAGTTTTTTGCACTGGTGGATATTTACCCAAAGAAAACAAAAACACTAATTCAAAGAAATATAATATAACCGTGTTTAGTGTAGCATTATTTACAATTGCCAAACCACTGAAACAGCTGAAGTGTCCATCAACAGATAATGGACAAAGGAGACATGGTATATAGATACAATGAAATATTTATCAGACATTAAACAGAACAAAATCTTATCATTTGTAACAATATGGATGGAGCTACTAAGTATAATTTTAAGTGAAATAAGTCAAACCAAATAACATATTGTCTAAGCTATATGTGGAATTTAAGAAACAAAGAAAATGAGCAAATGGAAAAAAGAGAGAGAGAAGCCAAGAAACAGATTCTTAACTATTGAGAAAAAACTGATGGTTACCAGAGGGAAGCTGGGTATAGGGATGATTGAAGTAGATGATGGAGATTAATGACAACATTTACCATGTTGAACACTAAGCACTGTATAGAATTGTTGAATCACTATATTATACACCTAAAAGTAATATAACATTACATATTAATTATACTGGATTTAAATAAAACCTGAATAAAAAAGATAAGTATACTCTTGATGTAAGTGGTTGTTAAAGTCTCCTACTGTTATGATTTTACTATGGATTCCTTCCTCTCTATTTGTTATTAACTGCTTTACGTATTTGGGTGTTCCCATGTTGGGTGCAAAAATATTTTCAATAGTTTTATCTTCCTGTTGGATTGTTCCATTTATGATAAGTTTTGTTCTTTGTCTTTTATTAGTCATTTTAAAGTTTATTTTTCCAGTATAAATAGTACTACCCCAACTTTCTTTCCACATCTATTTGCATGTTAAATACTTCTCCAACCTTTCACTTTCAATCTGCATATTTCTTTAGGTCTGAAGTGAATCTCTTGTAGACAGCATATAGATGATTCTTGTTTTTGTTTGTCTGTTTTATCCATTCCATGACCCTATGTCTTCTGGTAGGAGCATTTAGTTTATTTACACTGAAAGTTATTATTGATATGGTATACATTTTTTGCCATTTTGTTACTTGTTTTATGGTTGTTTTTGTAATTCTTCTCCGCTCCTTTCTTCTTTTTCTCTCCTCTCATGATTATTTGACCTTCTTTAGTGATATACTTGGATTACTGTCTCTTGATTATTTTTGCATATTCCTTACTGGTTTTTGATTTGTGGTTACCGTTATGTTTGTATATAACATCTTTTGCATATAGGCTTTCATATTAAGTAGATGGTCACTTAAGTTTGAACCCATAATTTACTCCCCCCCTCCACGTTTTAGGTGTATGGTGTCATTATTTATTTATTTATTTATTTTATTTTGTGAGTCCCTTGATTGATTTTTACAAATGTACTTATTTTGAGTGCTTTTGTGCTTCCCGCTTTTCTTCCTCCTACTTAAGGTGTCTCTTTTCTACTCAAAGAGACACCTTTGAATTTCTTGTACGGCTAGTTTAGTAGTCATGAATATCTTTATCTTCTGTTTTTCTTGGAAACTCTATCTCTCCTTTTCTTCTGAATGATAGTCTTGCTGGATAGACTATTCTTGGCTGGTTTCTTTGTTTGTTTGTTTATCATTCATCACTTTGGATATATCATGCCACTCCCCTCTGACCCACAAAGTTTCTCCTGAAAAATCAACTGTTAGCTTTATGGGATTTCCCTTCATATGTAACTGCTTTCTTTTATCTTGCTGCTTTTAAAATTCTCTCTTTATCACTACTTTTTGTCATTTTAATTACTATGTGTTTTGTTGTGGAACTCCCTGGGTTGATTTTGTCCAAGAATATCTGTGTCTCCTGGATCTGGATTTGTTTCCTTCCCCTAATTCAGCTATTATTTCTTTATGTAAATTTTCTGTCTGCTTTCCTCTCTTTTCTCCTTCTGGAATCCCTATAACGTAAATGTTATTATACTTGATGGTGTAGCTTCATTCTTTTTTTTTTTTTTCCCTCTCACCTGCTCATCTTGACTCCTTTGCATTACTCTGTCCTTTAGGTCACTACTCTGTTTTTCTGCTTTGTCTCACTTACTATTTATTCTATCTACTGTATTATTAACTTCATTTTTGAGTTATTCATCTCTCATTGGCTCTTTTTTTTGTTTTCCATGTCTTTGTTAACATCTCACTAATGCCCTCGACTTCTTTCTCCAGTTGAGTGAGTATATTTATGATCATTACTTTAAATTCCCTATCAGGAATATTATATGTATTTCAGTTAGGTCTCTTGCTGTGTTTTTTATCCTGTTCCTTCACTTGGGACATATTTTTCTGTCTCCTCATTTTGTCTAACTCTCTTTGTCTATTTATGTGTGTTAGGAAAGTCTACTATGTCTCCTGCTCTTGAAAGTAATGGCTTTACCAAGAAGGGAACCTGTAGTGCCATGTGATGTTTTTCCTCTCATTCAACATACCCGGGGGCTTCAGAGAGTATGTTCTATGTGCTTTGCTTATGGCCTGCTATTTTGGCCTGGCTATTTTTTCCTTCAGTCAAGTCACCTACAGAGGCTCTCCTTGTCTGTTTTGGGCGGTTTTTGGTCTCCAGCCAGGGTGGGATGTGCAATTTTAACAAGGTGCATGCAAGTCTGCATATGAAATGAGACCTATGGTGGCAGCAGTGGGGACAGGGAGGCCAGAGTAGATCTACAAAGCACACAAAGTAGGAGTACACAATTTAGGCCAAGTTCTCCTTGGGCTTCCACACGGCTCACCACTGTCACTGCTGCTGCTGCCTGGATCAAGGCCCCACAAAATGCATGGGTCAGGAGATATAGTGTTGACAAGGTTTACATAGGTCTTCTGGGGGAGGGGACCTGCAGTGGGGGGACTGAGGCAAGCTGAGCCGGAGGTGGAGGGGCATGGTGTAAGCAAGTTAGGTAGTGGATGCTAGTCCTACACTGGTTCTTACAGGGGGATATGTGTTTATGCTGTGGGACAGGAAAAGGATAAGATGCCTAGCAGTTATTTTGTTCCTAGAGAATTCCCTCAGCAATCCCTGCCCCTCCAGGATATTCTCCACATTTAGTAAACTACTTTTTTCCTATATGTCCCAGGTGTTTTCTAAACCTCTACTTCTATGCTGTAACTCCATGGGTTGTAGTTGTGCTATCTCTTTAAGGGTGGGGACTCAACTTCCTATCACCCTCTGTGTTCTCCTAGTGCCAAGCCTTCTGATTTTTAAAATCCCAGGCTTCAAATTCTGCTGGTTGTAAGAACACTCTCACTTTTAAAGTCAAATATTTTGAGGTTTCATCTTCCCTTAGTGGGTTCCCTGGTAGGATATTCTGTTTCTTCCCCACTCCACGCCTGTGGCTTCCTTCTCCCCAGGGAGAACAAAGGTCTATTTCGCCCCCCAGAGTGTCTACACCCTTCCTTTCTTCTTTGATATGACATATTCTCTAATTTTAGCTGTGGAATTTGTTCTTCCAGTCTGTGTTGTTGTCTGAACTATTTATGCTGATATGAATATTCTCTAGATGTATCCATGGAACAAGGAGAATTTAGGGTCCTCTTACACTGCTATCTTCCTTGTGATGACTTATTATCCTTTTTGCTTCCTTCATACTTTTTCAGTTAGACAATGGATTAGACCCTTGCTACTCAAAATAAGGTAAATATCACCTAGGTTGTCTGCAACGTAGAACCTTAGGCTCTATTCCAAACATACCAAATTAGAGTCTGCATTTTAGGGTTCATTCATATGTAAATTAAAATTTAAAAAGTACGGGTGGATCAGTGTCTAGTTTATGTTAGATGCTGAAATAAACAATAGAATGAATACAATAAAATATAACAAATGGATATTAGAAATTGTGTAATATTGGTTTTAATTTAATTTATATAACAAACAAATGTTGGAATAATTTTTAACTTAAAAAAAAAACTTTAAACATTCAGAAAAAGAATAGATTATTTCCAGAGATAAGTTTTAGTTTTGCATAAAAGAAAATTGAATGAATCGTAAATATAGTATGGATTTAAGTTTACAAGTTATATTATCAAATAACATCATCTGATTAATTTTTTGAAAAAAAGATACAACTGTGGAATAAATAATTACAAGGTAGATATATTGTAACCAAACCTAAGTCGGTTTACCTGATGCTCAGCAAAGCCAATCACTGAGACATCAGTTATGTAGCAAGGAAGAGCTTTATTTGAGAGGCAACTAAATGAGAAGATAGTAAGGCAAGCCTCAAATCTGCCTTCCCAAAATGGGAGAGAAAAATATTTTTTGGTTTTGTTTTGTTTTGTTTTGTTTTGTTTTTATAATCATGGGGTTGAGTTACATACATCTTGATGAAAATGGTGGGGGGAATTTTCATGAGGGAAGATGGAGCATGTTCATTGAACAAAAACATATATATGACATATATCCCATGTTCACGTTGGTGTGGAGACTTAACATTCGAAGGAGGAAACATTCAGCCCCTGATATGAGAAAAATATAATGGGAGAAGGAGAAGGGCTTTGGGCATGCCCTGTGAGGTGATATAAACTGGATGGGGTCTTGGGATCATTATTTCTGGTAAGCAGTGCAAGAACTTGTTTATTCATGGCCTGGAACTATACCAGTTGACCTTGAGCCTGGGTTTCTGCAGAGACAGCTAGGATATTTACTATTGAAATATGAAAACAAACTTTAGCTGATTAGAGAGAAAGAGTTCTCTGAAAAACAAGCTCTCAATTTTTTGCTAGTTTCAATCTCATTATCCCTATGGTGTGTGATTTCATTCCCTATAAGTGAAGTTATGATCATTTTGATATACTGCAAGCTCCACTCAAGTATGTAACCAAACACTTTCTCTGCTTTTTCTGTTGTGGTCTGTGTATAATTCCTGAGTCTGGCTCCTTCTTTCTCCATAGGGATCAAAATTATAGCATGGAACTGACAGAAGGGGAAGAAGACAAGTTTTATAAATAAAGATTGATTCAGATAATTAAGTAGGTGATAAAACGGAACAACAAATGGACAGTAATTGCTTGAGCTATCAGTAGAGTAATTTATTATTATTTTAGAAAATACACAGGTAAATCTGATCCACTTGAAACCCTTAACAGATTAAATGTGAGCATCTGTTCCAGTGTAAATAAGTGAATAAAACCAATATGTTAAAATTATGTGAAATATTATTTGTATTAGCAAGGTGTATTTAAAATAAACAAGGTCTAAAAATTTCAACTTGTCGTGTTTCTTGTCCAACACTCTTAATCAAATAGAATAACTGGGACACACAATTAACAAAATACAATATATTTTTATAAAATGGTGATTTTTAAAGAAACTTTTAAATTCGCCTCTTTAAAAGTAATTGGCACAGACTGATTGAAGCTGGTAAGGCCTTCTGGATTAGCTTTAAGTCTTCGGTGACAGCTGGAGTTCAGATCAGTCTTCTATGTTTTGTAAATGATATGTTATCTAGAATTAAAATCAGCATTTTGCCTTATGGGCCTTCTTAGGAACCACTTAGAAAATATATACACACATATTTTAAAATGGAGTTCTGTGGAATGATGATTGTCAGTTTTGTTTTAAGAAATTATAATCCTATGTAACTCTTTTTTTTTATCTTAGGGAAATTATTGTGAGTAGCAGGAAAATTAGAGAATAATATGCTGATGACATTGCAACAATATAAATCCATGTCTTTCTTCCTCTAGCTTTCTCATTCAAATTCTCTATTCCTGTCAGTGATTCTCCAGTTTTAGCTTACTCTAGAATCATCTGAGGAGATTGGTAAAATGCATTTTGCTGGGCCCAAGTAGGTCTCAGTGAGGCTCAGAAATCTCCATTTGAAAATGACAAACCCCTTAGGCAATTGTGATGCTACGTAGGATCTTTTGAGGGGCATTTCTCTAAAATATTAATATCTTCTTTTTTCTTACAGGTAAAAGTCTTAGGGAAGGACATTTTTTTAAACTCTATGTAATTGCCTTGGATTCTATAACACACATTGGAATGTTTATGATTTAGAAGTGTCATGGACTTCCTAAAATATGTTTTATTTAAGGCCATAATGTCTGTTTTATACAGAAATCAGTATTAAAACAATCATTTTTACTGATCTCAAATAAGTTAAAAACATCTGAACAATCATTTTTACTGATCTCAAATAAGTAGAAAATATCTGAAAACTTTTAAGGGAATTATTATTAGACTGCAAATGTAAAACACTATTAGTTGTTTCAGTGCCTTATATACATGTTAAAAATAAATGCTCAAACACAGTTTAATGACTCAAGAGTTCATGACAATTTTTCCCTGATAATATTGGTGTCTTTAGTAAGATTCATGATGCTAATTCTGGAATGCATGAAGCAACAACAACAACAAGAAAACAAGAACTGAGAATTATCTACCAGTGGGTTAGTGCAAAATTCATATTAGTTGTTCAGGAAAAAATCAGAGGCATAATTACATATTGTAAATATGCCTTTATATGTTCTGATTTCTAAACTGCTAAGCAATGAAGATTTTATGACTTCTTAGAGACTGTCCCACACAAAACACACATATAAAGCTGTTTTGGAAATGTCCTCGTACAGTTTCACCTCATTTCTTCTTTTGGACTCTTTTCTTCTTGCCGTTTAAACTTTAGAAATAAATGTGGACCTCTTGTCTTTATTTTATGAACACTTCCTTTGACAGTCACACCTGTTTGGTAAACATTGTAAAGTTTTGATCCCTTGAAATATTAAGGGCTAGATACTTTTTTTTTTTTTTTTTTTTAGTTTGAATTTCTGGGAAAGCTCGGGGTTAAATTAAAAAAAAAATTAGGGCATCTGGGTGGCTCAGTGGGTTAAGCCTCTGCCTTCAGCTCAGGTCATGATCCCAGGGTCCTGGGATCAGCCCCACATAGGGCTCTCTGCTCAGCAGAGAGCCTGCTTCCTCCTCTCTCTCTCTCTCTCTGCCTGCTTCTCTGCCTACTTGTGATTTCTGTCTGTCAAATAAATAAATAAAATCTTTTTAAAAAATTTACTCCGTAATTGGTTACTAAAAATCTTTGTAAAATGTGGTCATCTGTTTTCTGGTTCTAGAGCACTCTGTATGTGTAAAGTAAGTGTACCTGTATGTCTTTGTTAGTAGAATGTCTTATAGGACCATCTGAACATTAATAAGCCATGTGTAACACTATATATTTAGAAGGAGTAAGATGATGGGCTAATTTCATACTGACCCTAGAGCTGCAGAGTTCTGACCAAATTGTGTATTTGTGTATGCTACTGGTTTGCTCAAAGTTCTGAGAATTTGAAATATGTCTTATTAATATTTTTGAAAACCAATAATAGAGAGGAGTTGTGTGAAAGAGACAAAAAGAGAAACAAATATTGAGCTCGAAGCATTCATTTCTTTATTCCAAGTCTGGAGTAGGAAATTTACTTATCTGTGGATATCCTAAGGAAAATATATGCAAAATTAAACATTTCACGGAGGTGAAAGACCTATATTCTGAAAACTATAAAATACTGATCAAAAAAAAATTGAAGATGACAAAAAAATGAAGGAAAAATTCCATGCTCCTGGATTGGAAGAACAGATATTATTAAAATGTCTATGTTCTCCAAATAATGCACCTTTAATGCAATCCCTATCAAAATACTACATTATTCACAACATTATATCAAACACTCCTAAAATTTGTACGGAACCACAAAAGACCCAGAGTAGCCAAAGCAACCTTAAAAAAGGAAAAAAAAAATGGGAAGCATCATGGTTCTGGAATTCAAGCTATATTACAAAGCTGTAGGATCAAGACAGTATGATATAGGCACAAAAACAAGCACATAGATCAGTGGGACAGATTAGAAAACCCAGAAATGAACCCACAACTATATGGTCAGTTAATCTTCCACAGAGTAGGAGGAATATGCAATCGAAAAAAGACAGTCTCTTCAACAAATGGCTTTTGGAAAATTAGACAGTAATGTGATGAAACTAAATGACAACTTACAGAACGGGAGAAGATATTTGTACATGCCATATCTGATAAAGGGTTAGTATCTAAAATCTGTAAAGAACTTATCAAACTCAACACCCCCAAAACAAATAATCCAATTAAAAATGGGCAGAAGACATGAATAGACATTTTTCCAAAGAAGACATTCAGATGGCTAACAGAAACATGAAAAGGTGCTCAACATCACTCGTCATCATCTGGGAAATACATGTCAAAAACTACAATGAGATATCACTTCTCACCTGTGAAATGGCTAAACTCAACAACACAGGAAAGATCCCAAATGTCTATTGATTTATGGATGGATAAGAAGATGTGAGTCATATATATACATATACAGTTTGTACATTTATGTATCACTTTTATTTTCTTTTGAAGACCTTATTGTTTTATTTCAAGTTTTTATTTTATGTATATGTATTATTATGTTTTATGTATATGTATTATTTTATATTTATGTATTATTATTTTATGTATATATATACATAAATATATCATAGTTTAGATAGATCAATAGATAGATGATAGATAGATAAGTGATTGATTGATAGATGACTGATAGATACAATAAATTAGATAGATAGATCTATCTAATGGAATATTACTCAACCATCAAAAAGAATGGAATTTTGTCATTTGTAACATAATGGATGGAGCTTGAGTCTATTATACTAAGTGAAATAAGTCAGTTAAAGAAAGACATATACCATATGAGTTCACTCATATGTGGATTTTAAGGCAAAATAAAAAGAATAATGTGCTAGGGGAAGGGAAAAAAAGAGAGAAGGAAGGAAAACTTAATATAATCTTAACTATGGAGAACAAACTGACAGTGTGTTGTGGAGGGTTGTGTCAGAGAATGGGCTAAATGGGTGATGGGTATTAAGGATGACACTTGTAGTGATAAGCACTGGGTAATATACATAAGTGATGAATAACTAAATTCTACACTTGAAACTAATTTTACCATATATTTTAACTAACTAGAATTTAAATAAAAACTTGAAATAAAACAATAAGGTCTTCAAAAGAAAATAAAAGTGATACATAAATGTACAAACTGTATTTATACAGTGGTTTTCCAGGGATTCACAGCAAGGATATCTACCCATGTCATGATTTAAAATTGGATTTGTTTCCAATCCATTGTACCTAAACTTAGACACCAAGAAAAATATTTATCATTACTCAAGCAAACACAATTTAGTTGTAAATTTCATTATCAAGAAACAGTCTTATGAAATTCTGTAATCTCCTGGTTAACAGCCACATAATACAAAATATCCTCTAAAGATATTTCAGTACTTTAAAATTACCAGTTTCCTAACAATTCATAGTAATCCAGTAATCAAAATGCAAAATACAAACATACATCAAAACCTGTAACCAAAATTAGTTATCTCTAAAACTAGCTACCATTTCTTAATTGCTACATCTTGCTTAAAACTTTAAAAGGTGTGCCAGAACCTTCTATGTGAGTTTAGCAGTTTCTTCCACCCCTTAGGCAATTCACAGATCTCAGGCACATGAGACTTAAAGGCACAGCCCTCGTGTTTGTATTAAATTGGGGCTAGAAAGCAGGTCAGTGATGGAGAAATGGCTCGGATTCTTTAATTATTTCTCCCAAAGAAAGAACAGCAGCCTCAGCCCTCTCCACTTGGTCCACTCTTTCCCAGAGGCCCTTGGGAGGTAGGGAAAAAATAAGAATAACAGTAAGATTTGGGGTTGAATAGGGTATCAAAGCAAGCTGATAATTGTTTTGTTGCCATGGAAAACCTTGGGGCTCTTAGGACCTGGGCCAGAAGCTCAAAGCACAGCCAGAGCTCAGAAACTTCCTTCATGTACAGCTGTGCCTATAAGGACAAGAAAAGCTGCCTGTGCTCTGGGATCACACTTTTGAGAAAAATTATCCCCTAGGCTAATTCACATTGTGTCCAAATCATGGAAATGTTCATCTGTCGTTTCTTTTCCCAAGGCCAGCCACACCTCACACCACAGTCAGGAAAACCAGCCAGCACCTGATGCTGTGTAATTTAGATTATAAACCATTATTTTCATTTAACTTGTACTATTCTATATAAATAAAGTATGTACTTCAAAAAAAAAAAACCTTTAAAAGGTGTGATCTTCTTTCCTAACTAGTTTTACCGAAATTAGTATTTGCCTAATATTTATTCATTTATATATTCAAAATCCCTTCTAATTAATATAGATCTATGGTTGCTGGGATATTTTAACATTTCTTCCCAATAAATACAGAAAAGGAATGCTATTATTTCCTTTCAGTGCATTTTCTAAACAGTCAGCTGCATCTACAGATTGCCTTACTTTTAATTGTTATTGTTATTCTTAGATACTCTGTGTTTGTCCTATATTTCTGTTGTGGTTCTCTTTAACCTTGCATTATGGATTTTTGTCATAATTCTATCCCCATCATTAAGTCACTGCATAAAGCCTGTCTCTTTGGAAACCTTTCCAGGGAAGGCACACATTCATCATTGTCAACTGCATTTCAATTTCTCAAGACACTGCCTAATATTTCATCAATCTGGTATATGTTAAATAAAAAAGAGCCAATTCTGTTTTATAAGTTTATTTTTCTAGGCTAACAGCCACAATATAAGGTAAACTTTTTGGTACTCAATTCATAAGAATCATAACACGTTTTTGAAATTTGTATCAAACTACTCAGTGCTCCAATGACCTATTGGATGACATCATGCCATAATAAAGTTTTACTTCAGCAATTTGTTTCAATCATGTCGTCAAAAGTAGTGACTGTGAGAATTGTTCTAAGAGGACTCTAAGAATGTTTACTGATGCAACCAATACTGTCATTAAAGTTTCTACACTTATATTGATAAGTTGGTTTGCACATTGCAATATGAATACCACTTTTAGAAAGGTGGCAAGCACATAAGCAAGCACATCAATGCACATTTCATTTCTGATCCCTTTTTCTAGGTTGTACTAAATATGGCAATAAAGTAGAATAAAATTTCAATAATTGGTACCCATATCCCTTGTCCAGTGTCTAAGCCAGAAGGGCACACAAATTTGGCTAATAAATAAATTCCACCAGGGTGTGATGAATAATTACTTCAATGTACTGTTGGGTCCCATTGGCTAGGACCTTGTTGAGTATTTTGGCATCCATGTTCATCGAGGATATTGGTCTGTAATTCTCTTTTGATGGGGTAATTGTCTGGTTTTGGGATCAGTGTACTGCTGGTCTCATAGAACAAGTTTGTAAGTTTTCCTTCTGTTTCTATTTTTTGAAGCAGCTTCAGAAGAATCAACATTATTTCTTCTTTAAATGTTTGGTAGAGTTCCCCCAGTAAACCATCTCACCCCGTATTATTGTTTTTTGGGAGGTTTTTTATTACTGTTTCAATTTCTTTGCTGGTTATTGGTCTATTCAGATTGTCTATCTCTTCCTGTTTCAGTCTTGGTAGTTTATGAGTTTCCAGGAAGACACCCATT
Source organism: Martes martes (assembly GCF_963455335.1). Lineage (NCBI taxonomy): Eukaryota > Metazoa > Chordata > Mammalia > Carnivora > Mustelidae > Martes > Martes martes. The sequence continues at coordinate 70,940,285 of NC_137897.1, forward strand.
TCTGTCACAGGGTAGGAAGGGTGGAGTCCTGAATCTGTGGAGAGATATCAGAAGATAAACATAAGGGGGAGGGAGATATCTCCATGTCCCAATGACCCTTAAGGTCAGGAACAGGACAGAGATGCTCACTTTCATCACTCTTGCTCAACATAAGGCTAGAAGTCCTAGCCTCAGTAGTTAGACAGCAAAAAGAAGTAAAAAGCATTCAAATTGGCAAAGATGTAGTCAAACTGTCTCTCTTCACAGATGACATGATAATTTATATGGAAAACCCAAAAGACCACTCCCCCAAATCACTGGAACTCATATAGCAATTCAGCAATGTGGCAGGATACAAAATCAATGTACAGAAATCAGTTGCTTTTCTATACACTAAAATGTAACTGTAGAAAGAGAAATTAGGGAATTGATTCCTTACAACAACACTAAAAAGCATAAGATATCGAGTAATAAACACAACCAAAGTAGTAAAAGATCTATAATCTAGAAACTACAGACCACTTATGAAAGAAATTGAGGAAGACACATAAAGATAGAAAAACATTTCACGCTCATGTATTGGAAGAATAAACATTGTTAAAATGTCTATCCTACACAGAGTAATCTACACTTTCAGTGCAATCCCTATCAAAATACAATTGACATTTTCATAGAGCTACAACAAACAATTTTAAAATTTGTTTGGAACCAGAAAAGACCCCAATTGCCAAGGGAATGTTGAAAAAGAAAAAAAAAAAAAAACAGCGGCATCACATTGCCTGACTTCAAGCTATATTACGAAGTTATGATCACCAAGATAGCATGGTATTGGCACAAAAACAGACATATAAAATCAAAATAGAATCTCCAGAAATGGGCCCTCAACTCTATGGTTGACTAATCTTTGACAAATCAGGAAAAATCTATCCAATGGAAAAAAGACAGTCTCTTCATTAAATGGTGCTGGGAAATTTGGACAGCTACAAACAGAAGAATGACTCTCGACCATTCTCTAACAAAATACACAAAGATAAACTCAAAATGGATGGAAGACCTCAATGTGAGTCAGGAATCCATCAAAATCCTAGAGAACACTGGGAACTCCCTCTTTGACCTTGGCACAGTAATTTCTTTCAAGGTACATATCTAAAGACAAGGGAAACAAAAGCAAGAATGAACTTTTGGGGCTTCATCAAGATTAAAAGCTTCTGCACAACAAAGGAAATAGCCAACAAAATGAAGAGTCAACCAATGGAATGGGGGAAGATATTTACAAATGACATTACAGACAGAGGGTTAGAATCCAAGATATATAAAGATCTTATCAAACTCAACACCCAAAAAACAAATAATCTATTCAATAAATGGGAAGAAGACATGAACACTTTGCCAAAAAAGACATACAAGTGACTAACAGACATATGAAAAAAATGTGCAACATCATTAGCCATCAAGGGAATTCAAATAAAAACAACATTGAGATACCACCTTACACCAGTTCAAATGGCAAAAATTAACAAGGCATCAAACAACAAATGTTGGCAAGAATGTGAAACAAAGGGGACCCTCTTATACTGTTGGCGGGAAGACAAGTTGGTATAGAAATTCTGGAAAACAGTATGGAGGTTCCTCAAGATGCTGCAAATAGATCTACCCTACTATTCAGCAATTGCAGTACTTGGTATTTACCACAAAGATAAAGATGTATTGAAAAGAAGGGGCACCTGCATCCCAATGTTCATAGCAGCCATGTCCACAATAGCCAAACTGTGGAAGATGAGATGCCCCTCAAAAGATGAGTGGATAAAGAAGATTTAGTACATATATCCAATGAAATGTTACTCAACCATCAGAAAAGTTAATACCCATCGTCTGCATCAACGTGAGTGGAACTGGAGAGGATTCTGCTAAGTGAAATAAATCAATCAGAGAAGGATGACTATCATATGGTTTCACTCTTATGTGGAATATAAAGAATAGCACAGAGGACAATAAGGGAAGGGAGGGAACACTGAATGGGAAGAAATAATAGAGGGAGAAAAGCCATGAGAGACTATGGACTCTAGGAAACAAGCAGAGTTTCAGAGTGGGGAGGGGATGGGTTTGCCAGATGATAGGTAGTAAGGAGGGCAGGTGTTGTGACGAGCCCTGGGTCTTATAGGCAACTAATGAATGATTAAACACTACATCAAAAACTAACAATGTACTGTATTGTGGCTAACTCAACATAATAAAAATTAAATTAAAAAAGAAGGATGACTTATTTCTTCACCTCTCTCAAATTCCTTAATTCAACAAGAGTTAACTTTATAAGCCATTTATTCAGTCAGAAACCAATGATGATTCTTAAAGATTTATTTATTTATTTATTTGTCAGAGAGAGAGAGAGAGGAGCGAGAGTGAGCACAAGCAGACAGAGTGGCAGGCAGAGGGAGAAGCAGGCTCCCTGCTGAGCAAGGAGCCCGATGTGGGACTTGATCCCAGGGCGCTGGGATCATGACCTGAGCCGAAGGCAGCTGCTTAACCAACTGAGCCACCCAGGCGTCCCACCAAGGATGATTCTTGAAGGCCCATCCAAACCCAACCTCTTATAGGAAAACAATACCTTAGTCTGGAATGCTCTTGTGGGATTACTTATTTTAATTTCCTAAAACCAACTGAATAAGGGGAAAATGGCTTACTCAAGTGCATCAATTAGGTGATCAAGTTAGGACTATAGAGCCCAGGCATCTTGAGTCTCAGCCTAAGACATTTTCTATTTTATTGCCTTTTTTATTGTCACTACAGATGAGAATAGTCACGTAGATGGAAAACCAGATATCCAGTACTTTTTTCTATATACCATTAATTTTCAAGTTTCCCTTGTACAAAGCACATTTACCTTTACTAAATTATATTTTTAAAAATCATGATTGAGGGGCACCTGGGTGGCTCAGTGGGTTAAGCCTCTGCACTTCAGCTCAGGTCATGATCTCAGGGTCCAGGGGTCGAGCCCCGTGTCGGGCTCTCTGCTCCGTGGGGAGTCTGCTTCCGCCTCTCTCTGCCTGCCTCTCTGCCTACTTGTGATCTCTGTCTTTCAAATAAATAAATAAAATCTTTAAAAAAATCTCTATATATTATATATAATATATACATACATTATATAATGTATTTATACAATATAAATTTTACATATTCATATTACATATAGTACTTGCATGTAGTATATAGTCATAAATATTTATATATGCATTATATATATAACATTCATATCTATAATATATATTAAATAAATTTAATAAATATATAAAATATACAAATATATATTTAATATATTATATTTTAAAATACTTCAAAATATGTTTACATATTTAATAATGTTTATTATACATTTATTTATTTATTTATTTATTTGGAGGTAGACATCAAGTATTTTATAGGCCTTTTAATTTTTAGATAAAAAGATCCAAAATAATTTATGAGTCAAATGCTACTATTTATTACTAAGAAACAGCTATTTTTATTTAGGAAGACAGTAAAAGGAAGGGAAATAGGATCTAAAATTTAAATGTTGACTTCTATTTTTTTAAAGATTTATTTTATTTTATTTATTTGAGAGAAAGAGATAATGAGAGAGAGAGAGCAAGAGAGTGGAGAGGTCAGAGAGAGAAGCAGACACCCCGCTGAGCAGGGAGCCCAATGTGGGACTTGATGCCGGGACTCTAGGATCATGGTCTGAGCCGAAGGCAGTTACTTAACCAACTGACCCACCCAGGCGCCCAAGACTTATATTTATTGCTTAAATATTTTGAAATAACAAAATGATAGATTTTAGTAAGAAAAGTAGATGATGCTCTCTGTTTCTGTTATACAAAAATGTGATTGTGTGTGATGTCTTTAATACCATGGTGAATTTAATTATTCAGTATTCAGTACTTTCACTGATGTGAGGGATTATAAAGATTATATTACAGCATTCTTAAAAAGATAGATTAATCTTTTCTTCACAATTAGATGTTCCCAATGTACGGCATTTGTTTAGTCAATGAAGCAAGAAAGAAATGAGATAATAGGACAATTTGTCATTCAAAGCTTAAACAGAATTGAACTTGTGAATTTTATGCTACTGCAGATGAATTTTATTAATAAAATGCAACCTCACAGAGAATTTCAAGAGGAATAGCTATGACTTTAGTAAATGCCAAATATATTTGACTTTCAAATTAATCTACATAGAAGAAAAATTGGCAAATTACCCGATTTTAAATTCTTAAAAGAAGTTCTGCAGGAGCAAAAGAGATGAACTATACTTCTGTGGCATCAAATAAAGTTGTGGTAAAGGAAAATTGTGTGATATTAAGTAGCATAGAGCTTTCCTTTAGAAATAAATATTATATGTACACAGTATGATTTTTTTTCTAATTTTTTATTAGGTTGGTAATACTCCCAAGCCTTAACTGTTGCTTAAAAAAGTAACTTTAAAGAATGTACTCTTCACAAGGCCTCTGTTTGATTGCAATTATTTAACACCATACAGCATTAGGATTCTAGAATGATGTTGAATAAGGCTTGAGAATTTTCCTCAATGGGGGAAAACCGAGAGCTTTTCCTCCATGGTCAGGAACAAGACAAAGATATCTACTCTCACCAATGTTATTTAAAATAGTACTGGAAGTCCTAGCCACAGCAATCAAACAACACAAAGAAATAAAGGGCGGGCAAATCATTAAGGAAGAAGTAAATCTTTCACAATCTGCAGATAGTAACATTCTCTGTCGAACATCCAAAAGACTCCACCAAAATATTTCTAGGACGGATACACAAATTCACTGAAGTCACACAGGATACAAAATCAGTGCATGGAAATCTATTGCATTTGTATACACCAGTAATGAAGCAGCAGAAAGAGAAATTAAGGAATCATTCTCATTTATAATTGCTCCAAAAACATTAAGATACCTAGGACTAAACCTGACCAAAGAACTTTGAAATAACAGCATACTTCACTAACAGTGTTTACATCATTCATAGTTTATTTGTTACCAATCACAGCTAAACCAAACTCTAGTCTTAGAGTGATTAAATTGGTGATTTATGTTAGGTTGGACTGAATAGGATTCTTTCTGTTCATCATTTCCTAAGCCCACCAGTCCAGGTTTTTCCTGTATGACCATTATGATGTTGAGGTATGTTTCCTCTAAACCTACTTTGTTGAGGGTTTTTATCATGAATGGTGGTTGCAGTTTGTCAAATGCTTTTTCTGCATCTATTAAGAGGATTACATGTTTGTTTGTTTTTTCCCGAGTACAATAGAAATTTATTTCTGTGAAGTGAAACAAGCCTAGAAAGAGCTGGTTTAGGGCTATCGAGTAAGACACACTGTCAAGTGTCAAGGATGCAAGGTCCTGTCCACTGCTTTTTTTTTTCTTTTTTTTTATTTATTTCTTTACAGAATAACAGAATTCATTATTTATGCACCACACCCAGTGCTCCATGCAATATGTGTCCTCCAAAATATCCACCACCTGGCTCCCCCAACCTCCCAACCCCACCCCTTCAAAACCCTCAGATTGTTTTTCAGGGTCCATAGTCTCTCATGGTTCATCTCCCCTTCCAATTTCTCTCAACTCCCTTCTCCTCTCCATCTACCCTTGTCCTCCATGTTATTCGTTATGCTTGACAAATAAGTGAAACCATGTGATAATTGACTCTCTCTGCTTGACTTATCTCATTCAGCATAATCTCTTCCAGTCCCATCCATGTTGATATAAAAGTTGGGTATTCATCCTTTCTGATGGAGGCATAATACTCCATAGTGTATATGGACCACATCTTCCTTATCCATTCATCCATTGAAGGGCATCTTGGTTCTTTCCACAGTTTGGCGACCGTGGCCATTGCTGCTATAAACATTGGGGTACAGATGGCCCTTCTTTTCACTACATCTGTATCTTTGGGGTAAATACCCAGCAGTGCAATTGCAGGGTCATAGGGAAGCTCTATTTTTAATTTCTTGAGGAATCTCCACACTGTTCTCCAAAGTGGCTGAACCAAATTGCATTCCCACCAACAGTGTAAGAGGGTTCCCCTTTCTCCACATCCTCCCCAACACACGTTGTTTCCTGTCTTGCTAATTTTGGCCATTCTAACTGGTGTAAGGTGGTATCTCAATGTGGTTTTAATTTGAATCTCCCTGATGGCTAGTGATGATGAACATTTTTTCATGTGTCTGGTAGCCATTTGTATGTCTTCATTGGAGAAGTGTCTGTTCATATCTTTTGCCCATTTTTTGATATGATAATCTGTTTTGTGTGTTTTGAGTTTGAGAAGTTCTTTATAGATCCTGGATATCAACCTTTTGTCTGTACTGTCATTTGCAAATATCTTCTCCCATTCTGTTGCCTCATTGTTTTGTTGACTGTTTCCTTTGCTGTGCAGAAGCTTTTGATCTTGATGAAGTCCCAAAAGTTCATTTTCGCTTTTGTTTCCTTTGCCTTTGGAGACATATCTTGAAAGAAGTTGCTGTGGCTGATGTTGAAGAGCTTACTACTGCCTATGTTCTCCTCTAGGATTCTGATGGATTCCTGTCTCATGTTGAGGTCTTTTATTCATTTCGAGTTTATCTTTGTGTACGGTGTAAGAGAATGGTCGAGTTTCTTTCTTCTACATATAGCTGTCCAGTTTTCCCAGCACCATTTATTGAAGAGACTGTCTTTTTTCCACTGGATATTTTTTCCTGTTTTGTCAAAGATTATTTGACCCTAGAGTTGAGGGTCCATATCTGGGCTCTCTACTCTGTTCCACTGGCCCATGTGTCTGTTTTTATGCCAGTACCATGCTGTCTTGGTGATCAAAGCTTTGTAGTAAAGCTTGAAATCAGGTAACGTGATGCCCCTGGTTTTGTTTTTCTTTTTCAACATTTCCTTAGCAATTCGGGGTCTCTTCTGATTCCATAAAAATTTTAGGATTATTTGATCCAGCTCCTTGAAAAATACTGGTGGAATTTTGATCAGAATGGCAATTAAATTATAGATTTCTCTAGGCAGTATAGACATTTTAACAATGTTTATTCTTCCGATCCAAGAGCACGGAATGGTCTTCCATCTTTTTGTGTCTTCTTCAATTTCTTTTAGGAGTCTTCTGTAGTTCCTCGAGTACAGATCCTTTACCTCTTTGGTTAGGTTTATTCCCAGGTATCCTATGGTTCTTGGTGCTATAGTAAATGCAATTGATTCTCTAATGTCCCTTTCTGTATTTTCACTGTTAATGTATAAGAAAGACACTGATTTCTGTACATTTAATTTGTATCCTGCCACATTACGGAATTGCTGTATGAGTTCTAGTTTGGGGGTGGAGTCTTTTGGGTTTTTCTTGTAAAGTGTCATGTCATCTGCGAAGAGAGAGAGTTTGACTCTTTCATTGCAAATTTGGATACCTTTTATTTCTCTTTGTTGTCTAATTGCAGTTGCTAGGACTTGTAATACTATGTTGAACCAGAGTGGTGAGAGTGGACATCCTTGTCGTGTTCCTGATCTGAACTGGAAGGCTGCAAGCTTTTTCCCATTGAGGATGATATTTGCTGTGGGTTTTTCATAGATGGATTTTATGAAGTTCAAGAATGTTCCCTCTATCCCTATACTTTGAAGTGTTTTAATCAGGAACGGATGCTGGATTTTGTCAAATGCTTTTTCTGCATCAATTGAGAGGACCATGTGGTTCTTCTCTCTTCTCTTATTGATTTGTCCTATCACATTGATTGATTTGCAAATGTTGAACCATCCTTGTAACCCAAGGATGAATCCCACCTGGTCATGGAGGATAATCTTTTTAATGTGCTGTTGAATCCTGTTTGCTAAGATCTTGTTGAGAATCTTAGCATCCATATTCATCAGTGATATTGGTCTGAAATTCTCCTTTTTGGTGGCATCTTTGCCTGGTTTGGGGATCAGGGTAGTGCTGGCTTCATAAAAAGAGTCTGGAAATTTTTCTTCTGCTTCAATTTTTTGAAACAGCTTCAGGAGAGTAGGTGTTATTTCTTCCTTGAAAGGTTGGTAGAATTACCCATGGAATCCATCAGGTCCTGGTCTCTTGTTTTCTGGGAGGTTTTTGATCACTGCTTCAATCTCATTACTAGATATTGGTCTATTCAGGTTGTCAGTTTCTTCCTGGTTCAATTTTGGGAGTTTATAGTTTTCCAGGAATGCATCCATTTCATCTAGGTTGCTTAACTTATTGACATATAACTGTTGATAATAACTTCTGAGGGTTGTCTATTTCCTTGGAGTTAGTTGTGATCTCAACCTTTTCATTCATAATTTTATTAATTTGAGCTTTCTCTCTTTTCTTTTGGAATACTATGGCCAATTGTTTATTGATTTTATTGATTCAAAAAACCAGCTGTAGTTTCATTGATATCTTCTACTGTATCTCTAGTTTCTATCTCATTGATTTCTGCTCTTATCTTGATTATTTCCCTTCTTGTGTGTGGAGTTCACTTAATTTGTTGTTGATTCTCTAGTTCTTTAAGGTGTAGAGACAGCTGATGTATTCTGGGTTTTCAATTTTTTTGAGGGAGGCTTGGATGGCTATGTATTTCTCCCTTTGGACCGCCTTTGCTGTATCCCATAGGTTTTGGGCTGAAGTGTCTTCATTCTCATTGGTTTCCATGAATTGTTTAAGTTCTTCTTTGATCTCCTGGTTGATCCAAGCATTCTTAAGAAAGGTGGTCTTTAGCTTCCAGGTGTTCGAGTTCTTTCCAAACTTTTCCTTGTAATTGAGCTCCAGTTTCAAAGCATTGTGATCTGAGAATATGCAGGGAATAATGTCAGTCTTTAGTATTGGTTGAGTCCTGATTTGTGAACAAGTATGTGGTCTATTCTGGAGAAGGTTCCATGTGCACTTGAGAAGAATGTGTATTCTATTGTTTTAGGGTGGAATGTTCTGTATGTATCTATGAGATCCATCTGGTCCAATGTGTGGTTCAATGCTCTTGTTTCTTTATTGATTTTCTGCTTGCATGATCTGTCTATTACTGAGAGAAGCGTGTTAAGATCTCCTACTATCAATGTATTCATGTCACTATGACTCTTTATCTTGATTAATAGTTTTGTTATGTGATTGGATGCTCCCATATTGGCGGCATAGATATTTACAATTGTTAGATCATCTTGGTGGATAGTCCCTTTAAGGATGATGTAGTGTCCTTCTGTATCTCTGACTACAGTCTTCAATTTAAAATCTAATTTATCTGATATGTGTATCACTACCCGGGCCTTCTTTTGAAGTCCATTGGCATGAAAGATGCTTCTCCATCCCTTCACTTTCAGTCTGGTTGCATCCTTCAGTTCGAAATGGGTCTCTTGTAGACAACATATGGATGGGTCCTGTCGTTTTATCCAATCTGCAACCCTGTGTCATTTTATGAGCGCATTTAGGCCATTCACATTGAGAGTGATTATTGATAGATATGATTTTGTTGACATCGTGTTACCTTTGAGGTCTTTCTTTCTGTAGATTGTCTCCATATATCTGTTCAATGATATTCTTAGGATTTTTCCTCTTTTATAGAACCCCCCTTAATATTTCCTGCAGTGTCGGCTTGGTGGTTGCATAGTCTTTTAAGCCTTGCCGGTCTTGGAAACTCTTTATCTCTCCATCCATTTTGAATGTCAGTCTTGCTGGATAAAGTATTCTTGGCTGCATGTTCTTCTCATTTAGTGCCCTGAATATATCTTGCCAGCCCTTTCTGGCTTGCCAGGTCTCTGTGGACAGGTCTGACGTTATTCTGTTGGGCTTTCCTCTGTATGTAAGGAGCTTCTTTGTCCTAGCTGCTATCAAGAGATCCTGTCTACAATTTTGATTCCTCATTCTTGCTATCAGGTGTCTTGAGGTCTTTCTAGATTCTATAATCTTGGGGGGCTACCGTTCTGCCTCTAGTACATAAACACTGCTTCCATTCGTAAGATTGGGAAAATTTTCATGGAGAATTTGTTCCACTATATCTGCTAGACTTCTATCTTTCTCCTCCCTTTCAGGGATTCCAATAATTCTGACATTGGAATGTTTCATGGTGTCATTTATTTCCCTAATTCTGTTTTTGTGGATTCTAAGCTGTTTGTTCCAGGCTTCCTCCTGATCCTTTCTATCTGTTTGCCCTCCAGATCACTAATTCTATCTTCTGTCTCAGTTACCCTAGCTCTTAGAGAATTTAGATTAGATTGAAACTCATTGAGAACATTGTGAACATCATCCCTGGTGGCTTTCAGTTCTGCCCTAATTAATTCCGTTTTATCATCCATTGCTTTCTCCAACCTAGCTATTGCCTGGATAATTGTTAGCTTGAATTCCCTTTCTGACATATTGTCTATGTCGATAGGTATTAGCTCTGTTGCAGAAGGTCCAGACTCTGAATTTTTCTTCTGTTGGGCATTCCTCCTCCTAGTCATTTTGGTGAGAGATGGCTGAACGGATGTAGCTGGATTTATCGACTGTGGTGCAGTCAAGGTGCACCCTGTAACACTTCTGAGCAATCAATAGTCCCCACCAAAACGAAAGAAAAAAGAAAGAGATATAAAAGAAAAAGAGAGAGAGAGAGAGGAAAAAAAAAAAGAAAGATAAAATAAAAGAGAAGGCTCAGCCCAAATGGGCCCCAAGATAAGATTTATGAGGTAAACAAAGAAAAGGAGACAAATAAAAAACTGACAAAAGTAGATGACAGGAGAAAAAAATATATATATATACACACACAAGACAAAAAAATAGAACCTCGTCAAAAAGAACCCCAAGTACAAGATTTATATACTACCAGGACAAACACAAATACACAGAAAGACTTGTGGAAGAAAAAGATGGGAGAGTGATTATAAGTTCTCAGTGTGGGCAAGGAAGTTTATTTTGATTCTTCCTGGATGTATCTTGATATCTTTCTTAAAGGACTCAACTTTCCTAAGATAAAGGGGGATTAAAAATTGGTTTACCTATAGGGATAGCATTCATTGGGGAAAGGGGATTACCTTGAAGTTTGATTCTCTATGAATATTAAAAAATAAAAATAAAAAAAGAATAAACTAAACTAAACTAAAATAAAATTAAAAAAAATTAAAAAAATAGAAAACCAAGAGAAAAACACGGGTATATGTATCAAAAAGTTCAGGTTAAAAGGTTATTATGGAATTTGATGTACTGGACATCTCACTGTGATGGTCAATAGGTTAAAAAATTACCTATAAAAAAAATGAACCAGAATAGTGGGAACGAGTTAAAAATAAAAGTTGTATCTATGAAGTAGTGGTGGTTGTTCTCTTGCCTTTTTTTTTTTTTTCTTCTGGTTGGATTTCTTGGGGAGGGTCCTGCAGCATGGATTTTCAGGCAGTGTTTCCTGAGTTAAGTCCTCTTGCCCCCCTCAAGGGGATGGGCTCTGAGGAAACCAGTTTTTCAGGCTTTTGTTCTCTGGAGGTGTTGTTGTTTGTTCATTTTTTTTCTCTCTCCTTGACAGCTTTTGATGGTTTTTAGAGGTTTAGAGGAAAGCAAACTGCACCTCCCTCTCAGAGAGAAGCCTCAGTTTGTTCCCCTCTGGGTGCTCCAGAGCACATATATTTCCCCTTGGCCACTGGCAGAGCACGTTCCCAGTCGCGGTGCCTGGGAACACAGGAACTCCTGCTTGTTTCCAAAACCACGACAGTGGCGGCTGTCTGGGCAGCTCCAGACTGCCAAAGAGGTCCCAACCAGCGATAGCACACTGAGATTTTCCTGCTGGCTTGGGCTGGTAGTGCTCAGACTCTCCAGGTCCAAGAGCACCGGGCTGGCGCCTGCACACACCTGTCTCAGGGGTAGGTGTGTGGGACGACTCAGACTCTGATAGCACAGCGTGGCGCACACATGGAGAGTTCAAAACGGCTGTGGTTCTGCCAGCTGATGAGGTTCCCAGCCCCTCACGGGAACCACCACCGAGGCGCTCTCAGGCGTGCTTGCAGCTCAGGGACCAAGACCTAGTTTCTTTGCAGCATTCTCTCTGGCTCAGCACCAAGGGTGGCTGTCCTCGGTTCCAGGACTTAAACCCCTTTCCCTAACTGCCCCTAATTCCCACAATTTCCCCCCACAATCCTTTGCTCTTTTTGAGTGCTTTCAATCAGACTCCAAGTTAATGCTGGTTCCCAGTCGCAGGGCACTATTGTATTGGGGTATTACTTTCCAATGGATCGCTTCTGGTGGCTCCCTCCCCCTTTTGTTTATCTTCCAATATCAGTCCGACATTCCCACTCTGCTTTACATGCCCACTGGCGTCTTCTGCCCCCGTAGAGATACAGACGTGTATAATTCTAATCTCAGGCTGATTTCATGGATGATCGGAATTCTTTGGTAGGTAATCAGTTCACTTTAGGGTACAGGGTGAAATGGCACCTCCTCCTAGTTCCCCGCCATCTTGTCTCAGATTACATGGTTCTTATCCTTTCTTTTATCAATGTGGTGTATCACATTTATTGACTTGCAAATATTGAACCATTCTTGCAAACCAGAAATAAGTCCCATTTCATCATGGTAAATAATTTTTTAGTGTACTTTTGGATTCAGTTTGCTAATATTCATGTAGCCACTTTGGAAAATAGTATGGAGTTTCCTCAAAAAGTTAAAAATAGAATTATGGTACAATCCAGTAATTTGGCTATTAGGTTTTACCCAAAGAATACAAAAATACTAATTCAAAGATATACTTGCACACCAATGTTTATAGCAGCATTTTGTAAAAGAGCTAAATTATTAAAACAGCTCAGTGTCATCCATCAACTGATGAATGGATACAGAATATGTGATACACACACACACACACACACACACACACACACACACATATACACAAGGAATATTACACAGCCATAAAAATGAAATCTTACTATTTGCAACAACATAGAGAGAGCTAGAGAGTATTCTGCAAAGCAAAATAAGTCCATCAGAGAATGACAAATACCATATGATTTCACTTATATGTGGAATTTTAGAAACAGAACAAATGAACAAAGGGATAAAAGAGTGGGAGATAAATGAAGAAATAGACTCATAACTATAGAGAGCAAACTGATGGTCACAAAGATGGAAGTTGGAAGGAGGGAATGGGTTAAATAGGTGATAAGGATTAAGGAGTCCACTTGTGATGAGAACTGGATGGTGTATGGAAATGTTGAATCACTATATTGTGCCAATTTATACTAATATTACACTGTATGTTACTAACTGTAATTTAAATTAAAAAAATTAAAAAGAAACAGTTGAATATTTATGCTTACAAGGTATGACTCACTGAACTGCAAGAATGCCCTGAAATACTCAATATTCTACAGGCAAACCTAACTTGCTACCAGTAAGCAATCAGATACTGATGACGAATAATCCAGTGTCAAATAAGGATAAACTATATTTATGTTAATTAGTAACTTGGTTTACTAATGATTTCAAAGATTTCCAAAAATTATCTTGAAAATAATTTAAATCTGTGTTGTTCATTACAGAGATAATGATCTACTCTCTAAGACTTCTTCTTAGGGGAGGGTTAGTTGTTCTCAAGCACAAATCATGTACCTTGGTCATCCACAAGGCAAGTGCTGGTAATTGTTAGGGCAGCCAAACAACTGCTGCTAGATCATTTTAATGCAGAGTCAACTGAGAGCCTCTGCACATTTAGAAGTTGAGTCAGTCAGCCATCAAGGAAACACCAGAGGAAGTATAGTCATGTTTTCTTCTAAGATTAAACAAAAGTATAAATAAAATCAATATTTATTACTTAATATTGGCTTCAATTTACTATGAATGTATACTTTATTCATTTATTCAAAAGTTATTTTTGGATGAGGTGTAGCTAAGATGGCAGTGGAATAGTACTTTAGGCTCATCTTATCTCTCTAACACAACTGGAAAACTATCAAATCATTGTAAATACCACAGAAATCAACCAGAATGACTGAACAAACTCCATAAATGAAGGAAGAGAAGAAGCCACATCAAAGAAGGTAGGAAGCATGAAAACCTGGTTTGGGGGAGAAACTAATTGTCGGCGCTGCATAGCATGAAGTGATACATGCATCCTGATGCTTATAGCAGCATTATCAAATCATCTGGAAAGAGCCCAAACATCCATCGACGAATGAATAAAGAAGAGGTGATGTGTGTGTGTGTGCCTGTGTGTCTGTGTGTGATTTGAGAGCTTGTCAGAACAGTAGATTTTAAAAATAAACTACTTTTCCTAGTGTTAGGAAATTTTTCCGTCAATTTGTTGCTGCAAACCAAAATCTTAATGTGCTATTATTTAAGAAAACTACTAGACAGAAAATTGAAAAGTCTATTTTCCCTTCAAGGCTACATTCTACAACACTTATAACTCCTTTCTTTTCAAAATAGATTACTACATGGCTATAGGCATTTGTAAATTATTTTCCCCATGAATACCACTGTGTCTTTTGTTCTTATAGGAGAAAAGCTTTTTTTTTCCCCCCATAACCAGTACATGAAATTTTAAGGATATCTATTTATCATATGAAAAAGAGAATTAGGGGCGCCTCGATGGCTCAGTAGGTTAAAGCCTCTGCCATCGGCTCAGGTCATCATGGTCCCGATGTGGGATCAAGCCCTGCATCGGGCTCTCTGCTCAGCAGCGAGCCTGCTTCCTCCTCTCTCTCTGCCTGCCTCTCTGCCTATTTGTGATCTCTGTCTATCAAATAAATAAATGAAATCTTAAAAAAAAAAGAAAAAAGAGAATTAACTTACCATCTTTATCATGCTGGAACTCTGAAATTTTTAGTTTCTATCAATCTGAGCTATCAGTAGATTATGCATTTCCTTCTTGCTAATATACAAATTCTTTAATAAGAGACACCAGGGTTTTATTTTATCTTACCACTGTCCCACATGCAATACCTTATATTGAATGAGTTCTGAGATATTAGGAAGTTTACACAGATGAGCTAGAGATTTTAACAATGTTTTTAGGTCACATACATTGTGAGCACTCAGTTCTTTTACAGGCTTTTGTTTTTGTTGAGTAAGAAATGAGAAGAACACAGATGACTAAGAGTCATCTTAGCATTTTGATTACTTTTTCAATTCCATTAAATGCTATGTTATATGTCTTTCCAACTAAATTTGAGCTCTAGGAAGGACAGAAACCATGGTTATCTTTTTCACTGTTATTGCTCCAACCCCAACTCATGATCTCCCTTCCATGGAATCATTTGGCTAATTTCCATGATTGGTGATTGATTTTAAAGTGGATGGGTCTGGCTTGGGCACAACTTTTCTAACTGAAGTTTTGAGGAATACCAGGTGCTGAAAGGGTAAGGTTAAAATACTTGAAAAATAACAAAACTAAGTACATAGGATCCAAAATGAAGATTTGTTTTAGGATCAAAAGGCTTAGATTAAAAACTAAAAAGACTTTGAGTTTAAAGCCCAGTGGAGATGGGATCGGGGTACAGAAAGGTTAGTAATAACCAAGGTAAGCTGTAAGAGAATTCTGGAGTGAATATTTCAAATACTACTCGCCAGAAATGGTGGGACTGAATCAAAGCCCAGAGCCACAAAGAACAGTTATTACCTTTCTGAGCAATATCAAAATTCAGTTTAGAAGTGCAGGCTTCATATCATGGAGTATTGGGAATCACTTATTTTTTCATATAACACTTCCATCTCTGTAATGTTTGTGAATTCCCAAGTTAGTTTTGTGGAATATTTCTATGGTTTCTGGGAATATGCAAGAAACAGAAAGACACTTTTGCCACAAAGTTATATTAGTAAATTAACAGCAACTGCTAGTATAATACATATGTACTTCTCCCATAAACACACTGTTTTACAAATAAAAAATGAGAAAAAATGGGCAGAAGGCACACAAGTTTTACCCCAATATGAGGATTAGAGCTCCTTTCATTCTACTTTCCATTTAAGACATTTGACTCCTTTTTTTTCCTTCTTAACCTACTGTGGTCGTGCATGTCTCTCTGTATCCAAACATTTTGGTAGTGCTGTTCTACATTGACTCTGGTCTTGGTCATGTGTCTTTCTTTCACCAATAGGTCATTGCAAGATTCATGCAAGTAGAGACTTTAAAAGTGCTTGTACATTTTTGTTTCCTCTCTTTGACCTTGTCAAAATCATGACAAATTGCCTGAGCTAGCTTGCTGAAAAGATGCGAGAGATACATGGATAAGAGCTGAGTTATCTGAAAAGATTCCATACTACACAAGCTAGTCCCTGTTAACCCATCAGCTAATTATTGCATGAGTAATCCCAGAAAAAAAATCATCAAAGTCTGGTCTAGATTAGCAGAACCACCTATTGACCAATAAACTGACAATTTTACTTATTTTAGGAGGTGAACAGCAATAGCTGACTGATATACTTACTGCATTTAGAGCCATTTTGTTTTTGTCTTTATATGTAAGAGTTTCCAACCCCTCAAACCTTGGATAGTTCTTTAGAATTTATATGTTGTTCTGAACAACATATAATTTAAGATTTAAGAATTTAAGATTCCCCAGATGTCTGAGCTTCTAATTTGTACACTGCCAAGCTGTCTACCTATGGCTACATTTAAATTCTCAGATTCTCTGTCTTAACCCTGCTTGAAAACTCAGCTGTCTTTTTTACCAAGTTTTCATTTTGGTTTTTATCTGCAGAGACAGAATGGCATGCCTTCAAAACTATGGGGAGATGTTGTATTTGACATGGTAGGCAATAGTATTCTTAGGTAGAGAAGTAACATTACACAATTATTATTCAAATAAAATCTGGAAGCCATGAGCCTGGTGGATTTGAGTAGAAAGAGACTAAAGACCCTAACTTTTTGTAGAAGAGGGAATGTCTATACATCAGTGAGCTGGAGAAGATATTGGGAAAGTGAGACTAACACGTGTGGATCTTTGCTGAGGAGGTAGATGAATACACTCTTGTTCACTTCTAATATGAATAACTGCTTAAGAATTGTAGTTAATTATTTTTTCCTGAACTCCCTAATGCAACACATATTTTCTAAGTAGTTTTCTAAGTAGATCATAGTCCTGGGATTTGCACTATAAACTTTCAATTAGACTAGCATGAGATCACATAAGGTTAAAACAGCAATATTCATGTGAATAATGAGTGCCAGGGAAAAGCCTTCAGACTTCAATTATTGTGATAACTTAAAATGAACCCAACGAGCAACTTGAGATACAGATGTAGTATTGAGTCTTTCCAATAAAGGAATTTGCTCCACGTTTGGTATTGAAGAATTTCATGTAATCTGAAATAGATGTAACCTGAAAGTATTAAGGTTTTTGACAGGGAAGGTTCAAAATTAACTAACATGTTAATAATGATGAAAACTTCTAAACTTAGTCTAGTGTAACAAGCAGCCTCTCTCCAAAATAGTAAATAATAATGAAAAGGAAGTGATTGGGCAAGATATCTGGTCTATCATTCACTAACTTCTACAGATTGAGAAACAGCTGGTTTATTTCCATAGTGATGCTCCTGCCCCTTTTCAATAAAGTATTTTTTTTCTGTAACAATATTGTCAAGTGAGTGAGCTACCTCTAGAAATACACAGTCCAATATTCATTTCCAGAGTTCTATTTTGTGACTGGCATTCTATTTTATTTATTTCATCATTTATTTATTTATTTATTTTTATTTTATTATTTTTAAAAGATTTTATTTATTTATTTGACACACAGAGAGAGAGAAGGAGAGAGAGAGAGAGAATGAGCATAAGCAGGGGGAGTGGCAGGAAGAATGAGAGGGAGAAGCAGGCTCCTAGTTCAACAAGGACCTTGGGATTATGACCCAAGCTGAAGGCAGACGCTTGAATAACTGAGCCACCAAGGTGCCTCTGCTCCTCATATTTCATAGGGAAGTCACATACCTGATTTTTTTTGTTATTGTTTGTTTGCTTGCTTGTTTTGGTAGAGAGAAGGTCAAATTCAAGATCACTCTAGGAAGAGACAGGCTATGGCCCAAGTATTACAAGTAGATACTCAAGTATTGTTGAGGTCTTCCTAACAAAAGTAAAATCCAGAAGATAATGTAAACATGTGATGCTTAAATAGGTAATCTCTTCTATTAAAACATCTTTGGGGGGCGCATAGGTGGCTCAGTGGGTTAAAGCCTCTGGCTTTGGCTCAGGTCATGATCCCAGGATCCTGGGATTGAGCCCCACATTACAGGGCGGGGGGGGGGGGGATCTCTGCTCAGCAGGGAGCCTGCTTCCACTTCTCTCTCTCTGCCAGCTTCTCTGCGTACTTGTGATCTCCATCTGTCAAATAAATAAATAAAATCTTAAAAAAAAAGTCTTTGAATAGAATACTGTATTTTTGCCACCCTTTCTAAATGGCCATGACAAATAGTGAAAATAGTGGTAGAATTTAGATGTAAATTTCTAGTCTAATGCACTACAGTAAGGTATCTCTTACTCTATAGGCATGAAATGACTACTGTAACTGTGCATAGAATGAATCCTGTAAATGTAAATGTAACCAGAAAATGGAAGAGTTAGTACAGACTAAATATTAGCAAAATAAGCATAGACTGATCAACATGATCCTCAAATTCTTCAGGACTGATTTGTTCAATTTGTCTAGATGCTCCTGAAAGGACTAGTTAAGCCCTAAGAAAGGGATTCTATAGCTTGTGTCCCAGAGATAAAGGAAGAAAAGGGCATTTTAACCTAATTATTTTAATTTCTCTTGTATTTTAAAATGCATAGTCATTTCTCATCTGATTTTTTACCCATTTGGCTAGAAATTGAATTTTTGCCAAAATTTGTAACTGTATGAGGTTTAGAAACAGGATATGACACAAATTTAAAGGGGATAATGAAAGAAATTGGGATATGGAGAATATCCATATATCAGGATATGTTTTCTAAAGGTGAACATATAAGTATTAAAATTCTATATATTTCAATAAAAATCTTTGCCAAAAATAATAGGGACATATTCACTCTTACAAAATAACTCACAAGTAGTCTGCATCCATATATAAATGGTGTTTTTATTTTCACAATTGGTGTCAAATACCTAATGATATTGAAGATCTAATTCAATTCAAATATTTATTGAATATCAGTAATTGACACCCGGGATGTGATGATGTGATGATGAACAGGACAGCATCCCACCCCTTGCAATTTATTTGGGGATACAAAGAAACAAATAAGCAATTTCAGTAAAATTCTACTTGGACCATTAATGAAAAATATTTTAAAATTTTGGTGAATATTTCCCCATAATTGCCTTAATTGTTTGAGTACACCAAAGTTCACAGTTTTCCAGACTTATGCTAAACCATCTCAAAAGCTTATTATTATCTAGGATGTAGGGATTATAAGGAGCATTTATATTGAGTCTCTTTAATCATGTTCAGCCCAGAGAATGCTTCAATTTCCAACTCTCAGCTTGATTGAAACAAATAAATGAAAAATAAATCACCTGTCTAATTATTGTTGTACCATTGATGCTAGACATACAGCAAAATATAAAAGCTATAATTTAGGTATATTAAATATAGATAGGCTGTGGTACCCTGTTTTACTTCCTAATAGTCCACTCTGTGTTTCTTTCAATTTGAAAAGAAATAATGCTTAACCCCTAAGTAGGGTTTAGGGATTTTAATTAATATTAAGGCAGAGTAAGCTACCTGATAAATCTGTTGTGACCATGTGGACTAGAAGCCAACAGTAACAGTTAGAATGAAAAACCATAGGTAGAAGTTATATTTAAAGGATGAGTAAACATGCCAGATACTAGGGTTATCAATCATCAAGATTAGAAAATCTATATGGTAGGTACTACAAAACTGCTTTGATATCTGGATTCAGCTCAGTCCCTACCTGGTCACGGTCATTTAATACTCCTAAACAAAGGACCATTTAATCAGCTTTGCATTCACCTGAACTGAGACTGAATAGGTTGGATGTAATTTTCACTTTCACTGAACACCAATAGAGATGCGCTCATTCTAGCACATATAGTGATACTTGCATTCCATTTCTTTACCATTCCGTCCAAGAAAAGAGAGGAGTAGCAGATATTCATTTCTCAGCAGGTTTTGTGGTGGTGTTTATTTACTCTTAAGTGGCAGCTGTGTTTTCATTTAACGGAAATACTGCTAACATGATTTTGTGAGGTATGATGGGCCCTTGTGGGCTATGACAGAAATTCCTTGCAAAAAGCAAATATTTCTGTTCCCTTAAGAAGATACATATCCTGGTCTATTCGTAAAAAATCTATCAAGTCCTGGCCATTTTCTCTAGATATATATGTATTCTGAAAAGATGAACCTGAACTACCTGAAGTTCTTTGCAAAAACAAACAAACAAACAAACTACAACAACAACAAAAACAAAACAAAAAAAAACAGATAAGTAAACAGCTTTGTTTTTCATCTAAACTGCAGATTTTTTTAGTAATTGTAGCATTTTTCCCTGGGCTATCTGGTACCAACTTTCAAAATTGTCAGGGATTTATCCTATTCTAAAAACAACAATTCAATCCAAACAATGTTTCTTTCAGATTCTAGGTTAAAGTAATCTATATATATATATGTACATACATGTAATTTAATATATACACAAATATATATGTACATGTACCTTTATTAAGTCACCAAAATACCTTGAATAGTATTTATTTAAAAATACAAAAAGGAGGGGGAGACAAGATGGCGGGGAAGTAGGAGGAGGCGCCTTTTCAACCTGCACCCTAAAGTGAGCTGATTACCTACCAAAGAACTCCGATCACCCATGAAATCAGCCTGAGATCAGAATTATACACGTCTGGATCTCTACGGGGGCCAGAAGACGCCAGTGGGCAGGTAAAGTGGAGTGGGAACGTCGGACTGATATCGGAAGATAAACAAAAGGGGGAGGGAGCCACCAGAGGCGACCGACTGGAAAATAATACCCCAATACGAGAGTGCCCGGCATCTGGGGACCAGCATTAACTTGGAGTCTTGTTGAAAGCACTCAAAAGAGCAAAGACTCGAGCGGGGAAATTGTGGGAGTCGGGGAGGCTAGGGACAGGGGCTTAAGTCCCCAGACCCAGGGCAGCATCCCCTGGCGCTGAGTCGGAGAGTGCGGCGGAGAAACCTGGTCTTTGTCCCGGAGCCGCCAGTGCGCCCGAGAACGGGTGGAGTCCGGCTCCCGTGAGGGGCTGGGAGCCACACCAGACAGCAGAATGCGCACCTTACTGGAGATGCACGCGTGCCTCAACCTCCCCTGAGAGAGGTGCACGCCCAGCCTGGTGTTCTGGGACCCACGAGGCGATAGACCCACGCGGCGATAGAGCCAATAGAGCTGGAGCCGCCGCGCCCCAAACCATCCCCTGGGAGAGGTGCGCGCAAGACCTGAGCTCTTAGCCCCAGCCAGCGGGAAAATCTCAGTGTGCGATTGCTGCTTGGAACCTCTCTGGCGGTCTGGAGCTGCCCAGACAGCCACAGCTGCCTTGGTTTTGCGTACAAGCAGGAGATCCTGCGTCCCCAGGGACCGTGACTCAGAACCTGCTCTGCCAGCGGCCCAGCGGCTGCAGCACCTGCAGGGGAGCAGACTGAGGCTTCTCTCTGAGAGGGAGGTTGGGGTGCAGTTTGCTTTCCTCTAAACCTCCAAAAACCATCAAAAGCTGTCAAGGCGAGAGAAAAGAAGTGAACAAACATAAAAACCTCCAGAGAACAAAAACCTGGAAAAAAAAACGTTTTTCTCAGAGCCCACCCCCTTGAGGGGGTCGGGAGGACTTAACTCAGGGAACATCATTGACTGAAAACCCACGTGGCAGCCCCCTCCCCCAGAAAACAAATCAGGAAAAAAAAAAAAAAGACTACAAGAGAACAACCACCACTACTTCATAGATACAACTTTTATTTTTAATTCTTTCCCACTATTCTGGTTCATTTTTTTTCTTTTTTTATATAGATAATTTTTTAACCTATTTACCATCACAGTGAGATGTCCAGTACATCAAATTCCATGATAAACTTCTAACCTGAATTTTTTGATACATACACATGTGTTTTTTTTTGCTTTTCTATTTTCTTAATTTTTAAAAAAAATTTTAATTTAGTTTAGTCCAGTTTATTCCTTTTTTATTTTTATTTTCTAATATTCATATAGAGTTAAACTTCAAGGTAATCCCCTTTCTCCAAGCAATGCTACCCCTATAGGTGAACCAATTTTTAATCCCCCTTTTTCTTAGGAAAGTTGAGTCCTTTAACAAAGATATCAAGATACATCCAGGAAGAATCAAAATAACCTTCCTCGCCCACACTGAGAATCTATAACCATGCTCCCATCTTTTTCTTCTGCCAGTGTCTCTGTGTATTTATGTTTGTCCGGATAGTATATAAATCTTATACTTGGGGTTCTTCTTGACGAGGCTCCTCCTTTTTTTTGCTTATATATATATATATTTTTACTCTCGTCATATACTTTTATCAGTCTTTTTGTTTGTCTGTTTTTGTTTGTATACGTCATAAACCTTACCCTGGGGCCCATTTGGGCTGAACCTTCACTTTTATCTTCCCTTTTTTTCCTGTCTCTCTCTCTCCCTCTTTTTTCTTTTTCTTTTCTTTTTTCTCTCATTTGGGTGGGGAATCCTGAGTGCTCAGAAGTGTTCCAGGGTGCACCTTGACTGCACCACGGTCAATACATCCACCTACATCTGTCCAGTCATCTCTCACCAAAATGACTAGGAGGAGGAATCCCCAACAGAAGAAAAATACAGAGGATGCGCCTTCTGCAACAGAGCTAACGGCTATCAACATAGACAATATGTCAGAAAGAGAATTCAGGCTAACAATTATCCAGGCAATAGCTAGGTTGGAGAAAGCCATGGATGACCAAACAGAATTGATTAGGGCAGAATTGAAAGCGACCAGAGAGGAGGTTCATAATGTTAGGGCAGAGCTGAAGGCCACCAGGGATGAGGTTCACAGCGCTCTCAATGAGTTCCAATCTAATCTAAATTCTCTAAAAGCTAGGGTAACTGAGACAGAAGATAGAATTAGTGATCTGGAGGACAAACAAATAGAGAGAAAGGATCAGGAGGAAGCCTGGAACAAACAGCTTAGAAGCCACGAAAACAGAATCAGGGAAATAAATGATGCCATGAAACGTTCCAACGTCAGAATTATTGGAATCCCTGAAGGGGAGGAGAAAGAAAGAAGTCTAGAAGATATAGTGGAACAAGTTTTTCATGAAAATTTTCCCAATCTTGCGAATGGAACAAGTGTTCATGTACTAGAAGTAGAAAGGTCCCCCCCCAAGATCATAAATTCAAAAAAAACATCCAGGCACCTCATAGTAAAATTGAGGAATCATAATTGTAGATACAATCTCTTGAAAGCCGCTAGGACAAAGAAGCTCCTTACATACAGAGGAAAGCCCATCAGAATAACGTCAGACCTGTCCACAGAGACCTGGCAAGCCAGAAAAGGCTGGCAAGATATATTCAGGGCACTAAATGAGAAGAACATGCAGCCAAGAATACTTTATCCAGCAAGACTGACATTCAAAATGGATGGAGAGATAAAGAGTTTCCAAGACCGGCAAGGCTTGAAAGACTATGCAACCACCAAGCCGACACTGCAGGAAATATTAAGGGGGGTTCTATAAAAGAGGAAAAATCGTAAAAATAGCATTGAACAGAAATATAGAGACAATCGACAGAAAGAAAGACTTCAAAGATAACACAATGTCAATAAAAACGTATCTCTCAATAATCACTCTCAATGTGAATGGCCTAAATGCACCCATAAAACGACACAGGGTTGCAGATTGGATAAAACGACAGGACCCATCCATATGTTGTCTACAAGAGACCCATTTTGAACCTAAAGATACACCCAGACTGAAAGTGAAGGGATGGAGAAGCATCTTTCACGCCAATGGGCCTCAAAAGAAGGCCGGGGTAGCGATTCTCATATCAGATAAATTAGATTTTAAACTAAAGACGGTAGTCAGGGATACAGAAGGACACTACATCATTCTTAAAGGGACTATCCACCAAGATGATCTAACAATTGTAAATATCTATGCCCCCAATATGGGAGCAGCCAATTACATAAGAAAACTATTAATCAAGATAAAGAGTCATATTGATATGAATACATTAATAGTAGGAGATCTTAACACGCCTCTCTCAGAAATAGACAGATCATCGAAGCAGAAAATCAATAAAGAAATAAGAGCATTGAATGATACATTGGACCAGATGGACCTCATAGATATATACAGAACATTCCACCCTAAAACAACAGAATACTCATTCTTCTCAAGTGCACATGGAACCTTCTCCAGAATAGACCACATACTGGGTCACAAATCAAGGCTCAACCAATACCAAAAGACTGAGATGATTCCCTGCATATTCTCAGATCACAATGCTTTGAAACTGGAGCTCAATCACAAGGAAAAGTTTAGAAGGAACTCAAATACCTGGAAGCTAAAGACCACCTTGCTTAAGAATGCTTGGATCAACCAGGAGATCAAAGAAGAACTTAAGCAATTTATGGAAACCAATGAGAATGAAGACACTTCACTCCAAAACCTATGGGATACAGCAAAGGCGGTCCTAAGGGGGAAATTCATAGCCATCCAAGCCTCCCTCAAAAAAATTGAAAAATCCAGAATACACCAGCTGTCTCTACACCTTAAAGAACTGGAGAATCAACAACAAATCAAACCAACTCCACACGTAAGAAGGGAAATAATCAAGATTAGAGCAGAGATCAACGAGGTAGAAACCAGAGATACAGTAGAACGTATCAACGAAACTAGAAGCTGGTTTTTTGAAAGAATCAATAAGATCGATAAACCATTGGCCACACTAATCCAAAAGAAAAGAGAGAAAGCCCAAATTAATAAAATTAAGAATGAAAAGGGAGAGATCACAACTAACACCAAGGAAGTAGAAACAATCATCAGAAGCTATTATCAACAGTTATATGCCAATAAGCTAAGCAACCTAGATGAAATGGATGCATTCCTGGAAAACTATAAACTCCCAAAATTGAACCAGGAAGAAATTGACAACCTGAATAGACCGATATCTAGTAACGAGATTGAAGCAGTGATCAAAAACCTCCCAAAAAACAAGAGCCCAGGACCTGACGGATTCCCTGGGGAATTCTATCAAACTTTCAAAGAAGAAATAATACCTATTCTCCTGAAGCTGTTTCAAAAAATTAAAGCAGAAGGAAAACTTCCAGACTCTTTTTATGAAGCCAGCATTACCCTGATCCCCAAACCAGGCAAAGACCCTACCAAAAAGGAGAATTTCAGACCGATATCACTGATGAATATGGATGCTAAGATTCACAACAAGATCCTAGCAAACAGGATCCAACAGCACATTAAAAAGATTATCCACCATGACCAGGTAGGATTCATCCCTGGGTTACAAGGATGGTTCAACATTCGCAAATCAATCAATGTGATAGAACAAATCAATAAGAGAAGAGAGAAGAACCACATGATCCTCTCCATTGATGCAGAAAAAGCTTTTGACAAAATCCAGCATCCGTTCCTGATTAAAACGCTTCAAAGTATAGGGATAGAGGGAACATTCCTGAACTTCATCAAATCTATCTATGAAAAACCCACAGCAAATATCATCCTCAATGGGAAAAAGCTTGCAGCCTTCCCATTGAGATCAGGAACACTAGAAGGATGCCCACTCTCACCACTCTTGTTCAACATAGTATTAGAAGTCCTAGCAACAGCAATCAGACAACAAAGAGAAATAAAAGGTATCCAGATTGGCAAGGAAGAAGTCAAACTCTCTCTCTTCGCAGATGACATGATTCTTTATATGGAAAACCCGAAAGACTCCACCTCCAAACTACTAGAACTCATACAGCAATTCAGTAATGTAGCAGGATACAAAGTCAATGTCCAGAAATCAGTGGCTTTCTTATACACTAACAATGAAAATACAGAAAGGCAAATTAGAGAATCGATTCCATTTACTATAGCACCAAAAACCATAAGATACCTCGGAATAAACCTAACCAAAGAGGTTAAAGATCTGGACTCGAGGAACTACAGAACACTCCTAAAAGAAATTGAAGAAGACACAAAAAGATGGAAGACCATTCCATGCTCTTGGATGGGAAGAATAAACATCGTTAAAATGTCTATACTGCCCAGAGCAATCTATACTTTTAATGCCATTCCAATCAAAATTCCACCAGTATTTTTCAAAGAGCTGGAGCAAATAATACTAAAATTTGTATGGAATCAGAAGAGACCCCGAATTGCTAAGGAAATGTTGAAAAACAAAAATAAAACTGGTGGCATCACGTTACCTGATTTCAAGCTTTACTACAAAGCTGTGATCACCAAGACAGCATGGTACTGGCATAAAAACAGACACATGGACCAGTGGAACAGAGTAGAGAGCCCAGATATGGACCCTCAACTCCATGGTCAAATAATCTTTGACAAAACAGGAAAAAATATCCAGTGGAAAAAAGACAGTCTCCTCAATAAATGGTGCTGGGAAAACTGGACAGCTATATGTAGAAAAATGAAACTTGACCATTCTCTTACACCGTACACAAAGATAAACTCGAAATGGATAAAAGACCTCAACGTGAGACAGGAATCCATCAGAATCCTCGAGGAGAACATAGGGAGTAACCTCTTTGATATCAGCCACAGCAACTTCTTTCAAGATATGTCTCCAAAGGCGAAGGAAACAAAGGCAAAGATGAACTTCTGGGACTTCATCAAGATAAAAAGCTTCTGCACAGCAAAAGAAACAGTCATCAAAACAAAGAGGCAACCCACGGAATGGGAGAAGATATTTGCAAATGACAGTACAGATAAAAGGTTGATATCCAGGATCTATAAAGAACTCCTCAAACTCAACACACACAAAACAGATAATCATATTAAAAAATGGGCAGAAGATATGAACAGACACTTCTCCAAGGAAGACATACAAATGGCTACCAGACACATGAAAAAATGTTCATCATCACTAGCCATCAGGGAGATTCAAATCGAAACCACATTGAGATACCACCTTACACCAGTTAGAATGGCCAAAATTAGCAAGACAGGAAACAATGTGTGTTGGAGAGGATGTGGAGAAAGGGGAACCCTCTTACACTGTTGGTGGGAATGCAAACTGGTGCAGCCACTTTGGAGAACAGTGTGGAGATTCCTCAGGAAATTAAAAATAGATCTTCCCTATGACCCTGCAATTGCACTGCTGGGTATTTACCCCAAAGATACAGATGTAGTGAAAAGAAGGGCCATCTGTACCCCAATGTTTATAGCAGCAATGGCCACGGTCGCCAAACTGTGGAAAGAACCAAGATGCCCTTCAACGGATGAATGGATAAGGAAGATGTGGTCCATATACACTATGGAGTATTATGCCTCCATCAGAAAGGACGAATACCCAACTTTTGTAGCAACATGGACAGGACTGGAAGAGATTATGCTGAGTGAAATAAGTCAAACAGAGAAAGTCAAGTATCATATGGTTTCACTTATTGGTGGAGCATAACAAATAATATAGAGGACAAGGGTAGATGGAGAGGAGAAGGGAGTTGAGGGAAATTGGAAGGGGAGGTGAACCATGAGAGACTATGGACTCTGAAAAACAACCTGAGGGTTTTGAAGGGGCGGGGTGGGAGGGTGGGGGAACCAGGTGGTGGGTATTAGGGAGGGCACAGATTGCATGGAGCACTGGGTGTGGTGAAAAAACAATGAATACTGTTACGCTGAAAATAAATAAAAAATTAAAAAAAAAAAGATAAAAAAAATAATTAAAAAACAAAAAAAAGAAATATCTTATGCTGAATATTTGGGTTTAACCCTAAGTTAGTGATGAGCATGTATGTTTATATTCTATCTTGAAAATCAGTACATTTTGTACACCATGTATATTACTGCTTCATAACTCTAATACATATACATAATTATGTTATTATAATTTTGTTTAAATCTGCATTTCCCTAGCATGTACAATATAATCTGCCACATCTCTTCCTCCACCCTCTACTGGTTCATTAGCTTTAATACCCATATTCTTCAAATTTCTTTACATTTTCCCTGTACTCCAATAATCTCTGTTCCTCTTCCTCTTCCAAATTTCCCTGAACTCTCTTGCTTTTCTGCCTATATGGTGGTGATCTCTTGGAGCCCTGTTCCCACTGCCCTGCACCCACTAAGTCTTGCATTTTCAGTACGTAGACCAGATCCATCCTGCTGAAGTCTTCTCTCCCATCAGAAGTCAACAATCCCCACTCAGTGTTTTCTTAGCAATTCTGACCTTGACATCATGTCGTGCACAGTAAATCAACATCTGAAAGTCCATGTTTCTAGTTAATAGTCAAAAAGCACCTTGAGGTGAGGACCATTCAAATCCCTCCAAAGTACCTGCTTATGAGTTTAGTTCTTAACACCAGTTTTAAGGATTTTTTTTTTTAATCAGGTTGGGAAAACAACACTTGTTTTTGTCACACTGACTCTAAACCATCAGTTTCACAAAACAGCTTCAGAAGGAAATGCAAACTCTACTCCAGCTACTCCTGATACTACCCCTAAGTGAGAATGTGAAAGCACAGAACTTAGAGTAACACGTTGGCACAGGATCCCCTCTGCCTGATAATTTTGTCAGAATAAATAATCACGTAACACTTCGCCTTCACAATCTCTGCACAGAAAAACTAGAGCGCTCGGAAGGCAACTCCCTTAACAAGATTCTAAGTAGTCAGAGAATAAAATAAATCTTAGTGATAGGTGGCATTTATCATAATTAAACTTATTCTAATTAAGTGAATTATTTTCTTGCTCAGTTATTATTCCATAAAACATATTTTACCCTAACTTGATAAGCATTTTATTCATTTATTCAACAAATACTCATTAAGAACACATATGCTAGACATTCTGCTAAGCTGGAAACTGATTATAAATATTACATTGTCCCTGTTCTCAAGTACTCAGTCCCATAGGAGAGGCAGAATTACATAATAGCTTAAAGCACAACTTTAAGTACCTTGACTTCCATTCATTTCCTGGCGTGAGCAACTGATCATTTAACTTTGGGCTTTCCCCTTCGCTTCTCTTGAGCCTGTTCATCTGTAGAATGGGGGACACTAAAAGGACATGACTCACCAGGTTATTCTGAGAATAAAATAACACAATGTGCATAAAGATGTACAGTGCTTGGTTCAATGTTTGGCATGTATTGAGTGCTTTGTAATCAGCAGTAATACTAACAGCAATTCAACATGAAGTGTGCTATGACCTAGGAATACAGAGTCTGCTGTGCACATGTGAAGGAACAAGGACCTCATTTTGTCAGAGTGAGCTGGGGAAGGTTTCCCAGAGGGAGGAGTGGTGAAATCAAGACCTGAACGATAAGTAAGGATTTTCCCAAAGACATTATTAGAAAGGGATGGCTGTTTTAAATTAAAGACACATCCTCAGAGAAATATATTCAGAGATTTGTAAGCACCACAGGATGGCTCGACCATAAGGCATCTGGAAAAGAACCTAGAGATCGTGGCAAGGAGATCCAAGAAACATTCAGAAGAGGAGGGCTTTGAGTGGATTTCCATTTTACAAAGATCATTATGGCTACAGCCTAAAAAACATATACTTTAAGGAGCTGAAGTTTTAAGTGAGAAAACAAGTTGGGAAGTTACTTCACCTACCCCACACCATGGATGATAAGACTTTGAATTTAGTTCTAAATGTCATGGCTGGAGATGAGGGAGGGATGAGGAAGCATCAAAATGAGGTCACGATTGGTCCCATATCTATTGTAAATAATGTTGCAATGAACAGAAGGGTGCACATAGCTTTTCAAATCAGTGTTTTCATTTTCTTTAGGTAAATACCCAGTAGTGGAATTACTGGATCAGATAAATAAAGAAGATGTAATAAATAAAAGAAGATGTAATAAACACACACACACACACACACACACACACACACACACACACACAGAGGAATATTATTCAGCCAGCAAAAAAGAATGAGATTTTGTCATTTGCAACAACACGGATGGTTCTGGGGGTATAATGCTAAGTGAAGTAAGTCAGGGAGAGACAGACAAGTACGTGATTTCACTCATATGTAGAATTTAAGAAACAAAACAAATGAACAAACTAAAAAGAGACAAACAAAAAGACTCTAAAATACAAAGAACAAACTGGTAGTCGCCAAAGAGGAAGTGGGTGGGGGGGATGGGTGAAACAGGGGAAGAAGATTAAGAGTACCTTACCTTGATGAGTACTGAATAATGTATAGAATTACTGAATCACTGTATTGTACACCTGAAACTAATACAATACTGTATGTGAATTGTACTTCAGTAAATAAAGAAATTTATATGAAAAAAAAATACAAAAAGGAAAATTAAAATATAAATGATGAATGTCACTATTTTTCAGAGAATTATAGATATAATTTATGGAGCATTCTTAGAGAACTTGGCAATGTTTGAAGACCGTAGCAATAAATGAAAGTTCCTTCATCTGCACAATGTTTTTCAGAAGCTTCCTGGGAGTCTAGCAGTGTGCTAGACATTAATAAGAACAGGGAAAGGTAAATAATATAGTGATAAGAACAAGGGACTGAAAAAAAAAAAAACAAGGGATTGGGAATCAAGAGATCTAGATCTTAGTCTTATAATCTTTTCTGGATCTCGATTTTCTGAATGTGTGTAAAATGAAGAAAAGTGAGAGGATGACCTGAGGATGTTATAGACCTAAGGTCCTATGGTTCTGAATCAAGAGAAATAGAAGACTCCAATCCCTAACCCAGGCACATAAAACTTTTTTAGAGAAGATAGACAAACATGAATCTATTAGTGAAGTATTTATTTATTTTTTTAAAGATTTTATTTATTTATTTGACAGTCAGAGATCACAAGTAGGCAGAGAGGCAGGCAGAGAGTGAGAGGGGGAAGCAGGCTCCCCACAGAGCAGAGAACCTGATGTGGGGCTTGATCCCAGGACCCTGGGATCATGACCTGAGACGAAGGCAGAGGCTTAACCCACTGAGCCACCCAGGAGCCCCTATTAGTGAGGTATTTAAAAGATAACATGAACATGGGTAGATAATACAGAATACGATATAAGAGGTATTAAATAACAAAATTCAACCAAGTAAATTGAAAGATCTAATTGGTTTTATCAAATTATTCATAAATCGGGCAGCACCCCATCTAGCAAGCAGTGAGGAATACACAGGAGTTGTGAAAAATGGAAGGTTTTTATAGAAGGAGGGTGGGGGAAAAGGAAGTTACTAGCAAAAGAAAACTATTGTCCTAGCTATGGCTGTTTGTTAGGGTATAAAATCAAGGTGTTCTATAGTGCAAATTACCTCACATTTCTTTGGGAGATAAAGAAAACCCAGTGACAGACTCATTGGTGTTGTGATAGACTCATTAGTGCTGATGGAAAGAAAATTTTTCCTGACCAAATGGTTAAGGCCAGTTCTGGGGGAGATTGAAACTGAAATTAGATTGGGTGTTTGGGAACTCAGACTAAGTGACACCATTTTGAGTGTACAGCTGTCACCTTCTTCTCCTTCTTCTTCTTCTTCTTCTTCTTCTTCTTCTTCTTCTTCTCCTTCTCCTTCTCCTTCTCCTCTTCCATCTTCTCCATCTACTCCTCCTCCTCCTTCTTTTTCTTCACTTTCTTCTTTTTTCCACATCGATGAAGTAAAATTAATAATCAGTGTTGCAGTGGGAGGACTTTTTGGAGGACATAGTCTACATTTTGAGTCTTGCAAGTTGAGTAGAGAACAGAAAACATTATTGGTGATAAAAACTATGAAACAACATAGACTTACACCCTTATACTTAAAGTATTATTAGAGTGACCTAGTCACTTAAATTTGTCAACAAGAAATGAAGGCTATTTTGAAAGTGAACTAAATATTTTCAGAAATTTAGGTTTGTGTAGCATCACTTACTCTTATCTTGGTGTTTCTCTTTAATACACATAGAGACTATTTTTGCCCTCTGGAACATATTGCCTACCAAACCTTGAAGTCATAAGTAATTATTCTGAAAACAGAAAAAGAAAATACTAGATTAATTATGTGAGATGAAAATACTAAATATTAGGGGAAGGATAAATTATGATTTCAATATACATAAGATTCATCAATGTAGATGTGCATATTTTTGCATGAATAATTTAATTTTATAAATTTGTTTAATACAATTAGTAGAGACTGATAAAAGTGTGACAAATAGCTAGAGTGAATCTTTCTATGTTAAGTATAATTTAAAAAAGATATTTGACATCCATTTGATCATTTTTAAATATTTGGCCATTATTTCCATGTAGAAAGACATCCACTGTCTTTTTACATGGATCATAATTAGAATGCTTGTTTGTATTTTCTTCTGGATGCTTCTGATATTTTTTAACAGAATTGGCTATTATTTTTATTAAATACTGATGATAAATTTGTTGCCTAAAATGTAAAGCTTTCATGGTGCAAAATATTGTAAAGAAAGATAAATGATTAATGGCAAATTAGGCAATATATTGCATAATATATATGACAGAAACTAGGTTAAGTTCCTTAACATACAAAGAATTCTCACAAGTTGATTTTTGTTAAATATTTTGTTTATTTATTTATTTATTTATTTGACAGAGAGAGAGATAGCAAGAGCAGGAACACAAGCAGTGGGAGAGGGAGACTGAAATCAGACTTCCCACCAAGCAGGGAGCCTGATATGGGGCTCAATCCCAGGACCCTGGGATCATGACGTGAGCTAAAGGCAGAAGCTTATCAACTGAGCCACCCAGGCACTCAGTTGCAAGTTGATTTTTTTTTAATTTTATTTATTTATTTGACAGAGAAAGATCACAAGTAGGCAGAGAGGCAGGTAGAGAGAGAGGAGGAAGCAGGCTCCCTGCTGAGCAGAGAACCCGATGTGGGGCTCGATCCCAGGACCCTGAGATCATGACCTGAGCCGAAGGCAGAGGCTTTAACCCACTGAGCCACCTAGGCGCCCGCAAGTTGACTTTTAAGAAAAGATGATCACCTCTATAGAAGAAACCACTATATTACCTCTATAAAAGAAAGCATAAATGATGCATTTGTCAGAAAAGCAATGGATAAACTGTGGTGTAAACTATGTAACAGAATACTTTACAGCAACCAGAATGAGCTCTTAGGAAATAGATACAATAAGGGTTGTTTCCAGTTTGGAGCTGTTATGGATAGTGTCTTTCCTAGTGTCCTACCTGCTACACATTCACTTGTCAATTGTACATACTACAAATATTTTCTCCCACTTTGTAAATGAACAGAAGATCTGAATCTAAAGGTGGTCAAATTTTTCAATCTTTTTCTTCATGGTTAGTGGGTTTTGGGGTGTGGTCTAATAAACCTGTCCATGAACCTCCTAGAACTTTTATTATTTGCAGTTCATAGAGCTTTAATGAATTTGAAACTAATTTTTTTGGCATATGTGAAGAAGGGGTCAAATTTCAATTGTTTTTTTACATCCTATTACATTGCTGAATGGCTGTATGAGTTCTAGCAATTTGGGGGTGGAGTCTTTTGGGTTTTCAGGATACAAAATCAGTGCACAGGAATCAGGTTTTTTTTTTTCCATACACTAACAATGTAACTGTATAAAGAGAAATTAAGGATTCAATTCCATTCACAATAGCAACAAAAATCATAAGATAACTAGGAATAAGCCTAACTAAAGAGGTAAGGATCTATATTCTAGAAACTAAAGAACACTTATGAAAGAAATTGAGGAAGACACAAAAGGATAGAAAAATATTCCATGCTCATATATTGGAAGAATAAATATTGTTAAATATTTATAAATATCCTCTGCAGAGCAATTTACACTTTCAATGTCATCCCCATTAAAACACCACTGGCATTTTTCAAAGAGCTGAAACAAAAAAAATCCTAAAATTTATATGGAACCAGAAAAGAGCCTGGATCATCAAGGGAATGATGAAAACACAAACAAACAAACAAACAAAAAACAAAGTGGGGGACATCACATTGCCTGACTTCAAGCTATACTACAAAGCTGTGATCACCAAGACAGAATGGTATTGGCACAAAAACAGACACATAGACTAATGGAATAGAATAGAGACTCCAGTAACAAACCCTCAACTCTATGGTCAACTAATCTTTGACAAACCAGGAAAAAGATATACAATGGAAAAAAGACACTCTCTTCAATAAGCAGTGCTGGGAAAATTGGAGACTTACATGTAGGAGAATGAAAGTGGACCATTCCCTTGCACCGTATATAGAGATAAAATGCATCATCTCAAAATGGATGAAAGACCTCAGTGCCAGAAAGGAATCCATCAAAATCCTAGAGAACATAAGCACTTACAACTTCAACAATGGGAACAGTAACTTATTTGGAGACATATCTCCAGAGGCAAGTGAAACAAAAGCGAAAAGGAACTTTTGTGACTTCATCAAGATAAAAACTTCTGCATAGCAAAGGACACAGTCAACAAAACTAAGAGGCAGCCCATGGAATTGGAGAAGATATTTGCAAATGACATTACAAATAAAGGGCTGATATCCAAGATCTATAAAGAACTTCTCAAACTCAACACTCAAAAAACTAATGACCCAGTCAAAAAATGGGCAGAAGACATGAAAAGACACTTCGTTAAAAAAGACATACAAATGGCTAACAGACATGAGAAAATGCTCAAAATCTCTAGCCACCAAGGAAGTACAAATCAAAATCCCAATGAGAAACAGCCTTATAGCAGTTAGAATGGCAAAAATTAACAAGACAGGGAACAACAAATGTTGGTGAGGGTGTGGAAAAAGGGAAACCCTCTTACACTGTTGGTGGGAATGCAAGTTGGTACAGCCACTCTGAAAAACATTATGGAGGTTCCTCAAGATGTTAAGAACAGAGCTATCTTACAACCCAGCAATTGCACTATTGGGCGTTTATCCCAAAGATACAGATGTAGTGAAAAGAAGGGGCACATGCACCTCAATGTTTCTAGTAGCAATGTCCACAATAGCCAAGATGCCCTTTGTCACATGAATGGATAGAGATGTGCTTCATATACACAATGGAATATTACTCAGCCATCAGAAAGGATGAATACCCACCATTTGCATCAACATGGGTGGAACTGGTGGGATTATGTTAAGTGAAGTAGGTCAAGCAGAGAAAGATAATTATCATATGGCTTCACTCATGTGTGGAATATAAGCAATAACACGGAGGACCATAGGGGAAGGGAGTGAAATCTGAAGGGGAAAAAATAGGAAAGGGAGATGAACTATGAGAGACTATGGACACCAAGGAACAATCTGGGGGTTTCAGAGGGGAGGACAGTGAGAGAAGTGGGTAATAGGGTGATGAGTATTGAGGAGGGTACGTGCTGTGATGAGCACTGGGCATTATTCTTAATAACATATAATGTATTATTAGCCCCAGGGGCACAGGTCTGTGAATCACCAGGTTTACACAATTCACAGCACTCACCAACTGGGTGTTATTCTTAACTAATAAATCATGGAACACAAGATCAAAAGCTAATTATGCACTATACAGTGACTAACTGAATACAATAAAAAAATTAAAATTAAACAATAAAAAAGTAAAAATTAAAAAAATAAAACTTTGAAGTACAATTTAAAAAAATCTTTAAAAATCCAATTATTTTAAAAATAGCTTTCTTTTTTAAGTTTACGTATTTATTTATTTTAGTAATCTCTACACAGAATGTGGGGCTCACACTTAAAACCCTGAGATCAAGAGTTGCATGCTTTACCACAGAACCAGTTGAGATATGCCTTTTTCTCTTTTTATTTACTTATTTAAATTCATTTAGCCAACATATAGTACATCATTAGTTTCAAGTGTAGTGATCAATAATTTAACAGTTGCATATAGAACCCAGTGCTCATCACAACACATGCACTCCTTAATGCCCATCACCCAGTTACCCCATCTCTCCACCCACCTCCCCTCAGCAATCCTCAGTTTGTTTCCCAGAGTTGAGTCTTTCATGACTTTCTTTTTCCTATTTGATTTCTTCCCATTCAATTTTCTCTCCTTTCCCTTATGATCCTCTGCACTTTTTCATACATCCAATGAGCGAAACCATATGATAACTGTTTAATTCCAATTGACTTATTTCACTTAGTATCATACCCTCCAGGTCCATCCATCTTGATGCAATTGGTAGGCATTCATCCTTTTTGATGGCTGAGTAATATTCCACTGTTGATATATACTACATCTTCTCTATCCATTCATGTGACAAAGGGCATCTTGGCTCCTTCTACACTTTGACTTTTCTGAACATTGCTGCTATAAATATTGTTGCTAAAACACTGGCATCCCTTCATTTCACTAAACATGTATCTTTGGGGTAAATACAAAGTAGTGCAATTGCTGGGTTGTGGGTAGCTCTATTTTTTACTTCTTGAGGAACCCCCAAACTGTTTTCCAGAGTGACTCTACCAACCTGCATTCCCAAAAACTGTGTAAGAGGGCTCCCCTTTCTCTACACCCTCGCCAACATTTGTTGTTCCCTGTCTTGTTAATTTTAGACATTCTAACTGGTGTAAGGTGGTATTTCATTGGGATTCTGATTTGTATTTCCCTGATGGCTAGTGATGTTGAGCATTTTTTCATGTCTGATAGCCATTTGTATGTCTTTTTTAGAGAAAAGTCTGTTTATGTCTTCTGCTCATTTCTTGGCTTGATTATTTGGTTTCTGGGTGTTGAGTTTGAGAAGTTCTTTATTGAACATGGATACTAGCCCTTTATCAGATATGTCATTAGCAAATATTTTCTCCCATTCTGTAGGTTGCCTCTTAGTTTTGTTGACTCTTTCCTTTCTTGTGCAGAAATTTTTATCTTGGTGAAGTCCCAATAGTTCATTTTTCCTTTGTTTTCCTTGCCTTTAGGGACATGTCTAGAAAGAAGTTGCTATGGCCAAGGTCAAAAAGGTTGTTGCCAGTGATTTATTCTAGGATGTTGATGGATTCTTGTCTCACATTTAGGTCTTTCATCCATTTCGAGTTTATCCTTGTGTATGCTGTAAGAGATCCAGTCTCATTCTTCTGCATGTGGTTGTCCAATTTTCCCAGAACCATTTATTGAAGAGATTATCCTTTTTCCACTGGATATTTTTTTCTTGCTTTGTCAAATATTACTTGAACATAGATTTGAGGGTCCATTTCTGGTTTCTCTATTCTGTTCCATTGATCTATGTGTCTCTTTTTGTGCCAGTATCATGTTCTCTTGATTTTCACAGCTGTGTAATGCATCTTAAAGTCAGGTATTGTTATTCCCCCAGCTTTGCTTTTCTATTCCAACATTCCTCTGGCTATTCAGGGTCTTTTTTAGCTCAATACAAATTTTAGGATTATTTGTTCCATCTCTGTGGAAAATGTCAATGGTATTTTGGTAGGGATTGCTTTCAATGTGCAGATTGCTTTTGGTGTCATGGACATTTTAACAATATTTATTTTTCCAATCCATGAACATGGAACGTTTTTCCATCTTTTTGTGTCTTCCTCTATTTCTTTCATTAGTGTTCTGTAGTTTTTAGAGTAGAGATACTTTTCCTCTTTGGTTAGGTTTATGCCTAGTTATCATGGTTTTTGGTGCAATTTGTAAGTGGGATGGATTCCTTAATTTCTCTTTCTTCTGTCTCATTGTTATTGTATAGAAATGCAACTGATTTCTGTGCATTGATTTATATCCTGCCACGTCAGTGAATTGCTGTATGAGTTCTAGCAATTTTGGGGGTGGACTCTTTTGGGTTTTTCACAAAAAGTATCATCTCATCTGTAAAGAGTGAGGATTTGACTTCTTCTTCACCAAATTGAACGCCTTTTATATCTTCTTGTTGTCTGTGGAGGATAGGACTTCAAGTGCTGTGTTGAACAACATATGTGAGAGCAAGCATCCCTGTCCAGGTCCTGTCCTTTAGGGGAAAGCTTTCAGTTTTTCCCCATTAAGAATATTTGCTCTGAGTTTTTTTTGTGGATGGCTTTTATAATATTGTGGTATGTTCCCTCTATCCCTACACTGTGGAGAGTTTTAATTGAGAAGTGATGCTGTATTTTGTCAAATGCTTTTTCTGCATCGATTGAGAGGATAATATGGTTCTTGTCCTTTCTTTTATTAATGTGACATATCACGTTGATTGATATGTGAATGTTGAACCACCCTTGCAAGCAAGGAATAAATCCCACGTGGCTGTGGTGAATAATCCTTTTAATGCACTGTTGGTTCTATTGACTTGTGTCTTGGTGAGAATTCTGGTATCCATGTTCATCAGGGATATTGGTCTGTAATTCTCCTTTTTGATGGGGTCTTTGTCTGGTTTTCATATCAAGGTAATGCTGGCCTCATTGAATGAGTTTGGAAGTTTTCCTTCCGCTTCTACTTTTTTTGAGAGGATTATTTATTATTATTTTTTCTTTATCCATTCATTTATTTTTGTTTTGTTTTGTTTTATTTCAGGGGTACAGGTCTGTGATTCTTCTACTTCTATTTTATGAAACAGCTTCAGTAACATAGGTATTATTTTTCCTTTAAATGTTTGGTAAAATTCCCCTGGGAAGCTGTCTGACCCTGGAATGTTTTTTGGATGGAAGTTTTTGATTGTTTCAATTTCCTTCCTTGTTATGGGTTTGTTCAGATATTCTATTTTTTCTTCTTTCCATTTTGGTAGTTTATATGTTTCCAGGAATGCATCCATTTCTTCCAGGTTGCCTAATTTTTTGGCATATAGTTACTCGTAATATATTCTTAAAATTATATTTCCTTGGTGGCAGTCGTGATCCCTCCTCTTTAATTCATGATTTTATTAATTTGGGTCCAAACTCTGTTCTTTTTGATAAATAAGGCTAGAGTTTTATTGATCTGATTAATTCTTTCAAAGAACATGCTTCTAGTTTTCTTGATCTGTTCTACTGTTCTTCTGGTTTCTATTTCATTGTTTTCTGCTCTAACATTTATTATTTCTCTTCTCCTGCTTGGTTTAGGCTTTATTTAATGTTCTTTCTCTAGTTCCTCTAGGTGTAAAGTTACCTTGTAGGTTTTGGGATTTTTCTGATTTTTTGAATGAGGCTTGTCTTGCTTGTACTTCCATCTTAAAACCACCTTTGCTGTATCCCAGAAATTTAAGCAATTGTGCTTTCATTTTCCTTAGTTTTCATGAATTCTTAAAATTCTTCTTTAATTTCCTGATTGACCCATTCATTATTTATTAGGATGCTATTTAACCTCCAAGTGTTTGATTTCCTTCCAAATTTCCTCTTGTGATTGAGTTCAAGTTTCAATGCAATGTGGTCTGAAAATAAGCAGGGACTAATCCCAATTTTTGGTATTGATTGAGACCTGATTTGTGACCCAATATGTGATCTATTCTGGAAAAAGAGTTCCACGTGCTCTTGCAAAGAATGTGTATTCTCTTGCTTTGGGATGGAATGTTCTGTATATATCTGTGAAGTCCCTCTGGTCCATTATGTCATTTAAAGCTCTTGTTTCCTTGTCATCTTCTGCTTAGATTATCTGTCCATTGCTGTGAGTGGGGTGTTGAAGTCCCGTCGTATGACTGTATTATTTTCAATATGTTTCTTTACTTTGGTTATTGATTGGTTGATATAATTGGCTGCTCCCAAATTAGGAGCATGAATATTTATAATTGTTCCATCTTCTAGTTGGGTAGACCCATTGAGTATCATACAGTGTCCCTCTTCATTCCTTACTACAGTTTTTGGATTAAAAATCTAATTTGTCTGATGAGGATTGCTACCCCAGCTTTCCTTTGAAGTTCATTAGCATTGTAAATGTTTCTCTGTCCCCTCACTTTCAATCTGGAGGTGTCTTTAGGTATAAAATGAGTTTCTTGTAGACAGCATATAGATAGGTCTTTATTTTTTATACAATCCGATACCCTATGTCCTTTGATTGGAGCATTTAGCCCTTTTACATTCAGAGTAACTTTGGAAAGATGAATTTAGTGCCATTGTATTACCTGCAAATCCTTGTTTCTCTAGATTGTCTCTCTTTCTTGTTGGTTTATGTTACTCTTGGGCTGTCTCTTCACTTACAGGATCCCATTTAATATTTTCTGCAGAGCTGATGTGGTGGTCATATATTCTTTCAGTTTCTCTCTGTCCTGGAATCTCTTTATCTCTCCTCTCATTCTGAATGACTACCTTGCTGGATAAAGTATTACTGGCTAAATACTCTTCTCATTTATTACCCTGAATATATCTTGACAGTCCTTTCTGGCTTTCCAGGTCTCTGTGAATAGATCTGCTGCCAATCTAATGTTTGTACTCCTGTAGGTAATGGACTTCTTGTTTCAAGCTGCTTTCAGGATATTATCTTTCTCTCTGAAATTTGCAAGTTTCACTATTATATGTTGGGGTGTTGATCTATTTTTATTAATTTTGGGAGGGGTCCTCTCTACTTCTTGGACATGAATGCCTGTTTCCTTCTCAGATTAAGGAAGTTCTCAGCTATGATTTCTTCAGATATACCTTATGGCCTTCTCTCTCTTCAGCTTCAGGCACCCCCAAAATTTATGGCATCACTGATTTCTTGAAGCCTCTCCTCATAGTCTATTAGTTGTTTTTCTCTCCTTTCCTCAGCTTCCTTCCTTGCCATCAACTTGTCTTCAATACTACTTACTCCCTTCTCCCTCATTCACCCTAGTTGTTAGAGCATTCAATTTAGACTGCATCTTAGTTAGAGCATTTTCAATTTCAACCTGATTGGATTTCATTTCTGCACTAAGAGATCTTCAGTGTCTTTTATGCTTTTTCATGTCCAGCTCTTAACTTTATAATTGTTATCTTGAATTCCATCTCTGACATTTTACTCATATTCATATCAGTTCGCTCTGTGGCAGGGTGTATTACCTCTGGTTATTTTCTTGTAACTTCTTCCTTCTGTTCATTTTACCCAGAGAAGGATAGATGAATAAATGAACAGAATCAAAAATTTCAACCATGACCCAAGCAAAAGACACACTAGAGAAATCCAAAGAAAACAAAACAAAACAAAACAACAACAACAAAAACACACACAAAAAAAAAGAAAAAAAAAAGGAAAAAAGGAGGGGTGAGAGAGAACATAATCTCACCAGGTGGTCAAAAAAAACCCCAGGGTGATACCCTTGGCCCTGAGTGTATTTTGATCTGTATATTAGAATTCACTTAATTCCAAAACTGTAAAGAAAGCAAAACTTATATTATACAAAAATAAAATTGAATAGAGTGAAAGGAAGCCAAAAATGTAGAATACATCTGTAGAATGTAAATGTAAAAAAGTGAAAGTAAAAAAAAAATATGAACAAAGAATTGATAAAATAAGAAACTAGTTGAAAAGCAAAAAAATAAATTAAAAAATAAATTAAAAATTTTAGCCTGAAAGATAAACAATTCAGGAGAATAAACCTCAATTCTATATACTCTTTTCCCCTAGTTCTATGGTTTTACTTTTGTGTGGTCTGTAAACTTGCTGTGCACCTGTTCCCCCAGTTGGTCTTTTAGGGGAGGGGTCTGCTACTCTGCTATGCATGGGTGAAGTTGCACCACACCTTGCCAGGGGACCAGACTCAGTGTAAGTTGGTCCTCTGTGGCTTTTGTTCCCTGAAGGAACTTTCTGAGTCCTTTAGAAGATCAAAATAAAAATGGCCAGACACCAGTCCTCAGCCCCTGAACTGTAAGATTATGGTCTCCTCTTTTCATTAAACCCTAAGGGATAAAAGGTCTTCAGTTTCGTGTGTGCCAAACTCTGCAGCTTCTTGCCCTGCATGCCCACACTGATCCTAC
Organism: Martes martes; assembly: GCF_963455335.1. Taxonomy (NCBI): domain Eukaryota; kingdom Metazoa; phylum Chordata; class Mammalia; order Carnivora; family Mustelidae; genus Martes; species Martes martes. Next base: position 70,982,076 of record NC_137897.1, read on the forward strand.
TGGGGGAAGGCAGATGGTCCCATCTTATTGAACCCTGTAGGGTCCTGACTTAGAACATGGTCACTGGATCCTGCATGCACCCACTTTGTCCCTCCTTGGGGAAGCTGGGGCATTGCTGCATTCCTGTTTTTTGCAGAGCTCCATCACTGAGAGCTATCCCCAGGTAGTCTGTCACACTGGGTCTGTCCCTCCCAGAGGAAGACAAACAGGCCCCATCTTACTCTCTTTTCATGGTTCCCATACAGAGAGTGGTCATCCTATCAAGTCTTGGCTTATGGTTTATGGTGAACTGAGCTGAGATCCACCCCCCCACCCCCCCCCCCCGCCCAGTCTCACTGACTGTAACCAGTTTCTCTGCCCCAATGGTTAGGAACTCTACTGGCTCAGATACTCTCATTTTTTCTGTGACTCATAGAATCCTAGGACCACACTGTCACACCTAGAATTTTCCCCCCTTTTCACCATCTAAGCACCTTTCAGGCAGGGATGTCTCTCACTGGACTAGATTTCTAAGGGTTCTGATTTTTCCCTCCTGGGCTATATCACTTTCCAGTAGCCAGCTTACTGAAGCTCCCTCCCCTCACCATTTATCTTTTGATATACCCCCTCAGATACATTGTCCACATCTTTTACCTTGCAGAAATTGGTCACTTTTCTACTTGTAAAAATTCTTCTCTTATATCTCAGGTTGAATTCATGGGTGTTCAGAATGATCCGATAGTTATCCAGCTAAATTCAAGGGGCTGGATGAAATGAAGTCCCCTACTCTTCCATCATCTTGCCTCTCAACTTGCCTTTTATTCTTAATGAAATATGTCCCTAGTACTCTCATGAATTAAAATATAAAAATAGTAACTTATTTTTACAAAAAACAGAACAGAAATGACTATTGACTAGATGACTGCTTTTAGGATATATATACTCATGTGATACTTTACAATTAGCTTTTATTGACTCAACAGAGTTTTGTGTATAAAGATACCCATTTATTTTGCTATTAAGGTGAGAAACGAAAACTAAAGGATAATTTTGCTACCCACTTCAGGGTGCCTTATTCAGTGAATGCTGAAATCATTTACTCCTGAAATATTTGAGAATTTCTAGCGCTAAGTCCATTGCTTTTGTTATGTTTCCTTATAAAGCTATATAATTACATGAATAAATATTTCAGTTTCCAGAGAATTGATATGAAAGTCTGTGTACATTATTGAGTCACAAACCATGTGACTATGTGAAGGTATGTCAGGGTTGTTGTGATTTAATTTTAAACTCTACCTTCATAAAAGGACCTATTTTGTTGGTGAGGAATTGGTATATTTTTTAGGACCCATGGGCATGAGGTCATGTTCCTGGGGCACATTCTTCAGGGGTTTTACAGGTGAAAGATCAGGCCAAGAACACAAGGTGATTCTTGTCTAGAGGCAGAGAAATATCCTCTTATTGAACAAACTCGTGTTTCAACTTAAACTTTATATCAAGAGAAGTCCACGAGGGGGTTGCTCTAATGACTCAGTTTCCCTATTAATTAATGATCAACAATCACTGCAAGTTATATAACATATAGTACATTACCATTTCTTTTATTGTTGTTCAATAAATTTGACATATATTATCATGTAAGTTTAAGGTATATAACATGTTATTTGATACATTTATATATTGCAATATATAAATATATATTTTATATTTATTATATGTTTGTTATATATGATTATCATTATAGAGATATTTATCACATTACATAACCATGACAGTATTATTGTCTGTATTCATTATACTGTCCAAAGATCTCTATGGCAAAAAAAAAAAAAACAACAAAAAACAAAAAACAAAAAAACCCTCTATGGCTTATTTACTACTTATTACAAGTTTGTACACTTAGATAACATCAATCTCCCCTTTCCATCCCTTGGTAACCACCATTTTACTCTCTGTTTTGTTTCGTTGGTTGGTTGTTGTTGTTGTTGTTTTGGCTTTTTTGGATTGCATATATAAGTTGTATTATACAGTACTTGTATTTATTTGATTTATCATGCTTGACATGATGAGTTCAGGGTCCATCTATGCTGTTGTGAATGGTAGGATACCCTCCTTTCTCGTGGCTGAATAATATTCCACTATGTATATGTACCACATCTTTTTTATCCATTCATTCATTGATGGGCATTTGGGTTATTTCCATATCATGGTTATTGTGAATAATGCTGCAGTAAACATAGGAATGCATATCATGTCAAAATCCTGTTTTCATTTCTTTGGTGGAGTTGCTGGATTATATGATAGATTTATTTTTAAAAAGGTCAAATAATTAAAAATAACAGCATAGGCCTTCCTCAAGAATCAAGGAAAATCTCAAATAAACAACTTAGCCTTCCAACAAGAAGCCTTGTATTGCTATATATTTCCCTCTTAGGACCACTTTTGCTACCTCACAAAGGTTTTGAACTTCCATGCTTTTGTTTTGATTTGCTTGCATGTATATATATTTTTTTAATTTTTCTTTAATTTCCTGATTGATCCATTCATTATTTAATAGGATATTCTTTAACCGACATGTATTTGTGGTCTTTTTTTTTTTCCTTGTGGTTGACTTCAACTTTCATAGTGTTGTAGTCTGAAAATATACAGGGTATTATCTCAATCTTTTTGTACTTGTTGAGGGATGATTTGTGACCCAGTATGTGATACATTCTGAAGAACGTTCTAGGTGCACTAGAAAAGAATGTGTAGTCCGCTGCTTTAGGATGAAATGCCTTTATTTAAAACCTTTATTTCCCTGTTGATCTTTTGTTTAGATGGTCTCTCCATTTCAGTGAGAGGGGCATTAAAATTCCCAACTATTATTGGATTATTGTCAATGTGTTTCTTTGCTTTTGTTATTAATTGGTTTATATCATTGTTTTTTCCCTTGTCAGGGACATAGATATTTAAAATTGTTAGATCTTCTTGGATAGACTCTTTAAATATGATATAGTATCCTTCTTTATGTCTTATTATAGTCTGCGACTTCAAATTTAATTTGTCTGATATAAGGATTGCCACCCCAGCTTTCTTTTGATGTCCATTAACATGGTAAATGGGTTTCCACCCCTTCACTTTCAATCTGGAGATGTCTTTGGGTCTAAAATGAATCTACTATAAGCAGCATATTGATGGGTCTTTTTTTTTTATCCATTCTGAAACCCTATGTATTTTGATTGAATCATTCAGTCTATTACATTCAGAGTAATTATTGGAAGATATGAAATTAGTGTCATTTATAACCTATAAACTCACTGTTCCTGTAGATTGTCTCTCTTCCTTTCTTGTCTTTGTTACTTTTGACCTCTCTCTCTACTCAAAAGATCTTCTTTGATATTTCTTGCAGTGATGGTTTAGTCTTCACAAATTTCTTTAGTTTTTGTTTCTTGTGGAAACTATGTCTTCTACTATTCTAAATAACAACCTTGCTGGATAAAGTACTCTCGGCTGCATATTTTCCCCATTTAGCACATTGAATATAACACACCAGTCCTTTCTGGCCTGCCAGACGTCTGTGGACAGGTCTACTGCCAGCCTTATGTTTCTACCCTTGTAGGTTTAGGACATTTTCTCCCAAGCTGCTTTCTCTTTATCTTTGTAAATTCTAGCTCCACCATAATATGTCAAATTTTTTACCTCTTTTTGTTGATTTTGAGGGGAGGTCTCTGTTCCTCCTGGACTTGAATGCCTGTTTCCTTCTCCAGCTCTAGAGTGTTCACAGCCTTTTGCTGGACCCCTCCCAGGAAAGTGGTTGCATGACCATGCAGCAGTTTGAAGTTTATGGCAACATAGAGTGGAAAGCCAGCACGTAGACCATTTTTAGCTGGCTTCCCCATTCCTAGGCCTGGGGACTCTGCCACATTCAGCCACTTCCCATTCTTACTGTGACCCTGGGGATCATGAGACCATGCTGTCACACCTGAGATTCTGTCCAGATTCACCTGATCTCCTTTAAGCCAGGAACATTCCCCATTGTATCAGATTTCTAAAAGTTCCAATTTTGCATTCCTCTGCTTATAATTTACAGTAGCCTCCTTAAGCATGTTCCCTCCCCTATGCTGTATCCTCAGTTATATCACACTGTATTTAAGTCTCTGCATTTCCTACTTTCCAAACAGAGGTTGCTTTTCTACTTGTAGACTTGCAGCATTTCTTTACTCAGATCTCCAATTAATTTCTCAGGTGTTCAGAATTAATTGAAAACTATCTAGTTGTATTCGAGGGACCAGACAAACTTAATGTTGTCTTATTCCTCTGCCATATTAACTCCTCCCCCACCAGTTTCAAATTTTTAATAAATAAATCTTCTTATGCCAGAGGAACTGTAAATAAATATTCTGTAAATTTACTAACATTATCTTGAGCTTGTTTTAGAAATCCCAAAAAGGTTTTTTGTTTGTTTGTTTTTGTTTGTTTTTATAAGGAACATGTTATCTTACATTCTAAGCAGGATATGAAACATTATAACATGCCTGAAATCAGGAAAATCGGAAAGTACTTTTTCCATACTTTCTTTTTGTTGTTTTCCATAATACATTTCCTTAGGAAAAAAGAAACTGGATTTAGTTTAAAAGACCAATAAGAATGGTTTTTGAGAGGGTGCTGACCTCAAATAAACAATCTACCCTTAGGCCACCCCTAGAGCTTGCCACTCTTAAGGCATTAGCGATTTAAAAGCAAAGATTTTATTGAAGGGTTCATGGCTTGATTTGCTACCATTAACTTTTTAGCTAAATTGATAAGAACATCAAATAACATGGAAACCTGGATGGGAAAAGGAGAGAAGGAGAAACAAATACTAGTAATGGGAAAGTAAGAGGGTTCCAAGCTAGTCCCTTCAGGTTTTCCTAGTGTTAACTAAACACGTGCCTCAATTATTTATTGCACCTGTGATGAAGTGTTTGTGACCTCCCTAGTTATGTGATTCTTCTTGAGGATCTATTATCTCCATGTCATTCACTTGCAGAATTAGAGTTAAAAACAAAAGTATCCTTCTGTCAAATTTTGTATATAACTAGCTTCAATTCACAGTAGTGTAAAGTTAAGCAGATCCTTGTGACACCTAGACTGCCTTAGCCAAACTTTAATTATACACAGCTATGCTCAGGAAAAGACAAGAAATTTATTTATTTATTTATTTATTTTTGCATTTGGTGGTGGGAGAGATGCTAATTGCCTGGGGACTAGATTAAATGCAGCAAACACAAAATTTTCCTTCTTAAAAAAATGTTAGCAGAGAAAGAGAAATACCATATAATTTCACTTATATGTGGAATTTAAAGTGAGACATATGAACACAGAGGAAAGGAAGGAAAATAAGATAGAAACTGAGAAGGAGGCAAACCAGAAGAGACTCTTAATTGTAGGGAACAACCCGAGTATTGCTGGAGGGGAGGTAAGTGGGGGGTTACAATAATTGGGTGATGTGCATTAAGGAGAGCACTTGTTGTAATGAGCACTGTGTGTTATATGCAAGTGATGAATATCTAAATTCTACACCTGAAAGGAATACTACACTATATGTTAACTAATTTGAATTTAAAATAAAATCTTGAGGGGAAAATAATGCTACCAGGTCACCAATAAAAAGCAGCATACAAAACAAAAAGGGAACAAAATCACCATCTCTTAAACAAATGTGCCTTGAGCATTTCTTGCTGGAATTCAATACTCTATTTCTTAATGTGCACTAGGCTAAAGTCCTTTGAGCAGAAAAAGATGCTATTCTATTAGTGAAATTTATTTAAAGCAATGTATTATGTCGTTTGGGAAACAGCAGAGAATGGAACGAAAACACTCTTAAATCATTACCACTAGCTGTGCAAATCCTGAAACACTGACAGAATGACAGTCTCAAAAAGAAAATAGAAGTAAAGGGTTGTGGGTCAAAGTTTTAAAGGAATAAAGGTTGAGTGTCACACTATAGTTTCTTTTGTTTAGTTTTAGTTCAAAAGGAAACAAAAATTTTATAGTCATTTATCAGTTAACTTTATTACATAGTTTTCTTTTTCATGTATAGAGATGATAAATTAGAAGACGGTAGGTTGTCTCTCATAAAAAAAAAACCATAATCACTTAAAATAATGCTTGGATCAGAAGTAGGCATAATTAAATAGCATCCCTCCTTCCTCTAGGAGGGCAGTAAATAGTAAACCTTCAGGAGGTTTGAGAGGAGGATGTGGTTTGGAGGAGGAACTGGTTAATCTCCATATTTCTTAATTTTTAACCCTCTGTTTATTCCACTATCACACATAATAGTAAAATAAATGTAAGAGGGAGCTCTAAAGATGCATTTAGAATTATGGAAACTGCAATTTACTCCACAACCAGGCTTGGGGGTAGAAGAATCCAAAAACACTGTGTTTGGTGGCAGCCTTAAAAAAATAAAAGGAAATGGGCTGAGCAATGCATTTAGAGCCCAAGAAAATAGCATGTACATGCCAGGCATAGTAAAAGACCATTATTGAGTGATGGGGCCTATTGCAAGCTAGAACATGAAATGCCTACCTGAAGCAGTCAAATTCAGATTATCGAGAAAACAATGTATTGGCCAAACAAGTAAATCTTTGGGCTACTATCCTCCAACAGGTGCTAATTTACCCCTGCCCTAAGTCCTGGGAAATAAATAAAGCAATAAACATATGCTTAATTTATAAAAGGGAGCTTGAAGACCTTATCTGGGACTGGAAAGTGACCCTAAGCTTTAAATTTGGAAAGGTCTTTAGTGACTTGCTTGGAGAAATTTTCATAAAGGAGATGACATTTGACCTAGAAGTTGAGAGGTGTGTAAAATGTTGCTGGTAATATTTTTGGTTTTGGATAATCACAGGACTAAAGGCACAGAGGCAAAGGATAGTAAATAATCTGGTGTAACAAATCGTGATAAATGAGACTAAGGATGTAGGTAGGGGCACCATAAAGGCTATTGAGTGCCATGATATGAAGTTGGCTGTGTCAAATACAAAATGTAGTTGTTGATATTTCTAACATGGATTCTCTATTGCCCTTTGAGAAAGTTTCTTTGGGGGAAAATATTTCTGGCACATTTCATAGATGGTGGGTTCCAAGGTCCACTGTCTTTCCACAGAACATTAAATAAAATAATGTCAGAGATGAAGAAAATATTTTTATATTATTTACTTCAACCTTCTCTTTTCACTGATGGGGAAACTGGGATCTAGGGAATTTATATATCTTATTTAATGTTACACAGTTAAAAGAACTAGAATATTCTTTCTACAACCAAACTATCTACCTATCTCATCAGGTTTCAGTCCAATTTCTTCTTCCATGGCTATTATATTTTGTTTTCATTTTTTTTCTGATTTTGAAATTCCTGATGTAAGTCAAAGTTGAACTTCTAAAGAGCTATATAAGTTTCTTTTTTTTTAAAGATTTTATTTATTTATTTGACAGAGAGAGAGAACACAAGTAGGCAGAGTGGCAGGCAGAGAGAGAGGAGGAAGCAGGCTCCCCACCCAGCAGAGAGCCTGATGCGGGACTAGATCCCAGGACCCTGAGATCATGAACTGAGCTAAAGGCAGAGGCTTAACCCACTGACCCACCCAGGCACCCCTATAAGTTTCTGCTAATGAAATTAATAGTGCTTGATACTCTGCAGTCTCCAAGTGTGCAGGAAGATTCTTTCATGGAATTCTGGCTATTCTCAGCTATTTTAGGTGACATGTGCTGATTTAAAATACATTGTAAATTAACTATGGCATGTCTGTTACCACAATTTTGGGCATGTTGATTTACAGTTAGTCATTCTCTTTTCAGTGCTGATTCATTTTCTAATCATGAGCTGTCTTCCCCGGTTTGCATCTAGCCAAGATAGGCCTTATTCAAAATTGGAAGAGGCAGATGCCTATGTGGTATGATTTGAAGTCCAATTCCTATCCAAATTTTCTAATTCATATGTCTCAGCTTATTCTTGAGGGAGTCTGCTAAAGGCATATACATTTTCACAATGTCGTATCATCATTAATGATTATAGCTCATATCACTAGAAAATGATACTCCTTATCTCCTTTAATAAATTTTGCTCTAAATTTTACTTTTATTATATTCATGATGCCATCCTTGACACTTACTTTTGACTTTGATTAGTCTATTTTTGCAACATATGAGTTTTCAGTGTATTTAGGCACTTTGTTTCTGAGAGAGATTACACTTTAACAAGGTAGCATATTAGTGGGGATTAGTTTATCTAATTCACCCATTGTATCAGTTTTCAATTGTTGCATAAAAATTATCACAAATATGGTAGGTTTAAGCAGCACAAATTTATTAGCTGACAGTTCTGTAGGTCAGAGGTTTGGTAAATCAAAACTGGTTCTCTTCTGAGGGCCTCACAAGACTGATATCCAGCTGTCTTCTGGGTTGAGTTCTTATATGGAGGTTCTGGGAAGCCTGATTCACTCAGGTTGTTGCTCACTTTCATCTCCTTGTGGTTTTAAGACTGAGCTACAGTTCTCTTTGTGGTTATCTGTTGGGATTTTCTTTTAGTTTTTGAATGTGTCCTGCATTCCTTCTCTACAGTCTCTTACATCTTGAAGCCATCAAAGGCCAAGTCGTTCTTGTGGTTTGAATCTCTCATTTGCTCTTCTCTTACTTTCCTGATATCAGATGGAGAAAGTTTTCAACTTTTAAGAACTCCTATGATTAGAATAGGCCTATCCAGATAATGTCAACTTTCTAAAAAGTAAGGTCATTATTACAAGAAGAGAATATGGTGCTTTCTATGTTTTGCAGGGCACAAAAATATGAAAATTTGTGGGATATGAGTAAGTTCTCATGCAAGGATGATGGTGAGGAATAGAGACCAATAAAAGGACACAGTGTGCTTGTCAAGGGGAAGGAATGAAGGGTGGGGGAAGCATGTTAGAAGCTGCATAGGTGAAAGCACACAAAACCTTTCCACTTTGCCTTGAATTGATCCAGAGGACAAAGTAAACCTGTTCCAAAACCACAGAGTATCTGCTATAGGGGCTCTTTGCTTGAGACATGCATTTCAATTGCTATGGAAAAGGTGACACTAGTTTTTCCTGTAGAATCTTACAGTGCTTAGTAACCACTGATAGGATAATGTGGAATAAAAAGTTATTCTTCCAGGCTTGGATAACAGTAGAGATATGTGCAATACAAAATAATAATAGCATCATTTGCTTATGACACAGTTCCATTAGGCAAAAATATATGTGACCTATAAAAGGCAGCAAAGATCACAAAGCAGCTTTGATATGGTGATTTTAGGGTAACTGCAATGAGTACTGCAAAAACTTTTTTAAGGTTTATTTATTTATTTGAGAGAGGGAGAGATACAAAGAGAGAGAACATAAGCAGGGGAATGGGCAGAGGGAAAGAAAGAAGAAGAGGAAAAGAATCCCAAGCAGACTCTGTTGAGCATGGGGCTCAATGTGGGGCTCAATCTCACAGCCCATGAGATAACAACCTGAGTGGAAACCAAAAGTCTGACACTCAACTGACTGAGCCACCCAGGTGCTCCCAAAACTCCTTACCTATAATTTCAAGCTATTAGAGACATTTACAGACATCAGAGAAGCAACAGTGGACTCATTGGCTTAGCAAACATCAATCAAGGATGGAGTAACCATCTTTAAAACAGAACCAGGATCTCCAAAACAGAGACTTCAACAAGAAATCAAATGGCAAATTTATTTGTGTCTTCCAAAATGGAGTGCACATAATGCATCAGTCTCCTCAACCCTATAAATTAATAGGAAGCAATGAAATTATCTTTGAATTATAAAAGTTAAGAGAAACAGTCAAGGAAAAACAGAGTTTAAAAAAAAAACAACAGTTTATTTATTTATTTGACACAGAGAGACACAGAGTGAGAGAGGGAACACAAGCAGGGGGAGTGGGAGATGGAGAAGCAGCCTTCCTGGCTGAGCAGAGAGACCAATGCAGGGCTTGATCCCAGGCCCCAGGACCATGACCTGAGCCAAAGGCAGACACATAACAACTGAGCCACCCAGGAGCCCCAGAGGTTTTGTTTTGACTTTCTTTCTTTCTTTCTTTCTTTCTTTCTTTCTTTCTTTCTTTCTTTCTCTCTTTCTCTCTTTCTCTCTTTCTCTCTTTCTTTCTTTCTTTTCTAGTGGAAATAGTTTATATTATCCAAGATAAATTGGACTATGTCCTGTGACTGGTATCTTCAATCCTTTCATTAACTAAATTCCTTCAGAATTGCATGCAGAAGAATGAAACTGGACCATTTTCTTACACCACATACAAAAATAGATTTAAAAATGGATGAAAGACCTCAATGTGAGAAAGGAATCCATCAAAATCCTTGAGGAGAACACAGGCAGCAACTTCTTCGACTTCGGCCACAGCAACTTTTTCCTAGAAACATTGCCAAAAGCAAGGGAAGCAAGGGCTAAAATGAACTATTGGGACTTCATCAAGATCAAAAGCTTTTGCACAACAAAGAAAACAGTCAGCAAAACCAAAAGACAACTGACAGAATGGAGAATCTATTTGCAAATTAAGTATCAGATAAAGGGCTAGTATCCAAAATCTATAAAGAACTTATCAAACTCAACACCCAAAGAACAAATAATCCTATCAAGAAATGGGCAGAAGCCATGAACAGACATTTCTGCAAAGAAGACGTCCAAATGGCCAACAGACATGTGAAAAAGTGCTCAATATCCCTCAGCATCAGGGAAAACAAATCAAAACCACAGTGAGATACCACTTCACATTAGTCAGAATGGCTAAAATTAACAAGTCAGAAATTGAAAGGTGTTGGTGAGGATGTAGAGAAAGCGGAACCCTCCTACACTGTTGGTGGGAATGCAAGCTGGTGCAGGCAGTCTGGAAAACAGTAAGGAGGTTCCTCAAAAAGTTGAAAAAAAACTACCCTATGACCCAGCAATCACACTACTGGGTATTTACCCTAAAGATACAAATGTAGTGATCCGAAGGGGCACATGCACCCAAATGTTTATAGCAGCAATGTCCATAATAGCCAAACTGTGGAAAGAGCCTAGATGTCCCTCAACAGATGAATGGATAAAGAAGATGTGAGATATATATATATATATATATATATATATATATATATATATATACACACACACATAGATATACAGATATATAGATATAGATAGATATATATCTATCTCACATCTATATATATACACATATATACATATATATCACATATATACATCACATATATATATATCACATATATATATCACATATATAACAGAATGCTATGCAGCCATCAAAAAACCAATATCTTTCCATTTATAAGGAAGTGGATGGAACTGGAGGGTCTTATGGAACTAGAGGGTCTTATGTTAAGTGACATAAGTTAATCAGAGAAAGACAATTATCGTATGATCTCACTGATATGAGGAATTTGAGAAATAAGACAGAAGATCATAGGGGAAGGGAGGGAAAAATGAAACAAGATGAAACCAGAGAGGGAGACAAACCATAAGAGACTCTTAATCTCAGGAAACAACTAAAGGTTACTGGAGGGGAGAGGCATAGGAGGAATGAGATGGCTGGGTGATGGACATTGGGGAGGGTATGTGCTATGCTGAGTGCTGTGAACTGTGTAAGACTGATGAATCACGGACCTATACCCCTGGAACCAATAATACATTATATGTTAATTTAAAAAAAAAACCTTAGAAAAAAAGAATTGATAAAATCAACTGATGTACCTTCATCTGTTGAGGACTTTGAAAGCACCAATCGACTGTACCAGAAATGAAGTCTTTTAATTACATAGTCCATAGGTATGGTTTAAATTTATGACTTTTCTCTTTCTGTTTTTTGTTTTTGCTTTCCTCCAAATAACATTATTCCAGTGAATTTTAAGGTGTTTGTTTTTAGCAGCATTCTATTTTCTGTGGGTTTTCATTGTCTATGGAGATGAACAATTAGAGTGTGCAATAACTATCAAAATAAAAATGTCTTTATATGAATAGGGTAGAAATATAAATTTGAACTCTGACCCTCAGACTTTCAAACTTTTCTCTGATACTTTGTTAGATTAGTTTTTGCTCTTAAAATAAGAAGAAGGTGTTTAAGTTATTATAAAAAGTTTTACTATTTAACCATATTGAAGTGGCACTTTATGATTTTTAGGAGTGGCAGTAAACTACATTTCACTGATCTCATTTTGTCAGTCACAATACTTCTTTAAATATGAGATACCAATTCATTCTGCTGAATGTAGTTGGTTCTATAGATGATAAATATCACATAGGAGAGAATAGGTTCTCTATAAAACTGTTCTCACCTTGTTTCAGGACAGTTAATAAATAAGTCATGAAAAAAGTAAAATTAAGGATATGTATGTTTGCATTCTGTGTGTGAGATTAAAAGCATCCAACATCAGCTATAATATTGAAATAGCAAGCAATTGACTTATTACCTATTTTTCCATGGATTAAAATAAATTCTCCAAACTGTGCTCCAATTTCTGTATGTTTCATTTTTTTTACTTCCTTTTTGACTAGAACTTCTCTTCTATACATGCACAATGATTAGTATATGAGCTTATTTTATGGACATGAGATGTGCCATATGTCCCATAAAGTAGGCCCAAATATCACTTAATCACTATCAAGTAGAACTTCAAAATATTATCTAAGCAATTATCCTATTATTACAGTGATCTTCTTCCATAATTTCTGTGATACATGACCGTCACCGTGATTTAAAATTACATCCAGTGAATCCTAGTGTTCTAAATTCCACACACAAAATCTTAATAGTGACAATTGAAATGCAATATCATTTGCCTATTTTATATACACTGTGCTTGATCATTTATTCTGCCTTAATTAAGGGAAAGGTGCCTTTAACCAAAACCTAAGCAGCACAACTTTAACAACTTGGACAGACAAGCACAGCTCACTAAGAATGTCAATTTTGCAGTAGACTGAATATAGGATGTAAAGTTTCTTTTTGTAGTTAATTCCATTTACCCCTGGCAATACTGATCAGGCTTGACGTATGTAGATCACGTGTGTATAAATGTGCTTTTTGGGAGTATAGTACCTGATCATCCCTTTTCCCTAATTGTATGAGAGCATTAAGCTATTTAAACACACTTATATGACAATTTGTATCCCTGTTATTGAGGTTAGGGTAGGGTTTTATCCCCTTAAAGGAAGATCCCAGATGAGGATACCCTTTTTCATATTATAGTTATATGACCAGCTCAATTCAAAATAAGTATTCATTTGCAACTGAGATTTAAGTTCTAACCCCATCAGAGTACAAGAGGACCTCTAATCTATCTTATAGGATTCAAGGAAATAAATATTGGCTAACATCAGATTTGTCTTGTCACACTAATTCCATTGTTCAAGAAAACAAAAAAAAGTGTTAAATCACATAAAGGAATGTAGCTGAAGTTAGGCATAGAGCTTTTGTTTTAACATCATCACATCAAATTTCATAAATGGTTTTCAGAAAAACAGTGAAAATGAAGCATGCACATTTTAACATTTGTACATAAAAGGCATCAAAGCATTACACATAGACAAACTAGGATTACAAATTAAGTTTGGGAGAAAAGCAACAGAACAGTTCTGCATGAATAGAGACTAATTTTCAGCCAAAATAAACTAAGGTAAACAAAATACAGCAGTAATTGAAAGTATGGCTTCCATTAAACAAAAACTTCCATTAAACAAAGACTTCCATTAAACAAGAAAAAAGGTAGAATATATATTTCTCATGGGCTAGTCAATGTTTATTCTTGGAGAATTTGTGTGATAGATACCTATACCTCACTAATCTTAGATCTTACTTAATGTATTATCCCCTTTCCCCAGTGGTAATTGTCAGAAATTCATTCCCAGGAAGGAACAAAGAACATTGGATCCAGACTAGGTCAGGGGTAGTGTTTGACCTCAAAGGAGTAGTCATGTCAATTATGGAATTAGAATGTTGCTATAAACCAAATACAACAGTCCAGGATTGGAAGAGTAGACTAGAATAAATAGCTAAGGAACTTCTATCTTACAAAGCCATGCCTCAGTTATAGCAAGGAGTTTGTTTAGGTGAATTGTCTTTCAAGCAAAGATTAGGAACAAATAATTTGAAAACAGTGACAGACATGATTAAGACTTTAGCAACAACAAATTGTAATGAAATGATTGGGAATTTGAGGACAGTCTATGCAGATATGTAGAGTACATACATAACCACTTACTTAATGCCAGTTCCTTTTTGGTCTAGTGCAATTACTTGTTGCAGATCTTGACAAATAAGTAAAAAAATGAAAAAAAGAAAATTAAATGAATCCCAATATTTACATATAAAATCTTTAGGACAAAGAACAGTAAGATATACCAGGTAAAGTTTAATTTAAAAGAAAATCATCATCAAATACTATGTAAAAGTTTATATTCACGTGGATTTTATTAAGATGTAGGATCTTATTCGTGATTAGGGAGACTGATTTCAAGCAGCTTCAAGGGTAAGAAGGCAACATCAAAGGCATATTAACAAATAAACATAAATTTCATGTACATGGGTGTTTAACTGTTTGCCTGCCACAGCAGAAGTACATTTTAATTGTCCCTCTTATCACTCTGGCTCATTCCTGTTACATTACCTTAGTTAGATCATCCAATTTGTCCCTTACCAGTATGACTACCCCCAACACACAAAATAAACAAAACCACCTTGGACAAACCTTGGAAAAATAATGCATGCAGTTAAACCTTTATTAAATTAGATGACACTATAACATGAAATGGACAATATCATGAACAAAATGAGAGGAATAACCATTATATAGAGAGATAATAAACAACACTATGTTGTATATATGGGGTGTAGAAAGGCGACTTAAAGAAAGAAGACAGAAAAGACGTCTGAAAGACAAACAATAAGGTTACAATAAAATAAATTAAGAGCAATTCTAGCTTGTCTTCTCTATTCTATTTCCCTATAGATACCTCTCTACATCAGTCTGTATCTTGAGGTTTTCATCTCCATTTTTGCCTTTATCACAAACTCCTAGATAAAGGGGAACTCAACCTACCCAATATTTATGTCACCATTACTGAACTTAATACAGAACAACAAACTCCAATACTCAATGAAGCAGTGATTTTCAACCATGACACCTCAAAGAAGAACATGGGAAGATTTTACATCTGCTTATGCCTGGGCCCAATACAACAGAGTCTCCATTAATTGAGTGGGGCCTCAAGATTGGTATTTATTAAAGATTAACTTATTTATTTGGGGGGGTGAAGGACAGAGGGAGAGAGACCTGAAGGCTACCCCCTACCCTGAGCAAAAAGCCTGACAAGGGGTTCGATCTCACCACCCTGGGATCATGACCTGAGCCAAACCCAAGAATTGACCACTTAAATAACTGAGCCACCCAGGGACCTCTAGAGACTGGTATATTTTTTAAGTCTATCTAGTTATATCTAATGGCCAACCAGGGTTATAAACCATCATTAACTCATTTGTTCTAAAAATTAATGTGCAGAAATAATTCTCTGGGAAATCCTTAAAAATGTAGATTTCTGAGCCCTAGAATTTCACATCTAGTAGACCTGAGAAGGGGTTTTGAACTTCATATTTTTAGTAAGTACCTAAGTGATATAGATGCAGATAGTCCAAAAGGCTATTTTGAGAAATCCTAAATTAAGGCTTTTCTATTTCACATGCTCCAAAAACTTCAGTGTTCACTACATAATATATGAAATGTGACTGCAAAATAAATGTAATTCATAAGCCTCATTGAAAAATCCTCCCTGTGGGAGGCCACGCAGTAGCTTGAGAGAGAACTAAACCAGGCCCTGACTCGCGCCTCCTTGAAACCTAAGGGTTAAAGCAATCCTGTGGTTAATAAGTTGAGGTGCTTTGAGAATGGGCCTGTGCTATGGGTCTCACGCTCTCCTACGTGACCACCCTCTGGGGCTTATCTGGAACAGGACATGCAGGCCTAAAGCTGTGAATCAGTAACTTGACTTGCTGTTCCTGCAGGGGCCATAAACCACACCGGATGCCCTTTGGCCCTTCTCTGTCTACTTATCTATAGGGAACTCATCTTTAAGCAGCCCTCTTGGCGTCAGGATGTTTGCACATGAGCCTTAAGAAACCTTCTAAGGGGAACCTGTGGAAACTATTCTAAGAATGCAATGGATCACTGCTTCCTTGTGATTGTCTCTGTACGATACTTATATCAGAGCACTCTTCTGAATAAACTGGCATTGCTTGGACATCATCCACCTTGCCCCTCCTGTCCCCATCTCTTTGCGTCTCGTCTTCATTTCGCCATCCTCTTACCCTCTTGACCCTAGTCGTGTTGTCGTGCTGGCAGTGACACCTCCCTCGGGGCGCCTGGGTGGCTCAGTGGGTTAAGTGCTGCCTTCAGCTCAGGTCATGATCCCAGGGTCCTGGGATCCAGCTCCACATTGGGCTCTCTGCTCATCAGGGAGCCTGCTTCCTCCCTCTCTCTCTGCCTGCCTCTCTGCCTATTTGTGATCTCTGTCTGTAAAATAAATAAATAAAATCTTAAAAAAAAAAGAAAAGAAAAGAAAAATTCTCCGTCATTGCCATATCTAAACAAACAGATTTTGTAATTGTCTTAGGTGGTGACCATTATTAAAAAAAAAAATTCAACCAAGTAAATTTAGAGATCTAATTGGCTTTATTAAGCAATTTATGAGTCAGGCAGCATCCCAATTAGCAACTAGAGAGATGCTCTGAAAAGTTTTACAAAATGGAAGGGTTTTATAACCAGGAGGCCAGCACAAAGAAGTAATTAGTTAAAGAAAAGAAAGGACTGTTTCAGGCCAGGACACTTTCTTTTTGGGGGAAGGGAAACGTCAGGGCTTTCATCATGAAAATTACTTGTCTATGGCAGATTAGGAAATTTCAGATTGACTGGTAAAAGGTCACATTTCTGAGATAGGTTGAAATTGTAATTAAATTTTGGTTTGTTGTTTTTGGGGGGCAAATAACTCCATTTGGAGTTTTTTAAAGAACATTTAGAAACTTTGGGAATTTTTTAATCCATCATCCTTTTATTTAAGATAAGGTTCTTAGACAAATTTCATTAATTGAAAAAATGAAATTTTTTTATTTTTTTATTTTTATTTTTTTATTTAAATTCTTTATTTTTATTAACGTATAATGTATTATTAGCCCCAGAGGTACAGGTCGGTGAATCACCAGGTTTACACACTTCACAGCACTCACCATAGTACATACCATCCCCAATGTCCATAAGCCAACCACCTTCTCCCTACGCCCCTAACCCCAGCAACCCACAGTTTGTTTTGTGAGATTAAGAGTCTCTTATGGTTTGTCTCCCTCCTGATCCCATCTTGTTTCATTTTTTCCTTCCCTACCCCACAGACCCCCACATTGCCTTTCAAATTCTTCATATCAGGGAGATCATATGATAATTGTCTTTCTCTGATTGACTTATTTCACTCAGCATAATACTCTCTAGTTCCATCCACGTCTTTGCAAAAGGCAAGATTTCATTTCTTTTGATGGCTGACTAGTATTCATATATTAATTAATATAATATAATATTAATATATATATGTATATATCCCACATCTTCTTTATCCATTCATCTGTTGATGGACATCTAGGTTCTTTCCATAGTTTGCCTATTGTGGACATTGCTGCTATAAACATTCAGGTGCACATTTCCTTTCAGATCACTACATTTGTATCTTTAGGGTAAAAACCCAGTAGTGCGATTGTTGGGTCATATGGTAGCTCTATTTTCAATTTTTTGAGGAACCTCCATGCTCTTTTCAAGAGTGGTTTCACCAGCTTACATTCCCACCAACAGTGTAGGAGGGTTCCTCTTCCTCTGCACCCTCGCCAGCATCTGTCATTTCCTGACTTGTTAATTTTAGCCATTCTGACTGGTGTGAGGTGGTATCTCATTGTGATTTTGATTTGTATTTCCCTAATGCCGAGTGACGTGGAGCTTTTTTCATGTGTTGATCATCTGGATATCTTCATTGCAGAAATGTCTGTTCATGTTCTCTGTCTATTTCTTGATTTGATTATTTGTTCTTTGGGGGTTGAGTTTGATAAGTTCTTGATAGATTTTGTATACTAGCCCTTTATCTGATATGTCGTTTGCAAATATGTTCTCCCACTCTGTCAGTTGTCTTTTGGTTTTGTTGACTGTTTTCTTTGCTGTGCAAAAGCTTTTGATCTTGATGAAATCCCAGTAGTTCATTTTTGACCTTGATTCCCTTGCCTTTGGTGATGTTTCTAGGAAGAAGTTGCTGTGGCTGAGGTCGAAGAGGTTGCTGTCTGTGTCCTTCTCAAGGATTTTGATGGATTCTTTCTCACATTGAGGTCCTTCATCCATTTGGAGTCTATTTTTGTGTGTGGTGTAAGGAAATGGCCCAGTTTCATTCTTCCGCATGTGGTTGTCCAATTTTCCCAGCACCATTTGTTGAAGAGACTCTCTTTTTTCAATTGGATATTCTTTCCTGCTTTGTTGAAGATTAGTTGACCATAGAGTTGAGGGTCTATTTCTGGGCTCTCTATTCTGTTCCATTGATCTATGGGTCTGTTTTTGTGCCAGTACCATACTGCCTTGATGATGACAGCTTTGTAATAGAGCTTGAAGTCTAGAATTGTGATGCCACCAACTTTGGCTTTCTTTTTCAACATTTCTCTGGCTATTTGACATCTTTCCTGGTTCCATATAAATGTTAGGATTATTTGTTCAATTTCTTTGAAAAAATAAAGGATGGTATTTTGATAGGGGTTGCATTAAATGTGTAGAATGCTTTAGGTAGCATAGATATTTTCACAATATTTGTTCTTCCAACCCATGAGCATGGAACATTTTTCCATTTCTTTGTGTCTTCCTCAACATCATTCATGAGTATGCTATGGTTTTCTGAGTACAGATTCTTTGCCTCTTTGGTTAGGTTTATTCCTAGGTATCTTGCGGTTTTGGGTGTAATTGTAAATAGGATTGACTCTTTAATTTCTCTTTCTTCTGTCTTGTTGCTGGTGTATAGAAATGCAACTGATTTCTGTGCATTGATTTTATATCCTGACACTTCACTGAATTTCTATACAAGTTCTAGCAGATTTGGAGTGGAGTCCGGGTTTTCCACATAAAGTGTCATATCATCTGCAAAGAGTGATAGTTTGACTTCTTTGCTGATTTGGATGCCTTTAATTTCTTTTTGTTGTCTGAGCGCTGAAAAAATGAAAGGTTTTTAAAAGTGAGAATTCAGTGACTATTAATTTTCCTTTTTAAAAATTATGTTCAATTAATTTTCTATCACTGTTTAACAAATTGTCATAAACTTAGTGACTTAAAAACAACATATATTTTTTCACAGTTTACATGATTCAGGAATCTTGATATGGTTCTTTTTTTTAAGATTTTATTTATTTATTTGACACAGAGAGAGAGAGATATCACAAGTAGGCGGAGAGGCAGGCAGAGAGATAGGAGGAAGCAGGCTCCCTGCTGAGCAGAGAGCCCAATGCGGGGCTCGATCCCAGGACCCTGGGGTCATGTCCTGAGCCGAAGGCAGAGGCTTTAACCCACTAAGCCACCCAGGCCCCCCTTGATATGGTTCTAACTGATTCAGAAACTCTCTGATCTTAGTCACAGGATCAGGGATCTCAGGATCTCACAACACTGCACTGTAGATGTTGTCCAGGCTATATTCATTTCTGGAGGAAAAAAAGCTGTGATGTTATTTGTAATAAGAAATATATATTTGGTCATTGTGTTCTGCCTTAAGGAAGGTAAAATCAAAGTTAGATTCCTTTAGATTACTTCATAAATTGAATGTATTTGACCCAACTATCCAATGATCCTCTTTGCAATATGACCCTGAATGTGCAGCCACTATTTTCTTCTTGCCCAATCTGGGTTGAATTTAGAACAGAATTCTGTACCTAAACACATGGAGAATTGACTATTGTCATTCTCTGACACAATTACAAATTCAGTAAATAAACAAAAATGGATATTTTATTTTTGTTCTATTTTTTACATTTAATTTATTTTGTGAATAGATTCACATGGCTCAAAGATGACCAAGTATAAACAGGTACATGGGGAAAGTCTGACTTCCACCCTTGTACCTATAAGACGTAAACTTGCAACCAAATAAGGTATAGAGTATAATAACAATCCAAATCAATAGTTTGTGTGTGAATGTGTGTGTGTGTATGTGTGTTGTATAGGGTAAGAAAATAGGTAATAAACTCAATCATGTTTTTACTTTTATTTGAAAATAACTTCAAACATTGAGAAAAGTTGCAAGGAGACAAACCATGAGAGACTGTGGACTCTGAGAAACAAACTGAGGGTTTTGGAGGGGAGGTGGATGGGGGGTTGGGTGAGTCTGGTGGTGGGTATTATGGAGGGCACGTACTGCATGGAGAACAGAGTGTGGTGCATAAACAATGAATTTTGGAACACTGGAAAAAATTAAATTAAATTAAAAAAAGAATAGTATAAAAAATCTGAATATCCTTTGCCAGATTCACACATTAACAGGTTACCTCACATGTTTTGCCTCATTTGCTTTCCTCCTACACACACACACACACACACACACGCACTTCTGAACCACTGTTATGTAAGTTGCAAACATCATACCTCTTTCCCCTTCATTTCTAAATACTTCAGTCTGTATTTATTAAGAATAAGAACAGTTCCTTTCCTAATTTACCATACTTACTGTGACTTTTTCCAGTTTATCCAATCACATGTTTTTAGTTAGAAACAGTTCCTCAGCCTTTCTTTCTTTCTTTTTCTAAAAATGCTTACAGCTTTTCTTTAAAATATTTATTTAAATTCAATTTAGTTAACATTATTATTAGTTTCAAGGGTAAAACTTAGTGATTTATCAGTGCATATAACATCCAGTTCTCATTACCCCATGTGCCATCCTTAATGCCCATCACCCAACTATCCCTTCCCCCAACCTACCTCCCCACCAGCAATTCTCAGTTTGTTTTCTAAAGTTCAGCATCTTTTATGGCTTGCCTCCCTCTCTATTTTCATTTTATTTTATTTTTTCTTCTCTTCCCCTATGTTCATCTGTATTTTTCTTAAATTCCACATATGAGTGAAATCACATGACATTTGTCTTTCCCTGACTGACTTATTTCTCTTAGCATAATACTCTGTAATTCCATCCACATCATTACAAGTGGCAAGATTTCATTTTCTGATGGCTGAGTAATATTCTATTGTGTGTGTGTGTGTGTGTGTGTGTGTTTGGAGGGTGTGTATCACATAAGATGTTTACAGCTTTAAGAATGCAGGGCTTTAAAAATAATAATGTTCAGGGCACCTGGGTGGCTCAGTGGGTTAAATCCTCTGCCTTTGGCCCAGGTCATGATCCCAGGGTCCTGGGACTGAGCCCCACGTCGAGCTCTCTGTTCAGTAGGGAGCCAGCTTCCCTTCCTCTCTCACTTTGCCTGCCTCTCTGCCTACTTGTGATCTCTGTCTGTCAAATAAACGAATAAAATCTTAGAATAATAATGACAATAATAATAATACTGTTCTTCATTTGGGTTTGTATCTTGTTTTCTGATGATTAGATTTGACTATTACCTCCTGGGATGAAATGTCAAATAAATAATGGAGACACACAATGCATATCTATACTTTGTTTTGATGTTAATTTTATCATTTATACATGGTGTTGCTAATTTCTGAATAGCATAGTTACTATTTTTCTCTTGCAATTATTAAATATTAGTGGAAAGACCATGGAAAATTAATTTTGAGACCATGAAAATATCCTACTCCTGCCTTGTCAAACTGGTGGACTTTCCAGATTTAGTGTCCTTTGATAATTTTAATTAACATATAATATATTATTTGTATCAGGGGTACAGGTCTGTGATTAATCAGTCTTATATAATACCCAGTGCTCATTACAACACATACCCTTCCTAATGTCCATCACTCTGTTACCCCATCACAACATCCCTCTCCCCTCCAGCAATCCTCAGTTTGTTTCCTAAGATTAAGAGTCTCATGATTTGCCTTCCTCTTTAATCTTAACCTGAGGGCTGCAAATGATTTTTCTAACTGCAGAAATCCCTACAACTTTATCATAAATTACCCTAATCTTCAACTATTTTTAGGTATTTATTTATGTATTTATTAGTAATATAGTCGTTACTTATTTCTTCAATGGTTTGTAAACCAGCAAAGAATTCATTTTGGATATAGTGTTGGGATGACTGTGTGGGTGTGTTTTCTCTTCAGCTCTTCCCAGCAGTGGGAAGTATACTCTGTTTCTATTTTATTCCTATTAAATTTCTTTATTCCTACTCTCTATCTCTTAATCCAGAACTCTGTTTATCACTTACTTAAGCCACTTACTAAAGACTGAATAAATGACCAAATGCTTTGAGGATGATGGCAATGACATTTGTAGCTTCAAGCCATAGATCTCATGTAGCTGCCCTCCATGGATCATTGTAGTCAATAAATCAAATATTGGAAATTTATTAGAGAATTAGCATTTTATATTACGTATACTTCAAAGGCTATCTTTATTAGACACCAAATTGAACCATGTGATTAATTATGCACATTTCTCTAAACTCTCTAACTCTAATTTTGTTTTTATTATGTATAAAAAGTCACATAGCTAAGTTCAGTTTTAATTTCTTTTATTACCCAGTAGAGTCTGATGCTCCTTCTACTTCAATATTGTTTTTTAATATAAAATTTGCTCTGATTCTCATTTCCCAGTTGAATCTCTCTGTTTTTTTTTTTTTTTCTCCCATGATACTCTCCAGGGCCTCAGAAACAGATAATACTTTTCCTGATAACTCCCAAGTCAATATAAGACATTGATTTTAGAGACAGCACATTGTTGGTGAATTAAAATTAAATCACCCTTTTCAGTTAATTTTCAAGAACATGAGTTTTTCCTATATCATAGAAATTACTTGCATAGGCTCTTGAGACTTCTGATGTTCTTTAGGAAATTTGTGTTTGTGGATATGTATATGCAAACATACATCTTTCTATGCCCTGCTGCTGTATATCAGTTCACATAGGACACACAGAAATATGCTATTTTTTTCTATCTACTTTATTCATTATTTCCAAGATGACGCAGTAGCAGGAGTATTTCAACTTCAACAAATCCCTTTTTTTATTATAATATCTCCCCTCTTCTATATTAGCCCAGTTTGTGGGGGTAGGTATTCTCCAAAGACATTAGATGTTGGTACTTGTTGTCTTAAGAGACTTCTGAGTCCCTGTTCAGGGATTTTAATGTACTATGTCTCAAGCTTCTAAAACTAGTATCTCCTGACATTTTAAAAAATGTGTTCTGTATTTTACTGGAGAAACTCCATATGATCTAATATTTCCTGAAAACTTCAGATTTGGAATAAAGTTTTTAGACACAAATACACACATACATGTCCATGCACACAGGCACTAATAAAAGATTATTTTAAAGGAAATCACTGGAAAAAACAACAACAACAACGATAATCCAGGGCTAGGTCTCACATAACTGAGATTACGACCTAAGCCAAAACCAAGAATTTAATGCTTAACCAATCCAGCCAAACAGGCACCCTTGACTAGTTGTGCATTTATTCACAAATAACTTAACTATGGTTTCCTTATTTATGTGATATAAGCAATTGCCGGTTTCTTCAAATAGTCATTGTGAGGGTTAAACTAAATAAGATAACACGTATAAACATCTAGTTCAGGTCTGGCAAATAGACGGTATTTGAAATATGGTAGCTCCTATTATTTTTTAATTTAATTTATTTTTATTTTTTAATTTAATTTAATTTAATTTAATTTATTTCAGTGTTCCAAAACTCATTGTTTATGCACCACACCCAGTACTCCATGCAATACATGCCTTCCATAATACCCACCACCAGACTCACCCAACCCCCCATCCGCCTCCCCTCAAAAACTCTCATTTTGTTTCTCAGAGTCCACAGTCTCTCATGGGTTGTCTCCCCCTCCAATTTTCCCCCACTCACTTCTCTCCATCTCTCAGTGTCTTCTGTGTTATTCCTTATGCTCCACAAGTAAGTCTCTGCTTGACTTACCTACTATTATTTTTATTACTACCAGTTTTTTTGTTTGTTTGTTTGTTTTAGTTTATATTAGATTGTGAGACCAGGGAGAACTAATCAGCTTGATCTACTGTTTGATACAAGTAGATGCAAATATATTTCAATACTGTCACTGAGTACCTCCAAGCACTAGGAAAATTACTCAAATCTTTCTTTCTGTATGCCATAAATAAATCATCTACCTAGGGAATATTAGTGATGACTTTTAACTGGTTATCTTTCTCCGAAGATGTTGACCTTACAGTAATGTTTAAATACTAGGTAGTGGTTATTTATTTTTCCAAATGAAACATTTCTTAGGGTTTTAATAGATCAGTTAGAAGTCCTGTGTATTCATGGATTATATAACCAAAATTACATAAGAGAAATTCCAAAACAAAACAAAAACAAACAAACCAAAAAAAGAGACAGCTACCATGTCTGTGCTGTTGTTGTTGTTTCCCTTTATCTTCTTATGTCTTCATGTTTTAGGAGTATTTTACCACTTCTGTGACAATCCCTCCTCTAAGCAAATCAGGGTGTATCAAAGAGCAGTGGGGGTTGTTAAAAATGGTATTCTGGAGCACCATTCTAATTTTCATTAGGGAACCATTTTGACATTTTATCAGACTGTGTTTAGTAGTATACAGAATTTTTTACTTATATTTAAAACTTAAAATTAATAAAAATCAATTGCATTTTGTTGCATTTGCATATATATTGATCCTTTAATATATTTTATATAATAGTCCTTTTACAGACCGATGAATTTTACATAGTTTTATAGCAATGACTATAGTTATCAAAATTGAGAACGATTATTTGTGGAAGTACCCCTTTTACACATTTCTGCACGTGAGAAGGAATGTTGTAGATTATAGAAAAGTGTAAATGGAGAGGAATTAATTGACAGCTATCAGTTATTGTCTTTCAGTGTAAATAATCATACAATATATTATACCAAATAAATGGATATTAAAGGATTTTTTATCAATTCAGGCAACCAACTCTATTTATCTCAAGTATCATCACATCAGCGCTTTATTCCATAGTATGATCTAGGGCTTTTGGTCAGGATCTATTTCTAGAGATGGCAAAAATTTATTCACAACTTGTACCTGGACTCTTGACTATAAAAGGAATATTTGGAATATATAAAGGAATAAATATATGCAATATATAAAGGAATATATAAAGGGAATATTTGAAAGCTATGATTCACTAAAAAGGATTCTACCAATCATTGACATAAATTACTGCACTTCCAGGCCAGTTTCACAGCAGATAATTGGGAAAATTTACCATGTATTTGTAAGACTATGGATTGTGGAATCAGCAAATGAGAAATCTAATGGATTGGAGGCAGGAAAAGAAAGGAGACAGTCCATAGAAAATGCAATTTATTCCATAAATTATGAGTTTCAGTATTTTTTAAATTAAATTCCATCTCAAAGTTTATCTTTAAAAAAACTATTGCATGCCTTACAATACTATTGTATGAGTGTATTCACTATCAGGAATCCTGCTGGTCTCCTCTGCTTTCTTTGAAAAGAGATGTTTGATCTTCTTTCACATAACTTATATTTAATACAAATATGCTTCAAGGACTACTGTAAGAACTTTTAACCAATGTTATCTTATACAGTTGAGGATCTTTGGGGTATATATGAGGCAAAAACTGACTGGTTCATATGTGTATATTAATCCTTTAAAAATAACGATAAAACACAACAGCTGAATTAACTTTTCATAGAACTCTTATGAAGGAATTAAGAATCTGAGAGTTAAAGTGTTCCTGTCATATACTAAATGTGCTCCCTCACCCCAATTCACTTGTTGAAACTTAATCCCTAATGTGATGGAATTTGAAGGCAGGGCCTTTTGGGAGGTGATTAGGTCACTAGAACAGAACCCTCAGGAGTGGGATTAGACCATTATAAAAAAGACCAGAGAGCTTCCTTCCTCCTCCTGCCATGTGAAGAGAGCTAAAAGCGCCATCTATGAAGCAGAAAACTGGTGCCAGACACCAAATCTACTGGCACCTCAATGTTAGAATTCTCATCTGGCTCATCATTAGAATCCAACTCAGGAGTTTTGCAAAATAGATTCTTGTCAGGTTTGTTCAGCAAACCCTGAGACGGCAAATGAAAAGATTACTCCAGACACCTAAATAGGAGAAAGGAGAGGGCCTGGGAACCAGAAGTTCTAGTGGCAAAAGGCCCTGAACCAAGCTCTACCTCCATTTTTATTATGCATGTTATCAAAATATTAAGATTAGAAAGGAATGTAAAGTTTCAATAGCAAGGGCAGTGACATTTATGGACATTGTATGATTAGAACTATCTATTGTCCTGGCTTGCAGGCAAGGAGTAGGTGACTATTAAGGATTTATGCTAATTTAGGCATCTGTCCTATGGGAGATAGCATTGAGACACAAATAGGATCTGGAAACCCAAAGGAGACCCAGTTTTCTGATCACTCTTTTGCTTTTCAACTAGCCTCTCCCAAGGAGGATTATGTTTATCATATCTTAGCTAGCCAGGCATTGTGAATTCTCACAGACTATAAACCAGACCTACTCAATCAAATTTTCCAGGAGTAGCAGAGAGCAGGAATTTTTTCTAGTGCCTCATAAGGGATTCTTATGAAAAGTCAGGCTTGAGAACCATGAAATTTGACCAAACTCAATCAAATGTGGTATTTTGTTTCTAAGCATATTCATAAATGGAGATTCCACCAAGTCCATAGATAATGTATATTTGGAATTAATTACATTGTCAAGAGGTCATTTTAAGTGTCTTTTTACTGAAAACAAAATTATAACCTCCAGTTTGACTCTCCTTAAAAACTGTTATCCAGCTTTGCTCACTCTCTCTCTCTCTTTTTTTAATCAGCTATCCAGAATGTTAGAGAGTTTTATTTAATTTTCTTTCAGGTAATTTTTCTTTCCAATAATCCATCCCCCTTTTTTTTTCTTATAGGTCTTATTTTTTAACTATTTGATGGCTTTTACCTTCTCAGGAATCTAGTTTCTCCAAATATGGAAATGTGGATTCCAATAGCATACAAACTCTTAGATATATAAAGTTGACTAATAACTACTTTACTAGACTATTCATTTCTAATATCAGGAAATTAAACTGGGCTGTTTCAATTTTGGTCAGTCATTAAGTCATATAATTATAACTACATAAGCATTTCTATAGTCAATCCAGACCTTAGGAAAATATAACCCAACAATTATTATTTTTTTAATTTATTTATTTATTTTAATAAACATATAATGTATTTTTATCCCCTGGGGTATGGGTCTGTGAATAGCGAGGTTTACACATTTCACAGCACTCATCATAGCACATATCCTCCCCAATGTCCATATCCCCACCACCCTCTCTCGTCCCCCCCTCACCCCAGCAACCCTCAGTCTGTTTTTTGAGATTGAGTCTTTTATGGTTTGTCTCCCTCCCAATCCCATCTTTTCATTTTTTCTTTTCCTACCTCCCATCAAGCCCCCCACATTGCATCTCCACTTCCTCATATCAAAGAGATCATATGATAGTTGTCTTTCTCTGATTGACTTATTTCTCTCAGCATAATACCCTCTAGTTCCATCCACGTCGTCGCAAATGGCAAGATTTCATTTCTTTTGAAGGCTGTATAGTATTCCATTGAGTATATATACCACATCTTCTTTATCCATTCATCTGTTGATGGACATCTAGGTTCTTTCCATAGTTTGGCTATTGTGGACGTTGCTGCTATAAACATTCAGGTGCACGTGCCCCTTCGGAGCACCACGTATGTATCTTTAGGATATATACCCAGTAGTGCAATTGCTGGGTCATAGGGGAGCTCTATTTTCAGGTTTTTGAGGAACCTCCACACTGTTTTCCAGAGTGGTTGCACCAGCTTGCATTCCCACCAACAGTGGAGGAGGGTTCCCCTCTCTCCGCATCCTCGTCAGCATCTGTCATTTCTTGACTTGTTAATTTTAGCCATTCTGACTGGTGTGAGGTGGTATCTCATTGTGGTTTTGATTTGTATTTCCCTGATGCCAAGTGATGTGGAGCATTTTTTCATGTGTCTGTTGGCCATCTGGATGTCTTCTTTGCAGAAATGTCTGTTCATGTCCTCTGCCCATTTCTTGATTGGATTATTTGTTCTTTGGGTGTTGAGTTTGATAAGCTCTTTATAGATTTTGGATACTAGCCCTTTATCTGCTATGTCATTTGCAAATATCTTCTCCCATTCTGTCAGTTGTTTTTTGGTTTTGTTAACTGTTTCCTTTGCTGTGCAAAAGCTTTTGATCTTCATGAAATCCCAATAGTTCATTTTTGCCCTTGCTTCTGTTGCCTTTGGCAATGTTCCTAGGGAGAAGTTGCTGCGGTTGAGGTCAGAGAGATTGCTGCCTGCGTGGTACTCAAGGATTTGGATGGATTCCTTTCTCACATTGAGGTCCTTCATCCATTTTGAGTCTATTTTCATGTGTGGTGTAAGGAAATAGTCCAATTTCATTTTTCTGCATGTGGCTGTCCAATTTTCCCAGCACCATTTGTTGAAGAGGCTGTCTTTTTTCCATTGGACATTCCTTCCTGCTTTGTCGAAGATTAGTTGACCATAGAGTTGAAGATCTATTTCTGGGCTCTCTATTCTGTTCCATTGATCTATATGTCTGTTTTTGTGCCAGTACCATACTGCCTTGATGATGACAGCTTTGTAATAGAGCTTGAAATCTGGAATTGTGATGCACCCGACTTTGGCTTTCTTTTTCAATATTCCTTTCACTATTCAAGGTCTTTTCTGGTTCCATATAAATTTTAGGTTTATTTGTTATATTTCTATAAAAAAATGGATGGGGTTTTGATAGGGATTGCGTTAAATGTGTAGATTGCTTTAGGTAGAATAGACATTATCACAATATTTGTTCTTCCAATCCATGAGCATGGAATATTTTTCCATTTCCTTGTGTCTTTCTCAATTTCTTTCATGCATACTTTATAGTTTTCTGAGTATAGATTCTTTGCCTCTTTGGTTAGATTTCTTCCTAGGTATCTTATGCTTTTGGGTGCAATTGTAAATGGGACTGGCTCCTCAATTTCTCTTTCTTCTGTCTTGTTAGTGTAAAGAAATGCGACTGATTTCTGTGCATTGACTTTATATCCTGACACTTTACTGAATTCCTGTACAAGTTCTAGCAGTTTTGGAGTGGAGCCTTTTGGGTTTTCCACATATAGTATCATATCATCTACAAAGAGTGATAGTTTGACTTCTTCTTTCCCAATTTGGATACCTTTAATTTCTTTTTGTTGTCTGATTGCTGAGGCTAGGACTTCTAGTACAATGTTGAACAGCAGTGGTGATAATGGACATCCTTGCCGTGTTCCTGACCTTAGCAGAAAAGCTTTCAGTTTTTCTCCATTGAGAATGATATTTGCATTGGGTTTTTCATAGATGGCTTTGATAATATTGAGGTACGTGCCTTCTATCCCTACACTTTGAAGAGTTTTGATCAGGAAGGGATGCTGCACTTTGTCAAATGCTTTTTCAGCATCTATTGAGAGTATCATATGGTTCTTATTCTTTCTTTTATTAATGTATTGTATCACATTGATGGATTTGCAGATGTTGAACCAACCTTGGAGCCCTCGAATAAATCCCACTTGGTTGTGGTGAATAATCCTTTTAATGTAATGTTGGATCTTATTGGCCAGTATTTTGATGAGAATTTTCGCATCTGTGTTCCTCAAGGATATTGGTCTGTAATTCTCTTTTTTGGTGGGATCCTTGTCTGGTTTTGGAATCAAGGTGATGCTGACCTCATAAAATGAGTTTGGAAGTTGTCCTTCCAGTTCTATTTTTTGGAACTGTTTCAGGAGACTAGGAATTAATTCTTTAAATGTTTGGTAGAATTCCCCTGGGAAGCCGTCTGGTCCTGGACTTTTATTTGTTTGGAGATTTTTGATGACCGTTTCAATCTCCTTACTGGTTATAGGTCTGTTCAGGTTATCTATTTCTTCCTGGTTCAGTGGTGGTAGTTTATATGTCTCTAGAAATGTATCCATTTCTTCCAGATTGTCAAATTTGTTGGCGTAGAGTTGCTCGTAGTATGTTCTTATAATTGTTTGTATTTCTTTGGTGTTGGTTGTGATCTCTCCTCTTTCATTCATGATTTTATTTATTTGGGTCCTTTCTCTTTTCTTTTTGATAAGTCTGGCCAGGGGTTTGTCAATCTTATTAATTCTTTCAAAGAACCAGCTCCTAGTTTCGTTGATTTGTTCTATTTTTTTTTTTTTTTTTTAATTTCTATTTCATTGACTTCTGCTCTGATCTTTATGATTTCTCTTCTCCTGCTGGGTTTAGGCTTTCTTTGTTGTTCTTTCTCCAGCTCCTTTAGGTGTAGGGTTAGGTTGTGTATTTGAGACCTTTCCTGTTTCTTGAGAAAGGCTTGTACCGCTATATATTTTCCTCTCAGGACTGCCTTTGCTGTGTCCCACAGATTTTGAACCGTTGTGTTTTCACTATCATTTGTTTCCATGAATTTTTTCAATTCTTCTTTAATTTCCTGGTTGACCCATTCATTTTTTAGAAGGATGCTGTTTAGTCTCCATGTATTTGCGTTCTTTCCAAATTTCCTCTTGTGATTGAGTTCTAGCTTCAGAGCATTGTGGTCTGAAAGTATGCAGGGAATGATCCCAATCTTTTGATACTGGTTGAGACCTGATTTATGACCCAGGATGTGGCCTATTCTGGAGAATGTTCCATGTGCACTAGAGAAGAATGTATATTCCGTTGCTTTGGGATGGAATGTTCTGAAGATATTTGTGATGTCCATCTGGTCCAGTGTGTCATTTAAGGCCTTTATTTCCTTGTTGAGCTTTTGCTTAGATGATCTGTCCATTTCAGTGAGGGGAGTGTTAAAGTGCCCTGCTATTATTGTATTACTGTCGATGTATTTCTTTGATTTTGTTATTAATTGGTTTACATAGTTGGCTGCTCCCATGTTAGGGGCATAGATATTTAAGATTGTTAGGTCTTCTTGTTGGACAGACCCTTTGAGTATGATATAGTGTCCTTCCTCATCTCTTATTATAGTCTTTGGCTTAAAATCTAATTGATCTGATATAAGGATTGCCACCCCAGCTTTCTTCTGATGTCCATTAGCATGGTACATTGTTTTCCACCCCCTCACTTTAAATCTGTAGGTGTCTTCGGGTCTAAAATGAGTTTCTTGTCGGCAGCATATTGATGGGTTTTGTTTTTTTATCCATTCTGATACCCTGTGTCTTTTGATTGGGGCATTTAGCCCATTAACATTCAGGGTAACTATTGAGAGATATGAAATTAGTGCCATTGTATTGCCTGTAAGGTGACTGTTACTGTATATTGTCTCTGTTTCTTTCTGATCTACTACTTTTAGGGTCTCTCTTTGCTTAGAGGACCCCTTTCAATATTTCCTGTAGAGCTGGTTTGGTGTTTGCAAATTCTTTCAGCTTTTGTTTGTCCTGGAAGCTCTTTATCTCTCCTTCTATTTTCAATGATAGCCTAGCTTTATATAGTATTCTTGGCTGCATGATTTTCTCATTTAGTGTTCTGAATATATCATGCCAGTTCTTT
This sequence comes from Martes martes, assembly GCF_963455335.1. Taxonomy (NCBI): domain Eukaryota; kingdom Metazoa; phylum Chordata; class Mammalia; order Carnivora; family Mustelidae; genus Martes; species Martes martes. Next base: position 71,013,813 of record NC_137897.1, read on the forward strand.
CTGGCCTGCCAGGTCTCTGTGGATAGGTCCGCTGCCAATCTAATGTTTTTACCCTTGTATGTTACAGACTTTTTTTCCCAGGCTGCTTTCAGGATTTTCTCTTTGTCGCTAAGGCTTGTAAATTTTACTATCAGGTGATGAGATGTGGACCTATTTTTATTGATTTTGAGGGGCATTCTTAGCATCTCCCGGATTTTGATGTTTGTTCCCTTTGCCATATTAGGGAAATTCTCTCCAATAATTGTCTCCAATATATCTTCTGTTCCCCCTCTCTTTCTTCTTCTTCTGGAATCCCAATTATTCTAATGTTGTGTCATCTTATGGTGTCGCTTATCTCTCAAATTCTCTCCTCGTGGTCCAGTATTTGTTTGTCTCTCTTTTGCTCAGCTTCTTTATTCTCTGTCATTTGGTCTTCTATGTCACTAATTCTTTCTTCTCCCTCATTTATCCTAGCAGTAAGAGCTTCCATTTTTGATTGCACCTCATTAATAGCTTTTTTGATTTCAACTTGGTTAGATTTTAGTTCTTTTATTTCTCCAGAAAGGGATTTTATCTCTCTGGAGAGGGTTTCTCTAATATCTTCTGTGCCTTTTTCGAGTCTGGCTAGAACCTTGAGAATCGTCATTCTGAACTCTAGATCTCTCATATTACCAATGTCCGTATTGATTAGGTCCCCAGCCTTCGGTACTGCCTCTTGTTTTTTTTTGTTTGTTTGTTTTTGTTTTTTTGTGGTGAGTTTTTCCTCCTTGTCATTTTGTCCAGATAAGATTTGCTTTCTCCTCCTCTAGAATCCCGATGTTCTTGGTGAGTGAAGTTGGTCTTGACTGGGTTTCTTGTTGATCTCCTGGGGGAGGGATCTGTTGTAGTGATTCTCAAGTGTCTTTGCCACAGGCAGAGTTGCACCGCCCTTGCAAGGGGCCGGGCTAAGTAATCTGCTCAGGTTTGCTTTTGGGAGCTTTTGTTCCCTAACCGCTTTCTGTAGAGTTCTGGAGGATGGGAATGAAGATGGCAGCCTCCCAATCTCTGGCCCGGAGGAGCCGAGAGCTTGGTGTCCACCCCTCAATGTGCCCTCAGAGAAAAGCACCCAACCGCCCCTGCCTCCCTGGCCTGCGGTTGCACCGGTAGGAAAGCAGTCAATTGCTGGAACCTGGAGAAAAGCGCCCGGTCGCTTCCGTCTCCATGGCCTCTGGCCGCGCTCCGAGCCCACCCAGCCTGCAACCGGCACAAGGTAACCCCGGGCTGAGAGCTCACTCCTCAGCTTTATCGCTGTAGCTGGCTTCCCTGCTCTAATACCTGCGAGCTCTGCAGCACTCAGACACCCCCGGTCCTTTTGTGACCCCGCAGGTCCTGGGGTTACGCTGACCCCGCCTGGGCTTCCCCCCCGGTTTAGCCTCCAGAGCGATGTCCATCCGTGGAGCCGACTTTTAAAAGTCCCGATTTTGTGCTCCGTTGCTCTGCTGCTTGCCGGGAGCCGGCCCCTGCCCCCACAGTCTGTCTTTCCATCGCTTTGGATTCACTTCTCTGCAGGTCCTACCTTTCAGAAAGTGATCAATTTTCTGTTTCTAGCATTGTTGCTCTTCTTCTCTTCGATTTCCCATTGGATTTGTAGGTGTTCACAATGGTTTGATAAGCTATCTAGCTGATCTCCTGCTACCCGATGTCATCTCAGCCTGCTACTTCTCCGCTATCTTGACTCCTCCTCAACAATTATCTTTTATAAGCACAATAACAAAACTTTTTCTTTTTTTTTTAAGTAATCTATACAGTCAACATGCAGCTTGAATTCACAACCCTGTGATCCGGGTTCACCTGTTCTACTGATTGAGTCAGCCAGCTACCCCTAGTAACAAACTTTTTTGAACTTGGACTTTGCCATTTTTTTAAAGATAACATCTAAACATATTCATATGTATAAACACATGCATCTCTCTCTGAGGGTTAATTGCACTATTATAATCATAAGTATTTGATTTCACATAACTAACAATATTGTATAACCTAACTTCTAACACTAAAAATAAGATAAAAAATTCTTGAACTAATCATGACCTCTACACACAAAGAAAAATAAATTCAAGCTAATTTTTTGAAATTACCTAATATGTTGAAATCTGAACCATTATTTCTTTTCTACTGATTTCTTTAAACCTAAGTGGAGAAATGAACCAGCTGGAACTAGAAAAAAAATAAATCTATGTAACATCTATAGTTTCTGAAATATCTATATAGAACAAAACTGAAATATCAAAACATCTGCTGCATTCATTCTAATTTGGCTGAAATTTTATTTAGTTTAATTACTTAGTCTAAACAGCCAAGTGTGGATATCTCTGTATTTTGTTTGGCCCCATAGACCAGTTGATTCTCAGGGAGAACAAGAACAGAAACTCTTAATCAAAAATCACCTGGCTTCATCTCATTAACTCTGGTAAATTAAATTCTGGTAAATCCTAAATTCTTTCTTTTGAATGAATCATATGCTTGTTCTTCAACTTGAATACAAACAGACATATTTATAATTTCATTTGCATTGACTAGTGCATTACACCATTTAGTTTTATGAATTCTTCATTGTTGTTAGGTTTACCTGGGGATACTTTTTTACTTTATGGCAACACAGCATACCTGTTTTGTAGAGTTTCTAATAAGAAAATATCATCATGTGGAACAATATTTAAATTAATTCAGTTGGTGCCCTGATATTTTCAAACCAAGGTTCAATATAATATACTTTAAACTTATGTTGGGTAACTGAGCATAAACAAGCAAACAAACCCACGCACCCACACACACAGACATAGAAAAATATATACTTTAAAACCAAAGGGCAATTAACATCAAATGCCCCATTACAACCCTATTCTGTGTGTGTGTGTGTGTGTGTGTGCGTGTGTGTGTGATAGTCATTTTAACTTTTCAAAGTAGCTTCATGTCTAGTATTCCATTTAATTTCCATATTTTTAACAAGGTATATTTACTTAGTATATATTCAAAACTCCTCACCATCAAAGCAATACAACTTACTTAGATATTGAAATAACAAGCATTTCCTTAAAAAATGAAAACAAAATATTTTTTGTTCTTTCCTTGTCTTCCATTCTCACCTCTTGGTCATAATCACATATATATTTATGAGGTTTGTTCCTGTGTCATCATTTAATATTTGTTTTAAAGTCCCTAAAATGTGCAGGAGACTTTGTTATCTGCTAAAGATAATTTTTAAAAAAGTGAAACATTGTTTGGCCTGAAGATACTTTCATTCTAATAAAGAGTGAATACATATTAAATACATAAAATACATTAATAAATACATTAAATAAATAAATTAATAAATACATTAAATACATAAAATTGACTTCCTCCTCACATTTTACTTTTTATTTTTTTAAGATTTTATTTATTTGGGGTCTGAAGATGGCGGAGAACTAGGCAGAGGCGCCATTTCAACCTGTACCCTAAAGTGAGCTGATTACCTACCAAACAACTCTGATCACCCATGAAATCAGCCTGAGATTAGAATTATGCACGTCTGGATCTCTACAGGGGCAGAAGACGCCAGTGGGCAGGTAAAGCAGAACGGGAACGTCGGACTGATATCTGAAGATAAACAAAAGGGGGAGAGAGCCACCAGAAGCCACCCATTGGAAAGTAATACCCCAATAGGAGAGTGCCCTGTGACTGGGGACCAGCATTAACGTAGAGTCTGGTTGAAAGCACTCAAAAAGAGCAAAGGATCATGGGTGGGAATTGTGGGAATCGGGGCAGTTAGGGACAGGGGCTTAAGTCCCCGGACCACGGACAGCCACCCCTGGCGCTGAGTCAGAGAGAGTGCGGCAAAGAAACCAAATCTTGGTCCCTGAGCTCTGAGCAACCTGAGAGCGTGTGGTGTGTGGCTCCCACGAGGGGCTGGAAGCCTCGCCAGCTGGGAGAAGCACAGCCTTTTGGCAGTCCCCATGTGTGCGCTGTACTGAGCTACCAGAGTCTGAGTCGCATCCCACACCTCCCCCCGAGAGAGGTGTGTGCAGGCGCCAGCCCAGCACTCTTGATCCTGGAAAGGCTGAGTATTCCCAGCCTGAGCGAGCAGGAAAATCTCAGTGTGCTATCACTGCTTGGGACCTCTCTGGCAGTCTGGAGCTGCCCAGACAGCCGCCGCTGTTGTGGATTTTGGTACAAGCAGGAGTACCTGCGTCCCCAGGGACCGTGACTGGGAACATACTCTGCCAGCGGCCAAGGGGGAATGTATGTGCTCTGGAGCACCCAGAGGGGAACAGACTGAGGCTTTTCTCTGAGAGGGAGGTCTGGGTGCAATTTGCTTTCCTCTAAACCTCTAAAAACCATCAAAAGCTGCCAAGGCGAGAGAAAACAAATGAGCAAACAAACAACAAAACCTCCAGAGAACAAAAGCCTGAAAAACTGGTTTCCTCAGAGCTGACCCCCTTGGAGGGGGCAGGAGGACTTAACTCAAACACTGCCTGAAAACCCACGAAGCAGGACCCTCCCCCAGAAAGCTAACGGGGGTGGGGAGGAAGACAAGAGAACAACCACCACTACTTCATAGATACAAATTTTATTTTTAATTTGTTCCCACTATTCTGGTACATTTTTTTAATAGATAATTTTTTAACCTATTTACCATCACAGTGAGATGTCCAGTACATCAAATTCCATAATAACCTTTTAACCTGAACTTTTTGATACATATACCCGTGTTTTTCTCTTGGTTTTCTACTTTTTTGATTTTTAAAAAATTTTAGTTTAGTTTAGTTTAGTTTATTCTTTTTTTTATTTTTTTTTTAATATTCATATAGAGTTAAACTTCAAGGTAGTCCCCTTTCCCCAATCAATCCTACTCCTATAAGTAAACCAATTTTTAATCCCCATTTATCTTAGGAAAGTTGAGTCCTTTAACAAAGATATCAAGATACATCCAGGAAGAATCAAAATAACCTTCCTCGCCCACATTGAGAACTTAAAAGCACTCTCCCATCTTTTTCTTCTGCCAGTGTTTCTGTGTATTTGTGTTTGTTCTGGTAGTGTATAAATCTTATATTTGGGGATCTTTTTGATGAGGTTCTATTTCCTGTCTTGCTTATATGTATATATATATATATATTTTTTTTTCTCTTGTCATCTACTTTTGTCAGTTTTTTGTCTGCTTTTGTTTGTTTACCTCATAAATCTTATCTTGCATCCCATTTGGGCTGGGCCTTCTCTTTTATTTTATCTTTCTTTTTTTTTTTCCTGTCTCTATCTCCCTCTCTGTTTTTTTTTTTCTTTCTTTCTTCTCATCTTCTTTTTTCTTTTATTTGGGTGGGGACTCTTGATTGTTCAGAAGCGTTCCAGGGTGCACCTCAACTGCACCATGGTCAATACATCCAGCTACATCTGTTCAGCCATCTCTCATCAAAATGACCAAGAGGAGGAATGCCCAACAGAAGAGAAATTCAGAGGCTGGGCCATCTGCAACAGAACTAATAACGATTGACATAGACAAAATGTCAGAAAAGGAATTCAGGCTAAAAATTATCCGGGAAATAGCTAGGTTGGAGAAAGCCATGGATGACAAAATGGAATTGATTAGGACAGAACTGAAAGCCACTAGGGATGATGTTCACAATGTTCTCAATGAGTTCCAATCTAATCTAAATTCTCTAAAAGCTAAGGTAACTGAGATAGAAGAGAGAATTAGTGATCTGGAGGACAAACAGATAGAGAGAAAGGATCAGGAGGAAGCCTGGAACAAACAGCTTAGAATCCACGAAACCAGAATTAGGGAAATAAATGACACCATGAAACATTCCAATGTCAGAATTATTGGTATCCCTGAGAGGGAGGAGAAAGAAAGAAGTCTAGAAGATATAGTGGAACAAATTCTCCGTGAAAATTTCCCAATCTTGCGAATGGAACCAGCGTTCATGAACTAGAGGCAGAACGGTCGCCCCCCAAGACTATAGAATCTAGAAAGACCTCAGGACACCTGATAGTAAGAATGAGGAATCATAATTGTAGACAGGATCACTTGATAGCAGCTAGGACAAAGAAGTGCCTTACGTACAGAGGAAAGCCCATCAGAATAACCTCAGACCTGTCCACAGAAATCTGGCAAGCCAGAAAGGGCTAGCAAGATGTATTCAGGGCACTAAATGAGAAGAACATGCAGCCAGGAATACTTTATCCAGCAAGACTGACATTCAAAATGGATGGAGAGATAAAGACTTTCCAGGGCCGGTAAGGCTTAAAAGAGTATGCAACCACTAAGCTGACAGGGCAGGAAAAGTTAAGAGGGTTTCTATAAAAGAGGAAAAATCCTAAGAATAGCATTGAACAGAAATATAGAGACAATCGATAGAAAGAAAGACTTCAAAGGTAACACGATGTCAACAAAAACGTATCTATCAATAATCACGCTCAATGTGAAAGGCCTAAATGCACCCATCAAATGACACAGGGTTGCAGATTGGATAAAACGACAGGACCCATCCATATGTTGTCTACAAGAGACCCATTTCGAACCTAAGGATACACCCAGAGTGAAAGTGAAGGGATGGAGAAGCATCTTTCATGCTAATGGGCCTCAAAAGAAGGCCGGGGTAGTGATTCTCATATCAGATAAATTAGATTTTAAACTAAAGACTGCAGTCATAGATACAGAAGGACACTACATCATTCTTAAAGGGACTATCCACCAAGATGATCTAACAGTTGTAAATATCTACGCCCCCAATACGGGAGCAGCCAATTACATAAGAAAACTATTAATCAAGATAAAGAGTCATATTGATATGGATACATTAATAGTAGGAGATCTTAACATGCTTCTCTCAGTAACAGATCATGCAAGCAGAAAATCAATAAAGAAACAAGAGCATTGAATGACACATTGGACCAGATGGACCTCATAGATATATACAGAACATTCCACCCTAAAACAAAAGAATACACAGTCTTCTCAAGTGCACGTGGAACCTTCTCCAGAATAGACCATATACTGGGTCACAAATCAGGGCTCAACCATTATCAAAAGACTAATATTATTCCCTGCATATTCTCAGATCACAATGTTTTGTAACTGGAGCTTAATCACAAGGAAAAGTTTGGAAGGAACTCAAACACCTGGAAGCTAAAGACCACCTTGCTTAAGAATGCTTGGATCAACCAGATCCACGAAGATCTTAAACAATTCACAGAAACCAAAGAGAATGAAGATACTTTGATCCAAAACCTATGGGATACAGCCAAGGCGGTCCTAAGGGGGAAATACATAGCCATCCAAGCCTCCCTCAAAAAAATTGAAAAATCCAGAATATACCAGCTGTCTCTACACCTTAAAGAACTGGAGAATCAACAACAAATTAAGCTAATTCCACACACAAGATGGGAAATAATGCAGATTAGAGCAGAGATCAATGAGATAGAAACTAGAGATACAGTAGAACGTATCAATGAAACTAGAAGCTGGTTTTTTGAAAGAATCAATAAGATCGATAAACCATTGGCCACACTAATCCAAAAGAAAAGAAAGAAAGCTCAAATTAGTAAAATTATGAATGAAAAGGGAGCAATCACAACTAACACCAAGGAAGTAGAAACAATCATCAGAAGTTATTATCAACAGTTAGATGCCAATAAGTTAAGCAACCTAGATGAAATGGATGCATTCCTGTAAAACTATAAAGTCCCAAAATTGAACCAGGAAGAAATTAACAACCTGTATAGAACCAATATCTAGTAACAAGACTGAAGCAGTGATCAAAAACCTCTCAAAAATCAAGAGCCTAGGTGCACCTGGGTGGCTCAGTGGGTTAAAGCCTCTGCTTTCAGCTCAGCTCACGGTCCCAGGGTCCTGGGGTCAAGCCCCACATCGGGCTGTCTGCTCAGCGGGGAGCCTGCTTCACCCCCTCTCTCTCTGCCTGCCTCTGCCTACTTGTGATCTCTGTCTGTCAAAGAAATAAATAAAATCTTAAAAAAAAATCAAGAGCCCAGGGCCTGATGGATTCCATGGGGAATTCTACCAAACTTTCAAGGAAGAAATATCACCTATTCTCCTGAAGCTGTTTCAAAAAATTGAAGCAGAAGGAAAACTTCCAGACTCTTTTTAGGAAGCCAGCATTACCCTGATCCCCAAACAAGGCAAAGACCCTACCAAAAAGGAGAATTTCAGACCAATATCACTGATGAATATGGATGCTAAGATTCTCAATAAGATCCTAGCAAACAGGATCCAACAGCACATTACAAAGATTATCCACCATGACCAGGTGGGATTCTCCCCTGGGTTTCAAGGACGGTTCAACATTCGTAAATCAAAGTGATAAAACAAATCAATAAGAGAAGAGAGAAGAACCCCATGGTCCTCTCAATTGATGCAGAAAAAGCGTTTGACAAAATCCAGCATCCATTCCTAATTAAAACGCTTCAAAGTATAGGGATGGGGGAACATTCCTAAACTTCATAAAATCCATCTATGAAAAACCCACAGCAAATATCATCCTCAAAGGGAAAAAGCTCACAGCCTTCACGTTGAGATCAGGAACACGACAAGGATGCCCACTCTCACCACTGTTGTTCAACATAGTATTACAAGTCCTAACAACTGCAATCAGAAAACAAAGACAAATAAAAGGTATCCAAATTTGCAAGGAAGAAGCCAAACTCTCTCTCTTCGCAGATGACATGATTCTTTATATGGAAAACCCAAAAGACTCCACCCCCAAACTACTAGAACTCATACAGTAATTCAGTAATGTGGCAGGATACAGAGTCAATGTACAGAAATCAGTGGCTTTCTTATACACTAACAATGAAAACACAGAAAGGGACATTAGAGCATCAATTCCATTTACTATAGCACCAAGAATCATAAGATACCTGGGAATAAACCTAACCCAAGAGGTAAAGGATCTGTACTCGAGGAACTACAGAACACTCATGAAAGAAATTGAAGAAGACACAAAAAGATGGAAGACCATTCCATGCTCTTGGATCGGAAGAATAACCATTGTTAAAATGTCTATACTGCCTAGAGCAATCTATACTTTTAATGCCATTCTGATTAAAATTCTACCGGTATTTTTCAAAGAGCTGGAGCAAATAATCCTAAAATTTGTATGGAATCAAAAGAGACCCCGATTTGCTAAGGAAATGTTGAAAAAGAAAAACAAAACCAGGGGCATCACGTTACCTGATTTCAAGCTTTACTACAAAGCTGTGATCTCCAAGACATCATGGTACTGGCATAAAAACAGACACATAGACCAGTGGAACAGAGTAGAGAGCCCAGATATGGACCCTCAACTCTATGGTCAAATAATCTTCGACAAAGCAGGAAAAAATATACAGTGGAAAAAAGACAGTCTCTTCAATAAATGGTGCTGGAAAAATTGGACAGCTATCTGTAGAAGAATGAAACTCGACCATTCTCTTACATCATACACAAAGATAAACTCCAAATGGATAAAAGACCTCAATGTGAGACAGGAATCCATCATAATCGTAGAGGAGAACCTAAGCAGTAACGTCTTCAATATCAGCCACAGCAACTTCTTTCAAGATATGTCTCCAAAGGCAAAGGAAACAAAAGCAAAAATGAACTTTTGGGACTTCCCCAAGACTTCTGCACAGCAAAAGAAACAGTCAACAAAACAAAGAGGCAACCCATGGAATGGGAGAAGATATTCGCAAATGACAGTACAGACAAAAGGTTGATATCCAGTATCTATAAAGAACTTCTCAAACTCAACACACACTAAACAGATAATCATGTCAAAAAATGGGCAGAAGACATGAACAGACACTTCTCCACTGAAGACATACAAATGGCTATCAGACACATGAAAAAGTGTTCATCGTCACTAGCCATCAGGAAGATTCAAATTAAAACCACATTGAGATACCACCTTACACCAGTTAGAATGGCCAAAATTAAGAAGTCAGGAAACAACATGTGTTGTATGGTATGTGGAGAAAGGGGAACCATCTTACACTCTTGGTGGGAATTGAAGTTGGTGCAGCCACTATGGAGAACAGTGTGGAGATTCCTTAAATTAAAAATAGAGCTTCCCTATCACCCTGCAACTGCACTACTGAGTATTAACCCCAAAGATACGGATGTAGTGAAAAGAAGGGCCATCTGTACCCCAATGTTTATAGCAGCAATGGCCACGGTCGCCAAACTGTGGAAAGAACTAAGATGCCCTTCAACGGACGAATGGATAAGGAAGATGTGGTCCATATACACTATGGAGTATTATGCCTCCATCAGAATGGATGAATACTCAACTTTTGTAGCAACATGGATGGGACTGGAAGAGATTATGCTGAGTGAAATAAATCAAGCAGAGTCAATTATCATATGGTTTCACTTATTTGTGGAGCATAACAAATAACATGGAGGACCTAGGGAGATGGATAGGAGAAGGGAGTTGAGGGAAATTGGAAGGGGAGATGAACCATGAGAGACTATGGACTCTGAAAAACAATCTGAGGGTTTTGAAGGGGCGGGGTGTGGGAGGTTGGGGGAGCCAGGTGGTAGGTATTTTAGAGGGCATGTAGGTATTTTAGAGGGTGTACTGGGTGTGGTGCATAAACAATGAATTCTGTTATGCTGAAAAGAAATTAAAAAAAAAAAAGAGAGAGAGGAGACAGCATAAGGTTCTACTACTCCACCATATTTACACCTCCTCCTTCAATGAAACTGTCTTTTAAAAGCACAAATCCAAATCCCCTCATTATTCCACTGTCTTGGTAGGTTTCAATAATAAAATGTACAATATTACCAAATTGGATTAAGTATTCAAACAGAGATTGCTTACTGATATGGGAAGTTCTCCTGATGAACATTTTTACTGATGTTCTGCTGCGTCTAGCCAGCCTCAATTCTAAACCCCTCAAGGAATTATTTTATTTCCTTCAATTTGCTCTTAACAAAGGTGATTGAATTTTTGGAATTAAAGCTGGTGGTTGTGCATGACATTGAGAACTGTGGCTGAGGCTCAACTGGCATAGAGATTGAATATGGAAATTGTGGTGGGAGGTGATAAAACAGGGAGGTAGTGATATGGACCATGGGAATGAGGGGTTTAAATTTTGAAATGGGTAGTTAGAAGAGTTCCTTATTTTAAAATAACTGCATATGTCCCACAGAAGTTGACTTGGCTCCAAGCCCATTTATCCCTCCTTAAAGCAATAGTTTGCCATGGGTAACAAGTCCTAGTCTTATTCTCTTCAGATTGTATCTCTTTCAAGTTTTGTTAAACCCATTTGTTCTTTCAAGATGGAGCTTATGTTCCTAAATGTCCTCTTGTTTATTGCATCCTTTAGACAATTTTGCTATTCTATTGATATATTTGAGGGGCACAGATGGGAAAGGAGGTAAATGAGATAGACTAGAAAATAGGCTACAGGGAAAGTGCATGCCTCTGGGTTTGTAGATTTTGTTGATAAGGTCTATAATAACATTTAAAAAAAAAGAAAATGACAGCTTTGTGAAGGCATAATTTACATATCAAAATATTCCCCTTTCTTACATTTTTAGTATATATGCAGATTTGCTCAATCATTGCCACAACCTAGTTTTATTTTTTTTAAGATTTATTTACTTTATTTTGAAAGAGGGTGCATGAGCATGTGAGCAGGGGGGAGGGGCAGAGAAGGAGAGGAGATTTTTAAGCAGACTCCCTGCTGACTGCTAAGCCCAACATGGGGCTCCACCTCATGACTCTGAGATCATGACTTCATTAAGCAGCCCTTTCTCTTTTTCCCCTTCACCCTCACAAATCATACAAGTTTTGGCCTCTCATGTCTGGCTTTTTTTACTTTGCTTCATGATTTTAAGTGTCACACACGTTGTGGCACATTTCAGTATTTCATCTTTTTTTTTCTTTGAAAGAGAGAGAGAGAGAGCAAAGAGGGGAGGGGCAGAGGGATAGGGAGAGAGACAATATTAAGGAGTCCTATACCCAGCACAGAGCCCAATGTGGGGCTCGATCTCACAATCCTGAGATTATGACCTGAGCCAAAATCAAGAGTAAATGTTTAACTCACTGAGACCCCCAGGCACCCCTCATCCTTTTTTAATGTCTGAATAATGCTACATTGTATGGATCCAACACAATTTGTTTATCCATTTCTCTATAATAACATTTGAAAGCATTAATATTATATTATTTCATATCTGTGTCACAATTAAAATAGGTATAAAGGATTTTTCCAGCAGTCATTTGCATTTATGATTTCTGGCAGTCAGTTAGTATAGATAATAATCATCACAACTCTACAGACTATTGAGATAATAATAGCTTATAATTTTACCTAAATAATATTTAATATTAGCTTAATCTCTCCTTGCACCTGAAGACCAAAGTTCAAATTTTGAATGCTTAGTTTGGCTACTTCCATTTTTGATCATTATCTATCCAATATAACCAAGTAATCTGTGTTTGTCTCCCTCTTTTATATATTAGCTTTATTAAAGAAAAGATCTTTAAATTTCTCCACAGCACCGCCCCTCAACAGGCTCTGTATGTATTTGCACTCAATGAATTTCTGCAATGACCCATGTATATATATATGTGTGTGTGTGTGTGTGTGTGTGTGTGTGTGTGTGTGTGTGTATATATATTTACTGTTAATAGTAATGCCTGCTTAGTTTTTTCTGCAAATATGTGTACTCAATCATTTGGAGATAAGGGAAAGTGGACTCTATTTTAAAAACATCTTCAATGAAATTAAACCACAGGGAAAATGAATTATTTCACAACAAAGGTAAGACTAAAATCTTTGGGAAAATATCCCTAGCTCACACTTTAATTATAAATTATTTGAAGCCTCATCTACTCCCACATTTTAGATGCTATTCCATGTCCTTGTGTCTTTGTTTATTCTGAGCCTTCTTCCCCAAATGCCTTTGTTTTTTCCTCAACCAACCACCCTGTTCCCATTCTATCTGCCTAGTCCTTATAGCCTCCTCTAGGAGCCTTCCTTCTACAAACCTATTATACCCTTGTTATACAATTTTATCAAAGTGCTTCTTTATGTGTCTATCAGTGAGTTTGCCATGGACAGACATGGTACCATACTTAAAGACCTTAACACATAGCACAATTCAAAGAATATCTGGCACATCACAAAATGGGTGGAGGGACTAACTAAATGCTTGTTGAAATAAACTAAGCAGTGAAGTTCTAAGGGCCACATTTTCAAAAATCCTTGGTCTAACTGGCCTCTGGGAGGAGGATAATTCACTTGCAAATTACTTCCTGAATGCTAATCTGTCAAAGTTTTGGAAATATCACCTATATTTCTTATGAAAGGGCTGTAAGTTTCAAATTTTCTTATTTCTGGATGATTTGTAAAACAACTGAAATAACTACAGAATAGCCAGAGCTCTCTTCTGCTCCTCATTTCACTTGAATCAAAATCTTACAGAAATTATATTTTCTGGGTGTTTCTAAACTAATGAGGCACCTTGATGGCTAATTATTTATCTGTGGTTATTTTTTTTTAATTAGGCCATGACTGACATCATGATTTTGACCTTTTTATGAGCTGGTTAACTTTATTCAATTACATGACTACAAGCAGCATGCATTACCCCAGTACTCAACCTTACAAATGCATGCTCCTGTTCACAAGGGGCTACTAGGTCTGAGCTCATCAATGAACCAGTGAAAATTCTGCCCTCACTTCTAGGTGCATAATATAAAGTATTTAATCTACTGATATGAGGTCAATAGTGTTATCTAGGTTTATGAAAGGCAGCGCATTATTACTGAAATTACTTTTGAGGCAGAAAAAAAAGGGGGACATTTTTAAGAGGATTGTGTCTACTGCTGGTCACCCAATGAAAATAATTATGATCACCAAGGTACACTCTTCCCATATACATGCTCCATGATATTTAGCTGTCTACAATGTTCTTAGGTCATTATTTCCTACTTTAATATCTGAAGAAATTAAAATGTCTGCTTTTAGCTTTAGTTTTCTGTGGCAAAGGTGCCACACAAATTAATATATTTTAGTTATTGAAATACTGTCATCAGATTCCTAATGTTAACTTCCCTTATGGAATAGTAGAATAATAATAATTCTACCCAGTAATTTATTCTTATCACACATTAAGTTAAAATACATATTTATAAAAATGAGGCAACAGGTGATTCCTTTATCGAGAATTGAATAAGTGAATGCATTACTGGTAGGTAACCAGACAATTACCAAAGATATTTTACAGATATGGACTATATATAACAACAAACACTCTAAATAAAAACAAATGATGTAGAAGCATTAAATAAGAATTTTGGTGCTCCTGGGGGTAGGGGGTCCAAGTGCTGTAATACATGTAGGTTATCATAATTTTTGTATCTTAGTAAACATGGCTGCCTAATTTGGTTCATTATACTGTGATCTACACCATGCCTGCAGGTTTTGTAGCTCTTAATTGGATTATCCCTTAGACATTAATATCTCATTTATAATTGTTGGAGAATTGTTTGGGATAAGAAGAACGATGACATATGCATTCAGAATTAATTTCCCTCTCTTATCATGGGATTCAACCTTGGTAGAAGGATGTTATGGGATCCATAAATCAGAAAGGTAACCTGGATGTATCCTGATTTGATATGCTAGCATGTATATGTCTCCCTGGTAATATGTTCTTTAATGCTCTGTTGAGCCTGTTCTCTTTAGTTAAATGAAAATGCATGTCTTTGACATACTTGGTCTAGTTGATTGTTTCATAAAATGAAATATCCCTTACTCTTCTTTCCTCTTCATTTTCCACAAAATTGCCAGAGCCCATTACTTAAATTAGGTTGAGAGTGATAGCAGATAGCTTGGAAAATGATCATTTAGGAAATACTGTTCTCTACTAACTCTGAGGATATCCAAATAGTGATCCAGCTCAGTGTCGAACACTGGACATAGAATAAAAATTAATTTAACATCAAAAGTTTTGAGCTGAATCTAGATGATGGATTTCTGCCTAGGTGAGAGTCATTTAACCCATTTTACCATCTGCAAAGAAGGCAAATGTGCCTGCTTGTAGGAAGACTACATAAGCTTGGCAGTTTCAAGTACTGCTTGACAAGGCACATGCAATATTAAAACGTGCATTTATCTTCAGAATACCACTTAAAATAGCAATTCAATTTCAAAAACATCCTATTTAAAATGTATTTGTTTGTTTTTGTTTTTGTTTTGAGGAGCATTTGATACACTCATTCTTTTTCACCATGCACTGAATAATATACAGTGCATGGAAAAGAGAAGTCTATTGTGATATCCTCTCTGTCTACCAGTCTTCAGGATAATTGCCATCGTGTACTTCAAAGGCTACCTGGTTGCTAGTTTGTGTAGGATTTACCACATAAAGAATGAGAGTCCATTACCCAAGCACCTGTGCATAACCTGGAGAGTATGGGAAAAATGTATACTTGTATTTCCCTTTTTTCCTCTGTACCTACTTAACCAGTGTCATGTCAAAGAATGGGGGAGTCCCATGAATGAATGGATGAAAATATAAATTCTCAAATTGCTATTCATTTATTTATTTATTGCATGCAGATTGGAGTTCCCATGCCTGTTGAGTTGAATTAAAATTCAAAAAATTCCAGCCCATTTTGATGTTTTGCATCATTTAATTTTTTTAAGATTTTATTTCTTTGATAGAGAGGAGAGAGAGAGAAAGAATGAGCAGGGAGAGGGGCAGAGGGAGAAGGCTCCCAGCTCAGCAGGGGGCCTGATGCAGGGCTTGATCCCAGGACCCTAGGACCATGACCTGAGCTGAAGGCAGATACTTAACAAACTGAGCCACCCAGGTGCCCCTGCATCATTTAATTTTTACTTTGTTTTTGTGACTAATTATTTTGGCATAGGGAAAAAAAAACTGTACCTGACAACTCCTTTTTTAAAATAGTCATTTGGTGTGGATAAGATTCGGTTAGATTTTTTTCCCTTGAATTAATGGAATATGTATATTTATGCTTGTACATAAACTTGTAAAATCATAAAGGTAACCATTCATGCATATGGATCACACAAATTTGGAATTAGGATATTACTGATGTGCAAATATAGATATGAATAAAATCAAAATCAACTTATACACTATAGAGAAGTCTGTGCATATAATGTTCACTAAAGACCTCTAAAGAAAGTCTGATTTTTCATACACTATTTAATATAAACTTATTTCCAGTTATTTTTGCTGAATGAAACATCTATATTACATATTCATATACTCTGAACTTTCAGCCTAGGAAGTAAATACAGAGTATAGGTTTTATTTCTGTAGTGTTTTTTGTTCATTTTGTTTTTCTTTTTGTTTTTTCTTAGCTCTCATAAATAATTTTTCACTTATCTCTTCTAGGAAAAATACAATAATCAATAATTTCCAGTTGTAATTATTTTATGGCTATAATTCCTGATTTTATTGAGAACATGTTTAAAAATCAAAATGCACAATACCTGTATCCCATACGTCTAACCCCCTCCCAATTACAATCCACACACAATATCAAAACTGTTCACAGGAGTAATAGTTTTAGAGTTAGAGAATTAGAGGTTTGTGCAGACTGCATAGGACATACAGAAATTATTTAAGCATATAATCCATGCAAACTGAGGTAGTATTGAGAATAGACTGACTTGGATGGATAAAGAAAGGTTAATGTTGCTTCAGTGAAACACTTGGGTAAGTTACTGAGACAGTAGAGATTTTAAGTACATCTAGGACTAGAAGAATCAGAGATAAGAAGGTAAATATAAATTTAAAAGAATGTCTTTCAGACTGAAACAGAAAGATGAAGATAAATTCTATGTCTGTTGATGAGAAACATAATATGGTGAATCAGTAGTCAACTATAATTTTAGGTTTTTCAGTGTTAACTCTGGCAATGACCTGCTTCTTTCTGGAAGTATTATCTGCATTAAGTGATACAAAGTAAACAATCCAAATATCAAGGATTTATATCCTGCTGGTTGTTTTTTTTTTTCCTATTTCTGTTGAATTGTTTATGCAAATAAGAGGTTTTAGAATTTTAAACAGTATAGTTCCTAGTATTTTTATGAATATTAGGACCAATAATCCTTATGTGGCAATCCTGTCTGTCAATATCCAATTCATTCTTTAACCAGTGTGGATTCTACCTGCAATCAATAACAGTTTTTTTTTTTAAATCTCTGATAATCGGGGCTTCATTTTATTCTCTGATAATTTAATATCCAAATTATCTGTGCTTTCTGTTAATATTCTTTCCTAGAAAATTATCTATTACAGTCTCGATATCCATTACTAGGTTTTTCAGAGGCTAAACTTAAGGAAGAGTGTGGCACTTGTATGAATTCAGTGTTTTTGAGCATTCAACCAACATGTAATTAGCATCAGATAAAGAAGGGGGTAATGGTATCTCAGACAGAAAAAAACAGAATGCCAAAAAGATTTGTTCTAAGAGCAATAGTGGAGTAGCTGCGGTATCATTTCCATATAAACATATGATAGGAGGTGAAATTGCAATTTGGGCCCTTTTTGGTTATTCCAAAAACAATTTGAACCCTCTAATTTGTCAGGTGCTGTACTATAACTTATGGATACAAGGATTAATAGAATGTTTTTATGAACTAATATAGGATGGTGATATACTTGTAAACAGAAGCTCTACTACAATTTAAATACAGTGATAGAGGTAAACACAGCTTGTTCTAGGAGTGAAAGAGGTGGACACCAATCATAGCCTGGAGACAGAAATGTCTAAAATGTGTCTATGAAAAAGAATAGGGAGGCCAAGGGAGGCCAGCACTAAGCCCCAAGATGCTCCAGCATTTAAAGAACCAGAGAGGTTTTCACAGTCTATAGAGTTTATGACAATTGAATGTTGAAACCCATTATTTGGTTTTTAGAACTCTTTAGAAAGTGCTTCCTCTTTGGAGATTCAGGAATAGATGAAACTACAAAGTTACCATATTTAGTTGATTTCCCATATAGGGTATTATGTCTTTGTATGATAACTTTTGTGTATCTTCATTACTGAATATGAATGAACTAAAAATGTGGGGGGACATTTGGATTAACAGCTATTTATTTAAATAAAGGGTCCCAAAATCAGAATAAAAGAAAAAATTGAAATGTTAGACATCATCAAAATAAAACTTTTGCATCTCAAAAGACACCATTAAGAAGTTGGGTGACCCTGCTGGTGTGTATTATGGAGGGTACTATTGCATGGAGCACTGGGTGTGGTACCTAAACAATGAATTCTGGAACACTGAAAAGAAATTTAAAAAAATAAAGTAAAAAAGAAAAGCCACAAACTGGTAGAAAATACATTGAAAACATATATGACTTGCATTCAGAATATATTAAGAATATTTATAGTTTACTTATAAGAAAACAAACCAATTAAAAATGGGGGAAATATGAATAGAAAGTTTACTAAAGTAGCTATAGAAATAGTCAATAGACATATGGAAAGTTTTGCACTGGGGAATGCAAATTAAAATCATATTCAGATAAGTTTTTTAAACCCACTTGAGTGACTATAATAAAAACACACACACATACTTCTGGGAAGTCACTGAGGGAGGAAATAGAAAAAAAAAGAAAAGAAATAAAGATTGGAGCAGGAATAAATTCAATAGAAATTAAAAAAAAAAGAAAAGATCAATAAAACCAGGAAGTGGTTCTTTAGAAAGATCATCAAAATTGATAGACATTGAGACTGACTAGTTAGGGGAGACTAATTATGGGGAGATTCCAATTGGGGGGAGACTCCAGAAATGAAGAAGGAGAAATAACAACTGACAACACAGAAATACAAAAGATAATAAGAGAATATTACAAAAATTATGTGCAAAAATTTTAGAAAATCTAGAAAAAATGGATGAATTCCTAAAAACATACCTTCCAAAACTGACTCAGGAAGAAATATAAATTTTGAACAGACTGATTAGCACCAATGAATTTGAATTCTTAATCAAAAAATCCCAATAAACTAATGTCTAGGGTCAGATGACTTCACAGGGAACTTCTACCAGATTTAAAGAATAGTTAAACCTATTTTTCTCAAAACTATTATAAAAAATAAAAGAGGAAGAAAAACTTTCAAGTTCATTCTATG
Source organism: Martes martes (assembly GCF_963455335.1). Lineage (NCBI taxonomy): Eukaryota > Metazoa > Chordata > Mammalia > Carnivora > Mustelidae > Martes > Martes martes. The sequence goes on from NC_137897.1 coordinate 71,032,931, forward strand.
AGGCCAGCTTTACTCTGATAACCAAAACCAAATACACTACACTAAAAGAGAATCACAGCCTAATATCCTTGATGAACGTAGATGCAAAGATCTTCAAGAAAATCCTGGCAAACTGAACAAAACAATATCTTTTAAAAAATTGTTCACCATGATCAAGTAGGATTTATTCCTATGATGCTGGGTTGGTTTAATATTCATGAATCAATCAACTTGACACCTCACATTACCAAGAAGAAGCTAAAAAACATATCACAATAAATACAGATAAAGAATTTCACAAAGGATAACATCTATTCATGATATAAAAATCTTAACAAAGAAAAGTTATAGAGAACATAGCTCCACATAACAAAGACCACATATGAAAGATCCACATCTAACATTGTATTCAATGGTGAAAAACTGAGAACTTTTCATCTAGCACAGGGACAAAACAAGCATGTCCACTCTTACAATTTTTATTCAAAGGGACCTTTGAAGTCTTAGCCACATCAATTAGACAAGAAAAAAAAAATAAAAGGCCTCCAAAATGGTAAGGAAAAAGTAGTACTGTTAGTATTTGGAGATTACATGACAGTGTATACAGAAAATCCTAAAGACTTCACAAAAATGCCTAGAACTGATAAATAAATTTAATAGTGTTGCAGGATACAAAATTAATATACAGAAATCTGTTGAATTCGTATATCCTAATCATGAAACAGAGGAAAAAGAAATTAAGAAACAATCCAATTGACAATTGCACCAGAAAGAATAAAATACCTAGGAATCAACTTAATTAAGAAGGTCAATGACCTGTACTCCAAAAACTATAGACTATTGATCAAAGAAATTGAAGATGACACAACCAAATGGAAAGACATTCCATGTTCATGGATTAGAAGAATAAATATTGTTAAAGTGTCCATACTACCCAAATCATTCTACAGACTTAATGCAATCCTCATCAAATTACCATTTTTTTAACAAAACTAGAACAAATAATCCAAAAATTAGTATGGACACAAAATACATCAAATAGCCAAAGCAATCTGAGAAAGAACAAAGTGGCAGGTATTATATTCTCAGATTTCAAGACATATTACAATTCTGCAGAAATAAAACAAGTATGGGGATAGAAATCAAAATAGTAAGGGAATGAAAGTAGACACATAGATAAATGAAACAGAATAGAAAGCCCTGAAGTAAATCTACACTTATATGGTCAATTAATGTATGACAAAGGAGGAAAGGATATACAATGGGGAAAATACAGTTTCTTCAACAAATTGTGCTGGGAAAACTAGACAGCTACATGTAAAAGAGTGAAAATGGACTACTTACACCATACACAGAAATAAATTCAAAATGGATTAATAACCATAATATGAGATCTGAAACTATAAAATTCCAGGCAAAATATACTGGCAATAATTTATCTGTCATTGGGTGTAGAAATATTTCTCTAGATATGTCTCCTCTGACAAGGGAAACAAAAATAAAACGTTGGGACTACACCAAAATAAAAATCTTCTGCACAGTGAAGGAAACCATCAATAAAACAAAAAGGTAACCTATGGAATGGAAGAAGATATTTTCAAAGATAATATCTGGTAGGGGGTTATTATCCATAATATATAAATAACTTACACAAATCAATACCAGAACACCAAAACCAACAAATAATCCAATTAAAAGATGGACAGAGGACTTAAACCTTTTTCCAAAGACTACATACAGATGGCCAACAGACATATAAAAAGATGCTCAACACCACTAATCATCAGGAAATGCAAATTAAAATTATAGTGATATATCACTTTATATTTGTCAGAATAGGTAAAACCAAAAACAGGAAATAACAAGTGTTGGTGAGGATGTGGGAAAAAAGCAACCATTTTGTACTGTTGGCAGGAATGAAATTGGTGCAGCCAATAGAGTAACAGTATGGAGGTGTTTTTTTTTTTAAGATTTCATTTATTTACTTGACAGAGAGCACAAGTAGGCAGAGAGGCAGGCAGAGAGAGGAGGGGAAGCAGGCTCCCTGCTGATCAGAGAGCCCGATGTGGGGCTCGATCCCAGGACCCCAGGATCATGATCTGAGCCAAAGGCAGAGGCTTAACCCACTGAGCCACCCAGGCGCCCCTGGAGGTTTTTAAAAATAAAATAAATTTACCATATCATCCAGAATTTCCACTACTAGGTATTTAGCCCAAAGAAAACCAAAAACACTAATTTGAAAAGGTACATGCACATCTCTGTTTATTACAACATTATTCCCAATAGCCAAGATATGGAAGCAACCCAATTATTCATCTATAGATAAAGTGTATGTATACAACAGAATATTACTCAGCAACAAAAGAGAATGAAATCTTGCCATTTGCAACAACATGGGTGAATCTAGAGGGTATAATGCTAAATGAAACAAGTCAGTCAGATAAAGACAAATACCATATGATTTCACTCACATGTGGAATTTAAAGGACGAAATGAACAAAAAAAAGAAACAAGACACATTCTTAAATTCATAGAATAAATTAGTTGTCAAAGACGAGGTTGGTGGGATTGAATTAAATAGATTAAAGGGAATAAGAGTATACTTATCTTGGTGAGCACTGAAAAATATATAGAATTGTTAAATAATAATATTGTATACTTGAAACTAAGGTAACACTTTGTTAATTATCCTTGAATTAAAAAAAATAGACAATCGTAAGTGATGGTGGAGCTGTGGAAAAATGAGAAATTTCATAATTAATAATTAGAATTTAAAACAGCAATCTGCTTTATAAAAGTTTGGATGTTTCTTAAATAGATAAACATATTTACAATATGACCTAGCAAACTTACCCCTGTGGTCTACCCATAGAAATGAAAACTTATGCCTTGCAGAGAAGTGTTTATAGTCACATCATTCAGAATATCTCAAAAGTGAAAAATAAAATGTCTATAAACTTGTAAAAGTATAGTAGAAGTGGTACATTCATATAATGAAATATAAAAGAACAAAGTAGGGGCACCTGGGTTGCTCATTTGGCCAAACATCTGACTCTTGATTCAACTCGGGTCATGATCTCAGGGTTGTGAGGTTGAACCCCACCTCAGGCTCTGCACTGGACATGGAGTCTGCTTAATATTCTCTCTTTCCCTCTCCTTCTAACCCCTCCCCTCCTCTCTCCCTCTCAAAGAAATTTTAAAAGAACAAAGTAATAATACTGGCTACATTGCTGAGTTTCAAAACCTTTATTGAATACAAGATGTCAGATGTAAAAGATCAAATATTGTATAATTCTACTCATGTGAAATGTCCACATAAAGGAAATCTATAGAGACAGAAAATATAATAGTGGTTGCTTGAGTTAGGGTAGAATAAGGAATGACTGCAAATGGGCATGAGTAATTTTAGGAGGATGATTAAAATGTTCTAGAATCATATCATGTGATAGCTTTATGATTCTTCAAACTTACTAAAAACATAAAATTATGCACATCAAATGGTTTCACGGTATATAAATTACATTTCAATAAACCTGCTAAAACCAAAAAAAAAAAAAAGTCAGTTATAAAACATGCCTGGCACCTCCCATACATGAGAATTAAATAGGTAATTATATTTAAATTGTTAAAACATAGATATTGATATATTATATAATAACCATAGAAAAATTACCAAACATTGGAGAATCTAAACTTGACACGAACTCTTGAAATTCTGGAATTAGCTGTCCTTATTTTAGTATGTTGAATTTTATTTGGATTTTTGTTATACATATGTTGTTTCAGTTTCCTTCAGATTTTTCTTCATGCTTTTGTGTTTTTAATCCTAGAAATATTAAAGGAATATTTTATATCAATAAAATGTTAATAAAATACAAAGAAAATCTTTGATTTTGGCATAAGATAATTGAGCACATTTTCATCATCTATTTGAGAGATTTTACATATAAACACACACACACACACACACGCTAACACACAACTTGGTTCCAGATGCATGGAATTAATAACTATTCTTTAGGTTATCCTGTAAAATATTTCAAAATATTTCAAGCTTGATTTATATTGTAGTGGCAAATATATGTTGTTTATAGAAATGCAACATTCAAATTCTAGAATGTTTCCTTGTGCAATGGAAATTCTGTATTGAAATTCAAAGACTGTGAAGTTTTGAAATAATTATCTCTGTGTATGTTATAAGTACCTTAGCTGACTTATTTTTAATAACTTTTGAAGTATAATATGGACACAGAAAAGTATACTGTACCTGTAATAGAACTGTACAAGATCAATTTTTGACAAACTAAATAGTTAAGTTTTTAGTTACAATTCTCAGGTGAAAGATGAATTTGGAACTATATAGTAAGTACTGGAAAAACCTAATAATGTACGTAACACAAAATAATTATCATATTTTGCTATTCTGAGGACTGTTAATGCTCTTTAACTACTTTAATGTCAGTCAGATACAATATTCTTCTGAAATGGAGATTCACAGTCATCCCAGGGTGGAGGTGTATTTTTCTTACTTTATTTTATGATTTTTGGATTTGTCTTACTAGATTTCAAGCACAGAGGTGTATCTAGCAGCAGTAAAAATCCTCAGAGGACTTTGTGAATACTTAAAGAAATTTTCTAAGAATATATACAGAAAACTATTTTTATCAAACAGTTATATGTTCAGAAATCACCATCTAAGGCAATAGAAAATAAGAAATAATCTCCTGGGTTTGTTTTCCATTAACAGAAAATATGTGTAAAATAATTCCCAAAAAGGATGCCAAATCATTGATAGAATTGCCTGCTTCTCATTTTGTTTTCTGAGGTTCAGTGGTAATCCCTCTGAAGCCTCATGATAGAAAAATTTTCTAGCTTTCCAATGTTTCATTCTAAGGAGATGAGAAAGAAACAGAAAGGGATCTAATTTTTCTACACTTTAAAGATGGAAAAGACAAATTCTCTAGATTAGGCTTCTATCCTGGTCTGTTTCAACGAGATTTCTGCTAGGTACATTCATCTATATTTAAAAAGAGTATCTGAAAAAAATATGCATGCAGTGGATACTCTGGAAATACATATATAGAGATAAATACATATAAATATAGATAATTACTTGGGGGTAAACCATGATTGAGAGACCCTGAAAGTTTTTTTTTCTTAACTTTTATTATTGAAGTATAGTTGACATATATTATTTTCAGATGTACAATGTAATGATTTGACAATACTATACATTATCAATGCTCATCACAGAAAGTGGTGGTTACCTTCTGTTACCATCCAAAGTTATTACAATATATTTTTTATTATTACAAATCTTAGTTTATTTAGGTAATCTAAATACAAATCTAATTTTATTTATTTTATTTTTTTTATTTTTCTTTCTTCTTTTTATTTCATTTCCAGTTAAATAACATACAGTATAAATTTAGTTTCAGGTGTAAAATTTAGTAATTCAACACACAAATGTGTTTTCTGTGTTCATCACAACAGGTGCTTTCCTTAATCCCCATCACCTATTTAAACTATACCCTGATGCACCTCCCCTCTGGTATCCAGCAGCTGTTCTCTACCATTTCTTGGATTTCTTCTCCTCATCCTTCCATGTCCATTTGTTTGGTGGCTTAAATTTCACATATGAGTAAAATCATATGGTATTTGTCTTTGTCTATTTCACTTCACATAATACTCTCTAGTTCCATCCACTTCCTTACAAATGGCAAAATTTCATTCTTTTTGATGGCTAAGTAAAATTCCACTATATATGTATGCCACATCTTCTTTATCCATTCATCACTCAATTGACATTTGGGATCTTTCCATAATTTGGCTACAGTAGATAATGTTGCTATAAACACTGGGATGCATGCATCCCTTCTGATTCGGATTTTTGTATCCTTTTTCTTTATTTTTTTAAAAGATTTTATTTATTGCACAGAGAGAGAGAGAGGAGAGGCAGAGGGAGAAGTAGACTCCCTGATGAGCAGGGAGCCCAACAAGGGGCTCAATGCCAGGACCCCAGGATCATGACCTAAGCTGAAGGTAGCTGCCCAACAAACTGAGAAACCCAGGTGCCCTGGGTTTTTGTATCCTTTAGGTAAATACCTAGTAGTGCAATTTCTGGATCACAAAGTAGTTCTATTTTTAAATTAATTTACTTTTTAAAAATATTTTAATTTAAATTTTAGGTTGATAGCATACAGTGCAATATTTGTTTCTGGAGTAGAATTCAGTGATTTATCACTTACATACAACACCCAATGCTCACCATAACAAGTGTTCTTAATACCCATCATCCATCTAGTGCATCCTCCACCAACCTCCCTCCATCACCCCTCAGTTTGTTCTCTATCTTTAAGAGTCTCTTAGAGCTTGTTTCCCTCTCCTCTCTTTCTTTTCCACCTTATGTGTTCATCTGTTTTCTTTCTTAAATTTGACATATGAGTGAGATCGTATGGTATCTGTCTTTCTCTGACCAACTTATATCACTTAATATAATACACTCTAATTCCAACCACATCATTGCAAATGGTAAGATTTCATTCTTTTTGAATATTTCATTATACATACATACATACATACATACATACCACCTCTTCTTTATCCATTCGTCAGTCAGTGGACATTTGGGCTCTCTCCATAATTTGGCTATTGTTGATAATCTTGCCAGAAACATTACAGAGAATGTATCCCTTCAAATCTGGGTTTTTGTATCCTTTGGGTAAATACCTAATAGTGCAATTGCTGGATCATTGGGTAGTTCTATATTTAGCTATTTGAGGAATCTCCATACTGTTCTCCAGGGTGGCTGCATCAGTTTTCATTCTCACCAATAGCGCAAGATGGTTTCCCTTTCTCTGCATCCTCACCAACACTTGTTGTTTCTTCTTTTGTTACTTTTAGCTATTCTGACAATGTGAGGTAGTATCTCATCCAGATGGCTAACAGACACGCGAAAATATGTTCAACTCATTCATCATCAGGGAAATTTTTGAGAAAGTTCTATACTGTTTTCCAGAGTGGCTGAACCAGTTTGCATTCTCACCAAAAGTGTAAGAAGGTTTCCTGTTCTCCACATCTTCACCAACACCTGTGGTTTCCTGTGTTGTTAATTTTAGCCATTCTGACTGGTTATAGCTCAGTGTAGTTTTTACTTGTATTTACCTGATGATGAGTGATGTTCAGCATCTTTTTCATGAGTCTGTTAGCCATCTAGATGTCTTGTTTGGAAAAATATCTACTCACGTTTTCTACCCATTTTTAAACTGGAATATTTGTTTTTTGGGTGTTGAATTTTATAAGTTCTTTATATACTTTTGGATACTAGCTCTTTATCAGATATATCACTAGCAAATGTCTTCTCCCATTCCATAGGTTGCCTTTTAGTTTAGCTAATTGTTTCCATTGCTGTGAAAAAGCTTTTAATTTTGATGAAACACCAATAGTTTATTTTTGTTTTTGTTTCCCTTGCCTCAGGAGACATATCTAGCAAAATGTTGCTAAGGACAAAGTCAAAGAGGTTACCGCCTGTGTTCTCTAGGACTTTAATGGTTTTGTGTCTCCCATTTAGATCTTTAATCCATTTAAAATTTATTTTTGTGTATGGTTTAAGAAAGTGGTCTAGTTTCATTCTTTTGTATGTTGTGGTCCAGTTTTCCCAACATTATTTGTTGAAGAGAATGTCTTTTCTTCCATTGGAGATTCTTTCCTGTCTTGTCAAAGATTAATTGACCATATAGGTGTGGGTTCATTTTTGGGTTTTCTATTCTGTTTCATTGACCTACGTGTCTATTTTTATGCAATACCATACTGTCTCCATCACTACAGCTTTGTAATATAACTTAAAGTCCAGAATTGTGATGCCCCCATTTTTGCTTTTCAAGACTGTTTTGACTTTTCAGAGTATTTTATGGTTCCACACAAATTTTAGGATTGTTTGTTTCAGCTCTGTGAAAAAAATGCTGTTGGTATTTTGATAAAGATTGATTTAAATGTGAAGATTGCATTGGATAGTTCAGACATTTTAATAACATTTGTTATTCCAGTCCATGAACATGGCATATTTTTCCATTTCTTTGTGTCATCTTCAAAATTCTTCATCAACACGTTACAGTTTTCAGAGTACATATATTTTCCTCTTTGGTTAGGTTTATTCATACACATCTTATGATTTTCAATGCAATTTTAAGTGGAATTGATTCCTTGATTTCTTTTACTCCTGCTTCATTATTGTTGTATAGAAAGGGAAAAGATTTCTCCAAAAAAAAAAAGATTTTATTTATTTATTCATGAGAGACAGAAAGAAAGAGAGAGAGAGGCTGAGGGAGAAGCAGGCTCCCTGCAGAGCAGGAAGCTTGATGCGGTACTCAATCCCAGGACTCTGGGATCATAACCTGAGCTGAAGGTGGACACTTAACTGACTGAGTCACCCAGGCACCCACAAAGGGAACAGATTTCTATAAATCAATTTTGTATCTTTTGACCTTACTGAATATATGTATCAGTTCTAGCAATTTTTTGGTAGAGTCTTTCAGGTTTTCTATATAAAGTATCACGTCATCCGTGAATAGTGAAACGTTTATTTCTTCCCTGCTGATTTGGATGCCTTTTATTTCTTTTTGTTGTCTGATTGCTGAAGTTTAAGACTTACAGAACTATGTTAAACAACAGTGTTGAGAATGAAATCCCTGTTTTGATCCTGATAGAGGAAAAGCTTTTTGCAATGAGGATAATTTATGCTGTGGGTTTTTTTCTGTATGGCCCTTAATATGTTAAGGTATGTTCCCTCTAATTCTATTCTGTTGAGGGTTTTATCATGAATAAGTGTTATAGTTTGTAAAATGCTTTTTCTGCATCTACTGAAAGGACCATGTATTTCTTATTCTTTCTTTTATTAATGTGGTGAATCACATTATTTGATTTGTGAATATTTAGGTACTCTTGCAGCCCAGGAATAAATCCCACTTGATTGTGGTGAATGATTCTTTTAATGTATTATTGGATTCTATTTTCCAGTATTTTGTTGAAAAAATTTGCATCCATGTTCATCAGGGATATTGGCCTGTAGTTCTCTCTTTCTTTAAGATTTTAGTTTTATGTAATCTCTACACCCAACATGGGGCTCAAATGTACACCCTGAGATTAAGAGTCACATGCTCCACTGATTTAGGCAGACAGATGTTGCTTTAGTTCTCTTCTTTAGTAGAGTCTTCATCTGGTTTTGGTATCAGGGTAATGCTGGCTTCATGGGATGACTTTGGAAGTTTCTCTTCCATCCCCCCCCTTTTTTTTAATCATTTGAGAAGAATAGGTATTCGTTCTTCGTTAAATCTTTAGTGGAATTCATTCTTCTTTAAATATTTGGTAGAATTCACCTGTGAAGCCATCTGGCCTTGGACTTCTGTTTGTTAGGAGAATTTTGATTACTGATTCAATTTCTTTGATGGTTATTATTCTATCCGTTCAAGTCTCCTATTTCTTCCTGTTTAGTTGTGGTAGTTTATACATTTCTAGGAACTCATCAATGTCTTCCAGATTGTCCAATTTGCTGGCGTATAATTTATCATAATGTTTTCTTATAATTATCTGTATTTCTGTCATGTTGGTTGTTATTTCTTCTCCTTCAATGTGATTTTTCTTTACTTAGGTCCTTTTTATTTTCATTTTGATAAGTCTGCTTAGGATTTTATCAATTTTACTAAATTTTTCAATGAACCAGCTTCTAGTTTCATTGGTCTGTTCTGTTGTTTTAGTTTCCATATCATTTATTTCTGCTCTAGTCTTTATTATTTCCATTCTGCTGCCTTGGGCTTCCTTTGTTATTCTTTTCCAAGTTCCTTTAGGTGTAAGGCTAGGTTCTTTGAGATTTTCTTGCTTCCTAAGGTAGGATTGCATTGCTATATATTTATCTTTTATGACTGCTTTTGTTGCATCCCAAACATTTTAGACTATTGTCTTTTCATTTTCATTTTTTTCCATGTATTATTTTTAATTTCTTCTTTGAATTCCTGGTCGATCCATTCGTTGTTTAGTAACATGTTCTTTAACCTCCATGTAACTGTGGTGTTTCTATGTCTTTTTATTGTGGTTGATTTCAAGTTTTGTAGTGTTATGATAAAAAAAATATGCATGAGGGGCGCCTGGGTGGCTGGGTGGATTAAGCCTCTGCCTTTGGCTCGGGTCATGATCTCAGGGTCCTGGGATCAAGCCCCACATTGGGCTCTCTGCTCAGCAGGGGGCCTGTTTCCCCCTCTCTCTCTGCCTGCCTCTCTGCCTACTTGTAATCTCTCTCTTTCTCTCTGTCAAATAAATAAATAAAATCTTTTAAAAATATGCATGGTATGATCTCACTCTTTTTGTACTTGTTGAAGCTTGATTTGTGATCCAGTATGTGATCTGTTCTGGAAAATGTCCTAGGTGTATTTGGAAAGAATGTGTATTCCACTGCTTTAGGATGGTATGTTCTGAATGTATCTGTTAAGTCCATCTGGTTCAGTGTGTTACTCAAAACCATCATTTCATTGCTAATTTTCTGCCATTGAGGTAAGTGGGGTGGTAAAATCCACTACTATTATTTTATTATTGTGAATAAGTTCCTTTATGTTTGTTTTTATTTTTATATTTGGGTGTTCCATGTTGGGGGCATAAATATTTACCATTGTTAGATCCTCTTGTTTGATAGTCCCCCTTATTATATTTTTTTCTTTCTTCATCTCTTGTTACATACAGTCTTTGAATTAAAATCCAGTTTTTTTTGATGCAGATATGCATCCTCTGGCTTTCTTTTGATGTCCATTTGCATGATAAATATTTCTCCATTCCCTCACGTTCATTCTGAAGGTGAGTTTAAGTGTAAAGTGAATCTTTTGTAGGCAATATATAGTTGGATCTCCTTTTTAAAAAATCCATTATGACACCATATTTCTTTTCTTTTTTTTAAGATTTTATTTTATTTATTTGACAGACAGAGATCACAAGTAGGCAGAGAGGCACGCAGAGAGAGAGGAAGAAGCAGGCCTCCCCAATGAGCAGAGAACCTGATGTGGAACTCAATCCCAGGACCCTGGGATCATGACCTGAGCTGAGGGCAGAGGCTTAACCCACTGAGCCACCCAGGAGCCCCGTGAAACCATATTTCTTTGGCTGGAATGTTTATTTCAGTTACATTCTGAGTAATTATTGATAGGTATGTATTTAGTGACATTTTGTTAATTCTTTTGTTCTTTCTGGAGATTTTTTCTGTTCCTTTCTATTCTTGGTCACTTTTGGTTTCTCCATTCCACTCAGAGTCCCCTTTAATATGTCTTGCTAGGATGGTTTAGTGGTCACAATCTCCTTCGGTTTTTGTTTCTGGGAAACTCTTTATGACTATTCTCAATGATAATCTTGCTGGATAGAGGACTCTTGGCTGCAGAATTTCCCCATTCTGCATGTTGAATATATCACGCTACTCCTTTCTGACTCGCCATGTTTCTGTTGAGAGATCTACAGCCAGCCTTATGGGTCTTCCTTGAAAGTCAGTGACTTCTTTTCTCTTGATGCATTTAGTTTTGTTTTTTTTTTTTTCCCCACTTTATGGCTATATTTTACAAATTTAATCATAACATGTCTTCATGTTGGCCTGGGTTTTTTTGTTTTTTTGTTTGTTTTTTTGTTTTTTGTTTTGTTTTGTTTTGTTTTGTTTTTGGATAGGAGTCTGTGCCTCCTGGATTTGGATGTCTGTTTCCTTCACCAGATAAACAAGTTTTCAGCTATGAAACAAGTTTTCAGATAAATTTCCTGCCCCGTTTTCTCTCCCTTCTTCTGGGACTCCTTATAATATGAATGTTGTTAAGTTTGATGTGGTCATTGAGTTTCCTACATCCATTCTGATCCATAATTCTTTCTCTCTTTTGTTCAGCTTCATTATTTTCCATTATTTTCTCGTCTATATCACTCGTTCCTTTCTCTGCCTCTTCCATCCTCGTGTTCCTTGCACCCAGACTGTTTCAAATCTCAGTTACTGTATTTTTCACTTCTGAATGTTTGTTAACTGTTTTATCTCTGTAGGAAGTTCCTCATTGAAGTCTTCCGTTCTTCTCTGAAGACCAGCAAAGTAGCCTTAGCATTGTTGCTTTAAATTCTCCATTAGGCTTATTGCTTATATCTTTTCACCTTAATCTCTGGCTGTGACCTTACCTTGTTTCATTTGGGATGAATTTCTCAATCTTGCCATTTTGTCTAAATTTCTGTCTTCGTCTCTGTGTTAGAAAAATCTATTATTTTTTTCTGCTTCTGAGAATAATGACTTTATGAAAAAGAGGTCATATAGTGTCCAGGGTCTGGTTCTTCAGGAAGAGTCTTTTGTGTGTGCTGCATTTACTTTGCTTCTGTGTTTTGGCTTCTCTGTCAGTCAGTCCAGTCAACTGCTGAGGCTCTTTTTGCCTGCAGTGGGCAGTTTTGGGTCCTTGGCCAGAGTGTGGCAAGTTTTAAGTAGTTGTGTTCCGGCCTGCTTCTTAAATGAGACCCAATGCTGCTTCCAATAGAACTGAAGCCTTGAAAAAAAAATCTCTGTTTCGGAGATGTGTTGTGGACAAGGTTTTCTGCTGGTCTTCTGGGGGAAAGGGTCTGCTATACAGGGAATGAGGCACCCTTGACAGAGAAGGGCAGTACTGGCAGATTTCAGGCAGGTGGAACTTGGTATAAGTAGGCTAGGCAGTTAATATTGGCCTTGTGCTATTTACCGGAGGTTATTCTGTGTTTATGCTAAGGGACCGGAGAGGAAAATGGCACTATCTCCTTTGTCCCTGGAGAGGGATCTCTGAGCTTGCTTCTGTCAGTGCCACACTTACAGAAAAACAAATAATCCTCCTACTGTGGGTCCCAGGCCTTTTTCAGATCACTGTTTTCAAGCTCTCTGCCTCTGGGTTGTTTGCATGCCCTCTCTCCTGGAGTAGGGTGGCACCCTCAGGGCCCTATCCCAACCGAGGACGATGACTTTTAAAATTCCAGGCTTTCAGGATGTGGTGTGATTGTGGGCCTGTGCTGATCTTCTGGGGAGGTTCTTGACATAGTGGTACAGATACAGGTTTGAATGAGAAGGGCTGTTGTACCAGAGTGCAAAGGCATGGAGCTTGAAACAAGCAGGTTAGGCAACAAGTGCGGGGGCTGAACTGCCCTTTACAGAAGGCTCTGCACCTGTCTTGAGGGTTGGGGTAGGGAATTGACATGACTGGCTCTTTTGACCATGAAGAGACATCTGTGAATGTGACCTTTCACAGGCATGCTCTATGAAGAAGGAACAATTTCAACCTTGTGTTCCCCAGGTATTCATCAGATGGTACCTGCTCCTCCCAGGTTGTTTGCCTGCCTTTTCTCCAGGAGTAGGGCAGCATCCTCAGGAGTCTATCCCAACCAAAACCTCAAACCTTTAAAATTGCAATCTTTAATCCCCACTGGTTGCAAAAACTCATAAAACTCAGCCCCTCTGATTTTCCCAGCCAATGGCTTTAGGGAAGTGTTTTGCTTCTTTTTCCTCCCGTGTTATCCTTGCTCTCCGGCAAACAGGGCTCCCCTTCCTTCTCTGCAAACAGAGCTCTCTCCCCTTTATAACCTCCATGATCTATTTCTACCCCCAAATCATCCTTCCCCATTTCTTACCTTCCTCAGTGTGGCCTCCTTTGTCCCTCTAGTGTGGAGAATATTAGGTGGGTCCTCAGCTCAATTTCTTGGTTATTCAGGATGGTTTGATAGTTACCTAGTTGTGTTTGAGGAACTAGATGTGCCTAGATGACATCATCTTAGTTGCTCCTTATTACAATATTATGGCCTTTAGTTTTAATGCTGTACTGTGTATCCATGTGACTCATTTATTTTATAACTGGACGTTAGTATTTCTTCATCTCCTTCACCTATTTTGCTCATCTCCCACACTCTTCCCCCTGGCATTTTGTTCTCTGTATATGTGAGTTTATTTTTAGGATTTGAGCCTACAATTTAATTTTTGTAGTGTGTTTGGTTTTGGCATCAAGGTAGTGCTTTCTTCATAAAATGAATTTGGAAACTTTCCTTCCTTTTTTATTTTTTGGAATAGTTCTAGAAGAAGTATTAATTCTTTAAATATTTGATTGAATTCACCTACGACACCATCTAATCCGGGACTTTTGTTTGTTAGGTGTTTTTTGATTACCAACTCAATTTATTGCTTTCTTTTGTTTTGCTTTATTTAAAATCAATTAACAGAAAGCATACTATTAGTTTCGGAGGTAGACTTTAGTGATTCATCAGTTGCATAAAACACCCCATGATCCTTAAATCACATGCACCCCGTTAAAACCCATGACCCTGTTACCCCATCCCACAACCCTCCAGCAACTCTCACTTTGTTTCCTATACTTAAGAGACTCTTATGGCTCGTCTTCCTCTCTGATTTCATTGTATTTTATTCTTCCCTCCCTTCCCCTCAGTTCATCTGTTCTGTTTCTTAAATTCCATATAAGAGTGAAATAATAAGATAATTGTCTGGGGGCACCTGGGTGGCTCAGTGGGTTAAAGCCTCTGCCTTCAGCTCAGGTCTTGATCCCAGGGTCCTAGGATCAAGCCCCGCATTGGGCTTTCTGCTCAGCGGGGAGCCTCTTCCCTTCCTCTCTCTCTGCCTGCTTCTCTGCCTATTTGTGATCTCTGTCTGTCAAATAAATAAATTAAAATCTTTAAAAAAAGATAATTGTCTGTAACTGATTGACTTATTTTGCTTAGTATAATACCCTCTAGCTCAATCCGCATCATTGCAAATGGCAAGATTTCATTTTTCTGATGACTGAGTAATATTTCATTATATGTATATATACATATAATTTATATTGAATTATACACACACATGCATATGTATAGGGCAGTGCTACTATAAACATTGGGGTGCAGGTGCCCCTTCACACCACTATGTTTGTATCCTTTAAGTAAATACCTATTGTACTTGTTGGGTCATAGGGTAGCTCTATTTTTATCTTTTTGAGTAATCTCCATGCTGTTTCCAGAGTGTCTGCTCCAGTTTGCATTCCCACGAATAGTGTAAGAGGATTCCCTTTCTACATATCCTTGCCAACATCTGTCGTTTCCTGACTTGTTAATTTTAGCCATGCTGACTGTCCTGAGGTGGCATTTCATTGTGGTTTTGAATTGTATTTCCCTGATGATGAGTGATGTTGAACATTTTTTCATGTGTCTCTTGGCCATTTTTATGTCTTCTTTGTAGAAATGTCTATTCATATCATCTGCCCATTTCTTGAATGGATTATTTGCTTTTGGGATGTTGAGTTTAATAAGTTATTTATAGATTTTGGATACTAGCCCTTTATCTACCAAGACATGGCAAATATCTTTTCCCATTTTAGGGAAATAGTTGTCTTTTAGTTTAGTCAATTGTTACCTTTGCTGTGCAAAAGTTTTTATCGTGATGAAGTCCCAATAGTTCATTTATACTTTTGTTTCCCTTGCCTTTGAATGTGTGTTTAGCAAGAAGTTTCTATTCCATAGGTTAAAGAGGTTGCTGCCTGTATACTCCTCTAAGATTTTGATAGAGTCCTGTATCACATTTAGTTTGCATTTTTTTAATCCCTTTTGAGTTTATTTTTTGTATGGCTTCAAAAAATGGTCAGGTTTCATTCTTCTGCATATGACTGTCCAATTATAAAATAAGAAACTGGAAGAGTAAATAATAATAATAATAATACAGGAGAAGAAGTGAGATGGTGGAAGAGTAGGGATCTAAATTTCTTCTGGTCCCAAGAATTCAGCTAGATAGTTATCAAACCATTCTGAACACCTACAAAACTCAACAGGAGATTGAAGAAAAGAATAGCTGCAATTCTAGGAAAAGAAAAGCAACCACTTTCTGGAAGGCAGGGTGTGAAGAGAAGTGAATCTGAAGCAATATATGGGAATATAGACTGTGGGGAAGAGGGGCAAGCTCCCAGGAAGCATAGAGAAGAACGAGAACTTTTAGAAGTCTGCTCCACTGAGGGACGTTGCTTCAGAGGCTAAGCAGGGGGTGAAGCCCTCTCTTAGACAGTGTGGTCTCAGGAACCTCAGGTCACAGAAAGACTGGGGGTGCCTGAGTGTGGCAGAGCTCCCAGGTGTCAGAGTGGGGAAGCTGGCTGCAAAGGCAGAGTCAAGGAATGAATTCTCAGCTTGGGGTTGCCATAAACTGTGATACAAAGCAAAGTTGGGCCACTACTTTTTGAACAGGGATCCCACAGGTGGCAGACCCAGGGAGACCCCCCCAATTCCTCCACCAGGAGGAGCAGCACAGAAGCACACTGTTGGAATCAGCTGGGTTTGGAGACTCCAAGTGGGGTCATGTGCCTGAGATAGAAATGCTGGTCACAGGCCCAGGGAGCACGAAGTGTAGTCACAGACCAGGAAGACAGGAGTGATTGACTGCTTTTCTCTGAGGGTACACTGAGGAGTGGGCCCCAAACTCTCGGCTCTTCTAAGCAGGAGATTGGGAGGCCATCAGCTTCATTCTCCTCCTCCAAAGCTGTACGAGTTACCGAGAGCAAAACAGCAGATTACTTAGCCTGCCCTGGCAAGGGTGGTGCAATTGCACTTCAGGCAAAGACATTTGATAATCATGGCAACAGGCCCTTCTCCCAGAAGATAAGGAAGAACATTCAGCCAAGACCAAGTTCACTGATCCATGAGAACTGAGAACTCCAGAGTTAAGGGAATGAAGCACGGAGAATTCATGGCTTTCTTCCCAAGATTCTTTAGTCTTCAAAGTTAATTTTTTTTTTTTAGTTTTCTTTTTTCCTCACTCTATTTTTTAATCTTTTTTCTTGTTTCTTATTTTATTTAACCTTTTAAAAATATTTTATCTTATCAATACTTTTATATAAATATTTTTAAATTTTTGTTATTATAATCATATTCTATCTTCTCATTATATTTAACCATATTTTATATACATATACGTTTTTCTTTATTTAAAGTTTTGAGATACAGTTTCTTCTAACAGATCAAAATATACCCTAAATCTAGCGTACAACTTTGTTCTAGTCCCCAGCCTGACAATAATCTCTCCTTTTTTTTCTTCCTTTTCTCTGTTTTCAACCAACTTCTTATCTTATCAATTCCTCTTATAGAATATTTTAATTTTAATCTTTAGAGTCATATTCCATCCCTCCATTGTGTTTACCCTTTTTTTGTGTATATATATATATATATATACACACACACACACATATATATATATATATATATATAAACTTTTCTTTCTTTAAAATTTGGGAGACAGCTTCTTCTAACAGACCAAAATATACACAAAATCAAGTGTGTTGCTTGATGATGCATTTTTTTTCTGTCTCCATTCTTCTCCCCCCAGTTTCAGATCTCTTCTGATTTGATTAGTATCTATTTTCCTGGAGTAATTGCTATCCTTTTAACATTTTGTTCTCCCATTCATCTATACTTATCTAAATAAGATTACAAGGCAGAAAAACTCACCTCAGAAAAAAAAAGAACAAGAGACAGTACTGATGTCTAGGGACCTAATCAATACAGACGTTGGTAAGATCTCAGAACCAGAGATCAGAGTGATGATTTTCAAGATGCTAGTTGGGCTTGAAAGAAGCATAGAAGATACTACAGAATCCCATTCTGAAGAAATAAAAACTCTTTCTGGAGAAATAAAAGAACAAAAATGAAACCAAGTTAAAATTTTAAAAAGGTATCAATGAGGTGAAAACAAAAATGGAGGCTCTTAGTGTTTCAATAAATGAGGCAAAAGAGATAATTAGTGATATAGAAGACCAAATGATGGAGACCAAAAAAGCTGAGAAAAAGAGAGACAAACAACTATTTGACCACAAGGGGAGAATTTGAGAGAGAAGTGATAACATAAGATGAAACAATATTAGAATAATTGGGATCCGAAAATAAGAAGAAAGAGAGAGAGGGCAGAAAGTATATTGGATTAAATTATGGCAGATAATTTCCCTAATTTGGTGATAAGAACAAGCATCAAAATCCAAGAGGCACAGAGAACCCGCATCAAAATCAATAAAAATAGGTCCTCACCCCGTCATCTAAGAGCAAAACTTACAAGTCTCAGCGAGAAATAGAAAATCCTGAAAGCAGCTGGGGACAAGAGGTCTGTAACATACAATGTTAGGAATGTTAGATTGGCAGCAAACCTATCCACAGAGACCTGGCAGGCCAGAAAAGACTGGCATGATATATTCAGAGCACTAAATGAGAAAAATATTCAGCCAAGAATACTATATTCAGCTATACTGTCACTGAAAAAAGAAAGAGAGATAAAAATGTTCCAGGACAAACAAAAACTAAAAGAATTGACAAACACCAAACCAACCCTAGAGGAAATATTGAAAAGGTCCTCTAAGTGAAGAGAACCTGAAAGTAACAGACCAGAATGGATCAGAGACAACCTACAGTAACAGTCACCTGCAATGGCACTAAATTCATATCTTTCAATAATTACTTTGAATGTAAATGGGGTAAATGTCCTAATCAAAAGACACAGGGTATCAGAATGGGAAAACAAAACAAAACAAAAAACTAGACCCATCAATATGCTGTCTGCAAGAAACTCACTTTAGACCCAAAGAGACCTCCAGATTTAAATGGAGATGGTGGGAAACAATTTACTATGCTAATGGACATCAAAAGAAAGCTGGGGTGACAATCTTTATATCAGATAAATTACATTTTAAGCCAAAGACTCTAATAAGATATGAGGAAGGACACTATATCATACTTAAAGGGTCTGTCCAACAAGAAGATCTAACAATTTTAAATATCTATGGCCTAACATGGGAGCAGCCAATTACATATAACAAAGTCAGAGAAACACATTCATATTAATACAATAATAATAGGGAATTTTAACATCTCCCCCTCCCTGAAATGGACAGATCATCTAAGCAAAAGATCAACAAGGAAATAAAGGCTTTAAATGACACACTCGATCAGATGGACATCACAGATACATTCAGAACATTCCATCCCAAAGCAACAGAATACACATTCTTCTCTAGTGCACATGGATCTTTTTCCAGAATGAATCACATCTTGGGTCACAAATCAGGCCTCAACCGGTATTAAAAGATTAGGATTGTTCCCTGAATATTTTCAGACCACAATGCTTTGAAAGTAGACTTCATCCACAAGAGCAAAGTTGGAAAGAACTCAAAAACATGGAGGCTAAAGAGCATCCTACTAAAGAATGAATGGGTCAACCAGGATATTAAAGAAGAATTTTTTTTAAAAATTCATGGAAACAAATGAAAAAGAAAACACAACTGTTCAAAATCTTTGGGTCGCAGCAAAGGCGGTACTGAGAAGAAAGTATTTAGCAATACAAGCCTTTCTCAAGAAACAAGGTCTCAAATACACAACCTAACTCTACACCTAAAGGAGCTGGAGAAAGAACAGCAAAGAAAGCCTCAACCCAGCAGGAGAGGAGAAATCATAAAGATCAGAGCAGAAATCAATGAAATAGCTACCAAAAGAGGAGTAAAACAAATCATGAAACTAGGAAGTGATTATTTGAGCGAATTAATAAGATTGATAAACTTATAAGATTGATAAGCCAGACTTATCAAAAAGAAAAGAGAAAAGACCCAAATTAATAAAATCGTGAATCAAGGCGGAGCGATCACAACCAACACCAAAGAAATACAAACAATTAGGGGCACCTGGGTGGCTCAGTGGGTTAAAGCCTCTGCTTTCGGCTCAGGTCATGATCCCTGGTTCCTGGGATCGAGCCCCACATCGGGCTCTCTGCTCAGCAGGGAACCTGCTTCCACCCCTCTGTCTGCCTGCCTCTCTGACTACTTGTGGTATCTGTCTGTCAAATAAATAAATAAAATCTTAAAAAAAGGAAATACAAACAATTATAAAAAAACATATTGTGTGCAACTATACACCAGCAAAACTGACCTTTTGGAAGAAATGGATGCATTCCTACAGACATATAAAATACCAAAACTGAACCAGGAAGAAGCAGAAAGCCTGAGCAGAACCATAAATAGTAAGGAGATTGAAACAGTAATCAAAAATCTCCCAAAAAACAAGAGTCCAGGGCCACACATCTTCCCAGGGGAATTCTACCAAATATTTAAGGAAGAATTAATAGTTATTCTCCTGAAACTGTTCCAAAAATTAGAAATGTAAGGAAAACTTCCAAACTCATTTTATGAGGTCAGCATTACGTCGACCCCAAAACCAGACAAAGACCCCTTCAAAAAGGAAAATTACAGACCAATATACCTAATGAATATGGATGCAGAAATTCTCACCAAAACGCTAGCCAATAGGATCAAAGAAGACATTAAAAGGATTATTCACCATGGCCAGGTGGGATTTATTCCTGGTCTGCAAGGTTGGTACAACAACCACAAATCATTCAATGTGATATAGTACATTAATAAAAGAACAATAATCATATGATATTCTCAATAGATGTGGAAAAAGCACTTGACAAAGTACAGCATCCTTTCTTGATCAAAATTCTTCAACGTGTAGGGATAGAGGGTACATACCTCAATATCATCAAAGCCATCTATGAAAAACTGACAGAGAATATCATTCTCAATGGAGAAAAACTGAGAGCTTTTACCCTAAGGTCAGGAACATGGCAGGGATGTCCAATATATTCACTGCTATTCAACACAGTACTAGAAATCCTAACCTCAGCAATCAGACAACAAAAAGAAATTAAAGGCATCCAAATTGGCAAAGAAGAAGTAACACTCTCATTCTTTGCTGATGATATGATACTTTATGTGGAAAACCCAAAAAACTCCACTCCAAAACTGCTAGAACTCAAACAGGAATTCAGTAAAGTGTCAGGATATAAAACCAATGCACAGAAATCAGTTGCATTTCTATACAACAATAGCAATACAGAAGAAAGAGAAATTAAAGAGTTAATCTCATTTATAATTGCACCCAAAATCAAAGCACATCTAGGAATAAATCAAACCAAAGAGGAAAATAATCTGTATTCAGAAAACTATAGAGTACTCATGGAAGAAATTGAGGAAGACACAAAGAAAGTCCATGCTCTTGGATTGGAAGAAAAACATTGTGATAATGTCTATGCTACCTAGAGCAAGCTGCACATTTAATGCAATCCTTATCAAAATACCATCACTTTTTTTTTCAAATAAAGGGAACAAATAATCCTAAAATTTATATGGAACCAGAAAAGACTCAGAATAGCCAGAGGGATGTTGAAAAAGAAAACCAAAGTTGACAGCATCACAATTCCAGACTTCAAGCTCTATTACAAAGCTGTCATCATCAAGACAGTATGGTACTGGCACAAAAACAGACACATAGATCAATGGAAAAAAATAGAGAGCCCAGAAATAGACCCTCAACTCTATGGTCAACTAATCTTTGACTAAGCAGGAAAGAATGTCCAATGGAAAAAAGACAGTCTCTTCAACAAATGGCGTTGGGAAAATTGGACAGCCACATGCAGAAAAATGAAACTGGACCATTTCCTTATACCACACACAAAAATAGACTCCAAATGGATGAAGGACTTCAATGTAAAAAAAGGAATTCATCAAAATCCTTGAGGAGAACACAGGCAGCAACCTCTTTGATCTCAGCTGCAGTGACTTCTTCATAGAAACATCGCCGAAGAAAAGGGAAGCAATGGCAAAATGAACTATTGGGACTTCATCAAGATCAAAAGCATTTGCACAGCAAAGGAAAGAGTTAACAAAACCAAAAGACAGCTGACAGAATTGGAGAAGATATTTTCAAATGACATATCAGATAAAGGCCTAGTAACAAAAATCTATAAAGAATTTACCAATCTCAACACCCAAAGAACAAATAATACAATCAAGAAATGGACAGAAGGCATGAACAGACATTTTTGCAAAGGAGACATCCAAATGGCCAAGAGACACATGAGAAAATGCTCAACATCACTCAGCATCAGCGAAATACAAATCAAAATCACAATGAGATACCAAATCACACCAGTCAGAATGGCTAAAATTAACCAGTCAGGAAACATGTTTTGGTGAGGAGGTGGAGAAAGAGGAACTCTCCTATACTTTTGATGGGAATACAAGCTGATGCAGCCACTCTGGAAAACAGTATGGAGGTTCCTCAAAAAGTTGAAAATAGAGCTACCCTATAACCCAGCAATTGGACTACTTGGTATTTACCCTAAAGATACAAATGCAGTGATCCAAAGGGGGACACACACCTTAATGTTTATACCAGCAATGCCCACAATAGAGAAACTATGGAAAAAGCCTAGATGTTCATCAACTGATGAATGGATAAAGATGTGGTGTATATATGTATATGTATGTAAATGCATACATACACACACACCCCATACACACAATGGAATACTATGCAGCCATGATAAAGAAGTAAATCTTGCTATTTGCAATGACATGGATGGAACTAGAGGGTATCATGCTCAATGAAACAAGTCAATCAGAGAAAGACAATTATAAATGATCTCACTGATATGAGGAATTTGAGAAACAAGACAGGGGGTCATAGGGGAAGGGAGGGAAAAATGAAACAAGATGAAAGCAGAGAAGAAGACAAATCATAAGAGACTCCTAATCTCAGGAAACAGACTGAAGTTTGCCTGAGGGTAGGGGTGTAGAAGGGATGGTGTGGCTTGGTGATAGACACTGGGGAGGGTATATGTTATGGTGAATGCTGGGAATTGTCTAAGACTGACGAATCATGGAACTGTAGCTCTGAAAAAAATAATACATTATATGTTAATTAAAAAAAACTAATGATATACTATATCATGGCTATTGAATTTAAATAATAAAGAAGAACAAATTTAAAAAAAAAGATAGGCCAAAGAATTCCAAGAGATAACCAAATGGGTCACCTGGGTGCAAACATATTCCCTACCCCATTGAGTAATGGCATTCCTAGTCCATCCTCAAAGATCAGGATCAATTACCATGCCATGATAGTGATTCCTTTCCTTGCCAACTTATCTATTGGAAGAAAGAGCTCAAAGAAAAAGAGTGACAATTATAGCTTGATTTTTAATATATTTTTTTATTTACTTGAGAGAGAGAAGGGGGGCAGAAAAAGAGGGAGATAGTGGGCCAGACTCCCCACTGATAGCAGAGCTCAATGTCGGATATAATCTCATGACCCTGAGATCATGACCTGAGCTGGAATCAAGAGTTGGATGCTTAATGGACTGAGCCACCCAGGCACCTCTGGCTTGAATTCTAAATAAGAATTTGGTTCTGTCTCCAGGTAGAAGAATTTATATCTTCAAGTCAAGACTCCTAAACCTGAAGCGCTCAAAGTGTCATTTGGGGAGACATGGATTCTACAAATTGGTCACTGAAAACCTCAGTAAACAAGTTCACTCCCATTTTTTCATCTTGGTCCTTGGACATATATATTCTACCTCTCTGGGACAACAAATCCTGTAATGTTATTAATTTAGAATATTCACTGTTTCCTGGAATAAGGCCCCATCCTATTGTCACAGTGTAATACCTATAAATTGGTGCCTCAGCTGGACTTTTAATAGATCACTGCACTTTTCTATCAGACTGATAACTCCAGGATGGTATAGTCTCTAATTAGACCAAGGTACCCACTACTGCACCTCCTTTGCTTTAGTGTAGGAAAGTCTTTTGGGCTGATGCTACATTAGGTGATGTTTAATATCAGTGAATCAAGCTCTTAACAAGCTTTTTCTTTAGGTTCTGTGGATAGGAAAGGCAAACATTTTCCCAGTCAAAATGACTCCATATTCAGTGTATTCAAGTCACTACTAAGTGGATGGTTGGTCTAAGGGATAGGGCCATATCAGTGATGCAGCAATAGTGTTTATTGCTGACACATTGGACTTTGGGGAGCTGCAGTTGGAGTATCATCTTTGGTGTATGCCAGCTCATGCTATGGCCGCCATGAATACTCTGTCCCTGTACTCATTGTGCCATACTATGTGAGTGATGACAGATACTTGCTACTGTTAGCTAGATGAATCATTCTGTTTATTTGTTTTTTAGTTTTTTTGTTTGTTTGGTTTTTGTTTTTGTTTTGGGATGGATACATTCCACAGGGCATCACCATGAGAATACAAATATCTTCAGTTTGTTCCCATTCCCATGGGACCAACCACACGATTCCTAGCAGGATTTGTGCTTCTTTCTTAATGATAGGCAATGAGGCATCATTTACACTGGAAGGATATCCTCTCATGCTCCATACCATTGGGCCCTCCAAAATTCACTGATGTGGCCAGCCTTGGATTCTTATAGGTTTTATGTCCCACATTCTGGAATGAATACTCCTTACCAAGGTCTCCAATGTACTTTTCACTTCTTGATAACCCAGGTTCATTAACTTGATGTCCTGATATATTGGATCAATATGATGTCCTGCAGCATGTCCAGACTGTCGAGATATCATCAAACTATTTTATGATAAGGAGCAGGAGAGTTAACATAGCCATAGCACAAGACCATCAATGTATACAATGCCCCCCCCAAATGAGGCCTATTTCTTTTTTTAAAGATTTTATTTATTTGAGAGAGAGGGATAGAGAGAGAGAGCACAAGCATGGGAGAGAGAAAAGGAGGCTCCCTGCCAAACAGGGAGCCCTATGTGGGGCTCAATCCCAGGACACTGGGAACATGACCCAAGCTGAAGACAGCCACTTAACAGAATGAGCCACCAGGTGCCCTAAATGAGATCTATTTCTAACTTATTTTCTAATCATAACTTAAAAAATATAAATTTACATTTAAAATTGCTAAATTTATGACCACATAGCAGGTATCTGAAATCTTGTTAACCTGCTGTCGCAAAAATGTCACATTTGGCACAGCAGCTAGCAATGAGGCTAGTACACAGTTGAGTTTGTAATAGCCCACACTGTCATCTTTTAGGATCCAACTGGTTTTTTGTATGTGCCAAACCCAAACTGGTGAATTAAGTAGAGATATGAGGATCACTACCCCTATTTTATTTAGATCTGTATGGTTGGTATTTATCTGTACCACTCCCCAGGGGACAATATTGTTTAACTATCTTGTGTAGGGAAGTAAACAGTTTCAATTTGCCTTCTTTACTACAATAACAAATAACCCAAAGAACTACCTGCTAAGTACCAAATGAATCCATTCCAATTAAACATTCATGGATCATGAAAATGACCACAGGCTGATGGTGGACCCAGTGGATTACTTTGAACCAGACCTAGGCCTAGACTCCTCCGTTTACTACCCGGATACCATATACTCCCACCCCATTTGTTGGGGGGGGGCATAAGTGACATTTTGTGCCCCTGAATATCAAAGTCAATTCAGACCTTGTGCCCAGAAGTCCTCAAAATGTTTGATGTGCCCTATCTATAGTGTGCTCTTATACAATAAATTGGTCCTAGGCCTCTGAGAAAGGATTGGGAGAAGAATCATAACTATATATGCTTGCCATGGCATTTCAAATTTCCTTCTCATAGGGACCTGACCTCTTCTTCATACCGCGGGTTACAGGCTCAGATCTAAAAACCAGAAAAATGATTCTGAAATTTCTGCTTGAGTAATGGCCATCAGCATCTCCCACTGTCACAACTGAGTTTTTCAGTGATCTCATGCCCCTCAAACCAGAAATATCTTTATTGTTTGATAAATGAGGTCTCTTCTAGGCTCTCCATGGAACATAATTATTTGTTAGGCTCTTAGCCTTACCTAATATATCTACCCTAACATTCTTTTTAAAAATATTTATTTATGGAGGGACAAGATGGCTGGGAAGTAGGAGGAGGCGCCATTTCAACCTGTACCCTAAAGTGAGCTGATTACCTACCAAAGAACTCTGATCACCCATGAAACCAGCCTGAGATCAGAATTATACACGTATGGATCTCTACAGGGGCAGAAGACACCAGTGGGCAGGTAAAGCAGAGTGGGAACGTTGGACTGATATCTCAAGATAAACAAAAGGGGGAGGGAGCCATCAGAGGTGACCGATTGGAAAGGAATACCCCAGTACGAGAGTGTCCTGCATCTGGGGACCAGCATTAACTTGGAATCTGGTTGAAAGCACTCAAAAAGAACAAAGGATCACGGGGGAAATTGTGGGAATCGGGGCGGCTAGGGACAGGGGCTTAAGTCCCTGGACCCAGGACAGCCTCCCCTGGTGCTGAGCCAGAGAGAGTGCGGCAGAGAAACCAAGTCTTGGTCCCTGAGCCGCTGGCACACCCGAGAACACGTGGGGTATGGCTCCTGTGAGGGGCTGGGAGCCTCGCCAGCCGGCAGAACACCGCGCCATACTATCAGAGCCTGAGACGCGCGCACCCCACACTCTCCCCTGAGAGAGACGCACGAAGGCCGAGCCCAGCGCTCTTAGACCTGCGCCGTGCTATCAGAGACTGAGACGCATGCACCCCACACTCTCCCCTGAGAGAGGTGCATGCAAGCCCGGCACTCGTAGACCCAGAAAGACCAGGCATTCCCAGCCCAGGCCAGCAGAAAATCTCAGTGTGCGATCGCTGCTTGGAAACTCTCTGGTGGTCTGGAGCTGCCCAGACAGCCGCCGCTACCGTGGTTTTGGGTACAAGCAGGGGATCCTGCATCCCCAGGGACCGCAACTCAGAACCTGCTCTGCCAGTGGCCAAGGGGGAATTTATATGGGCTCTGCAGCACCCGCAGGGGAGCAGACTGAGGCTTCTCTCTGAGAGGGAGGTCGGGGTGCAGTTTCTTTTCCTCTAAACCTCAAAAAACCATCAAAAGCTGCCAAGAAGAGAGAAAAGAAGTGAACAAACATAAAATCCTCGAGAGAACAAAAGTTTGAAAAAACCGGTTTCCTCAGAGCCCACCCCCTTGAGGGGGATGGGAAGACTTAACTCAGGGAACATCATTGACTGAAAACCCACGTGGCAGGCCCCTCACCCAGAAAACTAACCAGGAAAAAAAAAAAAGGCTACAAGAGAACAACCACCACTACTTCATAGATACAACTTTTATTTTTAACTCATTCCCACTATTCTGGTTCAATTTTTTATATAGATAATTTTTTAACCTATTGACCATCACAGTGAGATATCCAGTACATCAAATTCCATAATAAACTTCTAACCTGAACTTTTTGATACATACACCTGTGTTTTTCTTTTGCTCTTCTATTTTTTTTTATTTTTTTAATTTTAGTTTAGTTTAGTCTAGTTTATTCCTTTTATATTTTTATTCTCTAATATTCATATAGACTTAAACTTCAAGGTAACCCCTTTCCCCAATCAATGTTACGCCTATAGGTAAACCAATTTTTAATTCCCCTTTATCTTGGGAAAATTGAGTCCTTTAAAAAGATATCAAGATACATCCAGGAAGAATCAAAATAACCTTCCGTCCACACTGAGAATTTATAACCACTCTTCCATCTTTTTCTTCAACCAAGTGTTTCTGTGTATTTGTGTTTGTCCTGATAGTATATAAATCTTATACTTGGGGTTCTTTTTGATGAGGTTCTTCCTGTTTTTGCTTTTATAAAAATCCAGAATACACCAGCTGTCTCTACAACTTAAAGAACTGGATAATCAACAACAAATCAAACCAACTCCACACATAAGAAGGGAAATAATCAAGATTAGAGCAGAGATCAATGAGGTAGAAACCAGAGATACAGTAGAACATATTAATGAAATTAGAAGCTGGTTTTTTGAAAGAATCAACAAGATCGATAAAACATTGGCCACACTAATCCAAAGAAAAGAGAGAAAGCCCAAATTAATAAAATTATGAATGAAAAGGGAGAGATCACAACTAACACCAAGGAAGTAGAAACAATCATCAGAAGTTATTATCAACAGTTATATGCCAATAAGCTAAGCAAACTAGCTGAAATGGATGGGTTCCTGGAAAACTATAAATCCTGAAAATTGAACCAGGAAGAAATTGACAACCTGAATAGACCAATATCTAGTAAAAAGATTGAAGCAGTGTTCAAAAGCCTCCCAAAAAACAAGAGCCCAGGACCTGAGGGATTCCCTGGGGAATTCTATCAAACTTTCAAAGAAGAAATAACACCCATTCTCCTGAAGCTGTTTCAAAAAATTGAAGCAGAAGGAAAAATTCCAGACTCTTTTTATGAAGCCAGCATTACCCTGATCCCCAAACCAGGCAAAGACCCTACCAGAAAGGAGAATTTCAGACCAATATCACTGATGAATATGGATGCTCAGATTCTCAACAAGATCCTGGCAAACAGGATCCAACAGCACATTAAAAAGATTATCCACCATGACCAGGTGGGATTCATCCCTGGGTACAAGGATGGTTCAACATTCACAAATCAATCAATGTGATAGAACAAATCAATAAGAGAAGAGAGAAGAACCACATGGTCCTCTCAATTGATGCAGAAAAAGCATTTGACAAAATCCAGCATCTGTTCCTGATTAAAACGCTTCAAAGTATAGGGATAGAGGGAACATTCCTGAACTTCATAAAATCTATCTATGAAAGACTCACAGCAAATATCATCCTCAATGGGAAAAAGCTTGCAGCCTTCCCGTTGAGATAAGGAACATGACAAGGATGCCCAATCTCACCACTCTTGTCATATACTTTTATCACTCTTTTTGTTTGTCTGTTTTTATTTGTATACTTCATAAATTTTACCTTGGAGCCCATTTGGGCTGAGCCTTCTATTTTATCTTCCCTTTCTTTCCTGTCTCTCTCTCTCTCTCTCTTTTCATTTTCTTTTCTTTTTTCTCTCGTTTGGGTGGGGAATCCTGATTGCTCAAAAGCGTTCCAGGGTGCACTTTGACTGCACCACAGTCGATACATCCAGATACATCCGTTCAGTCATCTCTCACCAAATGACAAGGAGGAGGAATGCCCAACAGAAGAAAAATACAGAGGATGGGCCTTCTGCAACAGAGCTAATGGCTATCGACATAGACAATATGTTGGAAAGAGAATTCAGGCTAACAATTATCCAGGCAATAGCTAGGTTGGAGAAAGCCATGGATGATCACACCGAATTCATTCAGGCAGAACTGAAAGCCACCAGAGATGATGTTCATAATATTAGGGCAGAACTAAAAGCCACCAGGGATGGTTTTCAAAATGCTCTCAATGAGTTCCAATCTAATCTAAATTCTCTAAAAGCTAGGGTAACTGAGACAGAAGGTAGAATTAGTGATTGGAGGACAAAAAGATACAGAGAAAGGATCAGGAGGAAGCCTGGAACAAACAGCTTAGAAGCCATGAAAATAGAATCAAGGAAATAAATGATGCCATGAAATGTTACAACGTCAGAATTATTGGAATCCCTGTAGGGGAGGAGAAAGAAAGAAGTCTAGAAGATATAAGGGAATAAGTTGACCATGAAAATTTTTGCAATCTCATGAATGGAACCAGCGTTCATGTACTAGAGGCAGAACGGTTTCCCCCCAGGATTATAGATTCTCGAAAGTCCTCGAGACCCCTAATAGTAGGAATGAAGAATTATAATTGTAGGCAGACCGTATTGAAAACAGCTAGGACAAAGAAGCTCCTTATGTACAGAGGAAAGCCCATCAGAATAACGTCAGACCAGTCCACAGAGTCCTGGCAAGCCAGAAAGGGCTGGCAAGATATATTCAGGGCACTAAATGAGAAGAACATGCAGCCAAGAATACTTTATCCAGCAAGACTGACATTCAAAATGGATGGAGAGATAAAGAGTTTCCAAGACCACCAAGCCGACACTGCAGGAAATATTAAGGGGGGTTCTATAAAAGAGAAAAAATCCTAAGAATATCATTGAACAGAAATATAGAGACAATCTACAGAAAGAAAGACTTCAAAGGTAACACGATGTCAATAAAAATGTATCTATCAATAATGACTCTCAATGTGAATGGCCTAAATGTGCCCATCAAATGGCACAGGGTTGCAGATTGGATAAAACAACAGAACCCATCCATATGTTGTCTACAAGAGACCAATTTTGAAACTAAAAATAGAACCAGACTGAAAGTGAAGGGATGGAGAAGCATCTTTCATGCCAAGGGGCCTCAAAAGAAGGCCAGGGTAGCGATTCTCATATCAGATAAATTAAATATTAAACTAAAGACTGTAGTCATAGACATGGAAGGACACTACATCATTCTTAAAGGGACTATCCACCAAGATGATTTAACAATTATAAATATCTACGCCCCCAATATGGGAGCAGTCAATTACATAAGAAAACTGTTAATCAAGATAAAGAGTCATATTGATATGAATACATTAATAGTAGGAGATCTTAACACGCCTCTCTCAGAAATAGACAGATCATTCGAAGCAGAAAATCAATAAACAAACAAGAGCATTGAATGATACATTGGACCAGATGGACCTCATAGATACACACAGAATATTCCACCCAAAAACAACAGAATACTCATTCTTCTGAAGTGCTCATGGAACCTTCTCCAGAATAGACCACATACTGGGTCACAAATCAGGGCTCAACCGATACCAGAAGATTGAGATTATTCCCTGCATATTCTCAGATCACAATGCTTTGAAACTGAAGCTCAATCACAAGGAAAAGTTCGGAAGGAACTCAAACACATGGAAGCTAAAGACCACCTTGCTTAAGAATGCTTGGATCAACCAGGAGATGAAAGAAGAACTTAAACAATTCATGGAAACCAATGAGAAATAAGACACTTCAGTCCAAAACCTGTGGGATACAGCCAAGGCGGTCCTAAGGGGGAAATACATAGCCATCCAAGCCTCTCTCAAAAAAATTGAAAAATCCAGAATACACCAGCTGTCTCTACACCTTAAAGAACTAGAGAATCAACAACAAATCAAACCAACTCCACACGTAAGAAGGGAAATAATCAAGATTAGAGCACAGATCAATGAGGTAGAAACCAGAGATACAGTAGAACATATCAATGAAACTAGAAGCTGGTTTTTTGAAAGAATCAATAAGATCGATAAACCACTGGCCACACTAATCCAAAATAAAAGTGAGAAAGCCCAAATGAATAAAATTATGAATGAAAAGGGAGAGATCACAACTAACACCAAGGAAGTAGAAACAATCATCAGAAGTTATTATCAACAGTTGTATGCCAATAAGCTAAGCAACCGAGCTGAAATGGATGCATTCCTGGAAAACTATAAACCCTGAAAATTGAAACAGGAAGAAATTGACAACCTGAATAGACCAATATCTAGTAACCAGATTGAAGCAGTGTTCAAA
Organism: Martes martes; assembly: GCF_963455335.1. NCBI lineage: Eukaryota > Metazoa > Chordata > Mammalia > Carnivora > Mustelidae > Martes > Martes martes. Next base: position 71,064,128 of record NC_137897.1, read on the forward strand.
AACCTCCCAAAAAAACAAGAGCCCAGGACCTGATGGATTCCCTGGGGAATTTTACAAACTTTAAAAGAAGAAATAACACCTATTCTCCTGAAGCTGTTTCAAAAAATTGAAGCAGAAGGAAAAATTCCAGACTCTTTTTAGGAAGCCAGCATTACCCTGATCCCCAAACCAGGCAAAGACCCTACCAGAAAGGAGAATTTCAGACCAATATCACTGATGAATATGGATGCTCAGATTCTCAACAAGATCCTGGCAAACAGGATCCAACAGCACATTAAAAAGATTATCCACCATGACCAGGTGGGATTCATCCCTGGGTACAAGGATGGTTCAACATTCACAAATCAATCAATGTGATAGAACAAATCAATAAGAGAAGAGAGAAGAACCACATGGTCCTCTCAATTGATGCAGAAAAAGCATTTGACAAAATCCAGCATCTGTTCCTGATTAAAACGCTTCAAAGTATAGGGATAGAGGGAACATTCCTGAACTTCATAAAATCTATCTATGAAAGACCCTCAGCAAATATCATCCTCAATGGGAAAAAGCTTGCAGCCTTCCCGTTGAGATCAGGAACACAACAAGGATGTCCACTCTCACCACTCTTGTTCAACATTGTATTAGAAGTCCTAGCAACAGCAATCAGACAACAAAGAGAAATTAAAGATATACAAATTGGCAAGGAAGAAGTCCAACTCTCTCTCTTCGCAGATGACATGATTCTTTATATGGAAAACCCAAAATACTCCACCCCCAAAGTACTAGAACTCATACACCAATTTGGTAACATGGCAGGATACAAAGTCAATGTACAGAAATCAGTGGCTTTCTTATACACTAACAATGAAAATACAGAAAGGGACATTAGAGCATCAATTCCATTTACTATAGCACCAAGAGCCATAAGATACCTCGGAATAAACCTAACCAAAGAGGTAAAGGATCTGTACCCGAGGAACTACAGAACACTCATGAAAGAAATTGAAGAAGACACAAAAAGATGGAAGACCATTCCATGCTCTTGGATCGGAAGAATAAACATTGTTAAAATGTCTATACTGCCCAGAGCAATCTATACTTTTAATGCCATTCTGATCAAAATTCCACCAGTATTTTTCAAAGAGCTGGAGCAAATAATCCTAAAATTTGTATGGAATCAGAAGAGACCCCGAATTGCTAAGGAAATGTTGAAAAACAAAAATAAAACTGGCAGCATCACGTTACTTGATTTCAAGCTTTACTACAAAGCTGTGATCACCAAGACAACATGGTACTGGCATAAAAACAGACATATAGACCAGTGGAACAGAGTAGAAAGCCCAGATATGGACCCTCAACTCTATGGCCAAATAATCTTCGACAAAACCGGAAAATATATCCAGTGGAAAAAAGGCAGTCTCTTCCATTAATGGTGCTGGGAAAATTAGACAGCTACATGTAGAAGAATGAAACTCGACCATTCTCTTACACTGTACACAAAGATAAACTCAAAATGGATAAAAGACCTCAATGTGAGCGAGGAATCCATCAGAGTCCTAGAGGAGAACCTAGGCAGAAATCTCTTTGATATCAACCACAGCAACTTCTTTCAAGATATGTCTCCAAAGGCAAAGGAAACAAAAGCGAAAATGAACTTTTGGGACTTCATCAAGATCAAAAGCTTCTGCACAACAAAGGAAACAGTCAACAAAACAAAGCGGCAACCCACGGAATGGGAGAAGATATTTGCAAATGACAGTACAGACAAAAGGTTGATATCCAGGATCTATAAAGAACTCCTCAAACTCAACACACACAAAACAGATAATCATATCAAAATGGGCAGAAGATATGAACAGACCCTTCTCCAATGAAGACATACTAGTGGCTATCAGACACATGAGAAAATGTTCATCATCACTAGCCATCACGGCGATTCAAATTAAAACCACATGGAGATACCACCTTACATGGCCAAAATTAGGCATACAGGAAACAACGTGTGTTGGAGAGGATGTGGAGAAAGGGGAATCCTCTTCCACTGTTGGTGGGAATGCAAGTTGGTGCAGCCACTTTGGAGAACAGTGTGGAGATTCCTCAAGAATTTAAAAATAGAGCTTCCCTATGACCCTGCAACTGCACGACTGAGTATTAAGCTCAAAGATACAGATGTAGTGAAAAGAAGGGCCGTCTGTACCCCAAGGTTTATAGCAACAATGGCCACGGTAGCCAAACTTTGGAAAGAACTAAGATGCCCTTCAACAGACGAGTGGATAAGGAAGATGTGGTCCATATACACTCTGGAGTATTATGCCTCCATCAGAAAGGATGAGTACCCAACTTTTGTAGCACCATGGACGGCACTGGAAGAGATTATGCTGAGTGAAATAAGTCAAGCAGAGAGAGTCAATTATCATATGGTTTCACTTATTTGTGGAACATATCAAATAACATGGAGGACAAAGGGAGATGGAGAGGAGAAGGAAGTTGAGAAAAATTGGAAGGGGAGGTGAACCATGAGAGAGACTATGAACTCTGATAAACAACATGAGGGTTTTGAAGGGGCGGGGGGTGGGAGGTTGGGGGAACCAGGTGGTGGGTATTAGGGAGGGCACGGATTGCATGCCACACTGGGTGTGGTGCAAAAACAATGAATACTGTTCACTGAAAAGAAATTAAAAAGTAAAATATAAATATATATAATATATATTATGTTATATTATATTATATAATTATATAATTATATAATGATTATATAAAATAATAATAATATATATTACATATTATTATATTATATTATATTATATTATATTATATTATTCCATTCTCCCTCTGAGCTGTGAGATGAAGCCTCACATTGGGATCCATTGGGATCCATGCTCATTGTGGAGCCTGTTTAAGATTCTGTCTTCCATTATATATTATATATTATATATTATATATTATATATTATATATTATATATATATATTATATATATATATTATATATATATAATTATTTATTTGGGGGGTCAGAGGGAGAATGGAAGCCAGAATCTTAAACAGGCTCCACAATGAGCATGGATCCCAATGGATCCCAATGTGGGGCTTCATCTCACAGCTCTGAGGTCATGAACTGAGCCTAAACCAAGACTCTGAAGCTTAACCTACTGCGCCACCCAGGCACTCCTCTACTCTAATGTTCTTAATTCACTAAGTGTTTTGACCCATCATTTCATGTTCACCCATGGTTATTTTGATATTTATACTTCAGCTTAGTGAGGTTAATTATTTTCTCTGTATTTATGAGTCATTATAGCAGATTGGTAGTATCACTTATCATGGTTCTTTTTTATAGATCAGAGTTCACCAAACATTTTTTCTTTTCTTTTCTTTTCGTTTCTTTTTTTTTCTGTAAAGGGTAAGAGAACTAATATTTTGGGCTTTTCACGCCATAGAGTTTCTGGTTAAAAAGAACTTTACTTATCAAAACAGAAGTGGGCTGTTATTTGCTAACCCTTGATACAGACTATATTCTGAGATAGAGCTCCTGTATTGATAAACTGTCTTTCATCCAAATTTATATCCCATAATCTTTGATCCAGCATCCTTAGGATATTGGACCATTTATACTGTCCTGACCACTGCCAGTATATGTTGCCTAGGTAGCACAGCTCCATTGAGGTATATGTTCTGCTTTCTCTTAACAGGCACAACACTTACCCAGAAAAATCATATTGTGACTGAACACTAATAATTGACATAAAAGTCAGGAAGAGAGATGGGAGGATGAACATTTCAGTCCTGATGGAGAGGACTGGGGATGACTCTTAAGGGCATATCACATCAGCTGCTATAATTAACGTCTCTCCAGATAAGTTAACATGAGCCTAAATACCTAAAAATGTAAATAATACATAGCTATGAATAGAATTAAATGTAATCATTCAGTCTACAAGTCTCACTTTGGTATATAAATTAGCCAAATTTGTTACATACATATATATGTTGTTGGAAGATGACTATACCTTCATTTCTATTTCTGAAGTATACAGGGCAAGTCTTATTCAAAATAGAAAAGCAAGCAAAATATGACCAGCACCCCAAGTTCTGCAATCTTTTCCTATCTTGAGAATAGGGAAATCCTATCCCATCATTCCCAAAACCTTAATTTCAGGTACCCTGTATGATTTATGCTGCATTTTCTTTCTTTTTTTTTTTTTTCTCTCAAGGAGGAACTTGATCAACAGGGCTTCACTTAGGTGTGATTGATAAGTCTTTCTTCTTTCCTTCAAAACATATTTATTATATTTAAGCACCTACTTTGTGATAGTTTTCTATGTGCTAGGACTACAACTCTGAGCACATAAAGAAAATTTCTGAGATATAAATCTTACATTCTAGTGCATTTGGAAGTAGCATCAAATAAAATTATATGTGTAAATCAAATCAAATTGGAGATAAAAGTCAACTTCAGTTAGGCTGGTCAAGCAAGGCTTGTTAGCTTCATCCTAAAATAATATTAAGGAGCTAGTCAAATGAAAATCTTTTTTTTAAAGATTTTATTAATTTATTTATTTGACAAACACAGAGAGAGGGACTACAACTAGGGGAAGCGGGAGAGGAGAAGCAGTCTTCCTGCTGAGCAGAGAGCCCAACGTGAGCCTTGATCCCAGGACTTTGGGATCATGGCCTGAGCCAAAGGCAGCCGCTTAATGACTGAGTCACCCAGGTGCCCATAAAATGAAATTCTAAAATGACTTTTCCACAAAGTAGGACAGAAAGTGAAAAATAACCCTGATGCTAGATTGTATCTTGCATAATTAAGGCCTACAGGAAGGCAACTTTGGCTAGAGTAAAGAAAGCATAATGGAGGAACATAAGAAATTAAGTTAGAAAGATAGGGGCTGAATCATTTTAGACCTTGTTAATAAAAAGTTTGAATTTTATTATAATTGTGATGAGAAGCCTTTGGAAGATTTTTCTATTGAGAATCATCAGATTATCATTTTAAAAAATTGTTTTTACTCTATGGAGAATCAAACCAATGGTAGTAACAGAGTCCTGTGAGAATACTATTGTAGTCTCACTGACAGATTTTGGTACGTTCCAACTAGAATGGTAGAGAGAAGAATATGGATATTTTTAGAAATATTTTCACTGTCAAGAATCAAAGCTCTAAGTATAATGAATAGAACAATAAGGGTATAATATAATGAACCAGTGACTGGTGGATGAGCAAATATTTTGGTTAACAGGGCATAACCAATCCTCATGAAATGTCAATACAGAGGTTGCTATACAATGGGCTAGAGCATAAACACAACCTTGAGAACTTCAAAAGCATGAATCTAAAAGTTTCTGAAAATATATTTGTGATGACTTTTTCTTACTCTTCAGAAGGAATTCATGTCAGGTTTGAAGTAAGAACATTGTATACCAAAATATTTGGAGTATCATTATTAGAACAAACTTTAGGTAACCAACTATCTAGTCTACAAACTGAGTTCACTGCATAAAAACTTATTAAAATTTTCAGAAAAAAATCCAAGTATTTTATCCAAATACAAATGTCTATAATTTTATCTACTCTTCTGGCTATATTTTTAAAATTCTAAAATTCTTGGGCGCCTGGGTGGCTCAGAGGGTTAAGCCTCTGCCTTCGGTTCAGGTCATGATCTCAAGGTCTTGGGATCTAGCCCCGCATCAGGCTCTCTGCTCAGCAGGGAGCCTGCTTCCTCCTCTCTCTCTGCCTGTCTCTCTGCCTACTTGTGATCTCTGTCTGTCAAATAAATAAATAAAATCTTTAAAAAAAAATTCTAAAATTATTTTTTTCCCCAAACTCCTTAAGTCATCAAAGTTTGACTAAATTTCTTCTTATATCTTATTACAGTTCCTAAAAGTATACTTTTAGGGGTGCCCATATACTTTTAGGGGTGCCCAGTAAGTCTATTAAGCCTTTGACATTTGATTTCAGCTCAGATCATGATGTCAGGGTACTGGGATTGAACCTTTAATCAGGGTCCACACTCAGAGGGGAGTCTGCTTGAAGATTTCTTTCCCTCTCCCTCTGTGCTCCTCTCCCTGCTTGCACATACACTCTGTCTCTAAAATAAGTGAATCAGGGGCACCTGCGTGGCTCAGTGGGTTAAAGCCTCTGCCTTTGGCTCAGGTCATGGTCCCAGGGTCCTAGGATGGAGCCCCGCATCGGGTGCTCTGCTCAGTGGGGAGCCTGCTTCCTCCTCTCTCTCTGCCTGCCTCTCTGCCTACCTGTGATTGCTGTCTGTCAAATAATTAAATTAAAAAACTTAAAAAAATAAAATAAGTGAATCAAATATAAAATATTTGGGTATGGATATATTATAATTAAAAAAAAAAAACGTAGCACAAAAATACCTGTAAAAGTGGTTAATGACCTAAGGCAAGAAAAAATGTTTTGCTTCATTATATTAAAGACTTTGTCAATCTAGAGGACCAGTAATTTAAGAATAGCTGGATAAGGAAAATGACTATGAAAATTTGAAATCATGAGTAAGGTCAACATTATGGGTTTATCCAGGCTGGGGAAAACAGCACAGGTGAGAATGACAGAAAATGTAGAGGAAAAACAAGTAGTGGTTATGAAAAAGGACTTTGGAGTCAGGCAAAACTTAGTTGAGTCCCGGCTGTGCTATATACCAGGTATATACATATATATATATATATATATATATATATATATATATATATATAAATATATTATATATATATTTGAACAAGTGCTTAAATTTCTGTGTTTCAGGATTTTTATCTGTATAATAAAAATTCATTCATATATTAAATAATTCATTTAAAAGATGTTTATTTTTTAAATTCCTATTTATTTTTAAATTTCTTTTCAGTGTTCCAGAATTCATTGTTTATGCACCACACCCAGTGCTCCATGCAATACGTGCCCTCCACAATACCCACCACTAGGCTCACCCAACCTCCCACCACCCTCCCCTCCAAAACCCTCAGTTAGTTCCTCAGAGTCCACAGTCTCTCATGGTTTGTGAACCCCTCCAATTTCCCCCAACTCCCTTCTCCTCTCCATCTTCCCATGTCCTCCATGTTATTCTTTATGCTCCACAAATAAGTGAAACTATATGATAATTGACTCTCTCTGCTTGACTTATTTCACTCAGCATAATCTCTTCCAGTCCCATCCATGTTGATACAAAAGTTGGGCATTCATCCTTTCTGATGAATAGTACTCCATAGTACTCCATAGTACTCCATAGGCATAGTACTCCATAGTATATATGGAGTACATCTTCTTTATCCATTTGTCTGTTGAAGGGTATCTTGGTTCTTGCCACAGTTTGGTGACTGTGGCCATTGCTGCTAGGAACATTGGGGTACAGATGGCCCTTCTTTGTACACATCTGTATCTTTGGGGTAAATTCCCAGTAGTGCAATTGTAGGATCATAGGAAAGCTCTATTTTTAATTTCTAAAGGAATCCCCATACTATTTTCCAAAGTGACTGCACCAACTTGCATTCCCACCAACAATGTAAGAGGGTTCTCCTTTCTCCACATCCTCTCCAACACTCGTTGTTTACTGTCTTGTTGATTTTTACAATTCTAACTGGTGTAAGGTGGTATCTCAATGTGGTTTTGATTTGAATTTCCCAGATGGCTAATGATGATGAACGTTTTTTCCTGTGTCTGTTAGCACTTACCACAGTGCCTGGTACAACATATCATGTAATAAAAATGCATTTCTATTAATAAGTCATATTTTTGAAAAAACACATTTGGAATAAAAGATATTAGGCATAAAAATATGTAAATTACTTTTGTTGTATTGTCCTGAGAGTAACTGATATTCATTTCAACAGAAATAAGCCTGCTTTATACTTTTGAAGGCTTTAGTCTTCAAAAGGGAAAGGGAAAAGCTGACTTGGGAGATAATTCTTCCTAAATTATACCATCATGTAAATATCTTCAACATATATAGATAAAGATAGAAGAGTTAGAAGAGATTAATAATCTAAGATCAAAATAAATAGCACTTGAGAGTAAGAAAAAGCTTTAAGGGAAATCTTTAACATTTAATTTTTTAAAAGATTTTATGTATTTATTTGAGAGAGACAGTGAGAGCACACAAGAGAAGTGGCAGGCAAAGGGAAAGGGAGAAACAGGTTCCCTGCTGGGAGCCAGACTTGGGGCTTGATCCCAAGACCATGGGATCATGACCTAAGCTGAAGGCAGATACTTATCTGACTGAGCCACCCAGGTGTCCCAATATTTAAAATTTTGAAGATAAGAGAGTTTAAAGTGCCTTGGCAATTTTTAAAAAATTCATGTGTCTTAAAATATTTCTTATTAAGTTTTATTTATGTTTACATGAATCTGTTAATATATATTTTGATTGATGTATAATTGATTGACAAATACATATATATTCGATTGAAGTAAAAATTTGGCTATGTTTAGTAGTCTAATAATGTTTTTCTCATACTCAAAACTCTCCAAAAGTTTTCCATTTAACTTAGACTAAAATGTGAAGCCTATGCATTAGTCTACAATGTCCAATTTGACCCAGACTCTATCAAGTTCTGCTTTATCATCTTCATCGCTCCACTCTTTGTTACTTGCTCTTCCTATTTTATGTAAAATGTGCTCCAGAGCGTTTGTGCTTTCAGTTCCCTGTATCTGGAAAACTACTTTTGGATTGTTTCACTTTGTTCATATTTCTGCTAAAGTCCTGCATCCTCAGAGGATCCATTCTTGAGTACTTTGTGTAAAATTACTCCCGGTTTCTCTATCCTCTTAGTTTTCTGTATTTTTTCATAGCACTAATCAGCATCATCAAACACACACACACACACACACACACACACACACACATATACACACATATATGTGTGTGTACATATATACATATATATTTGCATATGCTACGTGTGTGTGTGTGTGTATTGTTTTATCATTAGAGTCCTGGAAATGTGATGAGATATAGCAGGCACAAGTTAAGAAATTGAGGAATAAATGTAGAATTGAATGAAGAATAAATCTCTATTTTCCCTACCATTATTGCCTGAAGAAGGAAATCAATGATCTAGATACCTGGTCAGAGATATAAACCACTAGATTCTTCAGCATCTAAGAGGTTTTATTAAGCAATTAAACTCTACTTTTAGTAACACTTGTATCTCAGATTTCCTCTTTTTCTACTCCTATTTTCCTATGCAACCTAAACCTTGGATAGATTGTAGTCAGAGTTCATGTACTCATGCCGAAGTCACTTAAATTGGACAATATAGATACAAGAAAAAAAAATCCTCAAGGTTAAGTGGAGTATCATAATGGCTAAAAATATTTTCTTTTTGATGACTTATAAACTTAAACCACCAGGGAATTATAAATGTTAAGATACTTTGTTTAGGTTCTATATAGCAACCTCTCGGGACTTTAACTGAAATATTTAAATAAACTTCATTTTTGTGGTACCTCTTAAAGTTAATGCATGGTTTAGTAACTGTAAGTGATCTTTAATATACAATTATTTTAGCTTATGTACTTTGCAATTTTTATATTGTGCTTGGCACATTTTTAGAGTTAGATAATTTCACAAAGACATATATTTAATAGTAATATATTGGTATCTATTCTTTAATATTTTTGGTTGTACTTTTTAAAAAAATATTTGGTTTGGAGTTGATTTTAAAGCTTTGTACAATCTGTACTTCTTTTCTCATATTCTAGATTAACCTTATTTTTTAAAGCATAAATACATATCCTTTTTTAAATTATGTTCAGTTACCCACTGTGTAGTACATAATTAGTCCTTGATGAAGTGTTCAATGATTCAGTAGTTAAGTATAACATCCAGTGTTCATCACAGCACATGCCCTCCTCAATACCCATCACGTTGTGTGTCCTTTAGTTTTTAGCTTTTTTTTTTTCTGAAATATTGTATCTTTCTTGCCTAACTCATAGGGTTCTTATAAAAATTAAACATGTTAAAATAGTGAAGGGTTAATAATGCAGTGTAAGAAAATGAAAATGAGAATGTCCACTTGACATATGACCTTATAGAAAAAACATATTCTTATTTACACAAATATTTAAAAACAAATTCATTCTTTAATTAGTATTTTTGATGCCTTACTGTTTGTCAGACATTGCAGGAATCAGACAGGAGCTCACAGGCTTATGAAGGAGACATTTAACTAAATAGAGAACAATGGGACAATATGAATTCTCTTGACTTAGATGACCGTCCTTTATAGTGACATAATACTATGTACATATAACTATCCCTAAGCTAATTTTTAAGGATTAGAAGATAAATATGAACTTATGAGGAAAAAAGAAAAGTAGTAGCCAGAGAAATATGAGAAAAACTACATGAGTACTGCATCACAGAAGTGAGGGAAGAAGAAAAATTAATTCAGATGTCATTAATGTCAAGTACAGGAGAGAGGCCAATCAGGATAAATACTAGAAAATGTTCACTGCTTTTGGCAATTTCACAGTTATTGGTGAGTTGACCTAGACTGTTTTCAATAAAATGGTAAAAGCAAAATAAAATTACAGTAGACTGATAAGTCAGAAAAGTGTAAGAAATTGCAGTCATTGTACGCAGATTAATCTTTCAAAAAGCTTAGCTAAGAGGGGCAAGCAAGTTTGAGTAGATGCTCAAGAGAAGGTAAACGATCAAGTCCACCAATACTTTAACATTTATTTTGGGCAATTTGTAATGGTAGGCAGATGGCCTTGGACAGAAGTAGATAAATGATTTTTCTTTGTGTCTGGAGGAATGTATATTAGTTGCAATGGTATGAGCAAATTTGTAGATAGAGGAATGGGTATTTGAGAAAATCATGCCTTAACACCCCATATTTTTCAGTAAATTAAGAGAATGTCTTCTGCTTTTTACAGTCAGGTGTAGAGGTGGAATTGTTTTATATGCAGCTAATGAATCATTGAACACTACATCAAAAACTAATGATACAGTGGCTAACTGAACATGATAAAAAATTAAAATAAAACTGTTTTTATGAGTAAAAACAAAAAACAAAATATGTAGAATTGTGGGGGCACCTGGGTGGCTCAGTGATTAAGCCTCTACCTTTGACTCAGGTCATGATCTCAATCTCCTGGGATTGAGCCCCACATCAAGATCTCTGCTCAGCAGGGAGCCTGCTTCCCTACCCTGCCAACTCTGCCTGGCTCTCTGCCTACTTGTGATCTCAGCCTGTCAAGTAAACAATTAAAATATTTTAAAAAAATAAGAAGTAGAATTATAGTCTTAAAGACAATGATGAATATTTGAAATGTTTTCTGAGAGGAATAAAAAGTGAAAGGGTAGATGGAAGAAAACATGGATGGGTAAAGTGGTATCCATGATAAACATTCAGGATTTATGGTTAGAAAGGCAATACTCAAAAACAATATTTGTCACTTATTGGCTATGTGACCTCTTGTAACTCAATTTCCCTGCCTGTAAAATGGGGTAATAATAGTACTTACTCCATAGGGTTTCTATGAAGATTAAATAACATAATGCATATAAAGTACTTAGTGCAGAGTTTACCAAATAAGTGACTAAATAAGAAACACATAGATAAAAGGAACATGAAACTTATATGTAGATGGAATGAATCCATGGGAAATACAGAAGGTTAGGAGATTGTGGTCAATGACTAGACTCTTAAAATTTTAATAATGGTTTTGGTTATATGCAATTTTCAGGGGTTAGCCATGAGGGAGATGTTACTGAAGTAAAATGGAGAAGTTCACTTATGTTGTGAAAATCTAGGCATTTCAAGATTGAGCTGTAGGGAGAACATTTTTTTTTTATTTACTTATTTGACAGACAGAGATCACAAGTAGGCAGAGAGGCAGGCAGAGAGAGAGAGAGGGAAGCAGGCTACCTGCCAAGCAGAGAGCCCGATGTGGGGCTCGATCCCAGGACCCTGAGACCATGACCTGAGCAGAAGGCAGAGGCTTTAACTCACTGAGCCACCCAGGCACCCATGTAGGGAGAACATTTTAAGTGGACATTGAAATCTCTCTAGATTGTGGCAACAGTTGAGTTAAAAGGAGAGATATTGAATTAGAGAGGAAGACATTGAGTCAAATCTTCAGTGAATAAGAATTGAGAGGGAAGATTCCAAAAGCATTTTTTTGGTCTATGTTCTCTGTAAACCTTCTAGTAAAAGGCAGGTTGTGCCCTTTTCTCAGAATGTCTACTCTCCTTTTTTAAGAAGTTTTCACCCAAACAGACTGTTGTAGGCCAACGAGGTCTTTGATAAGAGGAAAAGAATAATTTTAGTACTCATTTTTGTGAACTTAGGAACTTTATCCATGATTAATAAGACTACTTTCAATTACCTACTTGGCTATAGGAAGCACAAATGATAAGGTCATTTTTCTCATGAAATAAATTCTTGTATTTCAGATATTTAAGTAAGTAAAGCACATAGAATTTCAGGGAGTGTGTAGGTCCCCAAGATTTCATGTTTAGAAAGAAAAAAGGTGGGGGCATGATTAACTTCTTCATCTTCAGGATATTCAAACAAAAACAGAATATTTTTACTGGTTTCCATATTTATTATCAAATGGAGAGTAGTGCAAAATCTTCATAAAATGAACTGACAACTTAGTACGTAGATCCTTTTTTTTATTACATGTTTAATGGAAATGAAACCTCATTAGAGAGGTAGAAAAAATATTGTCAATTTTACATGTCTATCCATTGAATGTGATGTCATTTGAGGGAAACATATTCTCATATTATATTAACACATATTTACTTCCTCTAAGCCCACTTACTATCCTGAATGCATTTAGCATGCCAGTGAAAAAATAGGTCCTGGGAAAAAACCTAGTAAGTCAAATATTTTAATCCTTTATTAACTTATTGCTTCATCCTATTCTAGGTTTCTGACTTTCATAGATTTCCCAAAAGAATTAGTTTGGGGTGGGGAAAACAAAAACTAATAATAAATTATAATTCTTACTATTCATTTAATCTATAGAGTATTTCACTTTATTCTAAGGATAAGATGTCACTAATAATGTAAGTGCCATCTGAATATAAATTAATCAAATACTTCTAGGCTTGGAAAATATAACATCTATAATAACAAGTATGTTAATTAAACAGGCACTGAAGTGAAAATTAGCTAGGCTTCTGGCACTGAGAATCCATCTCTCACTCAAATATGAGAATTTCTTTGAATCTCATTGTTGATTTTACAGAAATTAAAAAGATGGAGTTAAGACTGAGAAAATTTTAAAAAATACATGCTATCTTCAGAGATTCCACAATGATGGTTCTGGAGTTGATCTAAAGGTTCCAGTTTGTTATCAGATGCACCTGGAATATTGGAATTTCCTTTGATAATGGTATAGTATGGACAGAAATAGCACTTTTAGAAGTCTATAGGTTGTAGAGAACCATATATTATAAAGAAGAGGGGATCAGTGTTTTACAGGTATTGCCAATAACCCAGAACTAATGTACCGTATGCAATAATGAATAAGCAGCTGAGGCAGCAATTTCAAGTAGCATATTTTAATGTCTTTCTATATTTCAGTATTATATGTTCCACTTATGTCTTAAGGAAATTGTACTGACTATGACACATATCTAAAACATAAACAACTTTTGTTACTTAGCATTCTGCATTTGTTCTAAATGAGAAAAGCTGGTTTAAGCTACATGTAAAAAGTAAGTAAAGTGAAGCTGAACTTCCTTAAAACTAAAACTACTACTCTGTGAAAGGCAAAATCAAAAAGAATTAGAAAACAAACCACAGACTGGAGAAAATATTTTCAAATGATATGCCTGATAAAGGACTATTATCCAAAGTCTACAAAGAACACTTAACACTCAACCATAAGAAAACCACCTGATTTAAATTTATACCAAAGATCTTAACAGAAACTTCACCAAAGAAAACATACACATGGTGTGTAAGCATATGAAATGATGCTCCAAAGAGGTCTTCATGGAAATGCAACTAAAAACAACGAGATATGGCTACATACCCATTAGAATGGACAAAATCCAAAGCACTGACAACACCAAATGATGGCGAAAATGTGGAGCAAAACTTGTTTTATTCATTGCTGGTGGGAATGCAAAATGGTACATCCACTTTGAGGTAAGTTTCATGGTTTACTACAAAACTAAACAGAATTCAGAAATCAAGTTCCTTGGTATTTATCCAGAGTTGAAATATTATGTTCACACAAAAACCTGCTCATGAATGTTTATAGCAGTTATATTCATAATTGCCAAAAGTTGGAAGAACAAAGATGACCTTCAGTAAGTAAATGACTAAACAAACTGTGGTACATTCAGTACATTCAGTGCTAAAAAGAAATAAACTTTCAAGCCATGAAAAAACATGGAAAAAGCTTAAATACACAGTACGAATTGAAAGAAGCCAATCTGAAAAGGCTACATACTATATGATTTCAATGATATGTCATTCTATAAAGTGGAGGAACTATGGAAACAATAAAAAAGACAAGTGGTTACTTAGGATGTGTGTGTAAGAAGGGAGTAAAGATGAATAAGCAAAACACAGAGGATTTTTAGGGCAGTGAAAATACCTTGTATGATATTATAATAATGGATATATGTAATTATACATTTTTCCAAGCACATAAAAATTACAATGCCAAGAGTGAAGCATAAGATAACTTATGGCCTTTGGGAGATTATAATGGGTCATTGTAGATTCATCCTTGGTAAGATAAATAAATGAATAAATGATAGACGATAGAGGGATAGATATAGATTTCTGATGAAGGATGCTAGTTATAGGGCAAGTTATGCATCTGTGAGGCAGTGAATATATGGGAAATTTCTGTACCTCCTCTCAACTTTATTGTAAACATAAAACAGCTTTAAAATATTTTAAAAATAAGTAAATTAATTTGTGGTTATAAACCAAAAACCTGATCTTCAGGTTACATTCCATTTAGCAGCTGTAATATCTCCCCAGAACCTATATTATTTTTTTCTTAATTGTGTTACATTAGTCACCATAAAATACATCAAGAGTTTTTGATGCAGTGTTCCAAGATTCATTGTTTATGTACAATACCCAGTGCTCCAAGCAATACATGCCCTCCTTAATACCCACCACCAGGCTCACCCATCCCTCCACCCCCTCCCCTCCAAAACCCTCATATTGTTTCTCAGAGGCCACAGTCTCTCATGGTTTGTCTCCCCCTCCGATTTGCCACAATTCACTTTTCCTTTCCTTCTCCTAACTTCCTCCCTATTATTCCTTATGTTCCACAAGTGAGTAAAAGCAGAGAATAATTGACTTTCTCTGCTTGACTTATTTCACTCAGCATAATCTCCTCCAGTCCCATCCATGTTGATGCAAAAGTTGGGTATTCATGCTTTCTTATGGCTGAGTTATATTCCATTGTATATATGGACCATATCTTCCTTTTCTTCATGTTTACTATTCAGTTTTATTTTATTTTACTTTATTTTTTTCAGTGTTCCAAGATTCACTGTTTATGCACCACACCCAGTGCTCCATGTCATACATGCCCTCCTTAATATCCACCACCAGGCTCACCCAACCCCCCACCCCCCTTCCCTTCAAAACTCTTAGTTTGTTTCTCAGAGTCCACAGTCTCTCATGGTTCACCATCCCCTCTGATTTGCCCCCACTCACTTCTCCTCTCCTTCAACCAATATCCTCTGTGTTATTCCTTATGCTCCACAAGTAAGTGAAACCATATGATAATTAATTCTCTCTGCTTGACTTATTTCACTCAGCATAATCTCTTCCAGTCCTGTCCATGTTGCTACAAAAGTTGGGTATTCGTCCTTTCTGATGGAGGCATAATACTCCATAGTGTATATGGACCACATCTTCCTTATCCATTCATCTGTTGAAGGGCATCTTGGTTCTTTCCACAGTTTGGCGACTGTGGCCATTGCTGCTATAAACATTGGGGTACAGATGGCCCTTCTTTTCACTACATCTGTATCTTTGGGGTAAATACCCAGCAGTGCAATTGCAGGGTCATAGGGAAGCTCTATTTTTAATTTCCTGAGGAATCTCCACACTGTTCTCCAAAGTGGCTGCACCAGCTTGCATTCCCACCAACAGTGTAAGAGGGTTCCCTTTTCTCTACATCCTCTCCAACACATGTTGTTTACTGTCTTGTTAATTTTGGCTATTCTAACTGGTGTAAGGTGGTATCTCAACGTGGTTTTCATTTGAATCTCCCTGATGGCTAACAATTATGAACATTTTTCACGTGCCTGTTTTCCATTTGTATGTCTTCTTTGGAAAAGTGCTGTTGGATTTTAAGAATTATTTGTGTATTTTGCACTCAAGCCCTTTATCTGTCATTTGTTTTGCAAATGGTTTCTTCCAGTTGATGGCTCATTCCCTTAAGGCATGCATTCCCTTAAGAGTGTCTTTCATAGAGCAGGTTTTAATTTTAATGAAGTTCAATTTGAGTGTTTTTATGAATAATGCTCTTGGTGTTTTATAATTTTTTCTTTTTTTTTTTTAATTAAATTTTTTATTTATTTTCAGCGTAACAGTATTCATTGTTTTTTCACCACACCCAGTGCTCCATGCAATCTGTGCCCTCCCTAATACCCACCACCTGGTTCCCCCACCCTCCCACCCCACCCCTTCAAAACCCTCAGGTTGTTTTTCAGAGTCCATAGTCTCTCATGGTTCACCTCCCCTTCCACTTTCCCTCAACTCCCTTCTCCTTTCCCTCTAACCTTGTCCTCTATATTATTTGTTATGCTCCACCAATAAGTGAAACCATATGATACTTGACTTTCTCTGTTTGACTTATTTCACTCAGCATAATCTCTTCCAGTCCTGTCCATGTTGCTACAAAAGTTGGGTATTCGTCCTTTCTGATGGAGGCATAATACTCCATAGTGTATATGGACCACATCTTCCTTATCCATTCATCCATTGAAGGGCATCTTGGTTCTTTCCACAGTTTGGCGACCGTGGCCGTTGCTGCTATAAACATTGGGGTACAGATGGCCCTTCTATTCACTACATCTGTATCTTTGGGGTAAATACCCAGCAGTGCAATTGCAGGGTCATAGGGAAGCTCTATTTTTAATTTCCTGAGGAATCTCCACACTGTTCTCCAAAGTGGCTGCACCAGCTTGCATTCCCACCAACAGTGTAAGAGGGTTCCCCTTTCTCCACATCCTCTCCAACACACGTTGTTTCCTGTCTTGCTAATTTTGGCCATTCTAACTGGTGTAAGGTGGTATCTCAATGTGGTTTTGATTTGAATCTCCCTGATGGCTAGTGATGATGAACATTTTTTCATGTGTCTGGTAGCCATTTGTATGTCTTCATTGGAGAAGTGTCTGTTCATATCTTCTGCCCATTTTTTAATATGATTATCTGTTTTGTGTGTGTTGAGTTTGAGGAGTTCTTTATAGATCTTGGATATCAACCTTTTATCTGTACTGTCATTTGCAAATATCTTCTCCCATTCCGTGGGTTGCCTCTTTGTTTTGATGACTGTTTCTTTTGCTGTGCAGAAGCTTTTGATCTTGATGAAGTCCCAAAAGTTCATCTTTGCCTTTGTTTCCTTTGCCTTTGGAGACATATCTTGAAAGAAGTTGCTGTGGCTGATATCAAAGAGGTTACTGCCTATGTTCTCCTCGAGGATTCTGATGGATTCCTGTCTCACCTTGAGGTCTTTTATCCATTCTGAGTTTATCTTTGTGTACGGTGTAAGAGAATGGTCAAGTTTCATTCCTCTACATATAGCTGTCCAGTTTCCCCAGCACCATTTATTGAAGAGACTGTCTTTTTTCCACTGGATATTTTTTCCTGTTTTGTCAAAGATTATTTGACCATGGAGTTGAGGGTCCATATCTGGGCTCTCTACTCTGTTCCACTGGTCCATGTGTCTGTTTTTATGCCAGTACCATGCTGTCTTAGTGATCACAGCTTTGTAGTAAAGCTTGAAATCAGGTAACGTGATGCCACCAGTTTTATTTTTGTTTTTCAACATTTCCTTAGCAACTCGGGGTCTCTTCTGATTCCATACAAATTTTAGTATTATTTGCTCCAGCTCTTTGAAAAATACTGGTGGAATTTTGATCGGAATGGCATTAAAAGTATAGATTGCTCTGGGCAGTATAGACATTTTAACGATGTTTATTCTTCCCATCCAAGAGCATGGAATGGTCTTCCATCTTTTTGTGTCTTCTTCAATTTCTTTTAGGAGTGTTCTGTAGTTCCTCGAGTACAGATCTTTAACCTCTTTGGTTAGGTTTATTCCGAGGTATCTTATGGTTTTTGGTGCTATAGTAAATGGAATCGATTCTCTAATTTGCCTTTCTGTATTTTCATTGTTAGTGTATAAGAAAGCCACTGATTTCTGGACATTGACTTTGTATCCTGCTACATTACTGAATTGCTGTATGAGTTCTAGTAGTTTGGGGGTGGAGTCTTTCGGGTTTTCCATATAAAGAATCATGTCATCTGCGAAGAGAGAGAGTTTGACTTCTTCCTTGCCAATTTGGATACCTTTTATTTCTCTTTGTTGTCTGATTGCAGTTGCTAGGACTTCTAATACTATGTTGAACAAGAGTGGTGAGAGTGGGCATCCTTGTCGTGTTCCTGATCTCAACGGGAAGGCTGCAAGCTTTTTCCCATTGAGGATGATATTTGCTGTGGGTTTTTCATAGATAGATTTGATGATGTTGAGGAATGTTCCCTCTATCCCTATACTTTGAAGCGTTTTAATCAGGAACGGATGCTGGATTTTGTCAAAAGCTTTTTCTGCATCAATTGAGAGGATCATGTGGTTCTTCTCTCTTCTCTTATTGATTTGTTCTATCACATTGATTGATTTGCGAATGTTGAACCATCCTTGTAACCCAGGGATGAATCCCACCTGGTCATGGTGGATAATCTTTTTAATGTGCTGTTGGATCCTGTTTGCTAGGATCTTGTTGAGAATCTTAGCATCCATATTCATCAGTGATATTGGTCTGAAATTCTCCTTTTTGGTAGGGTCTTTGCCTGGTTTGGGGATCAGGGTAATGCTGGCTTCATAAAAAGAGTCTGGAATTTTTCCTTCTGCTTCAATTTTTTGAAACAGCTTCAGGAGAATAGGTGTTATTTCTTCTTTGAAAGTTTGATAGAATTCCCCAGGGAATCCCTCAGGTCCTGGGCTCTTGTTTTTTGGGAGGTTTTTGATCACTGCTTCAATCTCATTACTAGATATCGGTCTATTCAGGTTGTCAATTTCTTCCTGGTTCAATTTTGGGAGTTTATAGTTTTCCAGGAATGCATCCATTTCATCTAGGTTGCTTAGCTTATTGGCATATAACTGTTGATAATAGCTTCTGATGATTGTTTCTACTTCCTTGGTGTTAGTTGTGATCTCTCCCTTTTCATTCATAATTTTATTAATTTGGGCTTTCTCTCTTTTCTTTTGGATTAGTGTGGCCAATGGTTTATCGATCTTATTGATTCTTTCAAAAAACCAGCTTCTAGTTTCGTTGATACGTTCTACTGTATCTCTGGTTTCTACCTCGTTGATCTCTGCTCTAATCTTGATTA
The DNA here is from genome assembly GCF_963455335.1 of Martes martes. Classification (NCBI taxonomy): domain Eukaryota; kingdom Metazoa; phylum Chordata; class Mammalia; order Carnivora; family Mustelidae; genus Martes; species Martes martes. The sequence goes on from NC_137897.1 coordinate 71,083,677, forward strand.
TTTCCCTTCTTACGTGTGGAGTTGGTTTGATTTGTTGTTGATTCTCTAGTGCTTTAAGGTGTAGAGACAGCTGATGTATTCTGGATTTTTCAATTTTTTTGAGGGAGGCTTGGATGGCTATGAATTTCCCCCTTAGGACCGCCTTTGCTGTATCCCATAGGTTTTGGAGTGAAGTGTCTTTGTTCTCATTGGTTTCCATAAATTGTTTAAGTTCTTCTTTGATCTCCTGGTTGATCCAAGCATTCTTAAGCAAGGTGGTCTTTAGCTTCCAGGTATTTGAGTTCCTTCTGAACTTTTCCTTGTGATTGAGCTCCAGTTTCAAAGCATTGTGATCTGAGAATATGCAGGGAATCATCTCAGTCTTTTGGTATCGGTTGAGCCCTGATTTGTGACCCAGTATATGGTCTATTCTGGAGAAGGTTCCATGTGCACTTGAGAAGAATGAGTATTCTGTTGTTTTAGGGTGGAATGTTCTGTATATATCTATGAGGTCCATCTGGTCCAATGTGTCATTCAATGCTCTTATTTCTTTATTGATTTTCTGCTTCGATGATCTGTCTATTTCTGAGAGAGGCGTTTTAAGATCTCCTACTATTAATGTATTCATATCAATATGACTCTTTATCTTGATTAATAGTTTTCTTATATAATTGGCTGCTCCCATATTGGGGGCATAGATATTTACAATTGTTAGATCATCTTGGTGGATAGTCCCTTTAAGAATGATGTAGTGTCCTTCTGTATCTCTGACTACCGTCTTTAGTTTAAAATCTAATTTATCTGATATGAGAATCGCTACCCCGGCCTTCTTTTGAGGCCCATTGGCGTGAAAGATGCTTCTCCATCCCTTCACTTTCAGTCTGGGTGTATCTTTAGGTTCAAAATGGGTCTCTTGTAGACAACATATGGATGGGTCCTGTCGTTTTATCCAATCCGCAACCCTGTGTCATTTTATGGGTGCATTTAGGCCATTCACATTGAGAGTGATTATTGAGAGATACGTTTTTATTGACATTGTGTTATCTTTGAAGTCTTTCTTTCTGTCGATTGTCTCTATATTTCTGTTCAATGCTATTCTTAGGATTTTTCCTCTTTTATAGAACCCCCCTTAATATTTCCTGCAGTGTCAGCTTGGTGGTTGCATAGTCTTTCAAGCCTTGCCGGTCTTGGAAACTCTTTATCTCTCCATCCATTTTGAATGTCAGTCTTGCTGGATAAGGTATTCTTGGCTCCATGTTCTTCTCATTTAGTGCCCTGAATATATCTTGCCAGCCCTTTCTGGCTTGCCAGGTCTCTGTGGACAGGTCTGACGTTATTCTGATGGGCTTCCCTCTGTATGTAAGGAGCTTCTTTGTCCTAGCGGCTTTCAAGAGATTGTATCTACAATTATGATTCCTCAATTTTACTATGAGGTGCCTGGATGTTTTTTTCGAATTTATAATCTTGGGGGGGGACCTTTCTACTTCTAGTACATGAACACTTGTTCCATTCGCAAGATTGGGAAAATTTTCATGAAAAACTTGTTCCACTATATCTTCTAGACTTCTTTCTTTCTCCTCCCCTTCAGGGATTCCAATAATTCTGACGTTGGAACGTTTCATGGCATCATTTATTTCCCTGATTCTGTTTTTCGTGGCTTCTAAGCTGTTTGTTCCAGGCTTCCTCCTAATCCTTTCTCTCTATTTGTTTGTCCTCCAGATCACTAATTCTATCTTCTGTCTCAGTTACCCTAGCTTTTAGAGAATTTAGATTAGATTGGAACTCATTGAGAGCGTTGTGAACCTCATCCCTGGTGGCCTTCAGCTCTGCCCTAACATTATGAACCTCCTCTCTGGTTGCTTTCAATTCTGCCCTAATCAATTCCGCTTGGTCATCCATGGCTTTCTCCAACCTAGCTATTGCCTGGATAATTGTTAGCCTGAATTCTCTTTCTGAGATATTGTCTATGTTGATAGCCGTTAGCTCTGTTGCAGAAGGCCCATCCTCTGTATTTTTCTTCTGTTGGGGATTCCTCCTCCTAGTCATTTTGGTGAGAGATGACTGGACAGATGTAGCTGGATGTATCGACTGTGGTGCAGTCAAGGTGCACCCTGGAACGCTTCTGAGCACTCAGGATTCCCCACCCAAACGAGAGAAAAAAGAAAAGAAAAAGAAAAAAGAGGGAGAGAGAGAGACAGGAAAAAAAGGGAAGATAAAAGAGAAGGTTCAGCCCAAATGGGCCCCAGGGTAAGATTTATGACGTATACAAACAAAAACAGACAAACAAAAAGACTGATAAAAGTATATGACGAGAGAAAAAAAAAAATATATATATATATAAGCAAAAAAAAAGGAGGAGCCTTGTCAAGAAGAACCCCAAGTATAAGATTTATATACTATCAGGACAAACATAAATACACAGAGACACTGGCAGAAGAAAAAGATGGGAGCATGGTTATAGATTCTCGGTGTGGGCGAGGAAGGTTATTTTGATTCTTCCTGGATGTATCTTGATATCTTTGTTAAAGGACTCAACTTTCCTAAGAAAAAGGGGGATTAAAAATTGGTTCACCTATAGGGGTAGCATTGCTTGGAGAAAGGGGGTTACCTTGAAGTTTAACTCTATATGAATATTAGAAAATAAAAATAAAAAAGGAATAAACTGGACTAAACTAAATTAAAAATTTTTTTAAAAAATTAAGAAAATAGAAAAGCAAAAGAAAAACACATGTGTATGTATCAAAAAATTCAGGTTAGAAGTTTATCATGGAATTTGATGTACTGGACATTTCACTGTGATGGTAAATAGGTTAAAAAATTATCTATATAAAAAAAGAAAAAAAAATGAGCCAGAATCGTGGGAAAGAATTAAAAATAAAAGTTGTATCTATGAAGTAGTGGTGGTTGTTCTCTTGTAGTCTTTTTTTTTTTTTCCTGATTTGTTTTCTGGGGGAGGGGGCTGCCACGTGGGTTTTCAGTCAATGATGTTCCCTGAGTTAAGTCCTCCCGACCCCCTCAAGGGGGTGGGCTCTGAGAAAAACAGTTTTTTCAGGTTTTTGTTCTCTGGAGGTTTTTATGTTTGTTCACTTCTTTTCTCTCGCCTTGACAGCTTTTGATGGTTTTTGGAGGTTTAGAGGAAAGCAAACTGCACCCCAACCTCCCTCTCAGAGAGAAGCCTCAGTCTGCTCCCCTGCAGGTGCTGCAGCCGCTGGGCCGCTGGCAGAGCAGGTTCTGAGTCACGGTCCCTGGGGACGCAGGATCTCCTGCTTGTATGCAAAACCACGGCAGCATCGGCTGTCTGGGCAGCTCCAGACCACCAGAGAGGTTCCAAGCAGCGATTGCACACTGAGATTTTCCCGCTGGCCGGGGCTAAGAGCACTGGGCTTGCGTGCAACTCTCCCAGGGGAGGGTTTGGGGCGCGGCGCCTCCAGCTCTATCAGCTCTATCGCCGCGTGGGTCCGAGAACACCAGGCTGGGCATTCGTGCACCTCTCTCAGGGGAGGGTGAGGCACGCGCGGATCTCCAGTAAGGTGCGCGTTCTGCCGTCTGGTGTGGCTCCCAGCCCCTCACGGGAGCCGGACTCCACCCGTTCTGGGGCGCACTGGCGGCTCCGGGACAAAGACCAGGTTTCTCCACCGCACTCTCTGGCTCAGCGCCAGGGGAGGCTGCCCTGGGTCTGGGGACTTAAGCCCCTGTCCCTAGCCGCCCCGATTCCCACAATTTCCCCACGCGATCGATCCTTTGCTCTTTTGAGTGCTTTCAACAAGACTCCAAGTTAATGCTGGTCCCCAGATGCAGGGCACTCTCGTATTGGGGTATTATTTTCCAATGGGTCACCTCTGGTGGCTCCCTCCCCCTTTTGTTTATCTTCCGATATCAGTCCGACGTTCCCACTCCACTTTACCTGCCCACTGGCGTCTTCTGGCCCCCGTAGAGATCCAGACGTGTATAATTCTGATCTCAGGCTGATTTCATGGGTGATCGGAGTTCTTTGGTAGGTAATCAGCTCACTTTAGGGTACAGGTTGAAAAGGTGCCTCCTCCTACTTCCCCGCCATCTTGTCTCCTATAATTTTTTCAAACATTTCTTTTACCCCATTGTCTTCCTAATCTTCAGGGATTTCAGTTCCACATTTATTAGATATTTTAATATTATCCCACAGTCCTTGGATGGTCTTTGTCTTTTTCGTTTCTCCTCCCCACCCCAATTTTGTAAGTTTGGGTGATTTCTACTGACCTATCTTCATGCTTACTCATTCTTTCCTCAGCTGTGTCAAAACTGTGAGGTGCCTGTGGAAGTCATTCCTTATCTGTGTTACTGTGATTTGTGCTTCTTGCATTTATATCAGATTATTTCTCACAGTTTCCTTATATCTGCTAAAATTGCCTGTATCATCATTCATGATGCTCATTCTTTCTACTAAAGCCTTTAATACATTAATCTTAGTTCTTTAAAATATCCTGCTTAATAGTTTCAACATCCATGTCATACTGTGTTGTTCTGTTGATTTTTTTTGTTTGTCTCCTGAAAATATTTTCCTTTATTCTTTCTTTGTATGTGCCTTGCAGCTTTTTTTTGAAAGTTGGCACTTTGTGTATCACACTAGAAACTGAAGCAAATAGTTTCTCTGGTTGGATATACATGGTCTCCTAGGCTTTCCATGAAAAGGTAGTCAATATTGTGAGGAGCTGGGTTGAACATATTAGCTATCTAGTGTTGCCATAAAACTTGTTATAAAAATATTAGATTAGGGGGGGGGCACCTGGGTGGCTCAGTGGGTTAAGCCTCTGCCTTCGGCTCAGGTCATGATCCCAGGGTCCTGGGATCGAGCCCCACATTGGGCTCTCTGCTCAGTGGGGAGCCTGCTTCCCCCTCTGTCTCTGCCTGCCTCTCTGCCTACTTGTGATCTCTCTCTCTCTGTCAAATAAATAAAATATATAAAATCATATATATATATAAAATAAAATAATATATATATATAACATTATATATGTTTGTGTGTGTGTGTGTGTGTGTGTGTGTATATATATATATATACACACACACACACATATACACAGCAGGGTAACGTTGTATATATATATATGTATATATACATATATATAACTTGCTTCCAGATAAGAACTAACAGTGTTTTCAGCCTTGTGAAACCCTCAGTGGAGAGGTCAGTCAAGTTCAGTGAACTTCTGACCTACAGCAGTGTAACGTTATATATATATATATATATGTATGTATGTATATTTATATATATTCATTTGTCAAAGATTAGTTGACCATAGAGTTCTGGTTGCATTTCTGGAGTCTCTGTTCTGTTCCATTGATGTACGTGTCTGTTTTTGCATCAATACCATGTTGTCTCAGTGATCACAGCTTTGAATTAAAGCTTTAAGTCAGGCAATGTGATGCCCCTAGCTTTGGTTTTCTTTTTTTTTAATTATTATTTTTTTATTGTGTTATGTTAGTCACCATAAAATACATCATTAGTTTTTGATGCAGTGTTCCAAGATTCATTGTTTATGTACAACACCCACTGCTCCATGCAATCACTTTGGAAAACAGTGTGGCTTTTCCTCAAAAAATTAAAAGTAGAGCTACCCTATGACATGGCAACTGCAATACTGGGTATTTATCACAAAGATACAGATATAGTGAAAAGAAGGGCCATATATACCCCAATGTTCATAGCAGCAATATCCACAATAGCCAAACTGTGGAAAGAACCAAGATGCCCTTCAATGGACGAATGGATAAGGAAGATGTGGTCCATATACACTATGGAGTATTATGCCTCCATCAGAAAGGATGAATACCCAACTTTTGTAGCAACATGGACGGGACTGGAAGAGATTATGCTGAGTGAAATAAGTCAAGCAGAGGGAGTCAATTATCATATGGTTTCACTTATTTGTGGAGCATAACAAATAACATGGAGAACATGGGGAGATGGAGAGGAGAAGGGAGTTGAGGGAAATTGGAAGGGGAGGTGAACCATGAGACTATGGACTCTGAAAAACAACCTGAAGGTTTGGAAGGGGCGAGGGGTGGGAGATTGGGGGAACCAGGTGGTGGGTATTAGGGAGGGCACGTATTGCATGGAGCACTGGGTGTGATGCAAAAACAATGAATACTGTTACACTGAAAAAAAAACCCTCAGGGAAAAAAAAAGAATAAAAACTATACGATTGTCTCAGTAGATTCAGAAAAAAAAATTTGTCCAACTAAAAGATTCATTCATGGTAAAAACTCACAACAAAGTAGATTTTGAGGAAATGTACCTTTATATAATAAAGGCCATATAGGAAAACCACAAATAAGTCTTACTCAATGGTAAAAAACTGAGAACTTTCCCCTTAAGGTCGGGAAAAAGACAAGGATGTCCATTCTCACAAATTTTGTTCAACGTAGTACTGAAATTCCTAATCACAGCAATCATGCAAGAAAAAGGAATAAAAGGCATCCAAATTAGTAAGGAAAAATAAACTTTCTGTATTTGCAGATGCCATGATACTACATACAGAAAAACCTAAAGACTCTGCAAAACAAACAAACAAACAAACGAAACTACCAGAAATAATAAATGAAATTGTTGAAGTTACAGGATATAAAATCAGTAAGAAATCTTTTGTGTTTCTATATACTAATAATACAGTAGCAGAAAAAAATTAAGAAAGGAAACCCATTTATAATCGTACTACAAAGAATAAAATACCTGGGAATAAATTTAACAGAGGAGGTGAAAGAGTTATTCTGATAACTATAAATCATTGAAGAAAGAAATTGAAGATGACACAAATGGAAAGATATACTATGTTCATGGATTGGAAAAATCAATATTTTTAAAATGTCCATACTACCCAAAGCAATCTATAGAGCTAATGCAATCCTCATCAGAATTCCTATAGAATTTTTCACACAACTAGTACAAATTATCCCCAAATTTGTTTAAAACCACAGAAGACCCTTAGTAGCCAAAGCAATCTTGAGAAAGAACAAAGCTGGAGGTATCACGATCCCATATTTCAATATATAATACTAAGCTATAGTAATCAAAATCGTATGGTACTGGTACAAAAAAAAATGTAAATCTAAACCTCAATGAGATATCACCTCACACAAGTCAGAATGACTTGTAGCAAAAAGATAATAAATAACAAATGCTGTCTAGCATGTGGAGAAAAGGGACACCCTCATGTACTGTTGATGGGAATGTAACTTGGTAAAGCCACTGTGGAAACAGTATAAACAGTATGTAAGTATTTTCCCAAAGAAAATGATAAAACTAGTTTCAAATGATATATGCACTCCTATGTTTATTGCACCATTACTTACAGTAGCCAAGATAAAGATGTAACCCAAATGTCCATTGACAGATGAATAAATAAAGTAAATGTGCTATGTACTTATAATGGAATATTACTCAGCCATAAAAATGAATTAACTCTTATAATTTGTTTCACCATGGATGTACCTAGAAGATATTATGCTAAATGAAATAAGTCAGTCAGAGAAACACAGATACCATATGATGTCACTTACACATGGAATCTAAAAAAACAAAACAAATGAACAAAGAAATGAAACAGAAACAAGACTCATAATTACAGAGAAGAAACCAGTGGTTGCCAAGAGAATGGCCAAAATAGATCATAAGGATAAAGAGGTACAAACTCCCAGTTTTAAAATAAGGCACAGAGATAAAAAAGTACAGCATAAGGAACAGATAATAATATTGTAGTAATGTTTTATGGTGACAGATGGTAACCACACTTATCATTGTGAGCCTTGCATAATTTATAGAATTGTGGAATCACAATGGTGTGAACCTAAAACTAATATAACATTATATATGACTATATTTAAATAATTTAAAAACATAAAGAACACTCTGGATGGTCTTATTCTCTCTGACTAAATTAACCGCACAAATGAACTTTTCCTCACCACTTGGATCCCCCTATTGTTTTCCCTACTCATGCAGTTGTATCCATCTTTGAAAGTTCTCATTCATTTAAATTAACCAAATTCAGGCCCATCTTCCTTTAATGTTCTCGTTCACTGAAATTAACCAAATTCTGGCCCAGCTGAATTCAGATAAAATTATGAAGGTAGTTTTATTTGTTCATTGCCCCAAGTAACTTGTGAAGTATTTGTAAGAAGCACAGACTAAACAGAGGGACCCAAGAGTTTTTGTGACAACCACCTTCATTTATTTTCTCCTCTGCTAAGATAAGGAGTTAAAGTGATATCAGTAAGGGCAACTATTACTCTAATGGTCCAGCAGTCTTAGAAGATGGGAGGTATATGGTATGGATGGCAGCGGAGCATTTCCCTGATACCATCAAATACATGGATTATGGTGTTAGATGAGTCAATGTAGATAATGGGCAAGAAATTTAACTTTTTATGCACATAATTTCATATCACATTGATATGTCCCTACACTGGACAACCTGATATGCAAGGGAAAAAATATTCATTTGTCAAAAGTGAAAAGGTAACATCTCAGAATTTTTTATATTAATGAATAATAGAAAGCAGCAATCCTTTTTATCAAAGGCAATCAGATTAAAATAATATTCTTCTAATTATCACTCTCTCCTTTTTTTTCTTTCTTTTGTTTGTTCTTAAGATTATGCAAAATTCAATAATTATCATTTTTAGAATATGCTTCTCTCTACTTTTAGAGAACTTTTGCAGAAAATATTTAAAATATTGTTCTGGTGTATATGATGACTAACGTATTCATTCAGATGAGGGATTCTCCACAGCATTATCTTCATAACCATCTGAAAGTAATTTTTCACCAAGTTGGGCTTTAGTCATATTGTTATGGGATAATCCTATGCAGACTATCTTTCCAAATATGGGAAAGCAAGTTTAACTTTCTTCACTATTAAAAACCTTTCATATTACACATTCTTCATATAAAATGTGTTAAACCAAGAAAGCAGAAGAAGTAGAAGGCCTGAGAAACATGAAGTCAGACTAGATCATTCTTAGTCTTTCAGTCTCTGTACTTGCCTCCAAACTTCCAGAATTATCATTTGATGCCAAAGATCCAATGTACAGTTGTAGACCCTTATGTAGAGCACCACATCTGCCTTTTGTTTGACATTAACTCAGAACTGGGGTCAGTTGTCCTCAGTGCTCATATAAAGAGGCAAATGAATGTCTAAGAGTATGGAGATAAGAGGAAAATGACCATCCAACATTTCTTTTCTCTATTCTGATATCCTTAGTGACCATTGTTATTTTGTCCCTTGATTTGACTTGTTACTTTTCCTTTTGTAGGAGAAGGGAGTTGAGGGAAATTGGAAGGGGAGGTGAACCATGAGAGACTATGGACTCTGAAAAACAACCTGAGGGTTTGGAAGGGGTGGGGTGTGGGAGGTTGGGGGAACCAGGTGGTGGGTATTAGGGAGGGCACTGATTGCATGGAGCACTGGGTGTGGTGAAAAATCAATGAATACTGTTACGCTGAAAAGAAATAAAAAATTTAAAAAAAAAACCCTCAATTCTCTCATTCCCTGGTTCTGTGTTTTTAGATGGTGTCTCTTATTAGCTAGCTCTTGATCCTGACCCATTATTTTCTGTCATAAAATCATGACCTGGCTGTGTATTAGATGTTGTCCATTTATGATAAACCTTAAAAGTAAGTAGGGCATATTATTTTTCATCAAGAATAGAAAGAGAAGGAAAAAGAAGTTATTGTTGAAAGATATGGATGAGTATATGGGCAGATTAATGGAACTAAGGGAAATAGCAATTACTTGTGCTCTCAACGTGGCAACCATTTTGGGGAGAGAAAGAATAGAGAGTCTTGTTTGTTTGTTCATTTGTTTAATTAATGAAAGTGGTCAAAATTTTTCAGTCTTAATAATAGACTTTTCCTTCAACTATTTCAATAATTATCATTGCATCTGCCTGTGTGTAGCTGTCGACAGACTACCTTTTCAGCTAAAGGTGGAAGTATATTTTCTGCCTAAAGATGTCTTTTCCTCAGCAGATTTCTATGAATAATAAGCAAAAGATAAATGCTTTCTTATTGGAGATATTTTAGCACCAGTTTTTGCAAATATCATTGCTAATGCTCACATGTGTAACCAGGTATCTCATTATCAGGTCAGAGAGTTCTTTTCCTGGAAGTTAAAAACTGATACCAAAAGCATTTTGTTAAGTGTTGGCTTATATGATAGACATTGTGCTACAAACACCCTTGTTTCACCACATCCGTCTGTCAAATGTAGATAATTTCAAGAGGCCATTTATATTCATTACAAAGAGTCAGGTAGATTTGTACAGAACAGGAGACAGAAAGAAAATGGTACATTTTAACTTTTACATTTTAACATTTTAATTTTTACATTTTAACTCTATCTTAATATATACTTTTATAATGATTTTACTGTAAATATCTCAGGAGAAACTTTATTAAAGTAGTGTAGCTACATCCTTTTACTGTATACAAAGTAAGACAGTTAGTTTAGAAAATAAAAACTTAAAAAGCAGATGCCCAGAGGTGTTAAGTGACTTGGATAAGGTCATACGGCCTGCACAGGTCATGAGAAAAACTGGATTTTTCTTTTGAGCAAAAATTAGGGAAGTTACATGTTTCTCACACACCATAAGCCATAAGACTAGAATGTCTTAAAAGAGCCATTGTTACACTAGTAATTTAGTTACTTCTTTCTAACTCCCTTATTTTAGGGGAAACACTTTTAAAAATTGGGCAAATTATTTAAGAGGTTAGTTTTATTAAATGCAAACATAAATTAATGGGGCTTTCTAAATTAAAAAGGATTTAATATATATTATTTATAATATGTAATTATATAATATAAATATATAATATGCATAATGAAATTTAATCATAATTGAGTTTCACTCTAATATTTAATAGAAATGATTACACACAACAGCAGAACCATCTATCATAGGTTGGCCTCAGAAAATATTTAGTTGTATTGCAGATCTGTAGAGGCAATTAAAATTCCCCACCAACAGATGGAAAAAAAGGAATGTTCTGCTAAAAGATAAAGTAACATTAATAAGGTCTCTAGTGGGATAAATATTAAGAAGATGATGGTTCCAACAAATCCTGATAAAAATATTAAAAATACATTCTCACTCAAGAATATCACATTACATTGATGGTATATTCACTAAGCCCTGATAGTTTGTCCTTTTTCTTTCCCCCTTAGACAAAATCAAAAGCCAGGCAATTTTAACTTTCAATTCACATGTTATGTATAAAGAATTTACTTTGATATTATTCGAAAGCATTATATATGAGGTCACTAAAACCGCATGAAAAATTTGCAAACATTCTTACTGGACTGAATCAGAGTTCTCCACTTGCTTCAAGTCCCTTCATATATATCCAAATATTAGTTTCTTGAAGTAAAAATAGGGAAGTATGAGAGATTCCAGAGTAAGTTGAAAGACAGTAAGTTATAGTAAAATTGAAAACAAAATGAGATGAAAACTATTTATGTAGCTTCTATATTATGAATATTATGATAACCCAAGGTAGCATATGCCATTTGATATAAACTGTAATAACAATTTTTACTATGGAGAAGAGACTGCAGAATAAAATAAACCCATCCAATATAGGCGTCATCTACATGGCACCAAACATTCTAAATTTCGTTATAGGTAATAATGTACTTCTGGATCTTGAAGAACTTTAGTTTAATTCAACAATGACTAGTTATTAATTATCATTATGAACAAAGAAGTTCTAAGCTAGATATTTTAATGGGTACTACTGAAAAATGAATAAATTGATATCTGTTTTCACCCATCTCTCAAGTCAGACTAGTTCCAGGTAAAAGGTAAGATATGCACACAAATAATTACATTATTAAGCAAACCAGGATATGCAGCCAAGAAAACCTATAAAATGCTTTTGCAAAGTAGAAAATAAATAAAATAAGTCGACATCTTATCATAGAGTAAAATGTATTATTGAATTAGTTAGTTATTAGTATATAATGAGCAACCACAAAAATCTTTCTGGAATTTATTTAGCTCACATGGCTGTGAATCGGGAATTGGCTAATCTAGTATAGTTCAGGCTATTCAGGATATTGACTGGGATTCCCTAAACATATGTAGATTGAATAAAGTTTAGCTAACCCAAGGTAAGCCTAGGTGGGGTAGCTTGGCTAAAGCAGCTTCTATTTCTCTTGCATTCTCCTCCTGGGTCTAGCAGGGTAACCTGAGTATGCTCTTCTCTTGGCAGTCCCAGAACTGAAAGAGAGCAAACCCAAGTCTGAAAATACATTTCCTAAAATCGTATTGGCCAACGCCCAATATGAGAGTCGGAGGGCACTGCAAAGTTCATAGCAAAAGATGTGAATTTATAATCTTATCACCAGGGATGGACTATATGTTTGGAATAATACAATTTATCATGAGTAGAGATGAAGGAATTTGCAGATATATCATTGCAGCAGAATTTATAGACCAGAATAAGATACTAGCATATCAATAATTTATGATAAATTACATAATTCAAAACCAATGGGTGAAGCACATGCTTTTAAGCAAAAAGTATTGAGAACTTAAGCTCACAATTTATAAAGAAATCGGGTTAGACCCTTACCACATGCATACATCAAATAAATTCCACATGATTTAAAAAGTGAAATATGAAAAATGATATCAAAACATATAGAAGAAAATGTAAATAAATGTATAATTGATCTTGAAAAATGGAAGGACTTTTTTTTTAATTTTTTATTTATTTTCAGCAAAACAGTATTCATTGTTTTTTCACCACACCCAGTGCTCCATGCAATCCATGCCCTCCCTAATACCCACCACCTGGTTCCCCCAACCTCCCACCCCCTGCCCCTACAAAACCCTCAGGTTGTTTTTCAGAGTCCATAGTCTCTCATGGTTCACCTCCCTTTCCAATTTCCCTCAACTCCCTTCTCCTCTCCATCTACCCTTGTCCTCTATATTATTTGTTATGCTCCACAAATAAGTAAAACCATATGATACTTGACTTTCTCTGTTTGACTTATTTCACTCAGCATAATCTCTTCCAGTCCTGTCCATGTTGCTACAAAAGTTGGGTATTCGTCCTTTCTGATGGAGGCATAATACTCCATAGTGTATATGGACCACATCTTCCTTATCCATTCGTCCGTTGAAGGGCATCTTGGTTCTTTCCACAGTTTGGCGACCGTGGCCATTGCTGCTATAAACATTAGGGTACAGATGGCCCTTCTTTTCACTACATCTGTATCTTTGGGGTAAATACCCAGTAGTGCAACTGCAGGGTCAGAGGGAAGCTCTATTTTTAATTTCCTGAGGAATCTCCACACCGGAAGGACTTTTTAATACTTTTTTTAAATTTTTATATTTACTTTCAGTGTAACAGTATTCATTGTTTTTTCACCACAACCAGTGCTCCATGCAATCTGTGCCCTCCCTAATACCCACCACCTGGTTCCCCCAACCTCCCACCCCCCGCCCCTTCAAAACCCTCAGGTTGTTTTCAGAGTCCATAGTCTCTCATGGTTCACCTCACCTTCCAATTTCCCTCAACTCCCTTCTCCTCTCCATCTACCCTTGTCCTCTATATTATTTGTTATGCTCCACAAATAAGAGAAACCATATGATACTTGACTCTCTCTGCTTGACTTATTTCAGAGCATAATCTCTTCCAGTCCTGTCCATGTTGCTACAAAAGTTGGGTATTCGTCCTTTCTGATGGAGGCATAATACTCCATAGTGTATATGGACCACATCTTCCTTATCCATTCATCCGTTGAAGGGCATCTTAGTTCTTTCCACAGTTTGGCGACCATGGCCATTGCTGCTATAAACATTGGGGTACAGATGGCCCTTCTTTTCACTACATCTGTATCTTTGGGGTAAATACCCAGCAGTGCAATTGCAGGGTCATAGGGAAGCTCTATTTTTAACTTCTTGAGGAATCTCCATACTGTTCTCCAAAGTGGCTGCACCAGCTTGCATTCCCACCAACAGTGTAAGAGGGTTCCCCTTTCTCCACATCCTCTCCAACACACGTTGTTTCCTGTCTTGCTAATTTTGGCCATTCTAACTGGTTTAAAGTGGTATCTCAATGTGGTTTTGATTTGAATCGCCCTGATGGCTAGTGATGATGAACACTTTTTCATGTGTCTGATAGCCATTTGTATGTCTTCATTGGAGAAGTGTCTGTTCATATCTTCTGCCCATTTTTTAATATGATTGTCTGTTTTGTGTGTGTTGAGTTTGAGGAGTTCTTTATAGATCCTGGATATCAACCTTTTGTCTGTTCTGTCATTTGCAAATATCTTCGCCCATTCCATGGGTTGCCTCTTTGTTTTGTTGACTGTTTCTTTTGCTGTGCAGAAGCTTTTGATCTTGATGAAGTCTGAAAAGTTCATTTTCGCTTTTGTTTCCTTCGCCTTTGGAGACATATCTTGAAAGAAGTTGCTGTGGTGATATAAAAGTGGTTACTGCCTATGTTCTCCTTGAGGATTCTGATGGATTCCTGTCTCACGTTGAGGTCTTTTATCCATTTCGAGTTTATCTTTGTGTACGGTGTAAGAGAGTGGTCAAGTTTCATTCTTCTACATATAGCTGTCCAGTTTTCCCAGCACCATTTATTGAAGAGACTGTCTTTTTTCCACTGTATATTTTTTCCTGTTTTGTCGAAGATTATTTGACCATAGAGTTGAGGGTCCATATCTGGGCTCTCTACTCTGTTCCACTGGTCCATGTGTCTGTTTTTATGCCAGTACCATGCTGTCTTGGTGATCACAATTTGTAGTAAAGCTTGAAATCAGGTAACTTGATGCCGCCAGTTTTATTTTTGTTTTTCAACATTTCCTTAGCAATTCGGGGTCTCTTCTGATTCCATACAAATTTTAGTATTATTTGCTCCAGCTCTTTGAAAAATACCGGTGGAATTTTGATCGGAATGGCATTAAAAGCATAGATTGCTCTGGGCAGTATGGACATTTTAACGATGTTTATTCTTCCGATCCAAGAGCATGGAATGGTCTTCCATCTTTTTGTGTCTTCTTCAATTTCTTTTAGGAGTGTTCTGTAGTTCCTCAAGTACAGATCCTTAACTTCTTTGGTTAGGTTTATTCCGAGGTATCTTATGGTTCT
Source organism: Martes martes (assembly GCF_963455335.1). Classification (NCBI taxonomy): domain Eukaryota; kingdom Metazoa; phylum Chordata; class Mammalia; order Carnivora; family Mustelidae; genus Martes; species Martes martes. The sequence goes on from NC_137897.1 coordinate 71,098,794, forward strand.
TGGTGCTATAGTAAATGGAATCGATTCTCTAATTTGCCTTTCTGTATTTTCATTGTTAGTGTATAAGAAAGCCACTGATTTCTGGACATTGACTTTGTATCCTGCTACATTACTGAATTGCTGTATGAGTTCTAGTAGTTTGGGGGTGGAGTCTTTGGGGTTTTCCATATAAAGAATCATGTCATCTGCGAAGAGAGAGAGTTGGACTTCTTCCTTGCCAATTTGGATACCTTTTATTTCTCTTTGTTGTCTGATTGCTGTTGCTAGGACTTCTAATACTATGTTGAACAAGAGTGGTGAGAGTGGGCATCCTTGTCGTGTTCCTGATCTCAACGGGAAGGCTGCAAGCTTTTTCCCATTGAGGATGATATTTGCTGTGGGTTTTTCATAGATAGATTTGATGATGTTGAGGAATGTTCCCTCTATCCCTATACTTTGAAGCGTTTTAATCAGGAACGGATGCTGGATTTTGTCAAAAGCTTTTTCTGCATCAATTGAGAGGATCATGTGGTTCTTCTCTCTTCTCTTATTGATTTGTTCTATCACATTGATTGATTTGCGAATGTTGAACCATCCTTGTAACCCAGGGATGAATCCCACCTGGTCATGGTGGATAATCTTTTTAATGTGCTGTTGGATCCTGTTTGCTAGGATCTTGTTGAGAATCTTAGCATCCATATTCATCAGTGATATTGGTCTGAAATTCTCCTTTTTGGTAGGGTCTTTGCCTGGTTTGGGGATCAGGGTAATGCTGGCTTCATAAAAAGAGTCTGGAATTTTTCCTTCTGCTTCAATTTTTTGAAACAGCTTCAGGAGAATAGGTGTTATTTCTTCTTTGAAAGTTTGATAGAATTCCCCAGGGAATCCCTCAGGTCCTGGGCTCTTGTTTTTTGGGAGGTTTTTGATCACTGCTTCAATCTCATTACTAGATATCGGTCTATTCAGGTTGTCAATTTCTTCCTGGTTCAATTTTGGGAGTTTATAGTTTTCCAGGAATGCATCCATTTCATCTAGGTTGCTTAGCTTATTGGCATATAACTGTTGATAATAGCTTCTGATGATTGTTTCTACTTCCTTGGTGTTAGTTGTGATCTCTCCCTTTTCATTCATAATTTTATTAATTTGGGCTTTCTCTCTTTTCTTTTGGATTAGTGTGGCCAATGGTTTATCGATCTTATTGATTCTTTCAAAAAACCAGCTTCTAGTTTCGTTGATACGTTCTACTGTATCTCTGGTTTCTACCTCGTTGATCTCTGCTCTAATCTTGATTATTTCCCTTCTTACGTGTGGAGTTGGTTTGATTTGTTGTTGATTCTCTAGTGCTTTAAGGTGTAGAGACAGCTGATGTATTCTGGATTTTTCAATTTTTTTGAGGGAGGCTTGGATGGCTATGAATTTCCCCCTTAGGACCGCCTTTGCTGTATCCCATAGGTTTTGGAGTGAAGTGTTTTCATTCTCATTGGTTTTCATGAATTGTTGAAGTTCTTCTTTGATCTCCTGGTTGATCCAAGCATTCTTAAGCAAGGTGGTCTTAAGCTTCCAGGTGTTTGAGTTCCTTCTGAACTTTTCCCTGTGATTGAGCTCCAGTTTCTAAGCATTGTGATCAGAGGATATGCAGGGAATAATCTCAGTCTTTTGGTATCAGTTGAGCCCTGATTTGTGACCCAGTATGTGTTCTATTCTGGAGAAGGTTCCATGTGCACTTGAGAAGAATGAGTATTCTGGTGTTTTAACCCACTGAGCCACCCAGGCGCCCCCCCACTGAGCCACCCAGGCGCCCCCTAGAATGAGTATTCTGGTGTTTTAGGGTGGAATGTTCTGTATATATCTATGAGGTCCATCTGGTCCAATGTGTCATTCAATGCTCTTGTTTCTTTATTGATTTTCTGCTTGGATGATCTGACTATTTCTGAGAGAGGCGTTTTAAGATCTCCTACTGTTAATGTTTCATATCAATATGACTCTTTATCTTGATTAATAGTTTTCTTATGTAATTGGCTGCTCCCATATTGGGGGTGTAGATATTTACAATTGTTAGATCATCTGGGTGGATAGTCCCTTTAAGAATTATGTAGTGTCCTTCTGTATCTCTGACTACCGTCTTTAGTTTAAAATCTAAATTATCTGAAATGAGAATCGCTACCCTGGCCTTCTTTTGAGGCCCATTGGCATGAAAGATGCTTCTCCATCCCTTCACTTTCAGTCTGGGTGTATCCTTAGGTTCAAAATGGGTCCCTTGTAGACAACATATGGATGGGTCCTGTCGTTTTATCCAATCTGCAACCCTGTGTCATTTTATGGGCGCATTTAGGCCATTCACATTGAGAGCGATTATTGAGAGATACGTTTTTATTGACATTGTGTTATCTTTGAAGCCTTTCTTTCTGTCCATTGTCTCTATATTTCTGTTCAATGCTATTCTTGGGATTTTTCCTCTATTATAGAACCCCCCCTAATATTTTCTGCAGTGTTGGCTTGGTGGTTGCATAGTCTTTTAAGCCTTGCCGGTCTTGGAAACTCTTTATCTCTCCATCCATTTTGAATGTCAGTCTTGCTGGATAAAGTATTCTTGGCTGCATGTTCTTCTCATTTAGTGCCCTGAATATATCTTGCCAGCCCTTTCTGGCTTGCTAGTTCTCTGTGGACAGGTCTGTCGTTATTCTGATGGGCTTCCCTCTGTACTTAAGGAGCTTCTTTGTCCTAGCAGCTTTCAAGAGATTGTATCTACAATTATGATTCCTCAATTTTACTGTGAGGTGCCTGGATGTTTTTTTGGAATTTATAATCTTGGGGGGAGACCGTTCTGCCTCTAGTACATGAACACTTGTTCCATTCGCGAGATTGGTAAAATTTTCATGAAGAACTTGTTCCACTATATCTTCTAGACTTCCTTTTTTCTCCTCCCCTTCAGGGATTCCAATAATTCTGACGTTGGAACGTTTCATGGCATCATTTATTTCCCTGATTCTGTTTTCGTGGCTTCTAAGCTGTTTGTTCCAGGCTTCCTCCTGATCCTTTCTCTCTATCTGTTTGTCCTCCAGATCACTAATTCTATCTTCTGTCTCAGTCACCCTAGCTTTTAGAGAATTTAGATTAGATTGAAACTCATTGAGAGCATTGTGTACCTCATCCCTGGTGGCCTTCAGCTCTGCCCTAACATTATGAACATCATCCCTGGTCGCTTTCAATTCTGCCTTAATCAATTCCATTTGGTCATCCATGGCTTTCTCCAACCTAGCTATTGCCTGGATAATTGTTAGCCTGAATTCTCTTTCTGACATATTGTCTATGTCGATAGCCATTAGCTCTGTTGCAGAAGGCCCATCCTCTGTATTTTTCTTCTGTTGGGGATTCCTGCTCCTAGTCATTTTGGTGAGAGATGACTTGACGGATGTAGCTGGATGTATCGACTGTGGTGCAGTCAAGGTGCACCCTGGAACACTTCTGAGCACTCAGGATTCCCCACCCAAATGAGAGAAAAGGGAAAAGAAAAAGAAAAAAGAGAGAGATAGAGAGAGACAGGAAAAAAGGGGAAGATAAAAGAGAAGGTTCAGCCCAAATGGGCCCCAGGGTAAGATTTATGATGTATACAAACCAAAACAGACAAACAAAAAGACTGATAAAAGTATATGACGAGAGAAAAAATATATATATATATAAGCAAAAAAAAATAAGAACCTCGTCAAAAAGATCCCCAAGTATAAGATTTATATACTATCAGGAGAAACATAAATACACAGAGACAGTGGCAGAAGAAATAGATGGGAGCATGGTTATAGATTCTCAGTGTGGGCGAGGAAGGTTATTTTCATTCTTCCTGGATGTATCTTGATATCTTTGTTAAAGGACTCAACTTTCCCAAGATAAAGGGGGATTAAAAATTGGTTTACCTATAGGGGTAGTATTGATTGGAGAAAGGGGGTTACCTTGAAGTTTAACTCTATATGAATATTAGAAAATAAAAATAAAAAAGGAATAAACTGGACTAAACTAAACTAAATTTTTTTATGAAAATTAAACAAATAGAAAAGCAAAAGAAAAACACATGTGTATGTATCAAAAAATTCAGGTTAGAAGTTTATTATGGAATTTGATGTACTGGACATCTCACTGTGATGGTAAATAAGTTAAAAAATTATCTATATAAAAAAAGAAAAAATAAATGAACCAGAATAGTGGGAATGAGGTAAAAATAAAAGTTGTATCTATGAAGTAGTGGTGGTTGTTCTCTTGTAGTCTTTTTTTTTTTCTTTCCTGATTTGTTTTCTGGGGGAGGGGGCTGCCACGTGGGTTTTCAGTCAATGATGTTCCCTGAGTTAAGTCCTCCAGCCTCCCTCAAGGGGGTGGGCTCTGACGAAACCGTTTTTTTCAGGCTTTTGTTCTCTGGAGGTTTTTTTTTGTTCACTTCTTTTCTCTTGCCTTGACAGCTTTTGATGGTTTTTGGAGGTTTAGAGGAAAGCAAACTGCACCCCAACCTCCCTCTCAGAGAGAAGCCTCAGTCTGCTCCCCTGCAGGTGCTGCAGCCGCTGGGCCACTGGCAGAGCAGTTTCTGAGTCACGGTCCCTGGGGACTCAGGATCTCCTGCTTGTATGCAAAACCACAGCAGCGGCGGCTGTCTGGGCAGCTCCAGACCTCCAGAGAGGTTCCAAGCAGTGATCGCACACTGAGATTTTCCTGCTGGCCGGGGCTGGGACTGCCTGGTCTTTCCAGGTCTAAGAGCGCCGGGTGTGGGGCGCGGGCATCTCTGGCTCTAGCAAGGCATGGGTCCCAGAACACCAGGCTGGGCATTCGTACACCTCTCTCAGGGGAGGGTGAGGCATGCGTGCATCTTAGCCTGATAGCAAGGTGCGAGTTTTGCCGTCTGCCGTGGCTCCCAGCCCCTCATGGGAGCCGGACTCCACTCGTTCTCGGGCGCCCTGGCGGCTCAGGGACCAAAACCTGGTTTCTCCGCCGCGCTCTCTCTGGCTCAGCGCCAGGGGAGGCTGTCTGGGGACTTAAGCCCCTGTCCCTAGCCGCCCCGATTCCCACAATTTCCCCCACGATCCTTTGCTCTTTTGAGTGCTTTCAACCAGACTCCAAGTTAATGCTGGTCCCCAGACGCAGGGCACTCTCCTATTGGGGTATTATTTTCCAATCGGTTGCTTCTGGTGGCTCCCTCCCCCTTTTGTTTATCTTCCGATATCAGTCCGATGTTCCCACTCCACTTTACCTGCCCACTGGCATCTTCTGCCCCCCGTAGAGATCCAGACGTGTATAATTCTGACCTCAGGCTGATTTCATGGGTGATCGGAGTTCTTTGGTAGGTAATCAGCTCACTTTAGGGTACAGGTTGAAAAGGCGCCTCCTCCTACTTACCCGCCATCTTATCTCCAGGACTTTTTAATTCTTGAAGAAAACAAAAGATCAACAGATTTCAAAACTTAAATAAATACTAATAACAACAAAATTAAAGGGCATATAGAAAATTTTAAAAATTCTTTAGACAAAGCCTCAATACTTTATACAGTGACCTTTTTAAAGAATGTATTTATTTGAGAGAGAGAGCTGAGCAGGGGGAGGGGCAAAAGGACAAGCAGACACCCTGATGAGCATGGAACCCAGTGCAAGGCTTGACCCCAGGACCCTGAGATCGGGACCTGAGCCAAAGGTAGACACTTAACCAGCTGTGCCACCCAGGCACCCACTGAGCTTTTTTTTTTTAAAAAAAAAGTCATAATAAATGTACTAACACTCAAATAAAAGTTAACCCAGATAAACCCAACAACAACAAAAAGCAAATGCATGATTAATGTGAGGGAAGATGGTAGAATAGGATATTCTAGTAATCTACCTTTTCACAGAAACAACAAATGAATGAGCATGGACTATCTAAAGCAACTATTTTTTAACTCTGAATCAAGTAAGGCACTTGAAGCATCTCAGTGATAGATTGGTGAAAAGGTTGACAAATTTTAGTTAGTCTGGCCTTTATTAGTACCAGCTACTATTCATAACCCACCAATCCTATGGCTAGCAGCCATGCAGACTGCAGCCCATGTTCTTGATACAATTTTCTATAGCTGGGATGTGCAATACACACCTTATCTTCCAAAACAATTAGCTATTACAGCAGAGCAAGAAGTGGTGGCTGTGGTGAGATTGGCCTATTCCTCCACTGTTTTTCAAGACAGAGGGATGCTTGGGTGCTTCCCATGGAAAACATACTGGCTGTGTAATAGACCTAGTTAGGGTTTCTTTATCTTGTCAGAAAGACCATCAGAAAAGTTGAGGAGATCTCAGCAGAAGAAAGCAAGAGATCACCTGTCACAAGCTTAGAGATTTGTAATTAGATGAAAGATTGCTTGAGGATTGGATTGACTGCCTGTGAAGGGGCATGAGATAAATTTTCTTCATTTTGATTTTGAAGGTGATTGCATGGGTGTATATATTTGTCAAACCACATCAAACTATACACTTAAAATTTAAATTTTATTGTATATAAATTACTCTTCAATAAAGTTGATTTTTGTAAATGCTTTTAAAAAAAGCTTCTCTTCCAGGTATATAAATTTTGTAATTACATTGTTCATTGCTATTTACTGCTTTTGATCACTGAGAAGCTAGCATAGAAGTCAGCCAGTGTTTTAATACCAAAGGACTAACATGCCCTCCTAGCCAGAAGGTGACACAAAGCCCAACCCCTTCCCCAATTGAGAACCTGGCATTTAAGGAAATTTTTGTTAGGTCACTGGCTGGCCATAGTAAAAATAAAGAGAAACTTCAGTGACCACACACAATAAATACACATTTTGCAAAAATATTTTAGAAAATCACGAAAGGATAGCTTCAGCCTTCAACAAGCCAAAAAAGAGCAATTCATAGGAATGAGAGAATTAGATTTCCACAGTTACCACAACGTAATACTCAGAATGTCCAAATTTCAACAAAAATTCACAAAGCATACAAAGAAACATGAAAGAATAGCCCATTCACAGGGAAAAAAATAATTTGACAGAAACCATCACTGAGGAAAATAAGATATTGGAAATATTAGTCAAAAATATTAAATCAACTAAAAAAAATATTAAATCAACTATCTTAAATATGCTCTATGAACTAAACCAAACTATGATAAAAGTACTGAAGAAAATCAGGAAAACAATGTCTAAAAAATGACATGTATAGGACCAGAGTGTCTTTATGATATTGAAATCAAGTCAGTATTATTTATTATTATTATTATTATTATTAAGTTAAGATTATTCATTTCTAAATTTAAGATGTTTATTGTAATATCAAGGAAAATACTAAAATTTATAAAAAAATATACAGAAAAGAAGGAAATTAAAATAATACACTAAAAAATAAACTAAATGCAAAAAGTCAGTAACAGAGGAATTGGGGAGCAACAGACATATAAGGCATGCAGAAATAAATACCTAAATTGCAGAAATAAATCCTCTCATTATTACTCACATTAAATATATAAATGGATTCTAACTTTCCTATTAAAACACAGAGATTGGAAAATTGGATTAAGAACTAAAATTCAGGGGTGCCTGGATGCCTATGAGTTTTTGCAACCAGCGAGGCTCAGAGAATTTTAAATGTTCCCAGACTTGTCTGGGATAAAGACCTGAGGAAACTGCACTGCTCTTTGAAAGGAGGCCAGCAAACATACCTAGGGCAGACTGTACAAATTGAGGGTTGCCTAAGGTGCACAGGGAGAGACTTTGTACTTTTTGGAATGCACCTATGAGATGTAACATTTCCTCTCTGGGGACAAAATAGCTGGTGGGTGACATTTCCCTCCCCCACCACTCAGCACAGGCACAGAGACACCTTCCGAGGACAGCTGACCCAAATACTGACTGTTCACTCTGTTTTGCTCCAAATCCCATGCCCCTGTGCTCTAGTGCAACTGCACTTCTGGGTCAAACCTGCATTAGCCCCAGCACATTAAGACCCTTTCCCAGAGGACCAGCACAAGTTTTCATCACACCAGGTCCCCGAACTCTGGGATTTTTAAAAGTCAAGGGGACTGGCTGGGATAGAGCACAAGGTGCCCTGCATTTCTCCAGGCAGGCAAGTGACCCAGAGATAGACAGTGTGAAAATAGCAATCTGGAAACTGTCTGTGATATACAAGGAGAAATTATTTGCTCCTCTGAAGTGCTTCCCTGAGAGCAGCAAGCATGGACTCTCCTCTCCAGGGACATAAGGACCTGGCTGGCACCATTTTCTTCCCCCACCACTCAGCATAATCCTAGTTTAGTAAAGAGCACAGCAAAAACACTGGCTGCATAACCCACTTACACTAAGTCCTGCCCCCCTGTGCTCTCCTGGCACTGCTTTTCTCAAGCGAGTGTGCGTAAGGACCAGTGCAGTTGGTCCCTTCCACAGAAGACCAACACAACCCCTAGCATGCACCATGCCCATTGAACATAGAGTTCTGCAAAGCTTCAGTTGTACTGGAAAGAACATCGGGTCTCTTTTAACAGGCAGGCCAGAGCACACTTAGTTAAAACTCACCACACTCTGGCCAAGGTCCCAACACTCCCTACTGCAGGCAAAGAGAAACTGCAGAAAGCAGCCATACACAGCAGCAGAATGCATGCAGCACACACCAGAGACATTTCCTGAAGTGCCAGACCCAAGACACTATTTGGTAAATTCTTCATCAAGCCATTACTATTAGGAGAAGGAAACATAACAAAATTTTCTAACACAGAGAAGAAAGAGACCTAGATAAAATGAAAAGATGAGGAATTCATCCCAAAAGAAAGAACAAGAAAAGATCACAGTCAAGGGTCTAATTGAAACAAATATAACTAATATGTCTGATTCATAATTTTAAGCAACAATCATAAGGATAGTAGATGGGTTTGAGAAAAGCATGGAAGACATTTGGGAAACACTGCAGTGATAAAAGAACTAAAAAAAACAATTGGGCCAAAATGAAAAAAAAATGCAACAACTCTGATTTGAAATCTATTGTATGTAATGACCACAGGTATGGGGAAAAAAAGAGGAATGAATAAGTGATATAGAAGATAGAATTCTGGGGGTGGGGAATGAAGCTGAACAAAAGAAAGAAAGAAAAATGTTGGATCATAAAAGTAGATCTAGGTAACATACTGACTCCATCAAATGTAATAAAATTCTTATCATAGAAGTCCCAGAAAAAGAAAAAGTGAGAAAAGGGGGCATAAGTTTTATTTGAGGAAATTATAGCCAAAAACTTCCTTCATCTACGGAAGAAACAGACATCCACATTCAGACGGCATAGAGAATTCCCATCAAAATGAACAAAAGCAAGCCAACACCAAGACCAATGTAATTAAATTTTCAAAATATAGTGATAGAGAAAAACATCCTAAAAACAGCAAGACCAAAGAAGTTCCCTTTACAAGGGAAGACTAATAAGCCTGGCAGCAAACCTCTCCACAGAACCAGGGCAAGTCTGAAAGCAGTGACATGATATATTCAATGTGCTGAATGGGAATAATATGCAGCCAAGAATGTTCTATCCAGCAAGCATATCATTCGGAGTAGAAGGAGCGATCAAAAGTTTCCCAGACAAAAAGTTTCCCAGACAAAGAAAAACTAACGGAGTTTGTGAACACTAAAGCATCTCTGCAAGAGATATTAAAGGGGACTCTTTGTGTGGGAAGGGAAAACCAAAAACAACAAAGACCAGAAAAAAAAAAAAAAGAGAAAATCTCTGTAAACAGTGACAAAACAAGGAATAAAATGGCACTAAATAGATTCCTATCAATAATTATTCTGAATGTAAATGGACTAAATGCTCCAATCAAAAGACAAAGTGTCTCAGAATGGTTAAAAACATAAGACTGTCTATCTTTTGCATACAAGAGACTTCTTTTAGACCTAAAGACACCTACAGATTGAAATTGAGGAGATGATGAAACATTTATCATGTAAATGGATGTCAAAAGGGAAAAAGAGTGGTAATACTTCTAACAAGCTAGATTTTTAAACCAGAGACTGTAACAAGAGATGAAGAAGGCTACTATGTCATAATAAAGGGGGCTATCCAACAGGAAGATCTAGCAACAGTAAATATTTTTGTCCTCAACTTGGGAGTATCCAAATACATAAAACAATTAATAACAAACATAAAGGAAATAATCAATGACAAATACAATAATAGTAGGGGGCCCTAACACTCCACATATATCAATGGACAAATCATTTTCAAGGAAACAATGGCTTTGAATGACACTCTGGACCAGAGGATTTAACAGATATATTCAGAACATTTCATCCTAAAGCATCAGAACACAAATTAATTTCAAGTGCCTAAAGGACATTATCCAGAGGATATCACATGCTAGGTCACAAATCAGTCCTCAAGAAGTACAAAAAGATGGGGATCATACCATGCATCTTTTCTGACTACAACACTATAAAAGTTGCAATCAGTCACAAGAAAAAATATGGAAAGAACCACAGATACCACAATGGAGGTTAACCACAAATGGTGGTTAAATAATATCCACTAAAGAATTAATGGATCAATGGAGAAAATTAAGAAATTAAAGAATACATGGAACAAATGAAAATGAAAACACAACAATCCAAAACCTTTGGTATTTAGCAAAAGTGGTCCTAGAAGGGAATTATATAACAATACAGGACTACCTCAATAAGCAAGAAAAATCTCAACTAACAACCTAAACTTATATCTAAAGGAGCTAGAAGAATGACAAATGAAGCCTCAAGCCAGCAGAAGAAATCAAATAATAAATACTAGAGCAGAAATAAATGCTATAGAAACAATCAACAAAAAACAAATAAAGAAACAACCAGCAGAACAGATCAATGAAACCAGGAGATAGTTCTTTTAAAAAATTAATAAAATTTATAAACCCCTGACAGACTTATCAAAAAGAAAAATGACCCAAATCAATAAAGTCACAAATGAGAGATGAGAAATAACCACCAACACCAAAGAAACACAATTATAAGAGATTATGAAAAATTATAGGCCAACAAATTGGACAATTTGGAAGAAATGGGTAGTCTTTTAAACATATAAACTGCCAAAAGCGAAATAGGAAGAAATAGAGAACTTGCACAAACAGATAGCAGAGAAATTGAATCAGTAATCAAAACTCCCCCCCCCCCAAAAAAAAAGTCCAGGGCCGGAATTCGACCAAATATATAAGAAGAGTTAATACATATTCTTCTCAAACTGTTCCAAAAATGAAAATGGAGGGAAAACGTCCAAACCCATTCTGTGAGGCCAGCATTACCCTGATGCAAAAACCAGGCAAACACCCCAGTGAAAAAGAGCTGCAGGATAATATTCCCAATGGACATGGAGGTGAAAATTCTCCACAAATACTAGTAAATCAAATCCAATACTACATTAACATTAAAAGAATCATTCACTACAATCAAGTGGGATTTATTCCTGGGCTGCATGGGTGGTTCAGTATTTGCGAATCAATCAACATGATCCACCACATTAATAAAAGAAAAGATATGAACCATTTGATCCCCTCAATAGTTGTAGAAAAAGAATTAGCCAATGTACAACATCCATTCATGATAAAACACCCCAACAAAGTAGGGATAAAGGAAACATACCTCAACATCGTGAAGGGCATATGCTAGAAACCCACAACTAATGTCATCCTCAATGGGGAAAAAGTGAAATCTTTTCCTCTATGGTCAAGAACAAGACAGGAATGTCTACTCACCACTGTTATTTAACATAGTGCTGGAAGCCCAGACCTCAGCAATCATACAATAAATACATAAATAGATAGATAAATCAATTAAATAAATAACATCCAAATCTGCAAGGAAGAAGGCAAATTTTCACTATTTTTATGTGACATAATACTCTATAAAAAACCCAAAAGACTCCACCAAAAATTTTCTAGAAGTGATACACAAATTCAATGAAGTCACAGCATAAAAAATCAATGTATAGAAATCTCTGGCATCTCTATACACTGAAAAAAATATGTAGAAAGATAAATCAAGGAATCAAGGTCATTTATAATGGCACCAGAAACCATGAGATACCTAGAAATAAACCTAAGCAAAGAGGCAAAAGATCTGTACTCTGAAAACTGTAAGACAATGTTGAAAGTAATTGAAGATGTCATAAAGAAATGGAAAAAAGATTCCATGCTCATGGATTGGAAGAACAAATATTGTTAGAATGTCCATATTACCCAAAGCAATCTACACATTTGATGCAATCCCTATCAAAATACCACCAGCATTTCTCATAGAGCTAGAACAAACAATCCTTAATGTTGTGTGGAACCACAAAAGACCCCAAATGGCCAAAACAATCTTGAAAATGAAAAGCTAAGCTGGAGGCACCACAATTCTGGACTTCAAGTTATGGTACAAAGTGGTAGTGATCAAAACAATATGGTACTGGCACAAAAACAGACATAGATCAAAGGAACAGAATAGAAACCCCATAAATGAACCCATAAAAATATAGTGAAGTAATCTGTGACAAAGTAGGAAAGAATATCCAATGGGTAAAATGCAGTCTCTTCAAAAAATGATGTTGGGTAAAGTGGACACCAACATGCAGAAGAATGAAACTGGACCACTTTTTTACACCATACAAAAAAAAATCAAGATGGCTGAAATACTGAAATATGAGACAGGAAATGATCAAAATCCTAGAGAAGAATACAAGCAATAATCTCTTTGACACTGACCATAGCAACTTCTTACTAGATATATCTCTTGAGGCAAGGGGAAGAAAATGAACTATTGGGACTTCATCAAAATTAAAAGCTTCAGCACGGTGAACAAATCAACAAAACTAAAAGGCAAACTATTAAATGGAAAACGATATTTATGAGTAACTTATAAAGGGCTAGTATCCAAAATATATAAGTAATATATAAAACTAAACACTCCAAAAACATATAGTCTTGTTAAAAACAGGCAGAAGATAGGAAAAAACATTTTTCCAAGAAAGACATCCAGATAGCCAAAAGACACATGACAAGACGCTCATCATCACTCATCATTACAGAAATACAAATGAAAACTATAACGAGATGTCACCTTACACCTGTCATAATAGCTAAAATTAACATCATAGGTAAAAACAGATGTTGGTTAGGATGTGGAGAAAGGGAAACCCCCTTACACTATTAGTGGGAATGCAAACTGGTGCAGCCACTCTGAAAAACAGATTGGAGGAAAAACATATATGAAGGATCCTCGAAGAGTTAAAACTACAACTACCTTATGATCCAGCAGTTTTACTACCAGGATTTTACCCAAAGGATACAAAAATTCTTATTTGAAGTGATACATGCACCCTGATGTTTATAGCAGCGTTATCAACAATAACCAATTATGGAAAGAGCCCAAATGTTCATGGACTGATAAATGGGTAAAGAAGAAGTGGTATGTATATGCAATTAAATATTACTCAACCATAAAAAGGAATGAAATCTTGCCATTTTCAGAGACCTGGATGGTGCTAGCAAGAATTATGCTAAGTGAAATAAGTCAGAGAAAGACGAATACCATATGATTTCACTCATATGTGGAATTTAAGAAACAAAACAGATGGGCAGAGAAAAAAAAAGAGGCAAACCCCAAAACTGACTCAACTATAGAGAGGAAACTGGGGTCTACTGGAGGGGAGGGGAGTGAATGGATGAGTTAAATGGGTGATGGGTATTAAGGAAGGAATTTATTGTGATGAGCACTGGGAGTTATATGCAAGTGATGAATCACCAAATTATATACCAGAAACTAATTTTACATAGTTTTATAATTAATTCAATTTAAATAAAAGTTAAATGGGGTCCCTGGGTGACATAATTAATTAAGGGTCCAACTTTTCATTTTGGCCCAGGTCATGATCTCAGGGTCATGAGATCAAGCCCCTCATCAGGCTCCCTGCTTAGTGGGGAGCCTACTACTCCCTCTCCTTCCCACTCATGCTCTCTCTTGTTATATCTGTCACTCTTTCTGTCTCAAGTAAATAAATAAAATCTTTAAAGAGAGAGAGAGAAAGAAAAGGAAAATTCCACAAGAAATGTGGAATATATATATATAATATAATATAATATACATATATATTTCATATTATTCAGCTATATAAAAGAATGAAATCTTGCCATTTGTGAGGACATGAATGGAGCTGAAGAGTATACTGCCAAGCAAATACATAAGTTTGAAAAAGGCATATTTCATATGATTTCACTCATATATGGAATTTTAGAAACAAAATGAATGAACAAAGGCAAAAAAAGGAGAAAGAGACAAACCAAGAAGCAGACTCTTAACTATAGAGAATGAACTTATGGTTACCAGAGGATGAGTGGATGGGAGGATGAGGAAATAGGTGATGGAAAGTAAAGAGAACACTTACCATGATAAGCACTGAGTAATGTATAGAATTGCTGAATCATGTATTTACACCTGAAACTAATAAAACACTGTATCTGAATTTAATTCACTGAATCTGAATTTAATACTGAAATTAAAATTAAAACCTTAATAAAATTTTAAAAAGAAAATTATTTAGGGGAAATAATATTTTAGACCACAACACAAATCTTAAGAAATTTAAAGTGTTTATAATCATATGAATACATTTTCTTTTTTAAAATAATGTATATTTTAATATAAGATTTGTGTAGTGATTTGAAACAATAAATAACACAGTGAAAAATTTATCCTAAATGAAATGCAATAACAAAGGAAACTAAAGCTTATGTACACATTACTAAGGTCTTTACAGTAAGTTCTTACATGGAGTTCTATCACAGCATATTTATATACAAAGTCACTAATGTAAACACTGAAAGCAATTTGTCATGTAGGTCTTTAATCCTTATTTAATAAAGTTTGTATGGAATCAATATCAAAAGTCTAAAAAACAAATGAGTTTTTATATCATGTTTATAACTTATTGTTTATATACCATAAAAAAAGAGAAGTTCAATAGTGCAGTTAAAAAAAAAGTGGAAATTATTATTCTTGGTAAGAACTACAAAAATGTATTTTCCCAAGTACAAAGCAATTTGAAGGCTTTTTCAGTTTCTTAGGAATTTTTCTTTAACTCTCATAAAACCTTGGTTACCATATACCATACAATAAATAAATACAAAGGGAATAAAATCATCTTATAAAATAAGAAGAAACACAAATCTGGTGATGAGAGACCCTGGAAATAAACATAATTAAGGGCCTCCTCCAAAACGAATTAAATGATGTTGCTCACTAGAATGAATGAGCTACCACTGCACGTGACAAAATTTGGGAAATTTCAAAGGATTTCTAGAAGTTTTTGTCTTCTTCAAGGTTTAGTCATAACTGACAAGGGTGTATATAGCCTAGGATTTTGACATCTTTGAGTATAAGTAAGACAAAATATGACTTTAAAGTGGTAAGATTGATGAAAGATGATAGGATTATCATATACTGTTCATGAAAAATAAAGACTAAAGATCCAGTAATTAAAAGGCAGCAGTATAGAAATTAATCAAGAAGAAAAAGATGGGTGAAACAGAAATCAGAATCTTAATTAGAGCCTCCACAATAACTAGTTATATTTTGACAAATTCTAGAACAAATGCCTATTTTGAAATATGTGTGGTACTTTAACCATTTATATTTATGTAAGTAACTGAAATGGTAAGTTCACTGACTAATAAAATAAATTAATGTTTTTTTGGTTTTGGGTTTTTTTTAAATTTAATTTTATTTTTTCAGTGTTTCAAGATTCGTTGTTTATACACCACACCCAGTGCTCCATGCACTATGTGCCCTCCTTAATACCCCAACCAGGCTCACCCAACCCCCCACCACCTCCCCTCCCAAACCCTCAGTTTGTTTCTCAGAGTTCAGTCTCTCATGGTTTGTCTTCCCCTCCGATTTCCCCCAACTCACTTCTCCTCTCCATCTCCCAATGTCTTTCCTGTTATTCCTTATGCTCTGCAAGTAAGTGAAACCATATGATAATTGACTCTTTCTGCTTGATTTACTTCACTCAGCACCATCTCCTCCACTCCCATCCATGTTGATACAAAAGTTGCGTATTCATCCTCTCTGACAGAGGCATAAAATTCCATTATATATAGGGACCATGTCTTCGTTATCCATGTGTCTGTTGAAGGGCATCTTGGCTCTTTCACAGTGTGGTGATTGTGGCCATTGCTGCTATGAACATTGGGGTACAGATGGCCCTTCTTTTCACTACATCTGTATCTTTGGGGTAAATACCTAGTAGTGCAATTGCAGGGTCATAAGGCAGCTCTATTCTTAATTTCTGAAGGAATCTCCACACTGTTTTCCAAAGTGGCTGCACCAACTTGCACTCCCACCAACAGTGTAAGAAGGTTCCCCTTTCTCCACATCCTCTCCAAAACTTGTTGTTTCCTATCCTGTTAACTTTGGCCAGTCTAACTGGTGTAAGGTTGTATCTAAATAATCTGTGGGTTTGATTTGAATCTCCTGGATGGCTAATGAGGATGAATATTTTTTCATGTGGCTATTAGTCATTTGTATGTCTTCTTTGGAGAAGTGTCTATTTGTGTCTTCTGCCCATTTTGAGATGTGATTATCTGTTTCTTGAGTGTTGAATTTGAGGAGTTCTTTATAGATCTTGGATATCAGCCCTTTGTCTGCAGTGTCATTTGCGAATATCTTTTCCCATTCCGTGGGTTGCCTCTTTGTTTTGTTGACTGTTTCCTTTGCTCTGCAGAAACTTTTGATCTTGATAAAGTCCCAAAAGTTCATTTTCACTTTTGTTTCCTTTGCCTTTGAAGACATGTCTTGAAAGAAGTTGCTGTGGCTGATATCGAAGAGGGTACTGCCTATGTTCTCCTCTAGGATTCTGATGGATTCCTGCCTCATGTTGAGGTCTTTTATCCATTTTGAGTTTATCCTTGTATATGGTGTAAGAGAATGGTCAAGTTTCATTCTTCTATGTATAGCTCTCGAATTTTCCCAGCATCATTTATTGATGAGACTGTCTTTTTTCCACTCTATATTTTTTCCTGCTTTGTTGAAGATTATTTGACCATAGAGTTGAGGGTCCAAATCTAGACTCTGTACTCTGCTCCACTGATCTATGTGTCTGTTTTTGTACCAGTACCATGCTCTCTTGGTGATCACAACTTTGTAGTAAAGCTGAAAATCAAGCAATATGATACTGCCAGTTTTGTTTTTCTTTTTCAACATTTCCTAAGCAATTTGGGGTCTTTTCTAGTTCCATACATATTTTAGGATTGTTTGTTCCACCACTTTGATAAATGCTGGTGGAATTTTGATTGGGATGGCATTGAAAGTATAGATTTTTCTGGGCAGAAGAGACATTTTTACAATGTTTATTCTTCCAATCCATGAGCATGGCATGCTTTTCCATCTTTTTCTGTCTTCAATTTCTTTCATGAGTGTTCTGTGGTTCCTTGAGTACAGATCCTTTACCTCTTTGGTTAGGTTTATTCCAAGGTATCTTATGATTCTTGGTGCGATAGTAAATGGAATCAATTCTCTAATTTCCCTTTCTGTATTTTCATTGTTAGTATATAAGAAAGCAACTGATTTCTGTGCATTGATTTTGCATCCTGTCACATTACTGAATTGCTATATGAGTTCTAGTAGTTTGGCAGTGGAGTCTTTGGGTTTTCCATATAAAGTATCATGTCACCTGTAAAAAAGAGACAGTTTGACTTCTTTACCATTTGAATACTTTTTATTTCTTTTGGTTGTCTAATTGCTGTTGCTAGGACTTCTAGTTCTATGTTGAACAACAGTGGGGAGAATGGACATCCTTTTCATGTTCCTGGTCTCAAAAGGATGTCTGTCAGCTCTTCACCATTGAGAATGATTTTCACTGTGGGTTTTTCATAGATAGATTTTATGAAGTTGGGGAATGTTCCCTCTATCCCCATACTTTGAAGGGTTTTAATCGGGAACAGATGCTGTATTTTGTCAAATGTTTTTTCTGCATCAATTGAGAGGACCATGTTGTTCTTCTCTCTTCTCTTATTGATTAGTTGTATTGATTAATCAATCTATTGATTGATTTGCGAATGTTGAACCACCCCTTGCATCCCCTGGATAAATCTCACCTGGTCATGGTGGATAATCTTTTTAATGTACTGTTGGATCCTATTAGCTAGGATCTTGTTGAGAATCTTGGCATCCATATTCATCAGGGATATTGGTCTGAAATTCTTTTTGATGGCATCTTTGCCTGGTTTAGGGATCAGGGTAATGCTGGCTTCATGGAAAGAGTCTGTAAGTTTTCCTTCTGTTTCTATTTTTTTAAACATCTTCAGGAGAATAGGTGTTATGTCTTCTTTGAATGTTTGGTAAAATTCTCCGGGGAATCCTTCAGTTCCTGGGCTCTTGTTTTTTGGGAGGTTTTTGATGACTGCTTCAATCTCATTAATAGAAGATACTGGTCTATTCAAGTTGTCAATTTCTTCCTGTTTCAGTCTTGGAAGTTTATACATTTCCAGGAATGCATGTATTTTGCCTAGGTTTCACAACTTATTGACATATAACTGTTGATAATAATTTCTGATGATTGTTTCTATTTCCTTGGTGTTAGTCATGATCTCTCCCTTTTCATTCATAATTTTATTAATTTGGGTCCTCTCTTTTTTCTTTTGGATTAGTTTAGCCAGTGGTTTATTGATCTTATTAATTCCTTCAAAGAACCAGCTTCTAGTTCTGTTGATGTATTCTACTGTATCTCTAATTTCTAACTCCTTGGTCTCTGCTCTTATATTGATTATTTCCCTTCTTGTGTGTAGGGTTGGCTTAGTTTTTTGTTGATTTTCTGGTTCTTTAAGGTGTAAATAGAGCTGGTGTATTCTGGATTTTTTGGTTTTTTTGAATGAGGCTTGGATGGCTATTTATTTCCCCCTTAGGACTGCCTTTGCCATATCCCATAGGTTTTGGACCAATGTGTCTTCATTCTCATTGGTTTCCATGAAGTGTTTAAGTTCTTTGATTTCCTTGTTGACCCAAACATTTTTGAGCAGGATGGTCTTTAGCTTCCAAGTGTTTGAATTCCTTCCAAACTTTTTCTTGTGGTTGAGTTCCAGTTTCAAAGCATTGTAGTCTGAGAATATGCAGGGCATAATTTCAATCTTTTGGTATTGGTTGAGCCCTAATTTGTGGCCCAGTATGTGATCTATTCTGGAGAAAGTTCCATATGCACTCACAAAGAATGAGTATTCTGCTGTTTTAGGGTGGAATGTTCTGTATATATCTATGAGGTCCTTCTGGTCCAATGTGTCATTCAAAGCTCTTGTTTCTTTATTGATTTTCTGCTTGGATGATCTATTACTGTGAGTGGTGTGTTAAGATCCCCAACAATTAATGTATTCATATTACTATGACTCTTTGTTTTGATTAGTAGTTGGCTTATGTAGTTGCCTGCTCCTATATTGGGGGCATAAATATTTACAATTGTTAGATCTGCTTGGTGGATTGACCCTTTAAGAATGATGCAGTGTCCTTCTGTATCTCTGACATTATTTAGCTTATAATCTAATTTATCTGATATAGGACTTGCTACCCCAACTTACTTTTGAGGCCCATTGGCATGAAAGACTGTTCTCTGTCACTTCACTTTCAGTCTGGATGTATCTTGTGGTTCCAAATATGTCTCTTGTAGACAGAATATGGACAGGTCCTGTTGTTTTATCCAGTCTACAACCCTGTGCCATTTATGGGAGCATAAATTTAGAGAAAAGAAAAACAATAATAATGCAAAGAAAAATCTTACTTTTAAACTTAGTGTGGGATCAAGATTTTGAGAAGTTGTATCAATCTAGAACATTATTCCTGTTGCTAAGATTAACAAGGAGCCTGAGCTTGGTTCAGCTAATCACTCCTCTCTTCCAATGCTACTTAACTGGTACCATGCAATACATGGTTATCATTTTTTCACTGAATAAAGTATGTTCCTTGGTTGGTTTAAAATATAGACTGTCTGAGATAGTGAAAACTTCACCATTACAATGGGTTAATAGGAAATGAAGGTCTTCCTAGTTCTGATAGGTGCTCATGCAGAATCTTCTTGCCCCCTAACATAAATTTCACAAAGAATCTCCTCAATTACTCTGTCTTCTAGGGTCTGTTCAGGGCACTCATGTGCCTGTTTGAAAGTGCAGCTATTCTTTTTGAAGGTGCTATTAAATGTTTTCATTGACTGTGGTTGTGCAAAATCATTTTGGAAAGGCAGCTCTGTGGAACTCAGGTTGGTCCTGCTTTGTTTGAAATTGGTTGCTTCCTGAAATACAGTTTTATTAAAAGCAGTTTTGCAAGCTATGACCTTTTTTAAGGCTATTTCACTTGTACTAAAATAGAAAATAGTGAGAAGGATCAAGTCCATCAGCTTGATTCCAATATTTTGTCCATCAGTGAGGGCCACAGTAAACAAGGCCTTTCTATATTTTCAGACAGGTAATAATCAGGTTTTAGTGCTGTTTTTACAAATAAGAGTGGACACTCAATGATCATCAAACATTTGAGAAAAAACTCTTGCGTTTTTAGGCCACTGCAATCCCTTCTACTACAAGTCTTGTTATTAACAATACTTTGAGGACAGTGCGAAGCTGCTTCAGGGCCATGTTCCCAAGTGGCCTTGAGTTTTGCCAGGGACTGAGACAACAATGAGGAGGAGAGGGCATCAGTTCAGCACTCATGGCCTGGCCCAGCAGCAGTCCCACTCTTCCCCATTGTCTGCCACCAGGCTGTCTCTCTGTGGGGAAGTGTTAAGGTCCAACAGACTCCCATGACTAAGTCTCCCCTCCTCATCCATGGGCTTCTGCACTAAGGCCCCCAACAGTCCCTACCTCTTGGTCCTTGGCACTCTGTCTGTCCCATCAAAGTGTTGGGTATGGGAAGCCCTGGCTCAAGTATGTTTTCTGAGCACAATAGAATGAAACTAGAAATCAATAGCAAAATTGATAAAACTTTAGCTAGTCTTATGAAGAAAAAAGATAGATAACTCAAATTACTAAAATCAGAAATTACTAAAATCAGAAATGTGGGAACAATATTAATAATTTTACAAAAATAAAAGGATTAAGAAAAAATACCATGAACAATTCCACACCAACAAATTAGTTAACCTAGATAAAATGGATAAGTTCCTAAAAACACACAATCTACCAAAACTGACTCAGGAGCATATAGAAATTCTGAATAGACCTGTAATATATAAAAGGATTGAATCTATAATCATAAACCTCTAATACAGAAAATACTATGACCTGATAACTTCACTGGTGAATCTTATGAAATCTCAGAAAGACATTAACACCATTTTTTTTTCTCTCAAACTCTTCTGAAAAAATGAAGAGAGAATAATTTCTAACTCAGTCTGAGGCCAACATTATCCTGATACCAAAATCAGACACAGACAGTACAAGAAAAGAAAACCACAGACCAATATTTCATATGAATATTGAAGCAAAACTTCCCAACTGAATATTGGCAAATGAATCCTGCAGCATATTAAAAGGATTATATATCATGATGAAGTGGGAATTATTCTTGAAATGCAAGGATGATTCAACATAAAACATACAAGGAATTATTCCTGAAATACAAGGATGATTCAACATAAAAAATTAATCACTTTAGTAAATTACATTAAGAGAATTAAGGAAAAGACCATAATTATCTCAACTGATGCAGAAAAAAAATTGTATAGCCATGGGAATAGTCATATATTACTATGGGAATATAAAATAATGGGAATAAAATAAAATAAAAATAAAATAAAATTAATGGGAGTATAAATAATTGCATGTACATTGTTTAGACAGTAATTTGGTGATAGCTAGTAAATTGGATGATATGCCCTTTAATCCAACAATATCAGTACTAGTATAGAACTAGAGAAACTTTCATATGTTTATACAATATACCTACAGTATTTTTTTAATTTTTCTTTTAGTTCTATTAGTAATAGTTAAAATAATCAAAAGAAACTAAAAGTGGATTAAACAAAAAACTGGGAAATATTCAAACAGTGGAAGAGTACACAGCAATTAAAAAGCCGAACTGTGGAAAGAACCAAGATGCCCTTCAATGGATGAATGGATAAGGAAGATGTGGTCCATATACACTATGGAGTATTATGCCTCCATCAGAAAGAACGAATACCCAACTTTTGTAGCAACATGGACAGGACTGGAAGAGATTATGCTGAGTGAAATAAGTCAAACAGAGAAAGTCAAGTATCATATGGTTTCACTTATTGGTGGAGCATAACAAATAATATAGAGGACAAGGGTAGAGGGAAAGGAGAAGGGAGTTGAGGGAAAGTGGAAGGGGAGGTGAACCATGAGAGACTATGGACTCTGAAAAACAACCTGAGGGTTTTGAAGGGGCGGGGTGGGAGGGTGGGGGAACCAGGTGGTGGGTATTAGGGAGGGCACAGATTGCATGGAGCACTGGGTGTGGTGAAAAAACAATGAATACTGTTACGCTGAAAATAAATAAAAAATTTAAAAAAAATAATAAAAAAAAATAAAAAAATAAAAAAAATAATAAGATTTACTAAAAAAAAAGAGCTACTCATATCAATATGAATTTAAACTCAAAAACATAAATGTGAGCAAAAAATAGGTTGCAATATGATATAATTAGAATGATACTACTTATATGCAGTTGACATACAATGTAAAAACATGCAAATCAATCTTATATTTGATGTAGATACATGCATATGTATGAAAATATATCAAATAGTGACTGTCCATCACCTGAAGGGAATAACTGAAGACAGCTGTGATGAAGTTCTAGAACCTGGGTGAGGTTCGGAGGGCTGAGGTCCGGAGCCGATGACCAAGAAAGAATTCTTGAGACATCTTTGGTGCAAAATGGTGGTTTATTAAAGCACGGGGACAGGACCCGTGGGCAGGAAGAGCTGCTGCCCTGGGTTGTGAGGGATGGCAGGTTATGTACCCTACGGTTGGGGGAAGGTGAAAGAAAGGGAGGTTTCAATGGAGCTTTCATATGCTAAAGGAGGCCTCCAAGGCCCAGGGATAGCAGAGGCTTGATCAATGTTGTCTTTTGGCAAGCCATTAACATCAAGATGGTTGGGAGATTCCTGGTGGAATGTCATAATCCTGCTATCAAGCATCTTTGTTAGTGAGATTTAGGTATAGAAGAAACTTAACTTCCTTCTACCCCAGCCTCCTTCAGTTTTGTTTATGGAGGGGAGGGTAACATTAAGGCTTGAGGAACTGAGTCATTTGCCTCTGGAAATTGTGCTATTGATAATGTAACTTCTTTGTTAAACCAAGGGAGACTCCTGTCTTGCGGGATTGTGATCTCAGCAAGTTAACTATTTGTTTCTCATTTATGGCAGTCAGGGGTACCTGAGGAATGCCACACACATCACCGAGGGGAGCGGATGGAGAGGGGGTGCAAGGTGCCAGCTTTTGCTTTGTCCTCAGCCAGCCTCCCGCTCCCTCATCAGCTGCAATAGGAAAAGTATCTCTAATATTTTATTTCTTTAAAAAATTCTGAATGAAAATACTGAAAAATAGTAAATCTTAGTGGTGAGCACAAAAATATTTAGTTATCATGTGTTTCTAACAACTTGATACATCTCAGATTTTTTAAAAAGGGGTAAACACACTAAGTGATTGATATGAGCTGGATGTAGGTCAAAGCATATTGCTTGGCACTTAAACATACTTGATATATTTGATGAATAAGTGAATAAATGAATAAACCTATACAAGTCAGCCACATAAATTGAATTTCTTCCTCTTGTCATACTTTTTTCACCCAAAAGGCTTAACTTTATGTCAGTTTACATAATCTGTATCTTTTTTTAAAAAATTTTTTAAGATTATTTATTTATTTGACAGACAGAGATCACAAGTAGGCAGAGAGGCAGGCATAGAGAGAGGAGGAAGCAGGCTCCCTGCTGAGCAGAGAGCCCATCGCGGGGCTTGATCCCAGGACCCTGGGATCATGACCTGAGCCAAAGGCAAAGAGTTTAACCCATTGAGCCACCCAGGCGCCCCCATAATCTGTATCTTTAGGAGGCATTCTAATTCAAGGAATCTGGAAACAAAAGTAAGAAAGAAAAATGAATCCTTTGCCATTTTGCATTGAATAACTGGCGTCTCACCACAGATCCATTTGTTTAGAACAGGAATTTCCTTTTTTTTTGAAAATTTCCTTCTCCGTTGTTCTATAAATTACTCTGATTCTGACTCATTAAACACAAGCATTGTCTGAAACATTCTAAATTTATCTCCTGAAGTGTGGAAACAAAATTGGGTGATCTTTACTGAAAGACATTAATGCATCTTAGGAAAAAAAAAATAACTCGTACAAACAATGAAATTCTCCTCTTTAGTCAATAAATTCTGTCAGCTTATGTATTACTGCACTGCTATAGAGTTGCAAGTTAAAAGAAGATAGATATTTTACTTAAAGCTGATTTGTTTTGCAAGATGACAAAAAAGAAAAGGGCTTCAAAGTGTATGCCACAATTCTGTAAATAAGCCAAAAATATTTTTCCAAGGAGGCTGAAAAACAGTATCTCATAATAAATGTTGTTATCTGGTAAAGATAGTCTTAAAACAATAGAACTCAGATATTCAGAGATAAAAGGGTACACAGAGTCTGAATCTTATCTTCTAAAGGTAATCTGAGGCCCAAGGAAGGAAAGTGGCTTGCCTTAAATCATCCATCTAGTTAGTGGCAAAGTCAGGATCAGAGTATTAGTTCCTGATGCCTGGTTCAGTGCACTTCTTACAAATGCTTCATTTATAGTTATAGCCATTTATTTTTATGTTGAAAATTTAATAAGTGAAAGAGAAGCTGGCAAGTAAGCACTGTTGGAAGTAGAACACTGCATTTCATACCTTCAGCTTCAATGTAATTCAGGATTCAATCCAATTCATGTATCACATACAATAGAGTCCAAGCATCAATTTTAACTAAAGTAACCAGCTAGTTCCCAGAATAGTAAAAACAAACCTGGACAGTTGTACAGGCCTTTCATCAGAGAAAAAGTTTATTGAGACTTCAGGGAAGCATGGAAATACCTCATTTTATACCTTTAAAAATATAACCCGTGGTTCATTTGTTACTGTATGTTTAATGCTTCCTTACTGCAAAGAATCTACTTTAAGAATGTAAAATAACTTTTACTTGTCTCAAGCCTGGAAACACACACACATACACACATGCATACACACACATATGCATGCATGCATGTACATACACAGGAAATGTATCAATTGTTTAACCTTATGCTAGTAAGGATTAGGAAGATATATCTAAATAGTCATGTCAGATTTAGCTTAGTGGGATAAATGTATTATCATGTGAGGGAGCAATTGGACAAAAAAATAAAAGAAAAAAGACGTGAAGGGTGACTAGGGACATTTATGGCAATGGCATTTGTCAAAGTTGCCTTGTCTGGCACTGAGATGAGATATGCCGTCTAATTGCACAGTTATATCATACGGGAGCTTTGACTAAGGAAAACCAAGTAAAGCTCAATGATCAAAACAGCAGCCACCTGCAGCCTATGGAGTCTAGACACACATCTCAGGTAGAAATCCAAGAATCTTAAAAAAAAAAAATCCCTAAAAAAAATGAGGAATCTCCACAGATATTTTTCTTAAAACAAAATAAGTATGTGAGAATTTGAGACCATTTTAGAAAGCCCTCCATTTATATCCTCATTAATCACATGCTCTTAGCTAAAGTACTACACTACCCAGTCTACACTCTGAGTTACATCCACCTAGGAAGCCAAGAGGTGCTTTAATGACTATAAGTTAAGTAATGACTTATTGGAAAAACAGTGAATGTGAGCTTTTATACTAAGGTTTCCTCAATACAATGTGATTTTTTCTAAGTCCAAAATAAATGTAAAATTAATTGAGCAATTCAAAAATTTAGCGAGTATTTCACCAGCGAAAGTACTATGAGGTCCTAAGTAAAGGTAAAACAGAAGTTGTGAAACTGAAATTCTGGCAAACTGAGGTGATTTTTTTTCAAAAGAGAATCCTGTCATACAGATAAGCACATAGAAATAAAGTACTGTAATTTTCAACTTTTAGATATATGACCATGTCATAAGCAATCTGAGCCAAGACCCAGACAAACCACATGTTATAAGAAGCCATGTAAGACGAAGTTGTTTTACTATAAATACTTCATTCTGGGGTTATGAATACTTCTTTGCATGCTTCAGTATCATTGTGCAACCACAAAGTCAAAGGAAACTCATTGATATACAATGACATTGTTGAATAAATTTTTTGGCTAATTTTGTTGGCAAGATACATATGTGTGAAGGAAGAGAGCAAAAACAAAACTAACAGACTATGTAATTGATGCCTATTCATCAAGTCTGCATTTTCAACAGTTCTAAGTTAACCCAAAGGTATCCATTACCATCTAACAGTTTTTAAAATCATATAATTTTCAATAACTCATATTTCTGTCACTGGTTTAAGGAGCTTTTATCATTATTCATTCTCAACAAGAGTACCATACTGTCCTAGATTTTCTTATCTATTATGTGACTAGCCACAAACTGGATATCAGAGTTCAGTGCAGAAGATATTTGGGGTAATCAAACATCCCCATATATGTTACCAATTTATTGGCTGAATGCCCCATCTATCAATAATGGAAACTTCATAACTGATGACATTATGAGATGCTATTTTTTTCTTAAATGGTAAGCTATCTTTAAAGTAGCTGTCCACTAGATTTAACAAGAAAAAGGTGTACATAGAAAGTACATTTATTTCTGCTCTGGGCTTATAATGAGAACCCCTTAGCAGCTTTAAGACTCGTATTAAGGGTTGGCAAGTAAACTGGGCATAAGAAAGTTAGGTAAAGTCGTTCTCTTTAAAGGGCCTATTTGATCTGATCAAGTGGGATTTATTCCTGGGTTGCAAGTGTGGTTCAATATTTGCAAATTAATCAACATAATACTCCACATCAATGAGGGAAAGAATAAGAACAATATGATTATTTCAAAGGAAAAAGCATTTGATAAAGGACAACATCCAATCATGATAAAAACCCTCAACAAAGTAAGTTTAGAGGGGACATACCTCAGCATAATTAAGGCCATAAATGAAAAATCCACAGTTAACATCATCCTCAATGGAGAAAAACAGAGCTTTTTATATAAGGCCAGAAACAAGACAAAGATATCCACTCTCACAATTTTTATTCAACATAGTACTGGAGGTCCTAGCCACAGCAATCAGACAACAAAAACAAATAAAAGGAATCCACATTGGTAAGGAAGATGTAAAACCTTCACTATCTGAAAATGACATGATAATCTATATAGAAGACCCAAAAGACTCCACCATAAAACTTTTATAATTGAAAAACAAATTCAGTAATGTTTCAGGATACAAAATTAATATACAGAAATCTATTGCATTTCTACATGCCCAAAATACAGCAGCAGGAAGAGAAATCAATAAAAACAACTCCATTTACAATTGCACCAAAAATAATAAGATACCTATGAATAACCCTAACCGAAGGAATGAAAGACCAGTACTCTAGAAACTATAAAACACCAATGAAAGAAACTGAAGATGACACAAAGAATTGGAAAGATTTTCTATGCTCATAGATTGAAAGAACAAATATTTTAAAAATGTTTATAACACCCAAAGCAGTCTACAAATTTAATGCAACCCCTATCAAAATATCATCAGCATTTTTCACAGAACTAAAAAAAAAAATTCTAAAATTACATGGAACAACAAAAGACCTTGAATAGCCAAAGCAATCTTGAAAAAGGAAAGCAAAGCTGGAGGCATCACAATTCTGGACTTCAAGTTATATTACAAAACTGTGGTAATTCAAAGCAGATGATAGTGGCACAAAAATAGACACATAGATCAAAGGAACAGAATAGAAAACCCAGAAATAAACCCATAACTATATGGTCAATTAATGGTTGATGAACAGGAAAGAATATCCAGTGGGGAAAAGATAGTCTCTTCAACAAATGGTATTGGGAAAACTGGTCAGCAACACGGAAAAGAATAAAACTAGGCCACTTTCTTAAACCACACACAGAAATAAATTCAAAATGGACGAAAGACCTAAATGTGAGACCTGAAACCATAAAAATTCTAGAAGAGAACACAAGCATTAACCTCTTTGATGTTGGCCATAACAACCTCACTAGATATGTATCCTGAGGGAAGCAATACAAAAGCAAAAATATACTATTGGGACTACATCAAAATAAAACGCTTTCTGTACAGTGAAGGAAACAATCAACAAAACTAAAAGGCAGCCTAAAGAATGGGAGAAGATGTTTGCAATGACATATCCAATAAAGGGTTTGTACCAAAAATATGTAAAAAACGGATACAACTCAACACCTAAAAAACAAATATTCCAATTAAAAATGAACAGAAGACATGAACAGATGTTTCTTCAAAGAAGACATCTAGATGACCAATAGATCCATGAAAAGATGTTCATCATCAACTACCATCAGAGAAATGCAAATCAAAACTACAGGGATATATCACTTCAGTCAGAATGGCTAAAATCAACAACACTAGAAACAACAGGTGTTGGTGAGGATATGGAGAAAAATGAACACTCATGCACTGTTGGGAATGCTAACTGGTGCATCTACTGTGGAAAAGAGTATGAAAGTTCCTCAAAAGGTTAAGAATAAAACTACTTTACGATTCATCACAGTGCTGGGTATTTACTCAAAGAGTGCAACAATGCTAATTGAAAAGGATGCATGTTCCTTATGTTTATAGCAACATTATTTACAATAGGCAAATTAAGGGAGCAGCCAAAATGTCCATCAATAAATGAATGGACATACCTATATATGAATTATTATATATATCATATATATAATGAATGATGAATATTATTCAGCCATAAAAAAGAATGAAATCTGCCACTTGCAAATACATGGATGGAGCTAGAGAGTATAAGGCAAAGTGAAATAAGTCAGTCAGAGAAAGACCAATACAATATAATATCACACATACGTAGAATTTGAGAAACAAAACAAATAAGCAAAAAGAAAAAAGAGAAATCAAGAAACAGACTCTTAATTGTAGAGAACAAACTGATAGTTACCAGAAGGGATGAGGTTAGGGGATGGTTTAAACAGGTGATGGGGGTTAAGGAATACACCTTGGTAATCAGCACTGATGTATGAAATTGTTGAATCACTATATTGTATACCTGAAACTAACATAATATTGTATATTAACTGGAATTAAAATAAAATCTTAAAAAAACTGGTTTTATTCAGGATTATTGCAATGAGAGAAAACATACTACAGCATAGAACTGGGCTCAATTCTGAATTCAACAAAGACAACTGGGGATTTAAAGGAGCAGGTGGGGGAGCAGGTGGGAGAGAGGTAGTTAGTAGACAGAAAATTATTAAGAGGGGAAATCAAGGATAGGGAGAGTTCTTGCTATACTGATTTCATAGGATTTTTGCTGAAAGCAGGTTAGGATGGTCAGATACTACCTGGAAAATGGTGTGGAATGAGGAGATGCCTAGGGTGGGGGATTCTACTTAAACTGATTTAGTAGGATTCTTAATAAAACTGGGCAATGCAGTCCCAATCAGGAGAGACACTGAAGCCCAATGTCAAGACCTCATTGAGAAGAGGGATTAGGGAAGTCTGATTAAAGTTTTGCCAGTGATATCTATTTATCATCTATCCATCTATTTGGATGGTTTTACAAGTTAAGTTTTAATATCTGGTTAAACTAATTTCCATGAGGCATTCTTATTTGCATAGATTTCTTAAATATTCTCAGATAATTCTTCCATTTCAACTGAAACAATTTCATCTGGTTCCAATAAAAGAAAACATTTAAAACATAGTGTGTGTGTGTGTGCTTAAATTGTATTATATTTGTATGGGAAATTGTGATGAATTGACATTTTTTAATACTCTTTTTATACATGAACATGGTAGAGCTTCTTACATTTTGAGATACTTATTTTAAATCTTCCAAGAAAATGTTATAGCCATCTTCACATAGGTCCTATATTTTCTTTATTGGACTTAATCTTAGGTATTTCATACTTTTATAATGATGAATGATGTATTTTCCATTTGGTTTTCTAACTACTTAGCCCTAGCATAAAGAAAATCTATTGTTATTCTTTAGTTACAGTTTAGCCTTCTACTTCATAAAATTATCTTGTAAACAGTTCTATTTTTATAGTCTCTTGGATTTTCTAGGTATGCAATTTTATGGCATGATTATATATGCCTCTTTAGTTCCACAATATGCATGACTTATCTACTGTCTTAGTGCACTAGACAGATTTCCAAAAAAAGGTTTACTATTGATTAAAATAGGCATACCTGAGTGGATCCTGACTTAAATGGGAATTTAATATCTTATTTTAAAATAATGTTTCTATAGTTTGCCATAAACAGTTTTATCATGATAATATCTTTCTAGTCCGAATATACTCAAAGATATTTCTAGGAATTTTGACTGAATTTTACTAAATAACGTTTAAGCATCTACTGATATAACTATATGGTCTTTCTCTTTCAACTTTTGAAGGTAATGAATTAAGTTGTTAGAGATCCTCATGTTGAAGCATCATTATAATTCTAGAATAAGTTCTATGCAATTATGGAGTATTAAATTACTTCAGTGAACTACTGGATTCAATTTTTTAACATTTCATTTAGAAACTAGCATTATATGGATAAGGAATATTGTTCTGTAGTACATAAGAAACATAAGTGCCAGGCCATAGCTCGAATTTAAAAATTCAGAAACTTTTGAGTGTAGCCCAGGCAGGAGCATTTTTCAAAAGCTCCTCAAGTATTTTATTGTGCACACAACAACTGATCTACTTTTTTGTTGTTGTTTTATCAGTTTGGATATTACGATTATATAATCTGAACAAAATGAATTGAAGAAATTTTACCTTTTTGAAAAAACAGGAGTTATTTGTAAAAAGGGAGAAGATCCACATTTTTTAGTTATTTGTAAAACCATCTGGACCTGATGCTTTTTGAAGAGAAATTCAAATTGGTAATTAACATATGAAAAGCTGCCCAACTTTATTCATTAAAAATGCAAATAAAAACAATTATTTACTATTCCCATCCTGTACCT
Organism: Martes martes; assembly: GCF_963455335.1. Lineage (NCBI taxonomy): Eukaryota > Metazoa > Chordata > Mammalia > Carnivora > Mustelidae > Martes > Martes martes. The sequence goes on from NC_137897.1 coordinate 71,129,939, forward strand.
TGTTGAGAAATTTAATAGCTTTCAGTGAGGTTAAGTATAAAGAAACAGTTGCTCATAAATTTCTGGTTGGAGAAAGAATTGCTAAACACCATGGAAAATACTCTGCCCAATTCCAATTTAAAAGGTTTTGTGCATAAGCTTCGATTCAGCATTCCTATTATACGCTATACTGTTTCTTGTATAGAATATCCACCATTAAAGGGTAGGGAAAAAGAAGTTATACCATGTAATATTATGCAGCTATGAAAAGCCACTTAAAATTATAAGTACAGATTGATCAGGTATAAAAGTGAAAATAATAATTTGGAAAGTAATCTGAGTAGTAAAATCCATTTTCTAAAAAAAGCCTCCATATATACATGTATATGTTTACATGAACATACAGGAATATGTGGCAATATACACACCAAACTCTTAATATTGGTTACCTGGAATAGGAACAGGGAAAGAGATTATTGGTTTTTTCTTTATATAAGTATAAGCATGTATTTTTTGTACTTCTAATCTAATAAAGACACTAAAAGATCAACTCTCTGATAGAATAGGTAGAAAATTAAAAATAAAATACCCTAGCCCACACAATTCATTCTTCTTCCTTCTCCCTAATCCCTGGTAGCAGATTCTTGGATATTCTTCAAAAATATTTTTTGCACATAACTGCAAACATATACTGTGCCATGGTAAGTGAGGGTCTGAGTACCAGCTGTTTAAGAAGTGCTGGGAAACACCAGTTGCTAAAACTGGGGAGTTACAAACTCTCTTGTGGGGGAGAAGGTATTAGTCTAATGGGAACTTGAGTTGTGGAGTTGCCCTTGTAGTTTGGGTAAAAGGGTCCCAGGTAGCCTAGCAAACCAAAAAAAGCTCTTGGTCCATTCTTGGACCACCCACTACCTGAAGAGGATCACACTGTTTTGTGGCTTACTGCTTAATAATATATCTTAGCTATCATCCTATATTTGCATAAGAAGATCTAATTAATTTTTGTACTGTGGCATTATATTAATACACCATATTTTACTTAACCAATTCCCTACTGACGGACATTTAAGATTTTCAGTTTACTATTACTGCAGATAATGCTGGAATGAATATCTCTGTGGGCATATTTTGGCACACGTTTATGAGTGTATTGTTTACTTAAATTTTTAAAGGAATTTAGGGATTTAAGTAATTATGTATTTTGATAGATATTGCAAAATTGCTTTATAAAGTGGGAGGGGCAAGATGGTGGAGAAGTAGGAGACCCTGTTTCAACCACTCCCCTAAAGTGCACTAATTATCTATCAGAACACTCTGAACACCCATGAAATCAGCCTAAGATGTAGGATTATACACTTATGGATCTCTATGGGGACAGGAAACCCCAGTGGAGAGGTAAAGCAGAGTGGGAATGATTGAACTGATATTGGAGGATGAACAGAAGGGTGAAGGAGCCACCAGAAGTGACCCATTGAAATGTAATACCCCAATATGAAAGTGCCCTGTGATTGGGGAACCAGCATTAACATGGATTCTGGTTAAAAGCACTCAAAAAGAGCATAAGATCCTAAGGTGCAACCGGTGGAATTGGGCGGTCACGAGCACAGACCTAAGCCCACGGACCCAGGACGGCTACCACCTGCGACCACCCATGCCAGAAAGAGTGCGGCAGAGCCCCTGGGTTGTGTGGCTTGCACCACGGATCAGCTGGGCGCACTCCCACCCCCACATGAGGGAGTCTGGTGATGGCACCAGCCTACACTCCCTAGAACTTTTGCACAATGCGTGACCAGGTCTGACCCACTCCCCCGACATGTGCCTAAGAAAGCTCCGTCCTGGCGCTAACCAGCTGTCTCTAGGACTGGCCAATGGTCTGGACTCTTCCAGCTGGGGCCTAAAGCAACTCAGTAAGACCTCCCACAATAACAACCTGAGGTCTGGACCCCATACAGCAGTCCCAGCAAAGGCAGCCACCAGAAGCGGGCTCCCTGGACCAATATCACTGGCGGATTTAGTGGCACAGGGGTGCAGAGACAAGCAGGCACTTCAGGTGACCCCTGAGATGGGACGGCAGCTGGGGATGTGCTCTGACTGTGGGAGTTTGCATGGCTCAGCTGAGTTTGCAGAGGGGGAGTCTGTGTGTTCTGGACCACCCAGAGGGAAGCAGACTGAGGCTTCTCTCTGAAACGATGTCTGCTGTCTGCGTGTGGTTTGCTTTTCACTAAACCTTCAAAAAGCCAGCTGCAAAAAGCCACCAAAGAAAGGAAAAAAAAAAAACAAAAAAACAAAAAACTTCCAGAGAACAAAAGCCTGAAAAACCGGTTTCCACAGAGCTCAGCCCCCTTGATAGGGGGCAAGAGGACTCAACCCAAGCAAGACTGACTGAAAAACAAAGTGGCAGGCCCCTACCCCAGAAAACCAGCCAAAAGAATGAGAGGACAATGACCACAGGATCCCCATAAAACTGTAAAACCACAATATCAGGGGGAAAACAATGTATTAAGCACCCTTTATTCCACTAAGACCTGTATATTTCATAGATAACAACTTGTGTTTTTAATTTATTCTCACTATTCTTGTTCTTTTTAATTTTTTTAACATACTTAATATTACAACCAGAGGTTTAATACAACATATTCCATAACCTTTTAACTTGAACTGTTTTCATACATATACCTGTGTTTTTTTTCTATTTTTTTAATATACATATAGATATAAGGTTCAAGGTAATCCTCTTTCCCTAATCAATATACTACTCCTATATATAAACCAGTTTTAATCTCCTTTCATCTCTGGAAAGTTGAGTCCTTTAACAGGATATCAAGATACACCCAGGAAGAATCAAAATAACCTTCCTCACACACATCAAGGGTTTATAACCACCCTCCCATCTTTTTCTTCTGTCAGTGTTTCTGTGTATTTGTTTTTGTTCTGACATTATATAAATCTTATTTATGGGGTTCATTCTGTCTGTTTTTTTTTTCTTGTCATTTACATTTATCAGTCTTTTGTTCTACCGTTTCTATTTGTATACCTTATAAATCTTACCTTTGGGGACCTTTCTGTCTGGGTCTTCTCTTTTTTTCTCTCTCTCTTTCTCTCTTTCTTTTTTTCCTTTTTTTTCTTTCTTTTTAGTGGTGAATTCTGATTGCTCAGAAGTATTCCAGGGTGCACCTTGCCTGGATCGCAGTTGATATATTCAGGTATACATCTCCTCAACCAACTTTCACCAAAATGACTAGAAGTAGGCACAACCAACAGAGGAAAAATTCAGAGACTTTTCCATCTTCCACGGAACTGTTGGATATGGACATAAACAGTGTTTCAGAAAGGGAATTCAGGATAACAATTATCCAGCCAATATCTAGGTTGGAGAAAACCATTAGTGACAATATACAATCTCTAAGGGCAGAAGTAAGAGCCAATCTGGCAGAAGTTAAAAATGCTGTCAATGAGATCCAATCTAATCTGAATACTTGAACAGCTAGGGTAACCTGAGGCAGAACATAGAATTAGTGATCTAAAGGACAAACTAATAGATAAGAAGGAACAGGAGGAGGCATGGAAGAAACAGCTGAGAAGCCATGAAAACAGAAATTAGAGAAATAAATGATGCCATGAAACGTTCCAACGTCAGAATTTGGGGGATCCCTAAGCGGGTGGAGAAAGAGAGATGACTAGAAGATATAGTTGAACAAATTCTGGATGAAAATTTTCCAAATCTGGGGAATGGAACCAGCGTTCATGTCTTAGAGGTAGAAAGGACACCCCCCAGGATCAACAAATTTAGAAAGACCTCAAGGCACTTGATCGTGAGAGTTGACAAATCATAATTTTAGACAAGAGCCTTCTGAGAACAGCAAGGGGGAAGAGATTTCAAAACCTATGGGATACGGCAAAGGCAGCCTTAAGGGGAAAATATATAGCCATTCAAGCCTCACTCAAGAAAAAAAGAGAGGTGCCTCTGCCTTTGGCTCAGGTCATGATCTCAGGGTCCTGGGATTGAGCCCCATGTCAGGCTCTCTGCTCAGCGGAGAGCCTGCTTCCCCCGCCACCGCCTGCCTCTCTGCCTACTTGTGATCTCTGTCTGTCTAAGTTAAAAGGTCTATCCACCAAGAAGATCTAACAATTGTAAATATTTATGCCCCCAATACAGGAGCAGCCAACTACATAAGACAACTTAATCAAGATAGAGTCATATTGATATGAATAAATTAATACCAGAGGATCATAACATGCCACTCTCAGTAATGGATCATCCAAGTAGAAAATCAATAAAGAAACAAGAGCATTGAATGACGTATTGGACCAGATGAACCTCATAGATATATACAGAACATTCCACCCTAAAACAACAGAATACTAATTCTTCTCAAATGCACATGGAACTTTCTCCAGAATAGACCATATACTGATAGACCACAAGAAAAAGTTTGGAAGGAATTCAAATGCTTAGAAGCTAAAGACCACCCTGCTTAAGAATGCTTGGATCAATCAGAAAATCAAAGAAGAAATTAAACAATTCATGTAAACCAATGAGAATGAAGACACATCAGTCCAAAACCTATGGGATATGGCAAAGGCAGCCTTAAGGGGGAAATACATAGCCATTCAAGCCTCACTCAAAAAAAAAAAAAAGAGGGGTGCCTGGGTGGCTCAGTGGGTTAAAGCCTCTGCCTTTGGCTCAGGTCATGATCTCGGGGTCCTGGGATTGAGCCCCACATCGGGCTCTCTGCTCAGCGGGGAGCCTGCTTCCCACCCACCCCCCGCCTGCCTCTCTGCCTACTTGTGATCTCTGTCTGTCAAATAAATAAATAAAACCAAATTCAGATTGGTTGATTCAGCCTTTCACTGACCTCATCAAGAGGTCCTTTCCATTTTCCAATATTGCCCAGTATGTCAGTTTATTTGCATTGGTTCTAGGAAGTCTTCTAACAATAACTGGAATTACATGCTTCTACATTCATGTCTGTTAGTCTGTCAGTTTCTTCTCAGAAGAAGCAGAAAGTAAGATGAAATTGTGCATGCAAGAGATTTATTGAAGGAATGCCTGTGAATGATAAAAGGAAGGAAGGAAGGAAGTGTAGGAGGATCCTTCATCTACCTTAGGAGGACACCTAAAAAATGCGGTTCTGTCAGAAACATGAAATGGGAAACAGATGACAGGCAAGCCACAATCAATATCTACTACACATCTTAACAATTGTATGTAGTTTGGTGCTATGGGAAGTACTGAAAAGAATTTAAAAGCAAGGTGAAGAAAGTGGACTAACTTTCACTGAAGTCTTGAATGTGTAACTTCTTTCATTGAAAATTACTTGTCATGAAAAGTAACCAAAGTTTTCACTTTCACAATAATCAAACCAGCCAACTGGAATATCTCAAAATCTAAAGTCATAATTTTCTGGTTTCTATGAACAGAAGGCACTAATTAGTTTAGTATGGAGTTCAACAGAATGCTTATTCTGAAAGAATTCTTTCTCAGGTGCCAAAATAGTTGCTTCACATTTTTTTAAACTATCCATTCTCATCTTAATCTTAAATTCTGTTGCACTTTTTATACTACATGCATAAATACTTCAGAAAATATTTCCATAAGCTGGCACAAAAATTTAGAATTTTCTGAGAATGTGATCAGTAACATTTTGTGACTAAAACAAAGCCAACCTCTCAAATTGTGTCCCTCTGATAAGCTTTGTCAACTCTTTTACCTCTCAGTCTTTCCATCTTGTAAATGGTTATCAGTGTTTCCTTCATTTATCTGTTGCAAGGAATTAAAGTGTTAATCCATTTCAGAGCTATTTATAAGTTATAAACTGTGGTCTATATATTCTATATTAACTAGAAAATTATAGACTATTATACAAACAGAAGTACATTTACATCACAAAGCTTTGAGACACTGAGTTTATTATGTGTTTATGAAATAAACTAAGAAACCTAAGGTAAACAACTATCCACAATAGTCTATCTATGTTTGGGGGAAATTGGATTCTGGAATTTCTGGATTAGCTGTCCAGCCCAATCCACCAATTGATTTTTATTTGTCAGAGAGAGAGGGAGAAATAGAGAGGGAACACAAGCAGAGGGAGCAGCAGGCAGAGGGAGAAGCTGGTTCCCCATTGAAAAGGAGCCAATGCAGGATTCAACCCCAGAGCCCTGGGATCATAAGCATGCACAAGGCAAATGCTTAACCAAATAAGCCACCCAAGCATCCCTTACCAATCGATTTTTATTTTATTTTAAAAGAGATTTTATTTATTTATTTGACACACACAGAGAGAGAGAGAATACAAACAAGGAGAGGATACAAGCAAGGAGTACAAGTAACAGGCAGAGGGAGAAGCAGGTACCCCACTGAGCAGGGAGCCCCATGTGAGGTTTGATCCCAGAACTCTGGGATCATGACTTGAGCTGAAGGTAGATGCTTAACCTACTGACCCACTCAGGTGCCCCTGATTTTTAAATTTCTCACTTTAACAGAAGCTTTGTGAGGGGTGCCTGTGTGGCTCAGATGGTTAAGCATTTGCCTTCAGCTCAGGTCATGATATCGGGGTCCTGGAATTGAGTCCTGCATTGGTCTCCCTGCTCAGTGGGGAGTCTACTTCTCCCTCTCCCTCTGTCCCTCCTATTTTCTTTTGCTCTCTCTCTCTCTCAAATAAATAAATGTATTTTTAAAAAAATATATAAAAAAACAGAAGCTTTGTGAATAAAATGATAATGGCTACAGCATAGCTTCTCTCTCTCTTTTTGTGGTACATAGTAAACTCCCCATTTTCTGTCATTACAGAAGCTATGCACAAACCTCTGTAATTATGTAAGAATGTACAATACCCAGGGCAGTGCTTCATATTAAATCTGGAGAGTTTCAAAAAATGTCACTGTGATGAAAATCAATTTGACCATTTAGTATGTTGGGTTTTTATTTTATTTTATTTTATTTTATTTTATTTTATTTATTTGACAGAGAGAGAGAGATAACAAGTAGGCAGAGAGGCAGGCAGAGAGAGAGAGGGGGAAGCAGGCTCCCCGCTGAACAGAGAGCCCGATGCGGGGCTCGATCCCAGGACCCCGAGATCATTACCTGAGCCGAAGGCAGAGGCTTTAACCCACTGAGCCACCCAGGCGCCCCAGTATGTTGGGTTTTAATACTGATTTTTATTAATTCTCAAAAAAGTTGTTTTAGATTTCTTATTAATTACCTTATAGTTAATAATAAGTACATACACCCTCCTTATTTCCAACCTTATCCAAGGGGTGACACGATGAGAGCCATGTCAAATTTCCTACTCAAGTAACAGATACTTCATAAGCAAATGATGGAGAACAATGGGTTTTCTTAGATCATATACTAAAAAAAAAAAAAAAAAAAAAAAGTCATCCTCCTCCCCTCAGGAAAGAAGAGGGTGGACAAAAACTTCCACTCCTTTGATATGGAATGAAATAAGCCTGGATTTTTCCCCTTAACTTTTTAGAATGTACATATGTATTTCCAAGGATTGGATGAAACAGGTGTCTCCAGTTTTTAAGCTCTGAAGATGTCTCCAAAGGAAACATCTGGGAAATGCCAAGGGAGATAGAGCTCTAAATTTCCTGGCACCTTAGGGCTTTATCTATGGGCTACATTTGGGTTTTGTTTGTTTTTCTTGAATCAGAGCAATTATCTACACAAATGGTTACAGATTTAATTTTCATAGTATATGGACAATAAAACATTCCTAAGGGAAGTGAAAGCAAGCATCTCCAATCTTTATATTGTATGCATGTCTTTGTGTTAGAAGGGTTCAGATTTTTACAGGAGCAACAAGAAATCTAAGGAAATTTTATTTTCCCACAAGTGGAGACTTTATGGAATATATTATTATGCAATAGTTATATTGAAGTTACTAGCAAAAAATAAAGGAGATGGTTTAGGACATTTGCATTAATAACTCAATAAACAATTTGTAAATTGTGTTCTTTTTTTTGACAGGTAGAAATTGGGTGGATACACATACAAAGATATATAAATATATGACCCACATTTACATATCAGTTTCATCAATTTAGTTCCTTGTTATCCACTGTAAAAGGATTGCTTACATCCTGCAGGCCATTGCTATTACTGGAACTATTTCAAAAACTGCCCTGTTCATTTTCGTTGCCTGAAAAGATAGACTTACTTCAATGTTTTGTTTTTTTTTTTTTTATCAGAGAGAGTGATGGGTTAGCAAAATGAAAGTCATGTTACTTGAATCAGCTAAATAAGTTGTCAGGGACTTCTGAGTACCTTCAATCTTTTTATAATAATAATAATACACTTTCATCCTAGTTGCTGATGAATGAATGCAGTCTGTTATTTCACTCAAGAAAGTACTGTAATCAAAAGAGTAGTCGCCACAGTTTGGAGCTCCTTGTGGACAGCAGATGACACTGTAAGGAACTGTAAGTGGCTCTCCAAAGGATTCTAGGAAATGCTCCCTCCCACACAAACCATTCTTCCCTCAAACTACACAAAAAAATTAAGAGTTGAGGCTGATCTAGTATCTTTGCATTCTCTCCAACAGATTGCATTTCAGTTTTCATAGCTTCAGTTTCACCTGGACACAGTGCATCTGTATGTCACCTTCCCCATTCATGTCTACTCCCTCGATTGTGATAGTCTTGAATGTCCCTAAGATCTTTTCACAGAACTGTCATCTATGCCATAAAATTAGACAATGGTCAGAATGTTTCCACAACACCCCCAATTTTCTCATCACTCTCAGCATACTATTGATACTGACTGTTTGCCTAGTAATCATTTTTTTTATATCTACTTTACCCCTATGAATTTCCTGGACCTACCACTAGCTTTACATTTTCAGACACGGCCCTAATCTAAATCTTAATCCATCTACTCTAAGGTCAACACAACATCCTTTCTTCTAACTTCTCCCCATCAGTTTTATCTATCCATATAATGTTCCTCTAGTTCTTCTTCTTGCTAATACCTTGCATTTTCTCTTAGAGCCTTCAAATTTAAGGGCAAAGCGGTGTTACTCAAACAGCAAAACGCATGCATTATCTTTAAATGGCTATCTTCCATTCTAACCTCTTTCCAGTGATCCTGATGCTGGACAAACATGGAACTGTTTGTATATTTCACAATGAATTTCAGAGTTGAATGTGTTCCTGTGATTGTCCCACCGAGATGATTATTTTATTATTTTCCAAAATTTGTGAATTTTCTTGTTACATGGTCCCAGATAACCAAAGATAACACAAGAAAAGTAGCATAATAACAGATCTATCCAAACATATCTATCAGTGGAGAAACAAGAAAGGTGTAGAACAAATGTTTTCACTAATTTGCATCATGTTTTACAGTAACAAAATAGCAAGAGACTGGATGTTGAATCACTGCATGGTAGACATGCAAATTTCATTTTAAAACCTCATACTCAATGAAGAGACCTTGTTAACGGAATGTTGGAAATTAGCCTCCCATCAAATACAGCATGAGAGAACTGCTAAGAATTTTAGTAAAATTAAAATCAGAATGTTTCACAGCCAAGATGGAAACCTGCCATATGTCCTCTAATAAGCACAAGGCAAATTAAAATATTAACTCAAATGAATGCCTGTTGTGTTGAAGCACATGAGACTGATGACAGTTCTGCTTACAACTTAATACATTTCTTCATGTGACTTAAACATAATTGAGACTTTTCCCTGGGCACTGTCCAGTAGCTTTTTCAAAATCACTAAACTCAAGGGTTTTGTGTTCCTTAGATAAAGGATATGTTTCCGATATTTCAGCATACTAGTTTTCTTACACTGAAAATCTGTACTCACAAAGAATAAAAATATTAGGGACATTTTACAAAGAGCCTAATTAAGAGAGGATTTTTCTTTAATTCCAAGGTGATTGTTATAAACACTAATTAAAGCACATGTTAGGATTTTCTTTTTTGTGGACACATTGCAAGGTTGATAGTCTTTGTTAATTTTAGCTTTGGGACAAAAGATGGGCAACTATTTGGCAAGCATCGATTTTTTGCTTCATGCAACTTCCAAAACTGATGTATTATTGTCAGGGCTTATTTTGATATTTGCGAAGTATTATTGAGGTAGTTCATCTGCTCTCTCTTTTTTTAAAGATTTTATTTATTTATTTCACAGACAGAGATCACAAGTAGGCAGAGTCTGGCAGATAGAGAGAGAGGTGGAAGCAGGCTCCCTTCTGAGCAGAGAGCCTGATGCAGGCTCGATCCCAGGACCCTAGATCATGACCTGAGCCGAAGGCAGAGGGTTTAACCCACAGAGCCACCCAGGTGCCCCAGTTCATCTGTTCTCATACATAAAACGTTCTGTATGGTTTTCACTTCCCAGTACAATAAACAGCTCAAATTATAAATAAAAACATATTTTAATTTTGAGTCTGACTTGTTTTCTGTCATGATCACATACAAGAGTGTCTACAGGATCAATGATCTCATTAAAAAAACAAACTTAACTTGTCAGACAAGATGGGTGGGGAAAGCAGGAGATTCTGTGAATTCCAACCTCTAAATATGTGACAGAAATCTCAAAACAAACTTCTTATAAAAAGTTCCACCAGGGACACCTGGGTGGCTCAGTGGGTTAAGCCTCTGCCTTCGGCTCAGGTCATGATCTCAGGGTCCTGGGATCGAGCCCCACATCAGGATCTCTGCTCCGCAGGGAGCCCGCTTCCCCCTCTCTCTGCCTGCCTCTCTGTCTACTTGTGATCTCTGTCTGTCAAATAAAATAAAAAAAATCTTTAAAAAAAAAGTTCCACCATAACATATTAGGAAAAAAAAATTTGTAGCCAATGATTCTAACAAAAAGTATATTCATTCTTTTAAATCTGAACCATATAATGATGAATGGAATCATTGAATCACTATATGATATACCTGAAATTAATACGCCACTCTGTAAGTTAAATATAATGGAATTAAAATTAAAAAATAAATAAATATGAACTATATCATAACACAGTAAAAGCAAGTGCATTTACCCAGGCAACATTCTACCTTATTTTTAAGTATTCTCCACATAGCCAGTGTGATTTTTTTTGACTTTTTAAAAAGACTTTATTGACTTATTTGACAGAGCAGAAAGAGAGAGCAAAAGAGGGAACACAACCCAGGGAAGAGGGAGAAGCAGTCTTCTAGGCTGAGCAGTGAGCCTGATGCAGAACTCAATCCCAGGATCCCAGAACCATGACCTGAGCCGAAGGCAGACGCTTAATGACTGAGCCACCCAGGCTTCTTCTTTTGACTTCTATACAACAAATTACATTTTCTGTGTAAGATTTATTTTCTTGTTCCTTTGAGCAGTCTCTTAAAGCAAGTTGCAATATAACAGATATTGACAAATGGTGTGGGTATGCATCACTGAAAATGACCAGGGAAATATCAACATCGTGAAGATATTGTTTATTCAGCCATATAATAATAATTATACTTGGGCAGTGTAACAGAGTCAGAGAGTCATGAAACTGAAAACAATACATGGTTATCCAGTCTATTATGCTGACTCCAAGCTAAGACAAAAAATTCTGGAAAGTATCTACATTGATTCCTTCTTTTTCCCTTTTATGACACTTCTCTTTCTACCTTTTAACTAGGGATAGCAAGATATATTTGTCTAGTCTTCCACATTTTTAACACATTAAAATCTTTTTTTTTTCAAACTCACCTTCTATCATGCCTTCAAGTGTTACTTCTTTCTGTTTCTTTTTTAACTTTATTTTTTTTCAGTGTTCCAAAATTCATTATTTATGCACCACACCCAATGTTCCATGCAATACATGCCCTCCATAATACCCAACACCACAATCACCCAACCTCCTAAGCCCTGACCCTCCAAAATCCTCAGTTTGTTTCTCAGAGTCCACAGTCTCTCATGGTTTGTCTCTCCCTCCGATTTTCCCCCACTCACTTCTCCTCTCCATCTCCCCATGTCCTCCGTGTTATTCCTTAGGCTCCACAAGTAAATAAAACCATATGATAATTGACTCTCTCTGCTTAACTTACTTCACTCAGCACGATCTCCTCCAGTCCCATCCATGTTGATACAAAAGTTGGGTATTGATCCTTTCTGATGGGGGCATAATACTCTATTACATATATGGACCATATCTTCTTTATCCATTTGTTTGTTGAAGGTCATCTTGGTTCTTACCACAGTTTGGTGACTGTGGCCATTGCTGCTATGAACATTGGGTACAGATGGCCCTTCTTTTCACTACATCTTTATCTTTGGGGTAAATACCCAGTAGTGCAATGGCAGGGTCACAGGGTAGCTCTATTTTTAATTTTTTGAGGAATATCCACACTGTTCTTCAAAGTAGCTGCACCAACTTGCATTCCCACCAACAGCGTAAAAGGGTTGCCCTTTCTCCACATCCTCTCCAACACTTGTTTCCTATCTTGTTGATTTTGGCCATTCTAACTGGTATAAGGTGGTATCTCAATGTGGTTTTGATTTGAATCTCCCTGATGGCTAATGAGGATGAACATTTTTTTCATGTGTCTGTTAGCCATTTGTATGTCTTCTTTGGAAAAGTGTCTGTTCACGTCTTCTGCCCATTTTTTGACGTTATTATCTCTTCTGTGTGTGTTGAGTTTGAGGAGTTCTTTATAGATCTTGGATATCAGCCCTTTGTCTGTAGTGTCATTTGTGAATATCTTTTCCCATTCCGTTGGCCCCCTTTGTTTTGTTGACTGTTTCTTTTGCTGTGCAGAAGCTTTTGATCTTGATGAAGTCCCAAAAGTTCATTTCTGCTTTTGTTTCCTTTGCCTTTTGAGACATATCTTAAAAGAAGTTGTGGCCGATGTCGAAGAGGTTACTGTCTATGTTCTCCTCTAGGATATTAAGAGATTCCTGCCTCACATTGAGGTTTCTTATCCATTTCAAGTTTATCTTTGTGTATGGTGTAAGAGAATGCTTAAGGTTCATGCTTCTATACGAAGCTATCCAAGTTTCCCAGCACCATTTATTGAAGAGGCTGTCTTTTTTCACTGGATATTTTTTCCCGCTTTGTCAAAGATAATTTGACCATAGAGTCGTGGATCCATATCTGGACTCTTTACTCTCTTTCACTGGTCTATGTGTCTGTTTTTGTGCCAGTATCATGCTGTCTTGGTGATCACAACTTTGTAGTAAAGCTGGAAATCAGGCAACATGATGCCCCCACTTTTGTTTTTCTTTTTCAGTATTTCCTTAGAAATTTGGGGTCTCTTCTGGTTCCATACAAATTTTAGGATTGTTTGTTCAAGATCTTTGAAAAATGCTGAAAGAATTTTGATCAGGATGGCATTGAAAGTATAGATGGCTCTAGGCAATAAAGACATTTTAACAATGTTTATTCTTCCAATCCATGAGCATGGAGTGGTCTTCCATCTCTTTGTGTCTTCTTCAATTTCTTTCATGAGTGTTCTGTAGTTCCTTGAGTACAGATCTTTTACCTCTTTGGTTAGGTTTATTCCCAGATATCTTATAGTTCTTGGTGCTACAGTAAATGGAATTGATTCTCTAATGTCCCTTCCTATATTTTCATTGTTATTGTACAAGAAAGCAACTGATTTCTGTACATTGATTTTGTATCCTGCCACATTATTGAATTACTGTACCAGTTTTAGTAGTTTGGGGGTGGAGTCCTTTGGGTTTTCCACATAAAGTATCGTGTCATCTGCAAAGAGAGAGTGTTCAACCACTTCTTTGCCAATTTGAATACATTTTACTTCTTTTTGTTGTCTGATTGTTATTGCTAGGACTTCTAGTACTATGTTGAACAACAGTGGTGAGAGTGGACATCCTTGTCGTGTTCCTGATCTCAAAGGGAAGGCTCTCAGCTTTTCCCCATTGAGGATGATATTTGCTGTGGGTTTTTCATAGATAGATTTTATGAAGTTGAGGAATGTTCCCTCTATCCCTATACTGTGAAGCGTTCTAATCAGGAACAGATGCTGTATCTTGTCAAATGCTTTTTCTGCATCAATTGAGAGGACCCTGAATATTCTCAGACCACAATGTTTTGAAATTGGAACTCAACCAAAAGAAAAATTTGGAAGGAATTCAAACACTTGGAAGCTAAAGACCACCCTGCTTAAGAATGTTTGAATCAACGAGGAAATCAAAGAAAGACTTAATCAACTCATGGAAACCAATAAGAATGAAGACACAAAGTGATGGTCAAAAGAAAAAAAAAAAAAAGAATGAAGACACATCAGTCCAAAACCTATGGAATATGTCAAAGGCTATCTTAAGAAGGAAATACATAACCATCCAAGCCTTACTTAAAAAAAAAAAATTGAAAAATCCAAAATACACCAACTTTCTTTACACGATAAGGAACTGGAGAACCAACAACAAATTAAGCCAACCCCACACACAAGTAGGGAAATAATCAAGATTAGAGCCGAGATCAGTGAGACAGAAACTAGAGATACAGTAGAACACATGAATAAAACTAGAAGCTGGTTCTTTGAAAGAATCAGTAAGATCAATAAACCATTGGCCAAACTAATACAAAAGAATAAAGAGTCTCCAAATTAATAAAATTATGAATGAAAGGGGGGAAATCACAACTAACACCAAAGATATAGAAACAATTATCAGAAATTATTATCAACAGTTATATGCCAATAAGTCAAACAACCTTGAAGAAATGGATGCATTCCTGGAAACATACAAACTTCCAACACTGAATCAGGAAGAAACTGACAATCTGAATAGACCATTATCTAGTAACAAGATCAAAGCAGTGGTCAAAAACCTCCCAAAAAACAAGAGTCCAGGACCTGACAGATTCCATAGGGAATTCTACCAAACATTCAAAGAAGAAATAATACTTATTCTCCTACAGCTGTTTCAAAAAATAGAAAGAGAAAGAAAACTTCCAGACTCTTTTTATGAAGCCTGCATTACCCTGATCTCCAAACCAGGCAAAGACCCCACCAAAAAGGAGAATTTCAGACCAATATCCCTGATGAATATGGATGCCAAGATTCTCAACAAGATCCTAGCTAATAGGATCCAACAGTACATTAAAAAGATTATCCACCATGACCAGGTGGGATTTATCCATGGGATGCAAGATGCGATTCAACATTCACAAATCAATCAATGTGATAGACCAAATCAATAAGAGAGGAGAGAAGAACCACACGGTTCTCTCAGTTGATGCAGAAAAAGTGTTACCTCTTTTCTATAGAATCTACAGGCTTTAATCTCTACATCAGACACTTAGCTTTAGTTTGTAACTTCCAACTGGGATTTTCTACTTGGATTACTAACCACTAACTCAACTGCTATGTATTAAAAATATAAAGTCTCTTCCTTCCAAAACCAAATGCCCCTCATAACGTGCCTATTTCGTTCACCCAGCCCCAAAGGCTGGAAATTCTTTTGGGTTCTTAACCAATCAATTACCAGGTTTCATTAATTATTTTGTTCTGGTTTTAACACTCATTATTTCCTTTCCATTCCAACTGCCATTGTTTTTCAAGCTTTTATCAGTTCAGATATGATTTTTTACAATAACCTCCTAACTTCTCTCTCAACCTCCTCTTCATTTTCTACAAGCCACATTTCACTCTTTTATTAGATTAAACTTTAAAAAAAATACAGACATTTCAGCATTCCCAATTGTCTGATGTCATAATTCCAATCTGTTTTATAAAAGTCATGCTAGGCCCACTATGACAAAGGTCAATGGGAATGGAAAGGAAGCTGGAGATATGTAAAGACTAAGATAGGCCCATGGTTCTAAAACTTAAACACTTTAATGAGTGGTAATAACTATATAATTTGTGGAGCCCCAGTACAAAATGAAAATGCAAGGTACCTTATTAAGAATTACCAAGACTTTCAGAGAGCAACAACAGAGCATTAAACCAAGCATGGGGCCCTTCTGAGGTGGGACCTCATGTGATTACGGGTCCCATGCCCATAAAGCTGACTTTGTACACAAGACTCACTTGCTTTAAATGTGGATTTTTTTTATTTGTCTTCCTTGGAGAACTATTTGTCTTCTGCCCATTTTTTGACATGATTATCTGTTTTTTGGGTGTTGAGTTCGAGGAATTCTTTATAGATCTAACAGACACATGAAAAAATGTTCATCATCACTAGCCATCAAGGAAATTCAAATCAAAACCACACTGAGATACCACCTTACACCAGTTAGAATGGCCAAAATCAACAGGATAGAAAACAACAAGTTTTGGAGAAGATGTGGAGAAAGGGGAACCCTTTTACACTGTTGGTGGGAATGCAAGTTGGTGGAGCCACATTGGAAAACAGTGTGGAGATTCCTTCAGAAAATAAAAATAGAGCTACCACTACCATCAGGGAGATTCAAATCAAAACGACATTGAGATACCACCTTACTCCAGTTAGAATGGCCAAAATTAGCAAGACAGGAAACAACGTGTGTTGGAGAGGATGTGGAGAAAGAGGAACCCTCTTACACTGTTGGTGGGAATGCAAACTGGTGCAGCCACTTTGGAGAACAGTGTGGAGATTCCTCAAGAAGTTAAAAATAGAGCTTCCCTATGACCCTGCATTTGCACTCCTGGGTATTTACCCCAAAGATACAGATGTAATGAAAAGAAGGGCCATCTGTACCCCAATGTTTATAGCAGCAATGGCCATGGTCGCCAAACTGTGGAAAGAACCAAGATGCCCTTCAACGGATGAATGGATAAGGAAGATGTGGTCCATATACACTATGGAGTATTATGCCTCCATCAGAAAGGACGAATACCCAACTTTTGTAGCAGCATGGACAGGACTGGAAGAGATTATGCTGAGTGAAATAAGTCAAGCAGAGAGAGTCAAGTATCATATGGTTTCACTTATTTGTGGAGCATAACAAATAATATAGAGGACAAGGGTAGATGGAGAGGAGAAGGGAGTTGAGGGAAATGGGAAGGTGAGGTGAACCATGAGAGACTATGGACTCTGAAAATCAACCTGAGGGTTTTGAAGGGGCGGGGAGTGGGAGGTTGGGGGAACCAGGTGGTGGGTTTTAGGGAGGGCACAGATTGCATGGAGCACTGGGTGTGGTGAAAAAACAATGAATACTGTTACACTGAAAATAAATAAAAAAATTAAAAAAATAGAGCTACGCTATGACCCTGCAATTGCACGACTGGGTATTTACGCCAAAGATAAAGATGTAGTGAAAAGAAGGGCCATCTGTACCTCAATATTCATAGCAGCAATGGCCACAATAGCCAAACCATGGGAAGAACCAAGATGCCCTTCAACAGACAAATGGATAAAGAAGATGTGGTCCATATATATATAATGGAATATTACTCAGCCAGCAGAGAAGATGAATGCCCAACTTTTGTATCAACATGGACAGGACTGGAGGAGATTATACTGAGTGAAATAAATCAAGCAGAGAAAGCCAGGTATCATATGCTTTCACTTACTTGTGGAGCATAAGGAATAATATGGAGGACATTAGTAGAAGGAAAGGAAAAGTGAATTAGGGTAAATCGGTGGGGTAGATGAAAGATGAGAGACTGTGTACTCTGAGGAACAAACTGAGGGTTATGGAGGGGAGGGAGGTGGGGGATGGGTATGCCTGGTGGTGGGTATTAAGGAGTGCACATATTGCATGGAGCACTGGATGTGGTGCATAAACAATGAATCTTGGAACATGAAAAAAATAAAATAACATTAAGATGTTAAATAATAAATAAATGAGGATTTTTTAAAAAGGATTTTATGTATTTATTTGACAGAGAGGGAGAGAAATCACAAGCAGGCAGGTAGAGAGACTGGGGGAAGCAGGCTCCCTGTCAAGCAAAGAGCCTGATGTAGGGCTTGATCCCAGGACCCTGAGATAATGACCTGAGCTGAAGGCAGAGGCTTAACCCACTGAGCCACCCAGGCACCCCAAGGATTTTTTTTTTATAGCACCCCTTGGAGATTCAGATTCAACATGCCTGGTGAACCTGAGAATTTGCATTTTTAACATGCATAATGGGATATTTGGAAGCTGTGATCAGTAGGCTCCAATTTGAGTGACAGTTATTTAAGGATTTAATCACATAAGGCAAAAGTTGCTCCACAGAAAAGGGGTAATAGTTCAAATTATAGCATCAAAGTGTTTATGACAAATTTTTGGCTAATATGGTGGGGTAAGGACATTGAGAAGGATTGAAACAATGATGCCACTCTAAAAGGGGACCAAGTCAAGCAGAAGCCGAGTCAGTTATTTACAGGATTAAATTCATTCATTATCCTAAATCTTAAAAGCTACCACTACCAGTGCCGTACCTCGATTTTACTAATTTGCCATTATTACTTCTTAACAAGACCTCTCTTCTCCAGAATATGTTGAACATTCAGGTTTACTCTTTAACAAGAGTGCTTATACTGTCTTCCTTCCACATATCAACTCCTTTTACTCTGCCTTTTAACATTGAATTCAACTTTCATCTCTGATACATAAGTGCCTTTTGTTCATAGAACCATTGAATTTTAAAGTTTGAAAGTTGCTTAGAAATCATCTAGTACAATGCTCTTGTCTATATATGATGAAATCAAAACTCAGAAATTTAGTGATTTATTTAAAACTACAGACTCAGTGGGAAAACAATGACTAGAACCCCAAACCTCCTTTTTGATTCCCAACCCATGTTCTTGCCATTGCACCACAGAATTTCATTTGATGTCTCTTTTCTCAAATATTATATCATATATCCATTCATTCCTTTGCTTATTCATTCAATATATATTTATTGGAGACATTATTTTTCAGAAAATATGTTAGGAACTGGGGAAAAAATGGAATAGATATGGTCCCTGTTATTATTAATGACATTATCTTTCTCATTCATTTGATACACTTTATCAGTAATTTATACTCTTAAAGAATCTTTAGCATATGTGTGCTCTATTCGCAATGAAACTACATACTTCTTTAATGCAATCATTTTGTTTTAATGTTTTTGTTCTCCAAAATCCCTAGAGAATATGTGAGACTATCCTAAGAACTTAAGGATATTTAATAGTTGTAGCCTCTTTACAAAAAATGGCAGTAACATCCTAGTTATTTTGACCATTGAAACTGTCCCTTAGGCAGAATCACCCTCATATAAATAGAACTCTCCTTAATTGAGAAATATTGCCCTAGTACAATGTTTTGGACATAGTATTCATAAAATATTTTCTTCGTAACATTGCCAGTGAAACTCCAAAAAGGTTTCATAGGTGATAAGAACTCACAGAATGAAGAGTGGGCTGAAAATTGAACTTTATGAGACATAAATAAAGATAAAACAGTTCACTAAACGCTATTGCTAGCATACAATATTTAAGAGTAGTGGTATATCCACATTTGCTCAGGCTCCTTACAAAAACTGATTTGTAATTTGAATTTGAATTTTTCTTCTTTTAAATTTTAAAAAGCCCTAAATATTCTGTAATTACACCTTTCAAGTTTCTTCTTCAAACTTTCCCTTTACTATTCTCTTCACTTGTGCTTCAGAAGAAGTTATGTCTCAACATCTTTCTAAGGAGAAGCAACATCTGTACCCATAAACTTGTTCTCTGGAACTTTCTGAAAAGAATCAGTATTACTCTTAATAATTTAACTATTCCAAAAGGGGAAAAAAAAGAGTCAACATGGATGATCACTTTTCACAATTGTGCACTCTAATATAGAATGTATGTTCATTTCTAACTACTTCTCTGTAAATATTATTCAATGTTACACTGATTCTACAAAATATATATAGTAAGTGTAATTGTTCTGATTTTACAGATGAGGAAATTTGGGTCACAAAATGTTAAGTGATTTTTCTACAAACACAAATGGAATCCAGAAAACCTGAAAAATGCCAAAACCGGGATATAAATATTAGTTTATTAACTATAAATTCAGCAGTCTTTTCATCTGCAACACATTTGTGATCATATACCCCATTTTCTTAATTTCTCATCTTTTTTAGAGCACTACTAACTTCCCCTCCCCTAAAAATATGCTCAAATGTCACTATCAAGAAAAGAAAACAAATAAACTTACACTCTGCCTGCCTTCCTTTAAACTCCCATTTTTTCTCCTCTTCATTACAAACTATATGAAAGAATACTCTTATTTTCACCATTCAGTCATTCCTAAATTTATTACAATATAACTTCTACTCCATAACTCTATTAAAGGTGATTTCAATAATGTCACCAATTATTTCTTAATCATCAAATTCTTTGGACTCTGCATAGTTCTCTTAATATCCAACCTACCTGGGGCGCCTGGGTGGCTCAGTCGTTAAGTGTCTGCCTTCGGCTCAGGTCATGATCTCAGGGTCCTGGAATTGAACCCTGCAATATATATAAATATATATATAAATATATAAAAATATATTATATCTATATAAATATATAGATATAGATAGATATAGATATAGATATAGATATATAAATATAGATATATATAGATCTATCTATATAAATATAAAGATATAAAAATATATATATAGATATATTTTTATTCTATATATAAAATATATTTATATATATAAAAATATATATAGATCTATAGATATATCTATATATATAGATATAGATCTATATCTATAGATCTAGATATAGATCTATAGATATATATAGATATATATATTTATATATCTCTATATATAAATATATAGATAGAGATAGAGATAGAGATAGAGATAGATATATATAGGTATCTATATATATATATCATGACCTGAGCCGAAGGCAGACACTTAATGACTGAGCCACCCAGGCGCCCCAGGTAGGCTGGATATTAAGAGAACTATGCAGAGTCCAAAGAATTTGATGATTAAGAAATAATTGGTGACATTATTGAAATCACCTTTAATAGAGTTATGGAGTAGAAGTTATATTGTAATAAATTTAGGAATGACTGAATGGTGAAAATAAGAGTATTCTTTCATATAGTTTGTAATGAAGAGGAGAAAAAATGGGAGTTTAAAGGAAGGCAGGCAGAGTGTAAGTTTATTTGTTTTCTTTTCTTGATAGTGACATTTGAGCATATTTTTAGGGGAGGGGAAGTTAGTAGTGCTCTAAAAAAGATGAGAAATTAAGAAAATGGGGTATATGATCACAAATGTGTTGCAGATGAAAAGACTGCTGAATTTATAGTTAATAAACTAATATTTATATCCCGGTTTTGGCATTTTTCAGGTTTTCTGGATTCCATTTGTGTTTGTAGAAAAATCACTTAACATTTTGTGACCCAAATTTCCTCATCTGTAAAATCAGAACAATTACACTTACTATATATATTTTGTAGAATCAGTGTAACATTGAATAATATTTACAGAGAAGTAGTTAGAAATGAACATACATTCTATATTAGAGTGCACAATTGTGAAAAGTGATCATCCATGTTGACTCTTTTTTTTCCCCTTTTGGAATAGTTAAATTATTAAGAGTAATACTGATTCTTTTCAGAAAGCCTACCTACAGCAGTTGAGGCAACCATACTCTTTCTCTTATTCAAACATTCTCCTATCTTGACTATCATAAAACCACATTTCCAAGTTCTGTTTCTATATCACTTTTGCTTTGTATCTATTTTCTTTAACTCTTTCTTCTCTCACTATCTATCCTTTAAACATAGGCAGAACTCGAGTTTCTGCCTTTCTTCAAAGTTGTCATTCCTGTCTTTTGATACTGTCATCCTCTCACATGGCTTCTATCATCACCTCTCCACAGACAAATGTAGATATTCCTAGGTTTTTACCTCCATATATATGTTTCATGGTTATCCATGAATAGTTAAAAATAAATGTTTTTTGCAGTTCCTAGAACTGACCTTTCTCCCATCTAAAATCTGTTCCTTTTTTTGTGATGTTTATGTAAATTATTATCAATCTTATTTCAGTATGGTTTCTAAGACCTATTTCCATTACCTCTGCAATTTTTTCAAGTCTATGTAAAAACTATGCTCCCATAGCTTTAATTCAGGCCCTTAACAACTCCGAACTATGCCATCTATACAATAGGCATAATATTACTTCTCTTACAGGACTACTATTGGCTCAAACTAAGTGATACATACAGAAGGTCATTAAAACTTACTGAGAAAGATCTGATATAATTTATGGATTTTAACCTTGATCTTGATAGTTCCCATATATTTTTGTTGTTGTTAAAGATTTTTATTTATTTATTTATTTGACAGACAGAGATCACAAGTAGGCATAGAGGCAGGTAGAGAGAGGGGGGAAGCAGGCTCGCCGCCAAGCAGAGAGCCCGATGTGGGGTTCGATCCCAGGACCCTGGGATCATGAGTTGAGCCAAAGGCAGAGGCTTTAACCCACTGAGCCACCCAGGTGCCCTAATAGTTCCCCTATTTTCAATAAAAAATTAAATAAGATCATTGTAATTTTCTTCAGGCATGAATTTGAATCAAGAATCCTTAGAGAATGAATCCAGTGGCTTATCCACCATCTGCTTCAATGTAGTTTCCATTTACACATACTGTTAATTTTTATTAAGTGATTACAAATTTCTTTTGTGAATCACTTAATGATTACTTTTTTGGGGGGAAAATATCCCTGAAATAAGGTAATTACTTGAATCACTGAAGAAAATAAAGACAAAATTAGATACCTAAGAATTTGATTTCTTATGTACAAAAGTTTGAAAAAAATTTTTGATGTAATTCTTAGTTGAAAGAAGAAATCATATAGGATATTAGAATATATATATATATGCATACATATATACACATACATATATATAGAGAGATCTATATATAGATATACATAGAGAGAGAGAAAAAAACTAAATATATATATATATGTGTGTGTGTGTGTGTGTGTGTGTATAGAGAGAGAGAGAGAGAACTAAACAATAAGTAAGTTCCATTCCCCTAAAGTATGTAGAATGCTCTTCAGAATGTATATATATATATGGTGTGTATATATATGTGTGTGTATATATATATGTGTGTGTATATATATATATGGTATAGTAAGAGGACCCTAAGCTCACTCTGTCCCTTGTTTACAACTAGATATAACTCACATCTAAGTAAATAAAAGAGAGAGCAATCCAAAGACTGGCAGAACAAACTCCACAACTAAAGGTAACAAAGAAGCTCCATCAGAGAGGTTAGTAAGAGCAGAAAGGGTGGTCAGGAGCTGCCCACAGGAGGGAAGGAGCTGCAGTCATGGAGAGGGGAAAGCACCAGGGAGCTCACATGAGGAAAATTAATCCCTATAACCTCTCGCTTTGAAAACCAGAGAGGCTGAATTCCATGAATTTGTATAACCAGTAGGATTTGGAGCCTGGAGCCTTAAAGTCAGTGACTTAACACTGAACAAGCTAGAAGTAACAGTGAGAGTTGGGTCTCTATTTTAAAGACAGAGACGCCCAAATAGAAGCACACAGAAGTAAGTTTGCACAATTCCTGGGACAAATGGGAGACATATCTATTCATACTGATTTCTAAGACTACTGAGGGACTTCTCTGGGAACAAAAGAGCTGACAGGAACCATTTTCCTCTCCCAGGCCCCAGCATAAACACAGAGCCACCCCAGGGAAGCAGCACTGCATAGATATTTATTACTTAATCTGTTAGCAGTGTGCCCCACCCAGGAATTTTCCTGAGGACTCACCCAAACCAAGTCTGCCAGTCATGGCCCTGGCCTTAGTGCAAATTTTGTTAACAATGTGCATGTCTTACCTAGCTGCTGCTTCTGACAGCCACACTTCAGGGATCTGGCCTAGAACTAGTGTTTCAGTGCAAATTTTGCTAACACCACACACCCTTCCCAAAAAACTGGGTTCACAGACTTTGTGCACCCCAGTCATCACACTCCATGCCCACCCATCCCATACAGATACCTTGCACTGTGTCTAGCTGCTGTGGGCACAGAGGTCATGCACACAGACACCATGAACCTCTGCTGCATGCATGTACCCAGTTGCCACCAGGTTTTGGGAAATCTGCCTAGACTACTGGCTCAGGGACAATTTTTATAGTAATAAGGATGCACCCTGCCCAGTCAGGTTGGGTGCAGATACCACACACCAGGTCCAATTGCCACTCCATCCTTGTCTCTATCTCAGCCACGTGTCTTGTCCCATGGACACTGCTGCTAACATGTGTAATGCCCCTGGACATCAAGGAGCATACAGAGATCCTGGTTAGGACTAGTGACTCAGAGCAACTTTTACTAATACCTCCATCCCAAACTTGGGCCCTCCTGCAGCCATGCCATCTCAAAGCTGGCCTGCCTGGGTCTCACTAACATCAAAGAGTTCAAGAACAGTCCACAACAAGCAAAGAGTCATTGCAGGCATCCGGACAGAAAGAAAAAGCAACTGCAAAATACAAGCAACACACATAAGAAATTCCGTTGAAAACTGGGTTCTGATGAACAGGGTACATTGTACTGCAGGACACTAGAGGCCTATTCATTATACAACCACTACTTTCAAGAGCAGACTGCACAGACAACTTTGTAACACACATAAACAGACAGAGAGTTAGGCAAAATAAAGGAATTCATTTCAATTGAAATAATACATTCATTTCAAATGAAATAATACAACAAAATCACAGCATGAGATCTAAGCAAAACAGAAATAATCAATATACCAGAGAGAAAATTTAAAATAATGATCATAAAGATACTCACTGGACATGAGAAAAACTAGAGGACACCCGTGAGACCCTTAAGAGAGAGATAAAGAATAACATATCAGAGTTTAAGAACTCAATAAATGAAACTAAAAATACAATAGGTGAAATAAACAGTGGACTACAGAAAGCAGAGGAATATATCAGTGACTTGGAGGACAGAGTAATGAAAAGCAGAAAGCTGAACAGATGAGAGATAAACAAATACTGCATAATGAGAATAGACTTCGAGAACTCAGTGGCTTCATCCAGTATAATTACATTTACATTGTAGGGATACGAGAAGAAGGCAGAGAAATGGGGACATAAAATGTGTTTAAAGAAATAATAGCTAAAACCTTCCCCAATCTGGGGAAGAAAACAAAGATCCAGATTCAGGAGACACAGAGATCTTCCAACAAATTCAACCACAACAAGGACACATAGTAATTAAAATGGCAAAGAAAAAAAGTGACAAAAATGTTAAAAGTTGCAAGAGAAAAGAAGACAGTTACATACAAAGGAAACACATAAGGCTCTCACCTGATCTTTCAGCAGAAACTGCAAGCTAAAAGACGGTGGCATGGTATATTCAAAGTGCTAAAAAGGAAAAGTCTGCAGCCAGGAATACTCTAACCATCAAGGTTATTATAAGTTAGAACAGAAAGATAAATAGTTTCTCAGAAAAACAAAAACTAAAGGAGTTAATGGACACTAAACTAGAACTAAAAAAGATATTGAGGGGGACTCTTTGAGTATAGAGGAAGTACCATATGTGAGAGTTTAAACGGTAGAAAACACAAAAGCAATAAAAACGTATTTCTGTAAAAATCAGTAAATGGATTCGTAAAACAAAATAATGTAAAATATGACACCAAATATCTGAAACATGGAGGAGAGAAAAGAATGAGTTCAACAGCAAGCAGCCATCAGCTTAATATAGACTGCTATATGCAGAAGAAGTTATATATAAGCAGAATGGTAACACTGAATAAAAAAAAACCATTAATATCCATATGCATATAGGATATGAGCATGAATATATGTACAAAAGCCCTTCAGAAGGAATTTACCTTCCTTTTATAAACACCAAAACTCAACTGTGTCTGTAAAATCTTTTTGCTAACATTTTCATTGTTGACTCAAATTTATACCTTCATGTTTGAGATACGCTACTAGGACTATCTATGCTTGTAGACTTTTGTCAATTTCCTCTTCCCCTCTCAATAAGGCAGTTAACTTTAAAAAATATTGTGACCCTTTCTATAAAGTGTTCATGAAACATCAGCATATTCAACTTATACAGAAATTAATTTATCCCCTACAAACAAGGAATTTCTATTTTGTAAGAATTAGCTTGTATTTCAGAGTGCAATAAAATCTGGTGTAAGAAACAAACAAATAAAAAAAATAGACAGACAACTCGAGGGGAGGAGTTAAAATGACAGAATAGTAGGAAGACCCTGGGCTTGCCTCATCCCTTGAAAACAGCTAGATAAACACCAAATCAACTAGGAGATTGATCTGAGGATTAAGAAAACAATCTGCAAAATAGGAGAGAACGTGGTAGATGTGAAGTTCAGAAACATGAATTGGGGGCACCTGGGTGACTCAGTCAGTTGAACGTCTGCCTTCAGCTCAGACCATGATACCATGGTCCTGGGAACAAGTCCAGCATCAAGTTCCTTGCTCAGAGGGGAGCCTGCTTCTCCCCCAGCCTGCTGCTCCCCCTTCTCTCTCTCTCTCTGAAAGTAAATGAATAAAATCAAAAGAAAGAAAGAAAGAAAGAAAGAAAGAAAGAAAGAAAGAAAGAAAGAAAGAAAGAAATGTGAATTGCAAGAGACAAAAGCCATGGTGTCACAGAGGGGTGGGAATGCTCTTGGTGGAATGAAGTCAGGGATAGGAGAGGGTGGGAAAGAGAGCAGCACCTAAGGTTCACCCAAGGCCCGATGCAATGGAGATCCCCTTGGTCCCATGGGGGAAAAAATGCTCGCCTTCCTGGAGTGCATTTAGAAGTGGGTATTTTGCCTCTCCAAGGACAAAGAATGCATTGGGCATTATTGAATGGCCATTTAACAACAGGGGACAGATGCACATGCAGAGGACTGAAAACCAGGTAGCAGCTTTTTGCTGTTTCAACATAGACTCCAGGCACTCATGCAAGCATGCAACTGCTTTTCTGGGACAGAAAGGGGAAAGGCACAGGAAGGTGAGGCTCTCCTCCAGGGGAAGGGAGTGGGACCACACAGTGACAGATACTTTAACATGTATTGTTCTGAATCCCAGTCAACAGCCAGAGATAAAACACAGGAGAACTGTGGCATGATGTGTGCCAATGGCCAGCCACAGACAGATTGAAGGCAGGGATCTGACAAAAGCCTAGGATGCAGAAGAGAATATTGGTCACTTTTCTGTGAGGGCCTCCTGAACAGCAGAGGCCATGAGTTCCCCTCCGCAGGGAAAAGAATGTGGAATTACACCATCTTCCATCACCCCCAACCCCACCCAACCTCCACCCACAAGCATGGTTGGACTTCAGAGACAAACATAGTGCCTCCAGTGGAGGCTGGAGTCCCTTACACCAAACCCCACCCCCCCACACCCAGAAAAGATGTTTTTATTAGGGTGGGTCTGATTGTGAGACAGCACAGCAGGCTTCCCCCTCAGAAGACCAATAAAGGCCCTCCACAAAGAATCAAGGATACTGATCGAAGAGTGCTCCAAAGTGTCACCTTCAGTTCTGTGGGAAATAGGACCAGGGTTTTGTTTTGTTTTGTTTTTCTCTCTCTCTCTCTTTTTTCTTTCATTTTAATTTTTCTTTTTTTTCTTTTCTTTTTTTGTTTTATTCTTTTTTTCTTTTTTTCTTTGTTATCAGGCTTTACAGGGTTTTTGTTTTTGTTTTTGTTTTTTACTTTTTTGTTCATTTATTGACTTTTTTGTTTCGTTTCCTCATTTTAAAAATTAGTCTTTAAGTTTTTCCTTTTTTTCTTCCTTTTCTCTTTCATTTTCCTTAGAATCAGTCTTATACATTTTTGTTTGTCTGATTGTTTGCTTTCTTCATCCTTTTCCTTTTCTATTTTCTTGGATAAGGACTTTTTTTAAAATCAGGCTTAACAAACAAATCAAAGCAAACCTAGATAAAGGTCTTAATATTCCCCACTGCAAGCAAGGAGGAACTCTACAGAGGACTGACCTGGAAGAAAGAGCAGCCAAAATACAACAGAGTGAACACAGCATTTTTTAATATAGTATTACTCTTAGGAGCAGGAAACCTAACAAGTTTCTTAATATGCAAAAGACAGAAACCTAGACATAATGACAAGATGAAGGAATTCTTCCAAAAGAAACATCAAAAAGAATTCACAACCAGGGATTTTCTCAAATAGATATAAACAATGTATTTTAACAAAAATTTTAAAAACAGTCCTGGGGCACATGTGTGGCTCAGTTGAAGTTTCCAGCTCTTGGTTTCCTCTTAGGTCACAACCTCAGAGTTTTGAGAATGAACCCAACATCGAGATATACACACAGCACGGAATTTGCTTGAGATTCTCTCTTGCTCTCTCTTTGCCCCCCCACTCATTTTTTTTCCTCTCTCTCTCAAATAAATAAATAAAACTTTAAATGAAAAAATGAATAACTGTCATAAGAACATTAGCTGGGGTTGAAAGAAGCATAAAAGACAACAGAAAAACCCTGGCTACAGAGATAAAAGATCTATAACTAGTCAGGCTGGAAAAAAATGCTATAACTAAGATGCAAAATCAACTGTATGTAATCACAATGAGTATGAAAGAAGAAGAGGAATGAAGAGTGGAAACAGAATATAAAATCATGGAAAATAAGGAAGCTGAAAATAAGAGGGAAAGAAAACTATTAGATCACAAATAAAGCCAAAATCCACCATAGGAAGGGCAACTATGAAGTTTAGAGCAGAAATCAAAATATAAAAATCAAAAATAACAGTAGAATAATCAATGAAACTAGGAGCTAGTTCTTTAAGAAAATTAACAAAATTGATAACTCCCTAGCCAGAGCTATAGTAAAGACAAGAGAAGGGACACAAATAAATAAAATCAATAATGAAAGAGGAGAGATCACAACCAACACCACAGAAATACAAACAATTATAAAAGAATATTATGAGCAAATATATGCCAACAAATTGGGCAATCTGGAAGAGATGGATAAATTCCTAGAAACATGTAAATGACCAAAACTGAAACAGGAAGAAATAGAAAATTTGAACAGACCCATAATCAGCAAAGAAATTGAATCGGTAATAAAAAATCTCACACCACATTGAGATACCACCTTACACCAGTTAGAATGGCCAAAATTAGCAAGACAGGAAACAACGTGTGTTGGAGAGGATGTGGAGAAAGGGGAACCCTCTTACACTGTTGGTGGGAATGCAAACTGGTGCAGCCACTTTGGAGAACAGTGTGGAGATTCCTCAGGAAATTAAAAATAGATCTTCCCTATGACCCTGCAATTGCACTGCTGGGTATTTACCCCAAAGATACAGATGTAGTGAAAAGAAGGGCCATCTGTACCCCAATATTTATAGCAGCAATGGCCACGGTCGCCAAACTGTGGAAAGAACCAAGATGCCCTTCAATGGATGAATGGATAAGGAAGATGTGGTCCATATACACTATGGAGTATTATGCCTCCATCAGAAAGGACGAATACCCAACTTTTGTAGCAACATGGACAGGACTGGAAGAGATTATGCTGAGTGAAATAAGTCAAACAGAGATAGTCAAGTATCATATGGTTTCACTTATTAGTGGAGCATAACAAATAATATAGAGGACAAGGGTAGATGGAGAGGAGAAGGGATTTGAGGGAAATTGGAAGGGGAGGTGAACCATGAGAGACTATGGACTCTGAAAAACAACCTGAGGGTTTTGAAGGGGCGGGGTGGGAGGGTGGGGGAACCAGGTGGTGGGTATTAGGGAGGGCACAGATTGCATGGAGCACTGGGTGTGGTGAAAAAACAATGAATACTGTTATGCTGAAAATAAATAAAAAATTTAATTAAAAAAAAATCTCACAACAAAAAAACGGTCCAGGACCAAAAGGATTCGCAGGGGATTTCTACCAAACATTTAAAGAAGATTTGATACCTATTTTTCTGAAGCTATTTCAAAAAAAATACAAATGGAATGAAAACTTCCAAACTCATTTTGCAAAGCCAACATTACCAAAACCAGACAAAGTCATCACTAAAAACGAGAGTTGCAGACAAATATCCCTGATGAACATGGATGCAAAATTTCTCAACAAGATGCTAATCAAATCCAACAGTGTATTTAAAGGATTATTAACCATGATCAAGTGAGATTTCTTCCTGGGCTTCAGGGGTATTTCAACATCCACAAAGCAATCAGTGGGATACATCACATTAATAACAGAAAGGATAAGGACCATATGATCCTCTCAAAAGATGCAGAAAAAGCATTTGATTAAATAAACTTTCTTTCTTGATAAAAACCATTAAGAAAGTAAGGATAGAAGGAACTTACCTCAAGATCACAGACCCTATATGAAAGACCAGCAGTTACTATCATTCTCAATGGGGAAAAATTGAGAACTTTCCCCTAAGGTCAGGAAAATGACAGGGATGTCCCTTCTCACCACTATTGTTCAACACAGTACTGGAAGTCCTAGCACCAGCAATCAGACAATAAAAAAGAATAAAATACATCCAAATTGGAAGAAGTCAACTTTTCACTCTTCACAGATGAAATGATATTCTATTTAAAAATCCCAAAAGACCACAAAATCTTTGCTAGAACTGATTCATGAGTACAGGAAAATCTTAGGCTATAAAATCAATGTACAGAAATATGTTGGGTTTCTATACACCAATAATGAAGCAGCAGAAAGAGAAATCAAGGACTTGATCCCATTTACAACTTCACCCCAAACCATAAGATACCTAGGAATAAACATAACCAAAGAAGTAAAAGATCTGTCTTATGAAAACTATAGAACACTTTTGAAAGAAACTAAAGAAGACACAAAGAAATGGAAAAAAAAAATCTTTGCTCATGGGTTGGAAGAACAAATATTCTTAAAGAATTTATTTATTTTTAGAGACAAAAAGAGTGTGCAAGTGGGAGGCGGCTCAGAGAGAGAGGGATAAGCAGACTATGTGCTGAACTTGGAGTCTGAAGCAGGGTTCAATTCCACAACACTGAGATCATGACCTGAGCCAAAATTAAGAGTCTAACGCTAAACTAAGTGAGCCATACAGGCATCCAGGAACAAATACTGTTATAATGTCCATACTACCCAAAGCAATTTACACATTCAATGCAATCCTGATAAAAACAAAAACCAGTATTTTTCACAGAGCTATAACCAACAATCCTAAAATTTATATGGAACTGGAAAATAACCCGAATAGATAAAGTAATATTGAAAAAGAAAATCAAGGCTGGAGGCATCATAGTGCCAGCCTTCAAGCTCTATTACAAAGCTGTATGCAGTATGGTACTGGCATAAAAACAGTCACATGGATCAGTGGAACAGAATAGAGAACCCAAAAATGGACCTACAACTATATGGTCAAATAATCTTTGACAAAGTAGGAAAGAATACCCAATATTGCTTCAACAAATAGTGATGGGAAAACTGGACAGCAAAATGCAGAAGAATGACACTGAACCACTTTCTTACACCATACAAAAATATGAATTCAAAATGGATGAAAGAACTAAAAGTAAGATAGGACTCCATCAAAATACTAGAGAACACACAGGCAGCAACTTCTTTGACCTTGGTTGCAATAACTTATTACTAGACATATCTTCAGAGGCAAGGAAAACAAAAGCAAAGAAGAATTATTGCAACATCATCAAGATAAAAATCTTTGGCACAGCAAAGGAAACAATGAAACTAAAAGGAAACTGATGGAATAAGAGACGATATTTGCAAATGTCTTATCAGATAAAGGCTAGTATTCAGCATCTATAAATAACTCATCAAACTCAAACTCCAAAAAGTAAATAATCCAGGTTAAAAACTGGAAGAAGACATGAATAGACATTTCTCCGAAGAAGACATCCAGGTGGCTAACAGACATATGAAAAAGTGCTCAACATCACTCATCATCAGAGAAATACAAATCAAAACCATAAGGAAATTCAAAATCACACCACTCAGAATGACTAAAATTAAAAACTAAGGGAACAGTAGATGTTGGCAAGTATGTGGCAAATGGGGAAGCTTCTTGCACTTTTGGTGGGAATGCAAACTGGTGAAGCCACTCTGGGAAACAGTATGTAGGTTCCTCAAAAAGTTAAAAATAAAGCTAACCTGCAACCTAGCCATTGTACTGCTAGCTATTTACCCAAAGAATACAGGTGTTCGTTAGAAGGGGCACATTCACCCCAATGATTATAACAGCACTATTCACAGTAGCCAAATTATGGCAAGAGTTCTGATTGACTGATAAATGGATAAAGAAGTAGAGTGTATGTATGTATGTCTGTATGTGTGTATGTATGTGTATGTGTGTGTATGTATGTATGTGTGTGTATATATATGTGTGTGTGTATGCATATATATACACATATATATACATATATACATATATATACGCAAATGTATGTAAATGTGTGTGTGTATATATATATATATATATATACACACAGTACACAATTGAATATTACTCAGCCATCAAAGAAATGAAATCTTGTCATTTGCAACCTTGTCAATGGAACTAGAGTGTATTATGCTAAGCAAAATAATGTAATCAGAGAAAGACAAATACCATATGATATTATTCATTAGAATTTAAGAAACAAAACAAATGAACATAGGGGAAATGAAGGAAAAATGAAATAACATTAAAACAGAGATGGTGGCAAACTATAAGAGACTCTGTAGTTAAGAGAACAAACTGAGGGTTGGTGGAGGGAAGGTGAGTAGGGGTTGGGCTAAACATGTGATGGGTATTAAAGAGGGCACTTGGGATGAGCATTGGGTGGTATATATAAATGAAGAATCATTAAATTCTATTCCTGAAGCCAATACTACACTACATGCTAACTAACTTGAATTTAAATAAACAAAATATGATTTTAAAAAAACTAAAAAAAATTACTAGATACACAAAAAATATAGAGTACAGAATATAAGTGTATCACTAAAGAAAACCAACAAACTGTGAAAGACGGAACAAGAAGAAATGATCACAGAAGGCTACAAAAAAAAAAGAAAAAAACCCAGAAAACAAGTGAAAAGATCAAAAGCTTCTGCACAACAAAAGAAACAGTCAACAAAACAAAGAGGCAACCCACAGAATGGGAGAAGATATTTGCAAATGACAGTACAGACAAAAGGTTGATATCCAGGATCTATAAAGAACTCCTCAAACTCAACACACACAAAACAGACAATCATATTAAAAAATGGGCAGAAGATATGAACAGACACTTCTCCAATGAAGACATACAAATGGCTATCAGACACATGAAAAAATGTTCATCGTCACTAGCCATCAGGGAGATTCAAATCAAAACCACATTGAGATACCACCTTACACCAGTTAGAATGGCCAAAATTAGGCATACAGGAAACAACGTGTGTTGGAGAAGATGTGGAGAAAGGGGAACCCTCTTACACTGTTGGTGGGAATGTAAGCTGGTGCAGCCACTTTGGAGAACAGTGTGGAGATTCCTCAGGAAATTAAAAATAGATCTTCCCTATGACCCTGCAATTGCACTGCTGGGTATTTAACGCAAAGATACAGAGGTAGTGAAAAGAAGGGCCATCTGTACCCCAAAGTTTATAGCAGCAATGGCCATGGTCGCCAAACTGTGGAAAGAACCAAGATGCCCTTCAACGGATGAATAGATAAGGAAGATGTGCTCCATATACACTATGGAGTATTATGCCTCCATCAGAAAGGACGAATACCCAACTTTTGTAGCAACATGGACCGGACTGGAAGAGATCGTGCTGAGTGAAATAAGTCAAGCAGAGAGAGTCAAATATCATATGGTTTCACTTATTTGTGGAGCATAGCAAATAATATAGAGGACAAGGGTAGATGGAGAGGAGAAGGGAGTTGAGGGAAATTGGAAGGGGAGGTGAACCATGAGAGACTATGGACTCTGAAAAACAACCTGAGGGTATTGAAGGGGCGGGGGTGGGAGGTTGGGGAACCAGGTGGTGGGTATTAGGGAGGGCACAGATTGCATGGAGCACTGGGTGTGGTGAAAAAACAATGAATATTGTTACGCTGAAAATAAATAAAAAATTTTAAAAAAAGATGAAAATAAATACGTATCTATCACTAATTACTTTGAATGTAAAGTCCATAAAAATATACAAGAATGACACTATATTTTAATAAAGAGAACAATCCAACAAGAAGATATAATTATAAATATTTATGCACCCAACATGGGAGCACCCAAATACACAAATCAATTAATAACAAAGAAACTAATCAATAATAATACAATAAATGTAGGGGACTTTATCACCTCATTTATCTCAAGAAACAATATCCAAAGAGAAAATAAACAAGGAAACATTGGCTTTGAATGGCACACATATTTAAAACAGTCTTTCCTATAATAGCAGAATACACATTCTTTTCAAATGGATGGGGACAAAACAAGTCTTAAAAATTTCAAAAAGACTGAGGTCATACCAGGCATCTTTTCTGACCACAGCAGTATGGAATTAAGAATCAACCACAAGGGACAAGATGGCAGGGAAGTAGGAGGAGGCGCCATTTCAACCTGTATCCTAAAGTGAGCTGATTACCTACCAAAGAACTCTGATCATCCATGAAATCAGCCTGAGATTAGAATTATACATGTCTGGATCTCTACAGGGGCAGAAGATGGCAGTGGGCAGGTAAAGCGGAGTGGGAACGTGGGACTGATATCAGAAGATAAACAAAAGGGGGAGGGAGCCACCAGAGGTGACCAAGAAGTAATACCCCAATAGGAAAGTGTCCTGCGACTGGGGACCAGCATTAACTTGGAGTCTGGTTGAAAGCACTCAAAAAGAGCAAAGGATAGTGGGGGAAAATTGTGGGAATAGGGGTGGGTAGGGACAGGGGCTTAGGTCCCCAGACCAAGGACAGCCACCTCTGGTGCTGAGCCAGAGAGAGTGCGGCAAAGAGACCAGGTCTTGGTCCCTGAGCTGCGAGAGTGTCTGAGAGTGCCTGGGTGGTAGCTCCCGTGAGAGGCTGGGAGCCTCGCCAGCCGGCAGAACCACAGCCTTTTTGCAGTCCCCATGTGTGCGCTGCACTGCACTACCAGAGTCTGAGTTGCGCCCCCACACCCTCCCCTGAGAGAGGCACATGCAGGTGCCAGCCAGGCGCTCTTGGACCTGGAAAGTCTAGGCACTCCCAGCCCGGGTCAGTGGGAAAATCTCAGTGTGCTATCACTGCTTGGGACCTCTCTGGCAGTCTGGAGCTGCCCAGACAGCCGCTGCAGTCATGGTTTTGGGTACAAGCAGGAGTTCCTGTGTCCCCAGGGATCGCAACTTGGAACGTGTTCTGCCAGCGGCCAATGGGGAATTTATGTGCTCTGGAGCACCCAGAGGGGAACAGACTGAGGCTTCTCTCTGAGAGGGTTCTCTGGGTGCAGTTTGCTTTCCTCTAAACCTCCAAAAACCATCAAAAGCTGTCAATGCAAGAGAAAACAAAGGAACAAACAAACATAAAAACCTCCAGAGAACAAAAGCCTGAAAAACCGGTTCCCTCAAAGCCCACCTCCTTGAGGGGGGTGGGAGGATGTAACTCAGGGAACACTGCCTGAAAACACACATGGCAGGCCCCTCCCCCAGAAATTGAACTGGAAAAAACAAAGAAACAAAGAACAAACAAACAAACAAAAATGATAAAAGGACAACCACCACTACTTCATAGATACAATGTTTATTTTTAATTCGTTCCCACTATTCTGGTTCTTTTTTTTTTTTATTTTATATAGATAATTTTTTTTTTACCTATTTACCATCACAGTGAGATATCCAGTACATCAAATTCCATAATAACCTTTTAACCTGAACTTTTAAATACATATACCCGTGTTTTCTTTTGCTTTTCTATTTTTTAATTTTTTTAAAATTTTAGTTTAGTTTAGTTTATTATTTTTTATTTTTATTTTTTAATATTCATATAGAGTTAAACATCAAGGTAATCCCCTTTCCCCAATCAATGCTACTCCTATAGGTAAACCAATTTTTAATCCCCCTTTATCTTAGGAAAGTTGAGTCCTTTAACAAAGATATCA
Organism: Martes martes; assembly: GCF_963455335.1. Lineage (NCBI taxonomy): Eukaryota > Metazoa > Chordata > Mammalia > Carnivora > Mustelidae > Martes > Martes martes. The sequence goes on from NC_137897.1 coordinate 71,165,826, forward strand.
AGGTACATCCAGGAAGAATCAAAATAACCTTCCTCACCCACACTGAGAATTTATAACCACTCTCCCATCTTTTTCTTCTGTCTGTGTTTCTGTGTATTTGTGTTTGTCCTGATAGTATATAAATCTTATACGTGGGGTTCTTTTTGACGAGGTTCTTTTTTGTTTTGTTTTGTTTTGCTTTTATACATATATTCTTTTTCTCTTCTCATATACTTTTATCAGTCCTTTTGTTTGTCTGTTTTTGTTTGTATACTTCATAAATCTTACCTTGGGGTCCATTTGAGCTGAGCCTTCTCTTTTATCTTTCCATTTTTTCCTGTCTCTCTCTCTCTCTCTCTCTCTTTTTTCCCATTTTCTTTCCTTCTTTTTTCCTTTCGTTTGGGTGGGGACTCCTGATTGCTCAGAAGCATTCCAGAGTGCACCTTGACAGCACCACGGTCGATATATCCAGCTACATCCGTTCAGCCATCTCTCACCAAAATGACTAGGAGGAGGAATGTCCAACAGAAGAAAAATACAGAGGATGGGCCTTCTGCAACAGAGCTAATGGCTATCGACATAGACAATATGTTGGAAAGGGAATTCAGGCTAACAATTATCCAGGCAATAGCTAGGTTGGAGAAAGCCATGGATGACCAAATGGAATTGATTAAGGCAGAATTGAAAGCCACCAGGGATGATGTTCACAATGTTAGGGCAGAACTGAAAGCCAACAGGGATGATGTTCACTATGCTCTCAATGAATTCCAATCTAATCTAAATTCTCTAAAAGCTAGGGTAACTGGGAAAGAAGATAGAATTAGTGATTTGGAGGACAAACAGAGAGAAAGGATCAGGAGGAAGCCTGGAACAGAAAACAGAATCAGGGAAATAAATGATGCCATGAAACGTTCCAACATCAGAATTATTGGAATCCCTGAAGGGGAGGAGAAAGAAAGAAGTCTAGAAGATATAGTGGAACAAGTTCTCCATGAAAATTTTCCCAATCTCACGAATGGAAATAGCATTCATGTACGAGAGGCAGAACAGTTTACCCACAAGATTAGAGATTCTCAAAAGTCCTCGAGACACCTAATAGTAAGAATGAAGAATTATAATTGTAGGCAGACTCTCTTGAAAGCAGCTAGGACAAAGAAGCTCCTTACATACAGAGGAAAGCCCATCAGAATAACATCAGACCTGGGGCGCCTGGGTGGCTCAGTGGGTTGAGGCCTCTGCTTTCGGATCAGGTCATGATCCCAGGGTTCTGGGATCGAGCCCCACATTGGGCTCTCTGCTCAGTTGGGAGACTGTTTTCCCCCCCTCTCTCTCTGCCTGTATCTCTGCCTACTCGTGATCTCTGTCTGTCAAATAAATAAATAAAACCTTAAGGAAAAAGAAAAAAAGAATTACATCAGACCTGTCCACAGAGATCTGGCGAGCCAGAAAGGGCTGGCAAGATATATTCAGGGCACTAAATGAAAAGAACATGCAGCCAAGAATACTTTATCCAGCAAGAATGACATTCAAAACGGATGGAGAGATAAAGAGTTTCCAAGACCAGCAAGGCTTAAAAGAGTATGGACAGGGGAGTAACAAGTCCATGAGTAGGAAGAATTAGGAGGAGGGGTACTGGAACACTGGAAGTGAAGCTGTGAAGGAGACTATTGGTATTATATATTCAGGGAGTTGAGTCCTATCAACTGACTCCTGAACATCCCTTCCTCTATGTTCTCTAGCATCCCAGTCATTGCTGCTTGGATCAGCAATGATCTGAAGTCTTGACTGCAAGTAGAAGGTAAAGTCAAGGGAGAGATTAAAAACAACTTTTAGGTTTCTAACTGGAAGGATGGTAATGTCATTAACAGAAATTAATATTAATAAATTAATATAAAATTAATAATTTTATAATTATAAAATTCTATGGGTTCTATAAAAGAGGAAAAATCCTAAGAATAGCATTGAACAGAAATATAGAGACAATCTACAGAAAGAAAGACTTCAAAGGTAACACGATGTCAATAAAAACGTATCTATCAATAATCACTCTCAATGTGAATGGCCTAAATGCACCCATAAAATGACACATGGTTGTAGATTGGATAAAATGATAGGACCCATTCATATGTTGTCTACAAGAGACACATTTTGAACCTAAGGTACTCCCAGACTGAAAGTGAAGGGATGGAGAAGCATCTTTCATGCCAATGGGCTGGGGTAGTGATTCTCATATCAGGTAAATTAGATTTTAAACTAAAAACTGTAGTCAGAGATACAGAAAGACAGTAAATAATTCTTAAAGGGACTATCCACCAAGATTATCTAACAATTGTAAATATCTATGCCCCCAATATGGGAGCAGCCAATTACATAAAAAACTATTACTCAAGATAAAGAGTCATATTGATATGAATACATTAGTAGTGGGAGATCTTAATATGCCTCTCTCAGTAATAGACAGATCATCCAAGCAGAAAATCAATAAAGAAACAAGAGCATTGAATGACACATTGGACGAGATGGACCTCATAGATATATACAGATCATTCCACCCTAAAACAGCAGAATACTCATTCTTCTCAAGTCCACATGGAACCTTCTCCAGAATAGACCACATACTGGGTCACAAATCAGTACTCAACTAATTCCAAAAGACTGAGATTATTCCCTACATATTCTCAGATCACAATACTTTGAAATGGGAGCTCAATCACAAGGAAAAGTTCAGAAGGAACTCAAACACTTGGAAGCTAAAGACCACCTTGCTGAAGAATGCTTGGATCAACCAGAAGATCAAAGAAGAACTTAAACAATTCATGGAAACCAATGAGAATGAAGACACTTCAGTCCAAAACCTATGGGATACAGCAAAGGTGGTCCTAAATGGGAAATACATAGCCATCCCAGCCTCCCTCAAAAAAATTGAAAAATCCAGAATACACCAGCAGTCTCTACACCTTAAGGAACAGGAGAATCAACAACAAATCAAACCAACTCCACACGTAAGAAGGGAAATAATCAAGATTAGAGCAGAGATCAATGAGGTAGAAACTAGAGATACAGTGGAACGCATCAATGAAACTAGAAGCTGGTTTTTTGAAAGAATCAATAAGATCGATAAACCATTGGCCACACTAATCCAAAGGAAAAGAGAGAAAGCTCATATTAATAATCTTATGAATGAGAAGAGAGAGATCACAACTAACACCAAGGAAGTAGAAACAATCATCAGAAGTTATTATCAACAGTTATATGCCAAGAAGTTAAGCAACCTAGATGAAATGGATGCATTCCTGGAAAACTATAAACTCCCAAAATTGAATCAGGAAGAAATAGACAACCTTAATAGACTGATATTAGTAACAAGATTGAAGCAGTGATCAAAATCCTCCCAAAAAACCAGAGCCCAGGACCTGACAGATTCCCTGGGGAATTCTACGAAACTTCCAAAGAAGAAATAACACCTATCCTCCTGGAGCTGTTTAAAAAAATTGAAACAGAAGGAAAACTTCCAGACTTTTTATGAGGCCAGCATTACCCTGATCCCCAAACCAGGGAAAAGCCACACCAAAAAGCAGAATTTCAGACCAATATCCCTGATGAATATGGATGCTAAGATCCTCAACAAGATCCTAGCAAACAGGATCCAACAGCACATTGAAAAGATTATCCACCATGACCAGGTGGCATTCATCCCTGGGTTACAAGGATGGTTCAACATTTGCAAATCAGTCAATGTGATAGAACAAATCAATAAGAGAAGAGAGAAGAACCACATGGTCCTCTCAATTGATGCAGTAAAAGCATTTGACAAAATCCAACATCCGTTCCTCATTAAAACGCTTCAAAGTATAGGGATAGAGGGAACATTCCTCAACTTCATCAAATCTATCTACAAAAGACCCACAGCAAATATCATCCTCAATGGGAAAAAGCTCACAGCCTTCCTGTTGAGATCAACAACACGATAAGGATGCCCACTCTCACCACTCTTGTTCAACATAGTATTAGAAGTCCTAGCAACAGCAATCAGACAACAAAGAAAATACAAGGTATCCAAATTGTCAAGGAAGAAGTCAAACTCTCTCTCCTCACAGATGACATGATACTTTATATGGAAAACCCAAAAGACTCCACCCCCGAACTACTAGAACTCATACAGCAATTCAGTAACGTGGCAGGATACAAAGTCAATATACAGATATCAGTGGCTTTCTTATACAATAACAATGAAAATATGGAAAGGGAAATTAGGGAATCGATTCCATTTACTATAGCACCAAGAACCATAAGATACCTGGGAATTAACCTAACCAAAGAGGTAAAGGATCTGTACTCGAGGAACTACAGAACACTCATGAAGGAAATTGAAGAAGACACAAAAAGAGGGAAGACCATTCCATGCTCTTGGATCGGAAGAATAAACATTGTTAAAATGTCTATACTGCCTAGAGCAATCTATACTTTTAATGCCATTCCGATCAAAATTCCACCGGTATTTTTCAAAGAGCCAGAGCAAATAATCCTAAAATTTGTATGGAATCAGAAGAGACCCCGAATTGCTAAGGAAATGTTGAAAAAGAAAAACAAAACCAGGGGCATCATGTTACCTCATTTCAAGCTTTACTACAAAGCTGTGATCACCAAGACAGCATGGTACTGGCATAAAAACAGACACATAGACCAGTGGAACAGAGTAGAGAGCCCAGATATGGACCCTCAACTCTATGGTCAAATAATCTTCGACAAAGCAGGAAAAAATATACAGTGGAAAAAAGACAGTCTCTTCAATAAATGGTGCTGGGAAAATTGGATAGCTATATGTAGAATGAATCTCGACCATTCTCTTACACCATACAGAAAGATAAACTCAAAATCAATAAAAGACCTCAACGTGAGACAGGAATCCATCAGAATCCTAGAGGAGAACATAGGCAGTAACCTCTTTGATATCAGCCACAGCAACTTCTTTCAAGATATGTCTCCAAAGGCAAAGGAAACAAAAGCAAAAATGAACTTTTGGGACTTCATCAAGATCAAAAGCTTCTGTACAGCAAAGGAAACAGTCAACAAAGCAAACAGCCAACCCACGTAATGGGAGAAGATATTTACAAATGACAGTACAGACAGATGGTTGATATCCAGGGTCTATAAAGAACTTCTCAAACTCAACACACACAAAACAGGTAATCATATCAACAAATGGGTAGAAGATATGAACAGACACTTCTCCAATGAAGACATACAAATGGCTACCAGACACATGAAAAAATGTTCATCACCACTAGCCATCAGGGAGATTCAAATCAAAACCACATTGAGATACCACCTTACACCAGTTAGAATGGCCAAAATTAGCAAGATGGGAAACAACGTGTGTTGGAGAGGTTGTGGAGAAAGGGGAACCCTCTCACACTGTTGGTGGGAATGCAAGTTGGTGCAGCCACTTTGGAGAACAGTGTGGAGATTCCTCAAGAAATTAAAAATAGAACTTCCCTATGATCCTGCAATTGCACTACTGGGTATTTACCCCAAAGATACAGAGGTAGTGAAAAGAAGAGCCCTCTGTACCCCAATGTTTATAGCAACAATGGCCATGGTCGCCAAACTGTGGAAAGAACCAAGATGTCCTTCAATGGATGAATGGATAAGGAAGCTGTGGTCCATATACACTATGGAGTATTATGCCTCCATCAGAAAGGATGAATACCCAACTTTGTAGCAACATGGACGGGACTGGAAGAGCTTATGCTGAGTGAAATAAGTCAAGCAGAAAGAGTCAGTTATCATATGGTTTCACTTATTTGTGGAGCATAACTAATAACATGGAGGACATGGGGAGATGGAGAGGAGAAGGGAGTTGAGGGAAATTGGAAGCGGAGGTGAACCATGAGAGACTATGGACTCTGAAAATCAACCTGAGGCTTTTGAAGTGGTGGGGGTTGGGATGTTGGGGGTTCCAGGTGGTGGGTATTATGGAGGGCATGTATTTCCTGGAGAGCTGGGTGTGGTGCAAAAACAATGAATTTTGTTACGCTTAAATGAAATTTAAAAAAAAAAAAAGAATCAACCACAATGAAAAAATGTTGAAAGACCACAAATACTTGAATGTTAAGTAACACGCTACTAAATAATGAATGAGCCAACCAAGAAATAAGAAAAGAAATCAAATTTCGTCGAAACAAATTAAAAAAAAGCAATACGATAGTTCCAAACCTTTGTGGTGCAGGAAAAGTAATCCTAGAAGAAAGTTTATAGCAATACCGGGTATAGAAGAAGCAAGAACCAAGAAAAATCTCAAATAAACAACCTAACCTTATACCTAAAGGAGCTAGAAGAAGGATGGACAAACAAAACCCAAAAGCAGCAGAAAGAGAAAATAATAAAGATAAGAGCAAAAATAAATGATATGGAAACTATAAAAAAACAATAAAATAGGTCAATGAAACCAGGAGCTGGTTCTTTGAAAATACCAACAATATTGCTTAAACTTTAGCCAAAATCACCAAAGGGAAAGAAAGGATTCAAAAAAATAAAATAAAAAATGAAAGAGGAGAAATAATAACCAACTCCACAGAAATACAATTTTAAGACAATATTATGAAAAAGTAATGCAAAATAATTAGACAACATAGAAGAAATGAATAATTTCCTAGAAACATATAACCTACCAAAACTGAAGGAGAAAGAAATGAAAAATTTGAACAGAACAATTACCAGCAAGGAGATTGAATGGTGATGAAAAAAATCCCAATAAATAAAAGTCGAGAAACATATGACTTCACAGGCAAATGCTGCGAAACATTTAAAGAGGAGTAAATACCTCTTCCTAACAAATGATCCCAAAAAATAGAAAAAGGAAGACTTCCAAAGTTGTTGTGTGAGGCTAATGTCACCCTGATACTAATACCAAATAAAGACACCACCAAAAAAGAGAAATACAACCCAATTCCTCAATAAACATAGATTCAAAAATCCTCAACAAAATACTAGCAAAACGAATCCAACAATACATTAAGAAAATTATTCACCATGATCAATTTGGATTTATTCCTGGAATGCAAGGGCGGTTCAATCTTCATGAATCAACCAACATGTTACTTTAAAGCAATAAGAGGAAGGATAAAAACCATATGAGCGTTTCAATTGATACAGAAAAAGCATTTGACAAACTACAAAATTCATTCTTGATAAAAACTCTCAAGAAAGTAGGTTTAGAAGGAATATACCTCAGCATAATAAAGGTCACACATGAAGAACCCATGGTGAACATCATACTCAAATGGGAAAACCTCAGATTTTCCCTCTAAGGTCATGAACAAGACAAGGACATTGACTCTCACCATTTTGTTTCAACATAGTACTGGAAGTCCTAGCCACCAATCAGACAAGAGGTAAAAGAAATAAAAGTCATCCAAATCAGCAAGGAAGAAGTCAAATTTCACTATTTGCAGATGACATGATACTATATGTAGAAAACCTAGAAGACTCCACTAAAAAGCCAGTAGAACTGCTAAGTGAATTCAGTAAATTAGCAGTATACAAAACCAATGTGCAGAAATCTGTTGCATATCTATACACTAATAATGAAGCTTCAAAAAGAGATATTAGGAAAATAATTAAATTTACAATTGCACCAAAAATAATGAGATACATTGGTATAAACCTAAGGGCTATACTCTGACAACTATAAAACAGTGTTGAAAGAAACTGAAGATGACAGAAAGAAATGGAAAAACATTCCATATTCATGGATATGAAGAACAAATATGGTTTAAATATCTATAATATCCAATGCAGTATACAGGTTTAATGCATTAGTATCAAAATACCAGAAGGGTTTTTCAATGAAGTGGAACAAAAAAATCCTAAAATTTATCTGGAATGACAAAAAACTGAATTGTCAAAACCATTTTGAAAAAGAAAGGCAAAGCTGCAAAGATCATAATTCCAGACTTCAAGTTATATTACAAAAACTGTAGTAACCCAATGGAATAATAGCCGTAAAAAGAAATGAAATCTTGCCATTTGCAATGACATGGATGGAGATAGAGAACCTGTGCTAAGTGAAATAACTCAGATAAAGACAAATACCACATGATTTTCCTCATGTGTGGAATTAAAGAAACAAAACAAATGAACAAACGGAGATAAAGAGAGAAAGAGAAGCAAACCAAAAACAGACTCTTAACTATAGGGAACAAACTGATGGTTACCAGAGGGGAGGTGCATGGGGGAATGAGACAAATAGGTGATGGGAATTAAGGAGTCACATGTTGTGATGAGCCCTAGGTATAGTATGGAAGTTTTGAATCACTATATTGTACAACTTAAAATAATATTAAGCTGTATATTAACTACCTGGAATTCAAAGAAAAATATTTTTAAAAGCTGTGATAATTAAAACAGTGTAGTACTGGCACAAAAATAGACACACAGATCAATGGAAATGAATAGAAAATCCAGAAATAAACCCACAATTACATAGTCAAGTAATCTTTGACAAAGCGGGAAAGAATATCCAATGGAAATAACAATCTTTTCAACAAATAGTGTTGGGAAAACTAGTCAGCTTCATGCAAAAGAATGAAACTGGACCGCACTACTGGGTATTTGCCCAATAAATACGAAAATAGTAATTCAAAAAGGTACATGCACCACTATGTATATTGCAGCATTATTTACAGTAGCCAAATTTGAAGCATCCCAAGTGTCCATTGACTGATGAACAAATAAAGAGAGGGTGGTATATATACAATGGAATATTATTGAGTCATAAAAAAGAATGAAATCTTGCCATTTGTTGTGACATGGATGGAGCTAGAGACTATATTGCTAAGTGAAATAAGTCAGTTAGAAGAAAACAAATATCAAATGATTTCACTCACATAAGTAATTTTAAGAAATAAAATGAATGAGAAAAGGTTTTAAAGAAAAGAGACAAGTCAAGAAACAGACTTTTAACTATAGAGAACAAACTGATGATAACCAGAGGAGAGGTGGGTAGGGGGATTGGTGAAGTAGGTAATGGGGACTAAGAAATGCATTTTTGTGATGAACACTGTGAGATGTATGTAATTGTTGAATCACCATATTGTAAACCTGAAACTAATATAACTGTATGTTAACTCTCCTGGAATTAAAATAAAATGAAAAAAAATTAAGTATGTAGAATGAAATAAGGTAGTACTAAAGTTAAAATGTACCACTTAAAATGATCAGAGTAGAAAAAAAATTAAATAGAAGTCCAGTCTTAATAACAATCAGGGAATGCTCATTACAAAATGAAATTTAATACATTATACACTTAATAAATTGGGGATATTTAATAAATTAAGGAAGAATAAATATGAAGTTATGAGTACTCTCATACACTCTACACTACTTGTAAAGTGAAAATTGGTACCTGGTAGGAATGAGAGCTGATACACTTAGATAAACTGTTTGCCATATTCTATTAAAGGCCGACTTATACATATCATTTGGACAAACAATTCTGCATCTACTATATAGAGAAATTCTTGCACATGGGCCCCAAGAGAAATGTGTAAGAATATTCATAACAAGATTATTTGTGATAGCAAAAAACTGACAATAAATCAAATGTTTGAAAGCACACTGGATATATAATTTTTGGTATATTCACAAAACTGAATACGGCACTAGAAATAAAAGAATGAACCTAATAGATAAAATATTAGGTAAAAAATAAAGCTTCTAAAGGATACATTAGGTATTATTTCTTTTTTTAAGTTTTTTATTTTTTTTTATTTTTTATAAACATATAATGTATTATTAGCCCCAGGGGTACAGGTCTGTGAATCACCAGGTTTACACACTTCACAGCACTCATTAGGTATTATTTCATCATATGTAGGTACAAAAACAGAGAAGGTTAAACTGTGTTGTTTAAGAGTTCATATTAAGCAATAAAATTTTTAATAAATACAAGTCCTACATATACATTATCATGGTAGTGATAATATCTAGAAGGCAGAGATGAGACTATGATCAGGGATGACTTGCACAGAGGACTATTGGAGGTGCTAGTTTTCTATTTCTTGATCTGAATACTGGTTACTTAGTAATTATTCATTAAACTGGATATACATGCTTTTGTAGTTCTTTGTACTTATATCTTAATCCTAAAAAAAAATAGTTGAAAAGAAGGAATTCTCAAAATTAATGAACTAAGCATACAACTTAAGATGTTAGAACAAGAACATCAGAATAAAATATAAACATAGAAGGAAGGCAATAAAGCTAAAATCAGTAATTAATGGAATATAAGACATAAAATGGAGATGATAATGTCAAAATGTGCTTCTTAGAAAAAACCAAAAGAAGAAGGCAAAATTTTGGCAAAATTAATCAAGAAGAAACAGAACAAAGTTGCTATACTAGGAATGGAAAAGTGGGCATTAATCAGGTATAAAAAATGAAATACATAAAAGAAAAGTACAAACTATTATGCCAATGAATTTGAAGGCAACATGACATGAATAAATGCTTAGAAGTATATAACCACCAAAATAATAATAATAATAATAATAATAATAATAACTCAAAGAAAAAAAGAAAACCCAAATAACCTTATAATAATTGAAGAAATTGATGGAGAGGAGGTGGGGTAAGAGGGATGGGGTGGCTGGGTGATGGACATTGGGGAGGGTATGTGCTATGGAGAGTGCTGTAAACTGTGTAAGACTGATGAATCACAGACCCGTACCCCTGAAAAAAATAATACATTATATGTTAATACAAAAATTTAAAAAAAATTATAGTTTAAAAATATTTAATAAAAGAGAAATCTAGGTCTGGTGACTTTATAAGTGAGTACTACCATACATTAAAGGAACAGACAATTCAAATCCTACATAAATGGCTCCAAGAATTTTTTAAAAATTGGAAACACTCTCCTATAATTTCACAAGATGGACACCAAAAAAGTCAAGTACTGTATAAAAAAGAAAAGTCATAAACTGGTCATGTTCATTAAGTACAAATTGTTCTAAAGATCTAATGCAATTCTGAAGGAAGGCTTAAGATGGCAGAGGGGTAGGGAACCTGAATATGGTCTCGTCCCTGGAATTCAGCTGGAGAGTTCTCAAATCATTCTGAACACTTGAGAAATCCATCAGAGATCTGAGAAAAGAGTTGCTGCAGTTCTACAAATTGAAAAGTGACCACTTTTCATAAGGTAGAAGGTGCAGAGATATGAATCTGGGGTGATATATTGGAAGATAAACCATGGAGGGGAAGGACCTCTTAAGCAGGCTATCAGAAAGTAAGCCGTAGAGCACAAAATCAGAACTTTCAGAAGTCTGTTACAGTTGGGGATGTTCCTTAATTACAGGTGCTCAGGTGGCAAAGCAAGGAAGAATGCCAGGAAGGGTATTATGGTCTTAGAATCCTCAGGGTCACAAAAAGCACAGGGATGCCTGAGTGCAGCAAAGTTCCCAAGTACTGGAACAGGAAGCTAGCTGAATACAGTGAACCTACGCAATGGCTTTCTGCTCAGCGTTGCACCCTTTGACCACCATTCCCTGCTCAGGGTCCCAGCAAAAAGCAGAATCACAGCAATAACCTCTTCCATCCCCTAGGATGGATGGCATGAGTCTGCACGACCAGAGTCATTAATATTTGGAGACTCAAAACTTGGTCACATGTCTGAGATAAAAATGCTAGGTCACGGGCTGGGTGAACACAGAGCTAGGACAGAAACCAAGGAGACAAAAGTGTTTGACTGCTTTTCTGTGAGGGCTCACTGATGTTGGAGTACGGGAACATTCAGCTCCAGGGCCAGAGAGCAGGGTGCCAACATTTTCATCTCCACAATCACCGCTGAAAGACTTTAAGAAGCACAACAATGCCACATAGTAGAATCTGGAGCAGCTTACACTGACCCCAGCCCCCAATAAGGGAAATACAATTCCATCAGGACAAGACCATCTGGGAATCAGAGCATCAGGACCCTCACCTAGAAGACCATCAGGAGCAACAAGCTAACACCAAGTTTACTGATCATAGAGAACTGTAAAAATTCAGCTCTTGGGGGAAAAGGTATATAGCATTTGTATTTTTGTTTGTTTTTTAATTATAATTCTTTAGACTTTCAGTTTTATTTTCTCTCAGCTATTTCCTTGTTTTATCAATTCCATTTTAATTCTTTTTTAAATTTTTATATATGTGTATATTTTATTTTTGGTTTCCTTTGACTGTATTTTACTTTATTTTGTATAGACATGTTTTTCTTTCTTTCTTATTTTGAGATCTAGTTTCTTTAAACAAACAGACCAAAATACAGCGAGAATCTAGTTTATTGTTCTGTTCTGTTTTACTTCTGTTTAACATTTTCTTATTTTGTTTTGTTTCTGTTTTACCCTGGTTTGTTTTGTTTGTAATTTTATGTTATTTCTTTTGTTGTTACAATGTTTTAGTCTTTTTTCTCTCTTTCTTCTATTCTTTTCTGGGCATATGATAAGTCAGAGAAACTCACCCTAAAACAAAGAACAGGAGGGAGTACTCACTACCAGGAATTTAATCAATACAGATATGAGTAAGATATCAGAATTAGAATTCAAAATAATGATTATAAAGATACTAGCTAGGCTTGAAAAAAGCATAAAAGACAATAAAGAATCCCTTCCTTGCAAAATAAAAGAACTAAAGTCTAATCAGGCCAAATTTAAAATGCTATTACTGAGACACAGTAAAAAATAGAGGCTGTACGGGGCACCTGGGTGACTCAGTTATTAAGTGCCTGCCTTAAGCTCAGGTCATGATCCCAGGGCCCTGCATCAGGCTCTCTGCTCAGCAGGAAGCCTGCTTCTCACTCTCCCACTCCCCCTGCTTGTATTCCCTCTCTTGCTGTCTCTCTCTCTGTGTTAAATAAACAAATAAAATCATTTAAAAAATTCGAGGCTGTAACTCTTAGGATAAACGAGGTAGAAGAGGGAGTCAGTGATGTAGAAGACAAAATGATGAAGAATAAGAAAGCTGAAAAAAAAAGAGAAAAACAACTACTGGATCATGAAGGGAGAATTTGAGAAATCATCAATACCATAAAGTGAAATAATATTCAAACAATAGGAGTCCCAGAAGAGGAGGAGAGAGAGAGGGGAAACACGAAAGATTTACTTGAACAAATTATAGCTGAGAACTTCAATAATCTAGGAAAGGAAATATGCATTCAATTCCAAGAGGCACAGACAATCCCCTTAAAATCAATAAAAATAGGTCAACACCTCAACATATAATAGTGAAGCTTGCAAATTTCAAAGATAAAGAGCAACTCCTGAAAATAGCTCAGGACAAAAGGTCATTAACCTAAAAGGATAGAAATGTAAGGCTTGTGGCAGACCTGTCCACAGAGACCTGGCAGGCCATAAAAGGACTGGAATAATATATTCAGGATGTTAAATGGGAAAAATATGCATCCAAGGATACTTTATCCAGCAAAGCTGTCATTCAGAATAGAAGGAAAGATAAAAGAGTTTCCAGGACAAACAAAAACTAAATGAATTCATATTAAAGGGGAGCCTTTGAGTAGAAAGATTCCAAAAGTAACAAAGACAAGAAGGGAACAGAGACTATCTAGAAGAATAACGACTTTATGTATAATAAAATGGCTCTAAATTAATATCTTTCAACAATTATTTTGAATAAAAATGGATTAAATGCTCCATCAAAAGACACGGTATCAGAAAGGATAAAAAAGTAAGACACATTGAAATACTGTCTAAAAGAGACTGAATTTAGAACCAAAGACCTCCAGATAAAAAGTGAGGAGGTGGAGAGCCATTTATCATGCTAATAGACATCAAAAGAAAGCCGGAATGACAATCTTTTTATCAGAGAAACTAGATTTTAAACCAAAGACTTTAAGAAGAGTTGAAGAAGGACACTATATCACAATAAAAGGGTCTACCAAATAAGACAGTCTAACAATTATAAATATTTATGCCCCTAAATTGAGGGCAGCCAAATACAAACCAATTAATAACAAAATTAAAGAAATACCTTGATAATCATACAATAATAACAAGGGACACTAACACACCACTCACAGCAATGGACAAATCATCTAAGCAGAGGATAAACAAGGAAACAAGGCCTTTGAATAACACACTGGGCCAGATAAACTTCACAAATATATCCAGACCATTTCATCCTAAAGCAACAAAATACACATTTTTCTCAAGTGCACATGGAACATTCTCCAGATAGATCACCCACTGAGTTACAAATTAGGTATCAACTGGTACCAAAAGAATGAGATTATTCCTTGCATATTTTCAGGCCACAAGGAGTTAAAACTTGAAGTCAATCACAAGACAAATCTTGAAAGAAACACAAATACATAGAGGTTAAAGAGTATCCTACTAAAGAATGATTGGGTCAAACAGGAAACTAAAGAAGAATTTTTAAAAAATACATAGATACAAATGAAAATGAAAACAAAACAATTCAGAACATTTGGGCTGCAGCAAAGGTGGTTCTAAGAGGGAAATATATAGCAATACAGGCCTTTCTCAAGAAACAAGAAAGGTCTCAAATAAACCACCTACCCTTACACCTAAAGTAACTGGAAAAAGGACAGTCAATAAAGCCTAAATCCAGCAGGAGAAGAGAAATAATAAATATTACAACAGAAATCAATGAAATAGAAATCAAAGGACCAGTAGAACAGATCAATGACATGAGGAGATTGTTCTTCAAAAGAATTAATAAGATTGATAAATCCCTAACCAAGCTCATCAAAAAGAAAAGATCAAGGACCCAAATTAGTAAAATCATGAATGAAAGAGGATGAATTACAACCAACACTGAAGAAATACAAACAAATATAAAAGAATATCATGAGCAATTATACACCAACAAATCAGGCAATTGGAAAGAATGCATACATTCCTAGAAATATATAAATGACCAAAACTGAAACAGGAAGAAACAGAAAATTTGAAAGACCCATAACCAGGAAAGAAATTGAAACAGGAATCAAAAATCTCCCAATAAACAAGAGTCCAGGGCCAGGTGGCTTCCCAGCAGAATTCTACCAAACATTTAAAGGAGAATTAATGCCTATTCTTCTGAAGCTATTTGAAAAAATAGAAATGGAAGGAAAATTTCCAAACTCCTTCTATGATCCTGGCATTACCTTGATCCAAGAACAAGACAAGGACCCTGCTAAAAAGGAGAATTATAGACAATTATCTCTGATGAACATGGATGCAAAAATTCTCACTAAGATACTAGCAAAGATGATTCAACAGTACACTAAAAGGATTATTCACCATGACCAAGTAGGATTTATTCCTGGTCCAAAAGATTGGTTCAACATCTCCAAATAAATCAATAAATAAATTAGTGTGATACACCACACTAATAAAAGAAAGGACAGGGACCATACGATCCTCCCAATAGATGCAGGAAAGCATTTGATGAAATACAACATCTTTTCTTGATAAAACCTCTCCAGCCTGTAGGGTTAGAGGGAACATATCTCAATTTCATAAAAGCCATATATGAAAAACCTACAGTGAATATTACCCTCAGTGGGGAGAAACTAAGAGCTTTTCTCCTAAGATCAGGAACATTACAGGGATGTCCCCTTTCATCACCATTATTCAACATAGTACTGGAAGTCCTAGCCTCAGCAATCAGACAACTAGAAGAAATAAAAGGCATCCCAATTTGGCAAAGAAGAAAAATTTTCACTCTTCAGAGATGACATGATACTCTATGTTGAAAACCCAAAAGATTCCACCCCAAAACTGCTAGAACTTACAAAGGAATTCAGCAGTCACAGGATATAAAATCAATACAGAGAAATCAGTTGCATTTCTATACACTAACAATGAGGCAGAAGAAAGAGAAATCAAGGAATTGATCCCATTTATAATTACACCAAAAATCATCAGGTACTGAGGATAAAGCCTAACCAAAGAAGTAAAGGATCTGTACTGCTGAAAATGATAGAACACATAAGAAAGAAATTGAGGAAGACACAAAAAGATGGAAAAACATTGCGTGCTCATGGATTGAAAGAAAGTTTATTGTTAAAATGTCTATGCTACTCAAAGCAATCTACATATTCATTGCAATCCCTATCAATATACCATCAACATTTTTCAGAGAGCTGAAACAAACAATCCTAAAATTCATATGGAAACCATAAAAGACTCAAATATCCAAAGGAATATTGGAAACCAAAACCAAAGCTGAAGGTATCACAATTCTGGACTTCAAACTGTGTTGCAAAGCTATACTCATCAAGGCAGTATGGTACAGGCAGAAGAAGATTCATAGATCAATGGAACAGAATAGAGAACCCAGAAATGGACCCTCAACTCTATGGTCAACAAATCCTTGACAAAGTAGGAAAAACTATCCAATTAAAAAAAAAGACAGTCTCTTCAACAAGTGGTTTTGGAAAAACGGACAGCCACATGCAGAAGAATAAAACTGGACCATTTTCTTATATCATACACAAAAATAGACTCAAAATGGATGAAAGACCTAAATGTGAGACAGAAATCTATCAGAATTCTAGAGGAGAACACAGGCAGATATCTCTTTGACCTTGGCCTCAGCAACTTCTTTATAGACACATCTTCAAATTAAAGGAAAACAAAATAAAAAATGAACTATTGGGACTTCATCAAGATAAAAAGCTTTTGCACAGCAAAAGAAACAATCAGCAAAACTATAAGACAGCTTATCGGGTGGGAGATGATATTTGCAAATGTCTTATCAAATAAAAGGCTAGTATCCAAAGTCTGTAAAGAATGTATCAAACTTAACACTCAAAAAAAAAAAACCAAATAATCGAGTCAACAAATGGGCAGAAGACATGAACAAACATTTCTTTGAAGAAAACATAGAAATGTCCAATAGACATCTGAAAAAATGCTCAACATCACTCAGCATCGGGGAAATACAAATCAAAGCCACAATGATATGCCACCTCACACAGTCAGAATGGCTAAAAATTAACAAGTCAGGAAACAACAGATTTGGTGAGGATACAGAGAGGGGGAACCCTCTTATACTTGGTGGGAATGCAAACTGGTACAGCTGCTCTGGGAAACATTATGGAGGTTCCTCAAAAAGTTAAAAATAGAGCTACTTTGGGGTGCCTGGGTGGCTCAGTGGGTTAAACCTCTGCCTTCGGCTCGGGTCATCATCTCAGGGTCCTGGGATCGAGCCCCACATCGGGCTCTCTGCTCAGTGGGGAGCCTGCTTCCCCCCTCTCTCTGCCTGCCTCTCTGCCTACTTGTGATCTCTCTGTGTCAAATAAATAAATACAATCTTAAAAAAAATAGTGCTACTTTATGGCCTAGCAATTACACTACTATGTACTTATGCAAAGGATACAAACATAGTGATTTGAAGGGGCGCATGCATCCCAAAGTTTATAACACCAATATTCACAATAACCAAAATATGGGAAAGGCCCAGATAAATATATTTACATAATGGAATATTACTCAGCTGTCAAAGAGAATGAAATCTTGCCATTTGCAATGGCGTGGTTGGAATTAGAGTGTATTAGAATGGCATTAAGAAGGGCACTTGATGGAATGAGCACTGTGTGTTATATGCAATTGATTAATTACTAAACTCTACCTGTAACTGGTAATATACTATATGTCAATTAATGATTTTAAATAAAGATTAAAATAAAAATCTAATGCAATTTCAAACAAAATCCTAACAGGTTAGCATGTGTATGTGTGTGTGTTGATGTGTCACTTGAGAAAACAAAGAATAAAAAAAAAAAGACACAGTAGTGCAGAAGAAGAAGGAAGGAAGACTTGCCCTATTGATTTTCAACACATATTATGAACATATAATAATGAAGACAATATGGTATTGGAGCAATTATAGACATATAGAACAAAAAAAGAATGAAGAAAGACCACATATATGTGTAAACTTGATTTATAACAGGAAAAAAAGTATTGCATTGTAAAAGTAATAGAAGAGATCATGCATTGAATGGTGAAGGAATAAATGATAATCCATATAGAAAGGAAAAAAAGTGAAAGACGATATTTGAAAAACATAAAACCAAGAAATGCTTACTCTCTAAATATATGAAGGACTCCAATCAATCAGAAAGAAAAGACAGCCATACCAATAGAAAATGCAGAAAAGACATGGATAGGCATTTCACAGCAGGATGAAATACTAATGTCCTGTGAACATATCCTCAACCTCATTTGTATTCAAGTAAAGTCTTAGGAAAAGCAAACAAGATACCATTACATATCCACCAGATTAGAAGTGTTAAAAGCAGGGGCACCTGGCTGGCTCAGTCAGTTAAGCATCTGCCATCTGCTCAGCTCACGATGTGGGGGTCCTGAGATTGAGCCCTGAGTCCAGCTCCCTGCTCAGCAGACAGTCTGCTTTTCCCTCTCCCTCTGCCTCTCCCCACTGCTTGTGCTCTCTTACTCACTCTCTCACTCTTTCACTCCCTCAAATAAATAATCTTTTTTTAAAAGTATTAAAAGCATAGACAACATCAAATTTTGGAGAAGTTGTAAAGCAACAGGAACTCCCATACACTGTTAATGAAAGTATACATGAATAAAAACCATTTTGGAAAACAGTTTGGCACTGCTTGGTAAATCTGAGCATTTACTACAATTCATCAATTCTACAACTATACAGCTAGAAGTAAGCAATTATATACTACTAGGTACATATTCTGAAGAAACTCTGCACGTGTGGAAAGAAAGAAAGGAAGAAAGGGAGAGAGGGAGGAAGAGAAGGAAGGAAGGAAGGAAGGAAGGAAGGAAGGAAGGAAGGAAGGAAGGAAGGAGAGAAAACTTTTGGAATGCCCACTATAGCTGTCTTATGCCAGGCCCTCTAGAAAATGGAACCTGATGGAAGTTTTTATGTGCTCAGGCTTTATTGGGGGAATGCAATGAAAGGGAAACAGGAATGGAGAAAAAAAAATCTAAAATAAGCCATAAAATGTTTTTTTTTCTTTTTTTTTTAATTTTTTAATAAACATATAATGCATTTTTAGCCCCAGGGGTACAGGTCTGTCAATCGCCAGGTTTACACATTTCACAGTACTTATCATAGCACAAACCCTCCCCAATGTCCATATCCCCACCACCCTCTCCCATCCCCCTCCCCCCAGCAAACCTCAGCCTGTTTTATGAGATTGAGTCTTTTATGGTTTGTCTCCCTCCCGACCCCATCTTCTTTCATCTTTTCTTTTCCTACCCCCCAAGCCCCCCATATTGCATCTCCACTTCCTCATATCAGGGAGATCATATGACAGTTGTCTTTCTAAGATTGACTTATTTCACTAAGCATAATACCCTCTAGTTCCATCCACGTCATCACGAATAGCAAGATTTCATTTTTCTTGATGGTTGCATAGTATTCCATTGTATATATATACCACGTCTTCTTTATCCATTCATCTGTTGATAGACATCTAGGTTCATTCCATAGTTAGGCTATTGTGGACATTGCTGCTATAAACATTCGGGTGCACGTGCCCCTTCGGAGCACCACGTTTGTATCTTTAGGATATATACCCAGTAGTGCAATCGCTGGGTCATATGGTAGCTCTATTTTCAGTTTTTTGAGGAACCTCCACACTGTTTTCCAGAGTGGTTGCACCAGCTTGCATTCCCACAGACAGTGTAGGAGGGTTCCCCTCTCTCCGCATCCTCACCAGCATCTGTCATTTCTTGACTTGTTAATTTTAGCCATTCTGACTAGTGTGAGGTGGTATCTCATTGTGGTTTTGATTTGTATTTCCCTGATATCAAGTGACGTGGAGCATTTTTTCATGTGTCTGTTGGCCATCTGGATGTCTTCGTTTTTTGTTTTTTTTTTTAATTTTAATAAACATATAATGTATTTTTATCCCCAGGGCTACAGGTCTGTGAATCGCCTGGTTTACACATTTCACAGCACTCATCATAGCACATACCCTCCCCAATGTCCATTTCCCCACCACCCTCTCCCGTCACCCCTCCCCCCAGCAACCCTCAGTCTGTTTTTTGAGATTGAGTCTTTTATGGTTTGTCTCCCTCCCAATCCCATCTTTTCATTTTTTCTTTTCCTAACTCCCCTCAACCCCCCCGCATTGCATCTCCACTTCCTCATATCAAAGAGATCATATGATAGTTGTCTTTCTCCGATTGACTTATTTCGCTAAGCATGATACCCTCTAGTTCCATCCACGTCATCGCAAATGGCAAGATTTCATGTCTTTTGATGGCTGCATAGTATTCCATTGTGTATATATACCACTTCTTCTTTATCCATTCATCTGTTGATGGACATCTAGGCTCTTTCCACTTTGGCTATTGTGGACATTGCTGCTATAAACATTCAGGTGCACGTGCCCCTTCGGAGCACCACGTTTGTATCTGTAGGATATATACCCAGTAGTGCAATTGCTGGGTCATAGGGTAGCTCTATTTTCAGTTTTTTGAGGAACCTCCACACTGTTTTCCAGAGTGGTTGCACCAGCTTGCATTCCCACCAGCAGTGTAGGAGGGTTCCCCTCTCTACGCATCCTCGCCAGCATCTGTCATTTCTTGACTTGTTAATTTTAGCCATTCTGACTGGTGTGAGGTGGTATCTCATTGTGGTTTTGATTTGTATTTCCCTGATGCCGAGTGATGTGGAGCATTTTTTCATGTGTCTGTTGGCCATCTGGATGTCTTCTTTGCAGAAATGTATGTTCATGTCCTCTGCCCATTTCTTGACTGGATTATTTGTTCTTTGGGTATTGAGTTTGATAAGCTCTTTATAGATTTTGGATACTAGCCCTTTATCTGCTATGTCGTTTGCAAATATCTTCTCCCATTCTGTCAGTTGTCTTTTGGTTTTGTTAACTGTTTCCTTTGCTGTGCAAAAGCTTTTGATCTTCATGAAATCCCAATAGTTCATTTTTGCCCTTGCTTCTGCTGCCTTTGGCAATGTTCCTAGGAAGAAGTTGCTGCAGTTTAGGTCAAAGAGGTTGCTGCCTGCATTCTCCTCAAGGATTTTGATAGATTCCTTTCTCACATTGAGGTCCTTCATCCATTTTGAGTCTATTTTTGTGTGTGGTGTAAGGAAATAGTCCAATTTCATTTTTCTGCATGTGGCTGTCCAATTTTCCCAGCACCATTTGTTGAAGAGGCTGTCTTTTTTCCGTTGGATATTCTTTCCTGCTTTGTCGAAGATTAGTTGACCATAGAGTTGAGGGTTTATTTCTGGGCTCTCTATTCTGTTCCATTTGTCTATATGTCTGTTTTTGTGCCAGTACCATACTGTCTTGATGATGACAGCTTTGTAGTAGAGCTTGAAGTCTGGAATTGCGATGCCACCGACTTTGGCTTTTTTTTTCAATATTCCTTTGGCTATTCGAGGTCTTTTCTGATTCCATATAAATTTTAGGATTATTTGTTCTATTTCTTTAAAAAAAAATGGATGGGATTTTGATAGGGATTTCATTAAATGTGTAGATTGCTTTAGGTAGAATAGACATTTTCACAATATTTGTTCTTCCAATCCATGAGCATGGAATATTTTTCCATTTCTTTGTGTCTTCCTCAATTTCTTTCATGAGGACTTTATAGTTTTCTGAGTATAGATTCTTTGCCTATTTGGTTAGATTTATTCCTAGGTATCTTATGGTTTTGGGTGCGATTGTAAATGGGACTGACTCCTCAATGTCTCTCTCTTCTGTCTTGTTGTTAGTGTAAAGAAATGCGACTGATTTCTGTGCATTGACTTTATATCCTGACACTTTACTGAATTCCTGTATAAGTTCTAGCAGTTTTGGAGTGGAGTCTTTTGGGTTTTCCACATATAGTATCATATCATCTGCAAAGAGTGATAGTTTGACTTCTTTGCCAATTTGAATGCTTTAATTTCTTTTTGTTGTCTGATTGCTGAGGCTAGGACTTCTAGTACTATGTTGAACAGCAGTGGTGATAACGGACATCCCTGCCGTGTTCCTGACCTTAGCGGAAAAGCTTTCAGTTTTTCTCCATTGAGAATGATATTTGCGGTGGGTTTTTCATAGATGGCTTTGATAATATTGAGGTATGTGCCCTCTATCCCTACACTTTGAAGAGTTTTAATCAGGAAGGGATGCTGCACTTTGTCAAATGCTTTTTCGGCATCTATTGAGAGTATCATATGGTTCTTACTCTTTCTTTTATTAATGTATTGTATCACATTGATGGATTTGCAGATGTTGAACCAACCTTGCAGCCGTGGAATAAAGTCCACTTGGTCGTGGTGAATAATCCTTTTAATGTACTGTTGGATCCTATTGGTCAGTATTTTGGTGAGAATTTTCGCATCTGTGTTCATCAGGGATATTGGTCTGTAATTCTCTTTTTTGGTGGGATCCTTGTCTGGTTTTGGGATCAAGGTGATGCTGGCCTCATAGAATGAGTTTGGAAGTTTTCCTTCCATTTCTATTTTTTGGAACAGTTTCAGGAGACTAGGAATTAATTCTTCTTTAAATGTTTGGTAGAAATCCCCTGGGAAGCTGTATGGCCCTGGGCTCTTGTTTGTTTGGAGATTTTTGATGATCGTTTCAATCTCCTTACTGGTTATGGGTCTGTTCAGGTTATCTATTTCTTCCTGGTTCAGTTGTGGTAGTTTATATGTCTCTAGAAATGTATCCATTTCTTCCAGATTGTCAAATTTGCTGGCGTAGAGTTGCTCGTAGTATGTTCTTATAATTGTTTGTATTTCTTTGGTGCTGGTTGTGATCTCTCCTCTTTCATTCATGATTTTATTTATTTGGGTCCTTTCTCTTTTCTTTTTGATAAGTCTGGCCAGGGGTTTGTCAATCTTATTAATTCTTTCAAAGAACCAGCTCCTAGTTTCGTTGATTTGTTCTATTGTTTTTTTAGTTTCTACTTCATTGATTTCTGCTCTGATCTTTCTGATTTCTCTTCTCCTGCTGGGTTTAGGCTTTCTTTGTTGTGCTCTCTCCAGCTCCTTTAGGTGTAGGGTTAGGTTGTGTGTTTAAGACCTTTCTTGTTTCTTGAGAAAGGCTTGTACCGCTATATATTTTCCTCTCAGGACTGCCTTTGTTGTGTCCCACAGATTTTGAACTGTTGTGTTTTCATTATCATTTGTTTCCATGATTTTTTTCAATTCTTCTTTAATTTCTTGGTTGACCCATTCATTTTTTAGAAGGATGCTGTTTAGTCTCCATGTATTTGCGTTCTTTCCAAATTCCCTCTTGTGATTGAGTTCTAGCTTCAGAGCATTGTGGTCTGACAATATGCAGGGAACGATCTCAATCTTTTGGTACCGATTGAGACCTGATTTATGACCCAGGATGTAGTCTATTCTGGAGAATGTTCCATGTGCACTAGAGAAGAATGTATATTCTGTTGCTTTGGGATGGAATGTTCTGAAGATATCCGTGATATCCATCTGGTCCAGTGTTTCATTTAAGGCCTTTATTTCCTTGTTGATCTTTTGCTTAGATGATCTGTACATTTCAGTGAGGGGAGTGTTAAAGTCCCCTGCTATTATTGTATTACTGTCGATGTATTCCTTTGATTTTGTTATTAATTGGTTTATATATTTGGCTGCTCCCATGTTAGGGGCATAGATATTTAAGATTGTTAGGTCTTCTTGTTGGACAGACCCTTTGAGTATGATCTAGTGTCCTTCCTCATGTCTTATTATAGTCTTTAGCTTAAAATCTAATTGATCTGATATAAGGATTGCCACCCCAGCTTTCTTCTGATGTCCATTAGCATGGTACATTGTTTTCCACCCCCTCACTTTAAATCTGGAGGTGTCTTTGGGTCTAAAATGAGTTTCTTATAGGCAGCATATTGATGGGTTTTGTTTTTTTATCCCTTCTGATACCCTGTGTCTTTTGATTGGGGCATTTAGCCCATTAACATTCAGGGTAACTATGGAGAGATATGAATTTAGTGCCATTGTATTGCCTGTAAGGTGACTGTTAATGTATATTGTCTGTTTCTTTCTGAACTACTACTTTTAGGGTCTCTCTTTGCTTAGAGGACCCCTTTCAATATTTTCTGTAGTGCTGGTTTGGTGTTTGCAAATTCTTTCAGCTTTTGTTTGTCCTGGAATCTCTTTATCTCTCCTTCTAATTTCAATGGTAGCCTAGCCGGATATAGTATTCTTGGCTGCATGTTTTTCTCATTTAGTGCTCTGAATATATCATGCCAGTTCTTTCTGGCCTGCCAGGTCTCTGTGGATAGGTCCGCTGCCAATCTCATGTTTTTACCCTTATATGTTACAGACTTCTTTTCCCAGGCTGCTTTCAGCATTTTCTCTTTGGCGCTAAGATTTGTAAATTTTACTATCAGGTGACGAGGCATGGACCTATTTTTATTTTTTTTGAGGGGCGTTCTTAACATCTCCTGGATTTTGATGTTTGTTCCCTTTGCCATATTAGGGAAATTCTCTCCTATAATTGTCTCCAATATACCTTCTGTTCCCCTCTCTCTTTCTTCTTCTTCTGGAATCCCAGTTATTCTAATGTTGTGTCTTCTTATGGTGTTGCTTATCTCTCGAATTCTCTCCTCGTGGTCCAGTATTTGTTTGTCTCTCTTTTGCTCAGCTTCTTTATTCTCTGTCATTTGGTCTTCCATGTCACTAATTCTTTCTTCTGCCTCATTTATCCTAGCAGTAAGAGCTTCCATTTTTTATTGCACCTCATTAATAGCTTTTTTGATTTCAACTTGGTTAGATTTTAGTTCTTTCATTTCTCCAAAAAGGGCTTTTATCTCTCTGGAGAGGGTTTCTCTAATATCTTCTATGCCTTTTTTGAGCCCGGCTAGAACCTTGAGAATCGTCATTCTGAACTCTTATCTGTCATATTATCAATGTCTGTATTGATTAGGTCCCCATCCTTCAATAATGTCTCTTTTTCTATTTTTTTCTGGTGAGTTTTTCCACCTTGTCATTTTGTCCAGATAAGATTTGCTTTTTCCTCCTCTGGAATTCCGCTGTTCTCCTTTGAGTGAAGTTGATCTTGGCTGGTTTTCTTGTTGATCTTCTTGGGGAGGGGCCTGTTGTAGTGATTCTTAAGTGTCTTTTTCCCAGGCAGAATTGCACTGCCCTTGTCAGGGGCTGGGCTAAGTAATTTGCTCGGATTTGCTTTTGGGAGCTTTTGTTTCCTGAGCACTTTCCATAGAGTTCCAGAGGACGGGAATGAAAATGGCGGCCTCCCAATCTCTGGCCCAGAGGAGCCAAGAGCTCGAGGTCCCGCTCCTCAGTGTGCCCTCAGATAAAATTGCCCAACCGCCCCTGTCTCCCTGGCCTCTCTTCACGCTTGGAGAAAAGCACTCAATCGCTCGTGCTTGGAGAGAAGCTCTCGGTCGGTTCCATCTCCCTGGCCTCCAGCTGTGCGCTTGGAGAAAAGTGCTCAGTCACTCCGTCTCCCTGGCCTCTGGCCATGCTCCGAGCTCACCCAGCTTGTGACCGGTTCAAGGTAACCCCGAGCTGAGAGCTCACTCCTCAGATTTGTCGCTGTAGCTGGCTTTCCTGCTCTAATACCTGTGAGCTCTGCGACACTCAGACACCTCTGGTCCTTCTGTGATCCCACAGGACCTGGGGTTACGCTGACCCCGCGTGGGCTTCCCCCCAGTTTAGCCTCTGGAGCCATGTCCCTCTGTGGAGCAGACTTTTAAAAGTCCTCATTTTGTGCTCCATTGCTCCGCTGCTTGCCGGGAGCCGCGCCCTCCCCCCATGGTCTATCTTCCTGTCACTTTGGATTCACTTCTCCACGTCGTACCTCTCAGAAAGTGATCGATTTTCTGTTTCTAGAATTGTTGCTCTTCTTCTCTATAATTTCCCATTGCATTTGTAGGTGTTCACAATGGTTAGATAAGCTCTCTAGCTGATCTCCTGGTACCTGATGTCGTCTCAGCCTGCTACTTCTCCGCCATCTTGACTCCTCCTCCAAGCCATAAAATGTTTTTAAAAGTAAAGTGAGGTAGGAAGGAGTGTGCCAAACATAATAAGTGATCCCATCTCACACAATCTCTTCAAAGAGGCTATATGAAATGATTTAATCTTAAAACAGTCTTTTGGGGGAGGGAGGACAAAGAGAACAATTTATCTGCTACTTCCTTCCTCTCTTCCTTCTCATCCTGACCAAAGACTTCTCTGCATGAAACTGGCTTCCCTTACCTCAATGTTATGTCAACTGATTCTTCCAGGATGGAAGCCAGAGCTCTCATTGTCTAGTCCAGATGGTGCATGACACAATAATCTCTTCTTGCTAGTTAGTGCCATGTATGCTTATTAGTCTGTGGCAAAAACAGCTCTTGGGATTGATGACCACAGAAATAGTATGAATAGTTACTAAGGAGGTATGGAAGTGGGAAAGATTTGGGTGGGAGGGGCTAGCAGATCTGTAGAAGGGCACATAAAATGAGGCTGGTACACCATTATATCATAATAGGAAAAAATACTTGAGATAGCCAAATACCTAGCCATACTAGACTAGCTAACTAAATTAAGGTATAGTCATATAGTGAAATAGTATACAGTAGTATAAAGGAATGAACCACAGCTATATACATTAATGTTGATGGATATACAAATTATAATGTTGAGCTAATGAAGCAAATCACAGAAGTGTATGATTCCATTTATACAAGGGAATAGGAAACATGAAAAAGAACATATTATTCATGTAGACATACAGAGGTGATAACCAATAACTATAATCAAGAGAATTTGTATTGATCAAGGTAGTGGTTACTTCTAGGAGAGAGATACAATTATGGCAGAGGGCACATTAGGGGCTTCTAAGATTCTGATATAATCTAGGTCTTAAACTGAATTGCAGGTACATGGGTATTGATTTTAATATTATTTTTCAACTGAATATGAACATTTTATTTCACTCAAAAAATAAATAAATAAATTGGTAGTCCTTAACCAGAAAAATAAAATTTTTATAAATCACTTAGACCTATATCTATAGAATCATTAAACTTCTAAATTGATCATTAAACTATTAAGTTATATTTTATAGCATTATTCAGAAGAAATTATATGTCAATGTGTATTTGCAAACTGAGCCACTTAACATGAATGTTAAGAATCATTTCCTTCTAATTCATCTCCTTGCCTCCAATTTTTACTCTTCTAGTCCATTATTTCTACCTCTCCCAGATTACTTTCCAAAACAGTTATTTGATTATTTAATACTTATTTTTGTTAAAGATTTTATTTATTTATTTGACAGAGAGAGATCACAAGTAGGTAGAGAGGCAGACAGAGAGAGAGAGGAGGAAGCAGGCTCCCTGCCAAGCAGAGAGCCTGATACGGGACTCCATCCCATGACCCTGAGATCATGACCTGAGCCAAAGGCAGAGGCTTAACCCACCCAGGCACCCTGGTTATGTAATACCTCTATTATCAAACTTTCCATGGCTTCTGACTATTATTCTATAATTTGGGGGTGACCTCATGCAGATCTCGAAACTTCTGTCCTTTCATAAAGAAAAATATCATTAATTAGGGTGTAGTCTTCTTTAGTTACAAAGGCAATCTAAAAGTATACCCTGATCACCTTGATTAGGCTGAGAAAAACTGAGGGGAGGATATTGATTAGACCACTGTATTTTCTTAACATTTTATTTTTTTTATTTGGGAGAGAGTGAGCAAGCACAATCAAGGGGAGGGGAAGAAGAAGAAGCAGACTCCCCATGGAGCAGGGACTCCCCCCCCCAGTTCAGTACTCAATCCTGGGACTCTAGGATCATGACCTGAGCCAAAAACAGGCATTTAACTGACTGAGCCACCCAGGAGCCCCAGACCACTTTGTTTTCTAAGACTCTTTAGCAACACATGGTATTTGTAGATCAAATCTATAAATAATCCCATCAACGTGTGATTTGAATTAGTGTCATATTCAAATGGTAAGTTTTTCTTGATCTTTTCCCTAGAATCTCAGGGAACCTTACCATGATCACTTGCTGTGACTACTACCATCCAAATGTACTTTCAAAACCTAATTCTCCTAAGAGAATGTCCTAGTTCTGCCATATTCATGCCATTGTTCCCTCAGCAAGTCATTCCTACCACTATGCCATAGCTCATCTATTTTCTTGATATGGGATACCATCTCAACTCCTTTTTATCTTTCACAAACTGTCTCATATCCTACCTTCTTCTTAGTATCTGTATTTAATGAATGGTTATTATGTGCCAACCATTATACTTGGTGTTTATCATGCATTATCTTACTAAATTCTTACAATAACCCAATGAAGTAAGCATTATTATAATCCCCCTTTTACAAATGATAAAAATGAGGTTTGGGGAGGAGCAAGATGGCAGGACAGTAGGAGACCTAAATTTCACCTAGTCCTAGGAATTCAGCTAGATAGTTATCAAACCATTCTGAATACCTACAAACTCAACAGGAGATCGAAAAAAAGAATAGCAGCAATTCTACAAAAAATGAGGTTCAAAGGGGTTATTTAACATGCCTATAATTATGTAAATACTAAGTAGCAGAGCCAAGATTAATATGAGATATATTTGACTCCAAAGACCATGCAAAGAGGCAATTATAATTGGTTCTTGAACAAGGTGGGAATTAGGGCACTCATCCATCATAAGGTCAAAATCCATAGATAACTTTTGACTCCTCCAAATTTAACTACTAATAGCCTATTTTTGACCAGAAGCCTTACCAATAACAGTTGATTAACATGTATTTTGTGTGTTATCTGTATTATATACTGTATTCTTATAATAAAGTAAGCTAGAGAAGAGAAAATGTTGTGAAGAAAATCATAAGAAAGAAAAAATATTTATACTGCTGTACTGTATTTATCAAAAAATGGTTCAAACCTATGTTGTTCAATGGTCAACTGTATAATAATTCTTATTAACAATGAGCCATTCCTGCTTAGGCCTCCTAGAGAATTTAGAGCATTGTTTAAATCATGCTGCCATTATAACATATGTAGTCACATATGATTTAGTAATGTTACACACACTTATATTCAATTTTAGATTCTGAATAAAATTAAAGTTCCATTAACTCTATATAGATATTATATATCACCACTTTTTTCTCTTCCATAGAACCTAGTATACACTGCAAATACTCAAAATATACCTTGTCTTAGTAATTTTCATTGAAACCCTATATTCTACCTTGTTGATTTCTTCTAACAACCCCTTAAAAGTGCTCCCTATTTTTACCCTATGTAAAGAATTAATAAATATCAGGAAATTGAAGATTTATGAAAAATAGGTCTTAATTCGAATCATTAATGATTCAAAATGTGATGCTAAAATTGAGACATCCTTGAATTATATGCACTTATGTATCTATACGAATGTGTACTGGGTCTAAATCTTTATCCAAAGATTCTCTTTAAAGGTTTTTGCCTCTAGCTTTCTTTCCCCCCTCAGTGAAATCTTACCTGCTCTCAGAAGCAAGAAGTCTTGCTCTGACCCCAGTGTTATCACTTTTTTTCCTATTTTCTGTGCTTATGATTGTTTATGGTGGGCAGGATTAGTGGTGAAAATAGAAGTTCATAAGAACAAGCAAACATGAAGGGGAATAAATTCTCTGGTTAATGTGGTTAATAATAAACTGTCTTTATTCCTTGTTCTCCTTATTCTTTCTTCTTGATGAAAAAGGTTTATTTCCCATTTAGATGCTCTTGCCTATACATAGTAACACACATACAATTTATACCCAAAGAAAGTGGAGACTGGATCTCTCCCCTGAATTACTTTCTACAGAGTGCCAGTATTTCCCAGAAGTTTTCCCTCTCTCAACACTGGATTTCCTTCCACTCCAACTATGGGGATTTCAGCCTCTTATAGAGAGCTGGAATACACTTTTGAAAGAGCTCACCCAAAAGATCAAGAATAAGCAACTGGGGTGCTGGGTGTCTCATTGGGTTAAAGCCTCTGCCTTTGGTTCAGGTCATGGTCCCAGGACCCTGGGACTGAGCCCCGCATAGGGATCTCTGCTTGGCAGGGAGCCTGCTTCCCTTCCTCTCTCTCTCTGCCTGCCTCTCTGCCTACTTGTGATCTCTGTCTGTCAAATAAGTAAACAAAATCTTAAAAAAAAAAAAGAATAAGCAACTTAGCTTAAAAGCTGTAGGGTATGTGGGCTAGCTCTCCACCCTGAATCTCCTACCATGCCCTAGTCTTTCTCAGTATTGTCTGGTCTCCTGTCCCTTGCAATCTGTTTCAAGAAGGGAAATTACGGCTGAATGAGGCTAAACTCTTAAGAAATTAGTGGTTATTTTCAGTCTACATTGCCAGCTATAGGTTTTCTTTAATGGTAAGATAGTCCTAGAAATATGGGAATGCAAAAAAGAAGAGTGCTTGCATTTACCCAATCCCTTTAGTGACTGTATTTAAAAGGCTCCTCTTCTCATCCTTGCTTTGCTATGTGGTTCATTAAGTCTTTCTCCAATGCCTCATGTGGCTCTTCATGAGCATGCCTTTTTTTTTTTTTTAAGTTTAAAGGAGTACCTCCATTTTGAAAGCCAGAGCTTGTTGTTGCACTGGAGTAACCTCTTCCCTATTCAAGAAGAGATTCAATTCTTTTAGAAATTTACTACAAGATTGATCTCAACAGCAAGCTCTAACCAGGTTTCTTTAGGCCTTTTCTTGAAACCTATTGCTCACTGTCCTGCATCTAAACATGAAATTCAAAGCCTTCTTTCATAAACTTTGAAATTTGTCGTTTTTACAGCCCACCAGTATTACTTTTGAAATTGTCACTGTCTTCTGGAAGTCTACCAACCTCATCACTTTCATGGTCACAAAGTAATATATTGATATATTCTGATGTTCCTGGTTCATGAAAGACCATAAAGTAACCTATGTCTGGCCCATTTGCCTAAATAGAGCACACTTTTATTCTGCTACTCCAATGCCATTATGGAATGGGGTGGGAAATGGACTTTTAGATCTTAATGTTCCATGAGCATTACTCAGGAAATAAAGGGGAAATATGATTATTATATGTGTATATGAATAATAAAATATTGCTATTGTTCATTTCTAAATTTGATTATAAAAATAAAAAACAAAGTTGATTAGACTAGACTATCATTGATAACATAAGCTTTGAACTATTTTTATCATATCAGTAAAGCTTTAGCTCTAATTGGGCCCCATTTTTTCTTAGTTTCTCCTTATAGCCAAAAGTTTGCATACAATCATCTAGGGTTGGGATTAATGTGGAATGTCTTCAAGTAGAGCAATATTCAATTGCCTAGACAGGAATCAAACAAATACCTAAGCTTTGCTAATAAATGACCACAAAGGAGACACTATATTTATACGGAAATATTATTTATCTACCTGCCTATTTTTTAAAATGAAATATTTAAAGCAGTTTACTGTGCATGGCACTTATATAAAAGGACTGTAAAGTTGAAGAAAGAAGATAATTACATAAGGAAAGCTGCACTAAAACTAATTACCATAATTCATCATTATGTTTTTTTTAATTAAATTTTTTATTCATTTTCAGCGTAACAGTATTCATTGTTTTTTCACCACACCCAGTGCTCCATGCAATCTGTGCCCTCCCTAATACCCACCACCTGGTTCCCCCACCCTCCCACCCCGCCCCTTCAAAACCCTCAGGTTGTTTTTCAGAGTCCATAGTCTCTCATGGTTCACCTCCCCTTCCACTTTCCCTCAACTCCCTTCTCCTTTCCCTCTACCCTTGTCCTCTATATTATTTGTTATTCTCCACCAATAAGTGAAACCATATGATACTTGACTTTCTCTGTTTGACTTATTTCACTCAGCATAATCTCTTCCAGTCCTGTCCATGTTGCTACAAAAGTTGGGTATTCGTCCTTTCTGATGGAGGCATAATACTCCATAGTGTATATGGACCCCATCTTCCTTATCCATTCATCCATTGAAGGGCATCTTGGTTCTTTCCACAGTTTGGCGACCGTGGCCATTGCTGCTATAAACATTGGGGTACAGATGGCCCTTCTTTTCACTACATCTGTATCTTTGGGGTAAATACCCAGCAGTGCAATTGCAGGGTCACAGGGAAGCTCTATTTTTAATTTCCTGAGGAATCTCCACACTGTCCTCCAAAGTGGCTGCACCAGTTTGCATTCCCACCAACAGTGTAAGAGGGTTCCCCTTTCTCCACATCCTCTCCAACACACATTGTTTCCTGTCTTGCTAATTTTGGCCATTCTAACTGGTGTAAGGTGGTATCTCAATGTGGTTTCGATTTGAATCTCCCTGATGGCTAGTGATGATGAACATTTTTTCATGTGTCTGGTAGCCATTTGTATGTCTTCATTGGAGAAGTGTCTGTTCATATCTTCTGCCCATTTTTAAATATGATTATCTGTTTTGTGTGTGTTGAGTTTGAGGAGTTCTTTATAGATCTTGGATATCAACCTTTTATCTGTACTGTCATTTGCAAATATCTTCTCCCATTCCGTGGGTTGCCTCTTTGTTTTGATGACTGTTTCTTTTGCTATGCAGAAGCTTTTGACAACAAAGAGAAATAAAAGGTATCCAAATTGGCAAGGAAGAAGTCAAACTCTCTCTCTTCGCAGATGACATGATTCTTTATATGGAAAACCCGAAAGACTCCACCCCCAAACTACTAGAACTCATACAGCAATTCAGTAATGTAGCAGGATACAAAGTCAATGTCCAGAAATCAGTGGCTTTCTTATACACTAACAATGAAAATACAGAAAGGCAAATTAGAGAATCGATTCCATTTACTATAGCACCAAAAACCATAAGATACCTCGGAGTAAACCTAACCAAAGAGGTTAAAGATCTGTACTCGAGGAACTACAGAACACTCCTAAAAGAAATTGAAGAAGACACAAAAAGATGGAAGACCATTCCATGCTCTTGGATGGGAAGAATAAACATCGTTAAAATGTCTATACTGCCCAGAGCAATCTATACTTTTAATGCCATTCCGATCAAAATTCCACCAGTATTTTTCAAAGAGCTGGAGCAAATAATACTAAAATTTGTATGGAATCAGAAGAGACCCCGAGTTGCTAAGGAAATGTTGAAAAACAAAAATAAAACTGGTGGCATCACGTTACCTGATTTCAAGCTTTACTACAAAGCTCTGATCACCAAGACAGCATGGTACTGGCATAAAAATAGACACATGGACCAGTGGAACAGAGTAGAGAGCCCAGATATGGACCCTCAACTCTATGGTCAAATAATCTTTGACAAAACAGGAAAAAATATCCAGTGGAAAAAAGACAGTCTCTTCAATAAATGGTGCTGGGAAAACTGGACAGCTATATGTAGAAGAATGAAACTTGACCATTCTCTTACACCGTACACAAAGATAAACTCAAAATGGATAAAAGACCTCAACGTGAGACAGGAATCCATCAGAATCCTCGAGGAGAACATAGGGAGTAACCTCTTTGATATCAGCCACAGCAACTTCTTTCAAGATATATCTCCAAAGGCAAAGGAAACAAAGGCAAAGATGAACTTTTGGGACTTCATCAAGATCAAAAGCTTCTGCATAGCAAAAGAAACAGTCATCATTATGTTTTAATGTGAATTTCCAGATAGTCAAGGCAAAATTGGAAATATGATTAATTATGCAGTGGTTATTGTTCAATTAAAAATATCAATTCATGGGGCGCCTGGGTGGCTCAGTGGGTTAAAGCCTCTGCTTTCAGCTCAGGTCATGATTCCAGGGTCCTGGGATCAAGCCCTGCATCGGACTCTCTGCTCAGCAGGGAGTCTGCTTCCCCTTCTCTCTCTGCCTGCCTCTCTGCCTACCTGTGCCCTCTGTCTGTCAAATAAATAAATAAAATCTTTAAAAAACAATACCAATTCATCTGGATACATTTATTTTTTTTTTGCTTTACTTAAAACTAAATGATTGGAGTTTTTTTTTTATGAAGTTCTGTGTATAAGAAGCATTGAACCTAAGAGTCAGTGCTCTTACAGAATAATTTTTCCACTGTCTGTTTTTAAAATATATCCTCAATAACAGCTGGGTATAATATTAAGTTATAATATTGTGAGGGCCTATACTAATAATGTCCAGGTAAGTAGTAACTTAACTTGATTCAGAGTTTTAAGTTCATGCTAATCATCCATTTCTCTATATTCTTGTTTTATCTCAAATATCAAAAACCTCGACCTTATGCTTAAATCACTACACAAATGTGAGAAGTCACTATTAGTGGTTTGTCTCTCTTTCTTTGAACTTACAAAACCTGCACAAATATTAGCTCATTTTTCTTCACAACACAACCTAGGGACAGAGAGTTAACTTCATGCTTTGTGGATGTATCATTTGTAGTATAAAATAAAATGACTCACCTAAAAGTAAGAGAATTGTTACAGACCTAGAAGAATTAGAACACAGGGTTGTCTCACTTTCATCCTGATGATCTTTTCATTATATTTCAACATAATTAAACTGTATAATAGACAATGTCCACATGACTTGGGAATAAAAAATTCCCAAGATTACAGACACAATATATCCACCAAGTATTATATATAAGAATTTTTTTTATTGCTTAGGGTTTAATTCTACTAGACATAATAAGGTGGTTAATTTCCTTAACTTTTAAGCTAAGAAATTATATAATCTTTCAAATGCCAATGTTCAAACTATACTTATAAACAACGCTGTTAAGATTTTTTTAAATAAACAAATAACCTGACAGAAAAGCACTCAGGAAAGACAGAAAGAATCCAAACATCTGGACTTAATACATTTACAGTTACATCCTTGGCTTTTCTCTGTTTTGTGTTATCTATTATTTAGGGAACACATTTGAAAAATATCCACTAAATAAATGAAATTTCATGCCACCCCTTCACAACCAACAAAGATTCATTTTAAGACCAAATGTTTATTCTATAAACATAAGAAGCAATACAAAAAGAGGAAAACAAACTTTTAGTACATTGGGTATGGGAAGGACGTACACTGTCGTATCATAGCTGAATAGACTCAAGAGTTTGAAGATGGATGTGATGCAGGATCATTGAGTGCAATGATCAAGAAAGAATTCTTGAAATATTCGCATTGCAAAGAGGTGTTTTTATTATAGCACAAGGACAGGACACATAGGGATAAAGAGCTACATTGAGATTGTGATGAGTGATTGATTATATAGAGTTTGCTGTCCTATAGAGCTGAAGGCAACCTTAAGCCTTCAGGAAATTGAGTCTATAGGTTCCTGGAAGTCTGACTATTATTAAGATTGTGCTTTTCGGGGCAGCTGGGACTGAGCCCTGTGTCAGGCTCCCTGCTCAGTGGGGAGTATGATTCTCTCTCCCTCTGTCCCTCCCCTTGCTTGTGCTCTCTTTCTCTCTCTCTCAAATAAATAAATAAAAATTTTTAAAAAATGAAGAAGAAGAGTGTACTTTTCTGCAGTGCCTGGGTGTCTCAGTCAGTTAAGCATCTGCTTTTGGCTCAGGTCTTAATCTCAGGGTCCTGGAATTGAGCTCCACATTTGGCTCCCTGCTCAGTGGTGAGTCTGCTTCTTCCTCCCCCTGCTCTTTCACTCTCACTTGCTTATGTGTTCATGCACTCTCTCTCCCTCTCAAATAAATACATAAAATCTTTTTTTTTTAAATGTTGTGCTTTTCTTGTAAATCATTAGGACAGTTACAAACTGTAGTGGAGTTTCAAGTCCTGCATGACTGCATTATTTGTCAGTTGACCATTTGTTTCTCCCCTACCTTTGTTCTTAGGCAGTCACTAGTGCCTGAAGAATGTTATACATAGCCTACCTTAAAAGAGGGGGTGGTTTTCAAGGAGTCAGCTCACATTTTGCCCTCAGTTTGCCTTTTGTCATCAGATGGCTCATATGGTTGCTGCTGCAACTGCCCTTTCTGTCCACCGCCACTCTCTCAAACAAAGCAACAGTTCCATCCCTCTGTGCCTGCCTGAGGGCTCACTTGCTTTTCCAAACTAATGGCATACATTTTTCTAGCTCTTGTAGGTCAGAAAAATGTCCATAAAAATGCAGATGGGAAATATTCTCTATAAATAACAAACTTTCTTTGCTGTGTCCTGTGATGGCAGCTGAAAGAAAAGGAAGTAGAATTTAAACATGTTGATACCAGGTGCCAGGCAATTGAGAAAACAAGGTGTTTTCCCCTAGATTTTCTGGTTTAATACTCAGAGCAAATCCGAAAAGTGAATGTTATTGTTTCCATTTTGCAGATGAGAAATTCGAGGCTCAGAAATGTTAACTAATGTCAAACTAGTAAATGCCTGAGTAGAATTTAATCTATCTGACTCCTTCCATATTTCTTCAGGACACAACAAATCATCATGTCTTCTCAATTCTCTAGGATTAATTCACAGTGAACAGAGGAAATGAATTCATTTAGCGAACCCATATGTCAGCTAAGGTTTGACTTTCACCTTCCCCTGAACAGAGATGAAGGAGAGAAGGAATGGCAATAGAAGCACTGCCATAGTTGGAGCAGATCTTCAAGAGGAAGTGAGTAAAAAAATACAGAAGAAATGATGACTTTCAAGGGTGGATTCGTGTTCTTTTTTAAGGGCCTAAACCCTATACAGCTACAGGGGGGTTGCTTTAAGGAAAATAATACAAAATTATAAGTACAAAATTAAATGCACAGTTTTGGAAGAGCCAATGCAATAAAGAGCCCTGTAGCTTAAATATTCTTTAGCTTCAATGTAAATCTGTCTCAGCTTACAGTATTTAATGATATAAACTTTGGAGGAAAGAGGATCAAGAAGATGTGAATAGAGGTAAAGAGATATAAGGTTATATGCTTCTGGTGGAAAAGAGATAGTTCTGTTTTTAACTTTCCACTTTAGTACAAAAAGAAGAAACACTTAACAAGAAATTAAATTCTGCCAAGTAAAATTGTCCTTTTTCTTTAAGTCCTGCAAATTATATATGAACAACTTGATATAAACTTCAAAGAAATAACCACTACAGCTCCTGTATAGACAATCTTCATGGTTGTTGCTGTATGGAATGTTCAAAATTCTTAAGACGTTTGAACTACAACCCAGGAAAATCTCCAGTGTGAGCAAACAGACTGCCACTGTCCGCTCTCACTGTATTTGAAGATGCTTTGAGCTTGACAGCTAGAAATCTCCACTGACCAACCTCAGAACTCAAAAACTGATTTATATAATGACCTAATCACTAGCCATTGTTTTTCTTTTGTTTCCATAGAAATGCTCCTTGTTTAACACCTGATTTCTTGAACCATAGGCCTAATTTTGAAAACACATCTGTCTCACCATCCCTGAAATGAATTTAACTGAATTGACCTATTGTCAGGACTAAGAATAGATCAACGAAGTGAAACAATTTACCACCTCAACTTTTAATATGAAGAACTTCCAGGGAAGTTCCAGACAGGGGAACCGTAGGGGCCCAGGGCAGGCTGCCTGAAAATTTGCCGCTTTCACATAAAGATAATTTTAAGTTAACAGTAATAAAAACCTAGCAGATGCAGGAAAGATACTTAGCCTCCTCCCTAAATGCTTAAATTTACATTGGAAAGAAGAGACTGCAACAAGCAAAGAAATATTAACAGAGGCCCTTTCTAGTTGAAGAACTCTTTAAAAAATTCCTATAGAAATTTCCTTTATCTCTAAGCCCCCAATCATCCTCCAAGCAAATGGCCCACTGACGTACATCTGAAAAGTTTCATGACTAAGGTTTTATTAGATGATAATAAATGACCTTTCCCCAACAATAACACCCCCTCAAGGTCCTGGAAACTGTACTTCCAAAATTCCTTAGAGATTTACACTGTCCCTAACCCCTCCCAGCTTAAAAGTATATAATGGGCCAATCCCAAGACCACATTGCAGCTCTTTCTGTCCACAGGTCCTGCCCCTGTGTTTTAATAAAACCACCTTTTTGCACCCTTTTTGCACCAAAGACATCTTAAGAATTCTTTCTTGGCTGTCTGCTTTGAAACTTAATATGTTTACCACATCACTTTCACCTTCTTGCTAAGGAGTTTTCTCTCCTTTCTGTCCTCAGGCCCCTATATTTTTTCTTGACTCATATAAGCTTCATGTTGCCTCACTGTCCTTGGAATTTCGTGTCTATGCAGATTCCCTGTACATACGCCTATTAAAATTTATTTCCTCCTGTTAGAAAAAAGGGATGGGCAGAAATGGCCAACCTGTCTCTTCTTTTTCTTGCTTCCAGTCACTATTCCTCAGTAACAGAGATATCTTCACTTGAGATCACCCTCCAATCAGCACCCAATATACAAGATGTGTCCAATGTGTTTAAAACATGTTTTTATGTTAAAGTGGGCTTACAGGATCATGGGGGTGGGGTGTGGGCTAGGATTGCCTTTTGCCCTTAGTAAAGTGTCAACACCAAGGCAGTTGAGTCCCTAGAGGAATGTCACTTTGTGTGTTTCAAGGACTTGTCAATGGGATGTAGGTGGTAAGGAAATTTAATAATTTTTCTTCTACCTTTGTTTCCCATATCAAAAGGAGATGTTTGGAAAAATAAGATTGCTGTATTATGATGTATGGACATAGAATGTAGTACAAGATGACAAGAGAAGAAATACAATGTGTTTAACAATAAAAAATAGAAAAAAAGGATTGGGTACACTTGGGGAAAGATGAGGTTATTATGTTTATATGCAGCAGTATCAACCATTCAAAGTATCAATCAATTTAGAAGTCATTTCTACATAAAAAAGGTTACTATTACAGTAATGGAGTAACTGATCTAAGTCCATCAAAATGACTGAAAATACCATCTCTGTTGGTTTTCATACCAATACTTTGGTCATATAGATAAAGCTGGTATGTGGAGAAAAAGTCAGAGAGACTTTGGGAGAAAAAAAAAAGATAGATTTGAGAGTATTATGATATAATAGTGTATCCAAAGTGTGACTATGGCCTCTTGAGACCAGTTTTTCTACAGACATAACAGAATTGAGATAATCAAATGAGCAATATTTTTCAAAGTGGTCACACAGTTAACAATTATGCTGCTATACACTTGTGAAATTACTCAGTAGAATTAGAAACAGAATCTGAGATACACTGTTGTGAGTATTCTCACTGATGGCAAATCTTGGTCCTCTGAGGGGAAGATTTGATTTTTTAATACAGCTAAAAGTCATTCAGACTTAGACCTCATGAACATGGTGAATGATCAAACTGCTAATAGCTCATGGATCAAAAATCAAGTGACTATAAAGTAATGAAACTGATCATTTGATATAGCACAGAATGTAACCTCTAATGAAATTCCAAAGGTGAAAGTTATAGATAACATCATGCTTGCCAGGTTTCCATCATCTCTGACACTGTCATTTCTAATTCTCCCTGTTAACAATTATCCATCTGAGACTGTTAGTTGTGCTGACTGAAAGACAATGATTGGCATGACTTAGCTGATTAAGAACTGTTTGATTCAGACAAAGGGGGAAAAAATCCCTTCCATATTTGCAGAACCCATCCTAACATAACTTCATAAATGTGTGTTGCAGATCACAAGATAAAACAAAAGTATCTTCATGAAAACACACCCCAAGACTGAAGATAGGATAGGGAAGAAGAAGAGAAGAGAGGGTGAGACAATTTATTTGTTACAGTAATTTTCTAGAATTTGTACTGGGACTTCTAGTAGGAATCATGCTAGTTATACATTAGGCACTTTAAATGCTTTTTATCAGATATCATTCTTGTTACATAGCATATTTAGTTTAATGTACTTCTGAAGACTTACAATAAGTTTAGGGGAATTGTATTATTCCCATGTGTGATAATAGAGCTGGGGCACAGAGCTACTGAGTAACCTGCTCAAGGTCTCACAGCAAATAAGTGGCAGAACCAATAAAGAGACCACTGTCTGGCTCACTACAAAGCCAATGCTCCTTGTAGGATACCATTATGTACATGTCCTCTTACTGTTGGCATCTGGGGCATCAGTTATCTCACTCACTTATTCAGTAAATATTTACTTGCCACCTACTATGTCCTAGCACACTTCTAGATGATGGAGATATAGCAAGAAATGGAACAAAGCCCTATCCATCACAGAGTTTATATTCTAGTAAGAGAAAAGAGGTAATAACAAGATAAACAGGCAAAAAATAGTGTGCTGGATAGTCTTTAAGTACTATGTTTAAAAATAAAGTGTGGAGCCCCTCTCTTCCTCAGCGCTACCTATGGAAGTGGCAGCCGTCTCCTACTCGGCATCATGGCTACCCTCAGACCTCTGGTGAAGCCCAAGATCATTAAAAACAGGATGAAGAAGTTCATCCAGCACCAGCCAGGCTGATATATAAAGCTATGCACAACTGACAGAAACCCAGAGGCATTGAGAGTATGGTGTGCAGAAGATTCAAGGGTCAGATCATGATGCCCAATATTGGTTAAGGAAGCAAGAAGAAAACAAAGCACATGATGCTCTGTGGCTTATGGAAGTTCATAGTCCACAATATCAAGAATCTTCAAGAGCTGATAATGTGAAAAAATCTCACATTGCAGAGATTATTCACAATTTCTCCTTCAAGACTGCAAAGCTATTGTGGAAAGAGCAGCCCAGCTAGCTCTCAGAGTCACCAATCCCAATGTCAGGCTACACAGGTAAGAAAATCAACAGACAGCTTATGTGCATGTCATATTTGTGTTAATAAAACCATAAAACTATAAATAAACAAACAAACAGTGAATAAGGTGGAGAGAAAGACAGAAAGAGAAATATTTTCCAAATTCTACGGACTGAAAAAGTGACATTTGAATAAAGGTCTCAAGGAGGTGATAAATAAAGCTATGAATATACCAAAAGGAGGATAAATTTAGCATGAAAGAACCACCTTTGATAGTAGCTGGGTTCAGGGTATTAGGAAATGATCAAAAAGAATCAAATTTGAGATCCATTTTGACAATAGAAGACAAGGTATATTGATGAATTGGATTTGAGATGAAGGAAAGTGAGGAATAAGAATAGGTATCAAGTTATTCTGTTTTTCTGATTTGTTTTTTTTTTTTCAAAATTCTGGATATATCACAGAATAGTCTTATAACATATTTTATAAAAAATACTCTGTAGACAAATAAGTTTGGGAAATTCCAGATGCTGTAATATATCCTCCTTTGAATATTAAGAATGCAATTAGCATATTACAGGCTCCCAGATGACTCATGTAAAATATCAATGAATGGTTGGATAGATGGATGAATGAACAAAAAAAATAATTTTCTCATTAATTTTTTACCACAGAACCCACTTTTCCTGGCATAGTGGGTTTGAGAAAACATAACATTTTAAGCAAACCTTAAAACTGAAAAATGCACACCAGGTTTCATAACAACACAGAATAATTAATCATAATCTTGAGCTGAAACTTTTTCAAGATGCCATTCTGAGTTCAGGAATCCTTATCCAGTGGTAAAATATAGTTTTAAGGTTTCCATAGGAATAGTGGTATCTGTTAATACTGTATTGTACTTATGATTTGTGGCAAAAATCTTCAGGAACAAACTGTGAGTTGCCAACAAAAGAATTACCAAACCTTTTCTATGGAAAAAAGTTAGGAGTTCTAAAGTGTTAACAAGCAGAATATAAGGAGCACAACAAGAATACACATTTACATTTTTTATTTTATAATTAATTAATTTTTTTCTTCCAAGTTTTCATTTAAATCCCAGTTAGTCAGTACAATGTAATATTAGTTTCAGGTGTCAAACATAGTAATTCAAAACTTACATACAATACCCAGTGCTCATCACAAAACCCCTCTTTAATATCTCATCACCTATTTACCCCCCTCCCTCAAGTAATCATCAGTTTCTTCTCTATAGCTAAGAGTCTGTTTGGTTTTTCTCTTTCTAGCCCCAATGTTCATTTGTTTTGTTCCTTAAATTCCACATATTATTGAAATTGTATGGTATTTGTCTTCCTCTAACTGATTTATTTCACTTAGCATAATACTTTCTAACTCCAACCCTGTCATTACAAATAGGAAGATTTCATTCATTTTTATATTTGAGTAAGATACACACACACACACACACACACACACACACACACAACCTCTTCTTTATCCATTCATCAGCTGTTGGACATTTCAGTTCTTTCCATAATTTGACTATTGTTGATAATGCTGCTATGAACATCAGATGCATGCACCCCTTCCAATTAGCAATTCTGTATCATTTGGGTAAAACCCTAGCAGTGCAATTGCTGGATCATAGGGTAGTTGTATTTTAACTTTTTGAGGAACCCCCATACTCTTTTCCAGAGTGGATTCACCAGTTTCCTTCCCACCAACAGTGCAAGACATTTCCCCTTTCTCCATATCCTTGCCAACACTTGTTGTGTTTTGTGTTGTTAGTTTTAGCCATACTGACTGGTGTGAGGTGATATCTCATTGTAGTTTTGTTGTGTATTTCCCTGATGATGAGTAATATTGAGCATCTTTTCATCAGTCTGTTGGTAATCTGTATGTCTTCTTTGGAAAAAATGTCTATTCATGTCTTCTGCCCATTTATTAACTAGAATACTTGGTTTTTTGGGTGTTGAATTTTATATATTCTTTATGTATTTTAGATACTAGTCCTTTATCAGATATGTCACTTGCAAATATCTTCCACTATTTAATAGGTTACCTTTTATTGTTTCCTTCACTGTACAGAAGCTTTCAATTTTGATGAAGCCCCACATGTTATTTTTGTTCTTGTTTTTCTTGCCTCAAGAGATATATCTAGAAGGAAGTTGCTATAGCCAAAGTCAAAGTTTACAACCTATGTTCTTCTCTAGGATTTTAATTGGTTCCTGTCTCACATTTATGTCTTTAACCCATTTTGATTTGTGTGTGTGTGTGTGTGTGTGTGTGTGATGTAAGAAAGTAGTCCAGTTTTATTCTTTGCATGTAGCTGTTCAGTTTTCCCAATACCATTTGTTAAAGAGAATGTCTTTTTCCTATTGGATATTCTTTCCTGTTTTGTTGGAGATTAATTGACCCTGTAGTTGTGGACTCATTTCTGGATTTTCTATTCTGTTCCATTAATCTATGTCTCTGTTTTTATGCCAGTAACATACTGTCTTCACTACAGTTTTGTAATATAACTTGAGGTCCAGAATTCTCATGCTTCCAGCCTTGCTTTTCCTTTTTAAGATTGCTTTGGATATTTGGGATCTTCTGTGCTTCCATACAAATTTTAGGATTATTTGTTGTTCTGTGAGAAACGCTGGTGGTATTTTGATAGGTATTGCATTAAATGTGTAGATTGTGTTGACTAACATGGCATTTTTCACAATATTTATTTTTTAAAGATTTTATTTATTTATTTGACAGACAGAGA
Organism: Martes martes; assembly: GCF_963455335.1. NCBI lineage: Eukaryota > Metazoa > Chordata > Mammalia > Carnivora > Mustelidae > Martes > Martes martes. The sequence continues at coordinate 71,209,129 of NC_137897.1, forward strand.
TCACAAGTAGGCAGAGAGGCAGGCAGAGAGAGAGGAGGAAGCAGGCTGTCCACTGAGCAGAGAGTCGGATGTGGGGCTCAATCCCAGGACCTGGGATCATGACCTGAGCTGAAGGCAGAGGCTTAACCCACTGAGCCACCCAGGCACCCCCATAATATTTATTCTTCCAACCCAAAAGCATAGAATGTTTTTTTCCATTTCTTTGTGTCATTGCCAATTTTTGCATCAGTGTTTCATAGTTTTCAGCATACAGATTTGTTACCTCTTAAGTTAGGTTTATTCCTATATATCTATGGTTTTTGGTGCAATTATAAATGGGATTGATTCTTTGATTCGTTTTTCTGCTGTTTCATTGTTGGTGTATAGAAATGCAACGGATTTCTTTACATTGATTTTGTATTCTGCCACTTTTTTGGAATTTGCATGTCAATTCTAGCAATTTTTTGGTGGAATCTTTTGGGCTTGCTGTATAGAGTATCATGGCATCTGAAAATAGTCAGAAATTTCTTCTTCCTTGCTGATTTGGATGGCTTTCTATTTCTGTTTGTTTTTGATTGCTGAGGCTAGGACTTCCAGTACTATGTTAAACAACAGTGGTGAGAGTGGGCATCCTTGGTTTGTTCCTGACCATAGAGGAAATGCTCTCAGTTTTTCCCCCACTGAGGATGATATTAATTGTCAGTCTTTTGTGTATGGCCTTTATTACATTGAGGTATGGTCCCCTAACTCTACCTTGTTGTTTTTTCATAAAGAGATGGTGTGTCTTGTCAAGTGCTTTCTCTGGATCTATTGAAAGGATCATATAGTGCTTTTCCTTTCTTTCATTAATGTGGTTTATCATGTTGATTGATTAGTGATATTGAACCACCCTTGTAGCCCAGGAATGAATTCCACTTGATCGTGGTGAATGACTCTTTTAAAGTACTATTGGAGGGGTGCCTGGGTGGCTCAATGGGTTAAAGCCTCTGCCTTCGGCTCAGGTCATGATCCCAGGGTCCTGGGATCGAGCCCTGCATTGGGCTCTCTGCTCTGTGGGGAGCCTGCTTCCCTTCCTCTCTCTCTCTGCCTGCCTCTCTGTCTACTTGTGATCTCTGTCTGTCCAATAAATAAATAAAATCTTTAGAAAAAATCTTTAAAGTACTATTGGATTTCATTTGCTGGTATTTTATTGAGAATTTACGCATCTGGGTTCATCAGGTATATTGGCCTTTAGTATCTTTCTTAGTGGAGTCTTTATTTTTAGTATTGGAGTAATGTTGGCCTCCTATAATGAATTTAGAAAGTTTCTTTCTATTTCTATCTTTTGATATAGTTTGAGAAGAATAAATATTAACTCTTCTTTAAATGTTTGGTAGAATTCATCTCTGAAGCCATATGATCATCGACTTTCATTTGTGGGGAAATTTTTGGTTACAGATTCAATTTCTTTGCTGGTTATTAGTCTGTTCAAGTTTTCTATTTCTTCCTGTTTCAGTTTTGGTAGTTCATTTGTTTCTGGGAATTTATACATTTCTTCCAGTTTGCCCAATTTGTTGACATGTAGTTTATCATAATATTCTCTTATATTTGTTTGTATTTCTGTGGTGTTTTAGTGATTTCTCCTCTCTTGTTTATGATCTTATTTATTTGGGTCCTTTCTCTTTTCTTTTTTATAAGTCTAGCTAGGGATTTATCATTTTTTTTTAAGTTTTTCAAAGACTCAGCTCCTGGTTTCAATGACTGTTCTATTTTTATTGTTGTTGTTGTTGTTTCTATCTTATTGATTTCTGCTCTAATATTTATTATTACCCTTCTTCTGCTAGCTTCAGGGACTCACTGTGAGAAGAGTGAATAATCTCCCCTCTGTGTGCCCCAGACAGACATTCATCACATTGTGCTGTCTGCTGCCGAGTTCTTTCCTGTCTTTTGTCCAAGAGTAGGGCAGCATCCTTAGTCCCAGTCATGCCCACTGACCCTTAAAATTCCAGTCTTTAAGCTCCACTGGTTGCAAAAACTGAGGACAATCAGCCCCTTTCATTTTCCCAGCCAATGGCTTTAGGGGAAGCATTCTCGTTGTGCATTCCCCTCTGTGTTCCTCTCTCACCTTTCTCTGTGACCATGGCTCTCTCCCCTCCACAACACCCATGACCCTTTCTCCTCCAAATCACATATCTGCACTTCCTAGCTTCTCTGATGTGGTCTCTTCTCTCCCTCTAATTATGGGTTTTGTTCTGTCAGTCCTTAGGTTAATTTCTTTGGTATTGAGAATGATTTGAAACTTATCTAATTGTGTTCAAGGGACAAGATGAGCCTAGGGTCCCCTACTACATTTCTTTCTTAGCTCCCAGGAATACCCTTTTTAAACTACTTGGGTTTTGGATCAGAAATTTCCACCACAAATGTTCTAAACGGAATCTTTATACAGGTGCCATCTTGGAAGAGTTCTTGTATGTCTTTCTTCATTCTGCTTCCTCACAGGCATTTTAGTATAGTATTCCTTTATCCTTGGTTTCACTTTCTTCAGTTTTGCTTTCCACAGTTTCAGTTGTCCACAGCTAACAGATCTGGGAGCAGGTGATCCTCCTTCTGATGTCAGAAGGTCAAGAGCAGCCTATCACTACACAATAATGCCTACATCAGTCATCTCAATTCATTTCATCACACATACTCATTTTACCATCTCACATCATCACCAAAGGATTGTAACTGAACAAATATGAGTTCACATCTTGGTGTGTCACAGATAGAAACTACACTAGGTTGAGTCATTGAGCCATATTTTCAGCAAGTAAGAAAATCACAGGGAATAACTTCTAATGCAATGATCCCTTGAACAAGGGTGAATTGGTTCTTTTTATTTAGGGTTTGGATGAATATTTAGATAGGAGAGCCTAGTCATCATATGTAGAAGTGGGCATAAGGTAACACATGAGCTTTAAGGAAACATGTCTATGAATACATTATATATTATGTAAATGGGGCTTGTGCTTCTCTGTGGGTAGAGATTTTAGTATTATTCCCAGGTAAAGGTAATTGTCAGTCTCTCTATGGGTGACTTCATGGTCCATCAATGCGACCAAAAGTTAGGGGTTAAGTTCAAACTGGTCTAGGTATTCTGTACTGGCCAGATCTCTTTATCTGAGTAGTCATTATTGTTTGAAGTGTAGCTTCTGTTTTCATCACAGGATGGTACACCCCTCAGGTCTTTTGCCTGTGTTAAGAGACAAGCTGGAAAGTAGAGCTTAAGGAAAAATGTGGGACAAAGATAAGGGGGTACAAGCAGGTGAACAGTAAAGGTCAGGTCTTAAGGTCTAGCTGGTAACAGGATAAATATAGAATAAGATATTTTTAGAGAGCCCACATACTTGTAATTTTCTTTCAGTATATTGTTTTAATGCTTCTATTTTATTATTTGTTACTGTTGTAAGTCTTTTACTGTACCTAATTTATAAATTAAACTGTATCATATGCATCTATGGGAAAAAACATACTATATATAGGGTATGGTACTATCTCTGGCTTAAGGCATCCATCATAGGTCTTGGAATGTAACCTCCAAGAATAATGTAGGGGACTAATGTATCACAGAAACTCAGAGATGAAAAATATTTAAATTTCTACCCAGCATAAGAATCTCTTTCACAATGTCCCCAAAACACTCTCATCCAACAACTTCTTTTTTTTCTGCTTGACAACTTTTAGTCTATTTCATTTCTTTTCATTTTTTAAATTTTTTCAGTGTTCCAAAATTCATTGTTTATGTACCACAACTTTTTGAGCATCCCAGTAACAGGTAGCTATCTGCTCTATGAAGCAATCTACTCCATTATGGGGTCATTCTAATTGTTAGCAGGAGTTTCTTCATATCAAATGTAGTTTGACTTTCTTACTCTAACTCTCACAGTTGGTCTTAGGAGCTAAATAGAATGAGCTTCCAGAGAAGGGGCAAGGTGGCAGAGAAGTAGGAGACCCTGTTTCAACCAGTCCCCTAAAGTGAGCTAAATATCTACCAGAACATTCTGAACACCCATGAAATCACCCTGAGATGTAAGATTATACACTTCTGGATCTCCACAGAGAGAGAGAAGACATCAGTGGAGAGGTAAAGCAGAGTGGAAACACTGGGACTGATATTGGAGGATAAACAGAAGGGGGAGGGAGCCACCAGAAGTGACCCATTGGAAAGTAATACCCCAATACAAAAGTGTCCCGTTTTGGGGACGAGAATTAACATAGAGTCTGGTTAAAAGCACTCAAAAAGAGCAAAAGATCTCAAGGGGCAACTGGTGGAATCAGGCAGTCATGGGCACGGGCTTAAGGCCATGGTCCCAGGATGGTCACCAGCAGTGACCACCCATGCCAGAGAGAGTCCGGTGGGGCCTCCAGTCCATGGTACCTGAGCCCGCAGCTTTCCTCTGCTTGTACCACCTCTTGGGCTGGGGACACTCCTGCCTGTGCCTGAGAGAGCTCAGCATGAACTCTGGTCGGGATCCCTCCACCTGCAGCCTTCCATGGCCCACAGCCTTTTGCAGCCTCTGTGACCATGGGGCCTGTGCACACAGTCCATGCCTGAGAAAACCCAGCATGAATTCAGGTAGGGGTCCCTCAGCCTGCAGCCTTCCACAGCCTGCACCTCCACTGGGTGTGAGCACACCCGGCATGGGCGTGGACCCTGGACAGCAGTCCTGGCAATGGCAGTCACTAGGGTTCAGGCTTGCCCGGACCAATATCGCTTGTGGTTTTAGTGGCACAGGGGTGCAGAGAAAAGTGGGGGATTCAGGCAACCACTGAGACGGTGGCTGGGGGTGTGCACCGTCTCTGGGAAGTTGTGGTGTTCAGTGGAATTTGCAGAGGAGGTATCTGTATGTTCTGGACTACCCACAGGGGAACAGTCTGAGACTTTTCTCTCTGAGGTAGAATTCTCGGTACAGAGAGTTTACCTCCCACTAAACCTCCAAAAAGCCACAAAAAGCCCCAAAGAACAAAAACCTCTAGAGAACAAAAGCCTGAAAAACCAGTTTCCAAAAAGCACAGCCCCCTAACAGGAGGCAGGGCAACTCAGCCCAATCAAGATTGACTAAAAAACAACGTGACAGGCACCTCCCCCAGAAAACAAGCCAAAAGAACAAGAGGACAAACACCAAAGAACCCCATAAAACTGTAAAACCCCAACATCAGGGGAAAACAATATATTAAGATCCCGGTATTGCCCCAAAACCTCTATATTTCATAGATAAAACTTTCCTTTTTTTTTTTTAAATTTTTCTCATGATTCTTCTTCTTTTCATTTTTTTAACCAACTTACCATTACAACTAGAGGTTTAATACATTTTCCATAAAAACTTTTTAACTTGAAATTTTTCATACATATACATAGGTTTCTTTTTCTTTTCCTTTTTATAATATACATGTAAAGATAAGTTTCAAGGTAATCCTTTTCCACTATTCAATACTACCCTTATATATAAAACAGTTATAATTTCTCTGTATCTCTGGAAACTTGAGTCCTTTAACAAAAATAACAAGATACATCCAGGAATAACAAAAATAACCTTCCTTTCCCACATCAAGAATTTATAACCACCCTCCCATCTTTTTCTTCTGTTAGTGGTTCTGTGTATTGACTTTGCTCTGGTATTATATAAATTTTATTCTTGGGATTCATTTTGACTGGGTTTGTCTTTTTTTTTCCTGTCTTTTACTTTTGTCATTATTTTATTTGTTCTTTTTTGTTTATGTACCTTATAAATCTTTCTTTAAGGGCTCACTCTGGCTGAGATTTTTCTTTTCTTCTTTTTCTCCCTCTCTTTTTTTTTCTTTTACCCTCTCTTTTTTTCTTTTTTCATTTCTTTTGAAATGCAACTTCCAACTTTGAAAGGTGACTTCCAAAAGCTCCAAAAATTTCCAGGGTTCACCTTGCCTATATTGTGGTTGATATATTCAGCTATACATCCCCTGAACCAACTTTTACCAAAATGACTATGAGGAGGAACAACCAACAGAGGCAAAATTTAGAGACTGTGCCCTATGCCACTGTTGGATATGGACATAAACAGGGTATTGGGAAAGGGATTCATGGTAACAATTATCCAGGCAATGGCTAGGTTGGAGAAGATCATTAGTAGCAACATAGAATATCTAAGGGCAGAAGTGAGGGCTGATCTGGAAGTACTAAAAAATGTTATCAATGAGATCCAATCTAATCTAAATACTCTAACTGAGGCAGAAGATTGAATTAATGATCTAGAAGACAAACTGATACAAAAGAAAGGTCAGGAGAAGGCCTGTAATAAACAGCAGAGAAGCAATGAAAACAGAATTACGGAAATAAATGATGCCAGGGAAGGTTCCAGTGTCAGAATTATTGGGATACCTGAGGAGGTGCAGAAAGAGAGAAGACTAGAAACTATGCTTGAACAAATTCTGGATGAAAATTTCCCTAATCTGGGGAATGGAACAAGTGATCGTGTCCAAGAGGCAGGAAGGACATCCCTCAAGATCAACGAGTTGAGAAAGAACTCCAGACATTTAACTGTGAACTTCAAAAATTGTAATTTCAGACAGGAGGTCTTATGGGAAGCTAGGGGAAAGAAATTCCTTATGTACAGAGGAAGGACCATCAGAATAACAACAGACCTGTCCACAGAAACGTGGCAAGCCAGAAAGGGCTGGCAAGACATATTCAGGGCACAAAATGAGAAGAACAGGCAGCCAAGAATACATTACCCAGCAAGGCTGACATTCAAAAAGGATGGAGAGATAAAGAGCTTCCAAGACCAGCAAGGTTTAAAATGGTATGTGGCCACCAAGCTGGCACTACAAGAAACATAAAGGGGGTTTCTATAAAAGAAGAAAGAACGGCAGAGTGACATAGAACAGAAATTTACAGAGACAATCTATGGAAACAAGGATGTCACGGGAAACATGATGTCAATAAAAACATATCTTTCAATAATCACTCTCAACGAGAATGGCCTAAAGGCTCCCATAAAATGGCACAGGGATGCATACTGGAGAAAATGACAGGACTCGTCCATATGCTGTCAACAAGAGACACATTTGGACTCTAAAGATACATCCAGACTGAAAGTGAAGGGATGGAGAACCATCTTTCATGCCAATGGGCCTCAAAAGAAAGCTGGCATAGGGATTCTCATATCAGATAAATTAGATTTTAAGCTAAAGAATATAGTCAGAGATACAGAAGGATACTACATAATTCTTCAAGGGTCTATCCACCGAGAAGATCTAACAATTATAAATATTTATGCCCCCAATATGGGGGTGGCCAACTACATAAGCCAACTGTTCATAAATAAAGAGTCATATTGATATGAATACATTAATTGTAGGGGGTCTTAGCACGCCACTCTCAGAAATAAACAGATCATTCAAGCAGAAAATCAATGAAGAAATAGGAGCTTTGAATGACACATTGTACCAGATGGACCTCATAGATATATACAGAACATTCTACCCTAAAACAACAGAATACTCATTCTTCTTGAGCACACATGGAACTTTCTCCAGAATAGACCATATACTGAGTGCTGTGAAATGTGTAAACCTGGCGATTCACAGACCTGTACCCCTGGGGATAAAAATACATTATATGTTTATAAAAAATTAATAGAATAAAAAAAAAGAATAGACCATATACTGGGTCATAAATCAGGGCTCCACCGATACCAGAAGATTGAGATTATTCCCTGCATATTGTCAGACCACAATGCTTTGAAAGTGGAACTCAACCACAAGAAAAAGTTTGGAAGGAATTCAAACACTTGGAAGCTAAAGACCATCCTTCTCAAGAATGTTTGGGTCAACCAGGAAATCAAAGAAGAACTTAAGCAATTCATGGAAACTAATGAGAATGAAGACGCATCGGTCCAAAACCAGTGGGATATGGCAAAGGTGGTCATAACAGGGAAATACATAGCTATCCAAGCCTTGCTCAAAAAAAAAAATTGAAAAATCCAGAACACAACAACTCTCTTTACACCTTAAAGAACTGGAAAATCAACAACAAATTAAGCCAACCCCATATACAAGAAGGGAAATAATCAAGATTAGAGCAGAAATCAAAGAGTTAGAAACTAGAGATACAGTAGAACACATCAACGAGACTAGAAGCTGGTTCTTTGAAAGAATCAATAAGGTCGATAAACCACTGGCCAAACTAATCCAAAAGAAAAGAGAGATGACTCAAATTAATAAAATTATGGATGAAAGGGCAGAAATCAGGACTAAGACCAAGGAAATGGAAACAATCATCAGAAATTATTATCAAGTCGTATACCAATAAGTTAAGCAAACTGGAAGAAGTGGATGCATTCTTGGAAATCTATCCACTTCCAAGACTGAAATGGGAAGAAATTTACAACCCGAATAGAACAGTAGCCAGTAACGAGATTGAAGAAGTGATCAAAAACTTCCAAGAAAACAAGAGCCCAGGACCTGACGGATTCCCTGCAGAATTCTACCAAACATTCAAAGAAGAAATAATACCTATTCTCCTGAAGCTGCTTCAAAAATTAGAAATGGAGGGAAAACTTCCAGACTCTTTCCATGAAGCTAGCATTACCTGATCGCCAAACCAGGCAAAGACCCCATCAAAAAGGAGAAATTTCAACCAATATTCCCGATGAATATGGATGCCAAGTTTCACAATAAGATCCGAGCTAATAAGATTCAATGGTACATTAAAAAGATTATCCACCATTTCCAGGTAGGATTTATCCCTGGGATGCAAGGGTGGTTCAACTTTCACAAATCAATCCATGTGATAGAACAATTCAATAAGAGAGGAGAGAAGAACCACATGGTCCTTTCAATTGATGCAGAAAAAGCATTTGACAAAACACACCCATTCCTGATTAAAACGCCCCAAAGTATAGGGATAGAGGGAACATTCCTCAACTTCATAAAATCTATCTATGAAAAGCCCACAGCAAATATGATTCTCATTGAGGAAACCTTCCCTTTGAGATCAGGAACACAACAAGGATGTCCATTCTTGCCACTGTTGTTCAACATAATAGTAGAAGTCCTAGCAATAACAATCAGACAACAAAAAGAAATAAAAGGTATTCAAATTGGCAAGGAAGAAGTCAAACTCTCTCTCTTCACAGATGACATGATACTTTATATGGAAAACTCAAAAGACTCCACCCTCAAACTACTAAAACTCATGTAGCGATTCAGTAATGTGGCAGGATACAAAATCCATGTACAGAAATCGTTCTTATACACTATACATTGTGTATACATACAATATACACTGTATACAGTATACATACAGTATACTGTATACATTCAGTACACACTATACTATACATTGTGTTCTTATACACTAACAATGGAAATATAGAAAGGGAAATTAGAGAATCGATTCCATTTATTATCACACCCAGAACCATAAAATACCTAGCAGTAAACCTAACCAAAGAGGTAAAGGATGTGTACTCGAGGAGCTACAGAACACTCATGAGAGAAACTGAAGAAGACAAAAAGATGGAAAAGCATTCCGTGCTCATGGATTGGAAGAATAAACATTGTTAAAATGTCTATACTGGCTAGAGCCATCTATACTTTCAATGCCATCCCAATCAAAATTCCATCGACATTTTTCAAAGTGCTAGAACAAACAATCCTAATATTGCATGGAACCAGAAGAGACCCTGAATTTCTAAGGAAATACTGAAAAAGAAAAATAAAACTGGGGGCATCACGTTTCCTGATTTTCAGCTTTACTACAAAGCTGTGATCAGCAAGGCAGCATGGTACTGGCACAAAAACAGACACATAGACCAGTGAAACAGAGTAGAAAGTCCAGATATGGACCCACAACTCTATGGTCAAATAATCTTCAACAAAGCAGGAAAAAAATATCCAGTGGGAAAAAAGCAGTCTCTGTCTTAAGTGGTGTTGGGAATGTTGGACAGCTATGTGTAGAAGAATGAAACTCAACCATTCTCTTACACCATACACAAAGATAAACTCAAAATGGATAAAAGACCTCAACATGAGGCAATAATTTATCAAAATCTTAGAGGAGAACATAGGCAGTAACTTCTTCAACATCAGCCACAACTTCTTTCAAGACATGTCTCCAAAGGCAAAGGAAACAAAAGCGAAAATGAACTTTTGGGGTTTCATCAAGACCAAAAGCTTCTGCACAGCAAAGGAAACAGTCAACAAAATAACCAGACGACCCACGGAATGGGAGACGATATTTGCAAGTAACAGTACAGACAAAAGGGCTGATATCCAAGATCTATAAAGAACTCCTCAAACTCAACAGACACATGTAAAAATGTTCATCCTCATTAGCCATCAGGGAGATTCAAATCACAACCACATTCATTGAGATACCACCTTACACCAGTCAGAATGGCCAACATCAACAGGACAGGAAACAGCAAGTGTTGGAGAGGATGTGGAGAAAGAGAACCCTCTTACAATTTTGGTGGAAATACAAGTTGGTGCAGCCACTTTGGAAAACAGTGTGGAGATTCCTTAAGAAATTAAAAATAGAATTACCCTATGACCCTACAATTGCACTACTGGGTATTTACCCCAAAGATACAGACATAGTGAAAAGAAGGGCCATCTGTACCCCAATGTTCATAGCAGCAATGGCCATAGTCACCAAACTGTGGAAAGAGCCAAGATTCCCTTCAACAGATTAATGGATAAAGAAGATATGGCCCATATATACAATAGAGTATTATGCTTCCATCAAAAAGGATGAATACCCAACTTTTGTATCAACATGGGTGGGACAGGAGGAGGTTATGCTGAGTGAATTCAAGCAGAGAGTGTCAATTATCATATGGTTTCACTTACTTGTGGAACATGAGGAATAACAAGGAGGACATTAGGAGAAGGAAAGGAAAAGTGAATTGGGGGAAATGGCGGGGGGAGACAAAGCATGAAAGGCTGTGGACTCTGAGAAACACGTAGGGTTTTGGAGGGCAGGAGGGGAGGAGGATAGGTGAGTCTGGTGTTGGATATTAAGGAGGGCACGTATTGCATGGAGTACTGGGTGTGGTGCATAAACAGTGAATCTTGGAACACTGAAAAATAAAATAAAATCATTAAAAAAGATAAATATAAAGGACACAAAGTATTTAATATGGAGATGTTAAAAGGAAATACTGGATACAGACAATGCCCCTTTTCATTTCCGATGTAGGAAAATGGGAGGAACATACTAGTAATATTGTTTTCTTTTATAATAAAAATGTGCTGATTTTTATATACAAAAATATTAAAAATGAATCTTCTTACAATGTAAAAACCAAGCACTTCATTCAACTTGTTGATATGTTTCCCTAGAAACTACACAATAACTAGGTTTTCCTAGAAGTAGAACAAATGGGATTTTGATTACTCTCCAGATGCATGAATTTTCTGATTCTCACAGGTGATAGTAATTTAAGAATCCTGGTAATGACATGAATTTCAGAAATCTTCTCATTAAAAAAGAACATGTATCTACGAACAAATCTTGATAGGGATTTGAATATTATAATACTATTATACTGGATATATATATGCATATAATTTTCATATTATATGTATATATATCTAGCATAATATTAATGACATAAGAATGTCCTTGACATTTAAGTGTTCAGAGTCTAGAGGTGATAATATAGGTAGGAGAACAATAGATGTCTGGATGTTTGGGTCATTTTATATCACTTATAAATATCACTCTCATTTCTTGATTATTGTCAGGATTGTGTCATTATTTCAAGCCAATCAGATAATTCTGTTTTTAAAATATCAGACTCATATCATGAGCACAAACTATTTGATTGAGTGTCTAAATTTATCACTTCTATTTTCTGAAACTGTTTAAAATAAGAAAGGAAGGAAGGAAGGAAGGAAGGAAGGAAAGAAGGAAGGAAGGAAGGAAGGAAGGAAGGAAAAAGAAAAGAAAGAAATGGAAAGAAAACTTCCAAACTCATTCTATAAGTCCAGCATTATATTGAACAAAATCAGACAAGGACCCTGCTAAAAAGGAGAATTCCAGACCAATATCTCTGATCAACATAGAAGCGAAAGTTCTCACAAAGATAGTAGCTAAGAGGATCCAACAGTATATTAAAAAGATTATTCACCACGACCAAGTGGGACTTATTTCTGCACTGCAGGGGTGCTTCAACATCTACAGATCAATAAATAAGATACAGCACATTAAAAAAAGAAAGGAAAAGAACCATATGATCTCAATAGACGCAGAAAAACATTTGACAAAATACACCATACTTTCTTGATCAAAACTCTTAGCAATGTAAGAGGGAAAATACCTCAATATCATAAAAGCCATATATGAAAAACCTACAGTGAATATCATCCTCAATGGGGGAAAACTGAGAGCTTTCCCCTTAAGGTCAGGAACCCAGCAGGGATGTTCTCTCCCATCACTGTTGTTCAACATAATCCTGGAAATACTGGCCTCAACAATCAGAGAAAAAAAAAAAGAAATAAAGGCATTCAAATTGGCAAAGGAGAAATCCAACTCTAATTCTTCACAGATGATATGATACTTGAAGTAGGAAACCCAAAAGATTTTACCCCCAAAATGTTGGAACTCAGCAAAGTTGCAAAATATAAAATCAATGCAGGGAAGTCAGTTGCATTTCTACACGCTAACAATGAAGCAGAAGAAAGGCAAATCAAGGAATTTTTCCCATTTAAAAATTGCATCAAAACCCGCAAGACGCCTAGAAATATACCTAGCCAAAGAATCAAAAGATCTGTACCCTGGAAACTACAGAATGCATATAAAAGAGATTGAGGAAGATACAAAGAAATGGAAAAACTTTCTATACTCATGGATTAGAAGAACAAATGTAGTTAAATTGTCTATGCTTCCCAATGAAATATACACATTCAATGAATTCCCTATTAATATACCATCTAAATTCTTCACAGAGCTGGAATAAACAATCCTAAAATTTGTATGGAAACCAGAAAAGACCCCAAATAGCCAGAGGATTGTTGAAAAAGAAAACCAAAGCTGGAGGCATAAGAATTTCTGAACTCCAAGCTGTATTACAAAGCTGTAATCATCAAGATAGTATGGTACTGGCACAAAAACAGACACATAGATAAATGGAACAGAATAGAGAACCCAGAAATGGACCCTCTCCTCTATGGTCAACTAATCTTGTGCAAATCAAGAAAGAATATCCAATGGAAAAGAGACAGTCTCTCCAACAGTTTGTATTGGGAAAATTAGAGAGCCCCTTGCAGTAAAATGAAACTGGACAATGTTCTTCTATCACACACAAAAATAAATTCAAATGGATGAAGGACAGGGATCAATGTCTTTGATGTCAGCTGCAGCAACTTCTTGCTAGACATGTTCCCAAAGGCAAGAGAAACAAAAGGAAAAATGAACTACTGGAACGTCATCAAGATGAAAAGCTTTTGCACTGCAGAGGAAACAATCCACAAAACTAAAAGGCAACTTGTGGAATGGGAGAAGATATTTGGAAGTGTCTTATCAGATAAAGGGCTAGTATCCAGAATCCATAAAAAAACTTATTAAACTCAACAACCAAATAATCCAGTCAACAAATGGGCAGACATTTCTTCAAAAAAGACATACAAATGGCTAACAGACACATGAAAAATTTCTCAGCATCACTTGGCATCAGGGAAATACAAATCAAAACCACAAGGAGATACCACTCACACCTGTTAGAATGACTAAAATTAACACATCAGGAAACAACAAATGATGGTGAGGATGTGGAGAAAGGGGAACCCTCTTGCATTGTTGGTGGGAATGCAGACTGGTGCAACCACTCTGGAAAACAGTGTGGAGGTTCCCCAAAAAGTTAAAAATAGAACTATGTCCCAGCAATTACACAGCTAGGTATTTATTCAAAGGGTATAATCATAGAGACTGGAAAGGTCACATACACCACAATGTTGATAGCAACAATGTCCACAATACCCAAAATATGGAAAGAGCCCAAATGTCCATGGACAGATTAATGGATAAAATGAAGTGGTGTATATATAAAATGGAATATTACTCAGCCATCAGAAAGGATGAATACTTACCATTTACATTGATGTGGATGGGACTGGAGTTATTATGCTGAGTGAAATAAGTCAACCAGAGAAAGAATTATCATATGGATTCACTCATATGTGGACTTTAAGAAACAAAACAGATGAACAAAAGGGAAGGGCAGGAAAAATATTGTAAGATGAAAACAGAGAATGAGGCAAATCATAAGAAATTCTTAACTGTAGGAAAGAAACTGAGATTACTGGATTGGCGGTGCATGGGGGATGGGGTAATTAGGTGATGAACATTAAGGAGTACACTTGAAGTAATGAGCACAAGCTGTTGTATGTAATTGATGAATCACCAAACTTTACCTCTAAAACTAATAATATGGCATTTGTTAATTAAATTGAATTTAAATAAAAAATAAAAAACCTATAATCCAGTAATTTTTAGCACAATTTTTCAACTGTAATCTTAACCAACACAGATAAAATTATTTCATAAGAAGTTTTAAGAGTATACTATACCACATTAAAGTATATGAACAGCTACATAATAAGTTACATTTAATATTGATGTGATTTTAGTTCATTTGTTTCTTCATTCCTTTCTTTTATATTTCTATTTCTTAATAGCTTCAGGAAATTTAGGTTAACTCAAGTGCTGCACTGGTAACTAAATGGTCAATTCACTACATTTTGTATTATATATCACTGTATTCATTTTGCTATGCTAATCAAGGGAGACATGGCCCCAAAGGAGAAAGTTTTCTCAGAATCTTAAGTCTGTGTTCTTTTCTCCCCATTTTACATTCTATACTACCTAATGAGTATTCTGAAAATTTAGAAGAAATATAATCTCATTTATGGTGTAGTTGATAGTATTCACCTTAAAATTGCCACAGGGAGGTCAAGTTCTTATGTAATTTCAAGATTGGTGCCAGTATGTAGTTATTTATGTCATGCAGGTTAAGCAAATAAAAATATATTAGATCATATTGAACTGAAAGGTTGCAACCTACAAATATATGTTTGGCACAAGTCATCTGTTTAATGTATATCCCTCAACATTTCAAATGTACCCAGTAGGCCTCTGTATCAGAAATTACTAATATCTTTATATTCAATGGGATATTCATCATCTGTTACAGGAATGTATTCTCTCTTGTCTATTCATCCTTACTAAAGCCAATGTTTGTTTTAAAGTACAATGGTTAATTAAACTTGGTTTTATAATAGATTAGGTTAGGGACTTACGTTCTGGAATGACTTATTTTAGCATAAAATGTTGAAAGATAAAGGAAAATCTTATGACTTTATTATAACATCTAATGCTGAAGATTTTAATGGAAAATAAGAACTGTTAGATAATTTAAATATTTAGCATTCAGGAAATTTGATGCTATGTAACACAGATTGATATTTAAGAAATAGATTTCTAATTTAAATCTGTGTGAATGACAGAGGAATTAGTGATGGCTTTATATATTTACACAGAAAAGACATTTTGCTTTAGGTACATATTGATAACCAGAACACAGAGCTAGAATTTCCTTTATGGAAATCTAAAATTTTAATGTGTATGCATATAAACTGGAGTGGTTTGAGTGATGGGGGTGGGAAGAGAAAAACTATTTGTGATGTATTATATTCTAATAATTGGTTCAGGTTGTCCTGACTCATTACCGAATTAATGAATTAATGTAGTCTTAGGAAAAAAGGGACATGTTTTGAAGATTAGCCACCTAAAGGTATTTCCAACTAAACTATTAAATAGGCAAAACTTGATTTGTGTGCTTTTTATTTTTTTATTGTTCAGTATGCTAGCCTCAGTTCTCTGGCTTTTTAGCATACATGGGGTATGTTTGGAGTGTTTACATAGAATCAGAAATGTTATGAGCACGTTGTTTACTTACTCATATGATAATGAAGATGATAGATTTCTACACTTATTATTCCATTAAGTTACAGAAACATAACTTTGGAAAAACCACAATATGATGGATCAGAATAGAGGTGTTAAGACCAAAATTGCTTCAGTAATGTTGTTTAGTCTGAAATTTTAGTTGAGCTAGCTTTTTTTCCTCTTATGAAAACCAAATGTCCTAAGAATAATTGAAAAAGGTATTAGTAAGTATGAGAGTGGGAAAATAAATAGAGCAAACAGCATCTTCTCTTCATTAGACACCTCTTAATTTTAGGCAAAAAATAGAGATGCCACTGATTTTTTTTTTTTTTTTTTAGTATTACTGTCACACAACTATTAGTTTTAGGTATACAACATAGTGGTTCATAGTGGTTCAACAACTCTATACATTGTGCTATGCTATGTTCACCACAAGTGTCACCATGCAATGCTATTACAATACCATTGACTCTATTCTCCACGCTGTACCTTTTGTTCCTGTGATTTATTCATTCCATATCTAGAAGCCTATATCTCCCACTCCCCCTCATTCATTTTGCCCATTCTTTCATGCCCTTTCCTTCCAGCAGCCATCAGTTTATTCTCTGTATTTATAGGTCTGATTCTGTTTTTTGTTTGTTTATCCATTTGTTTTGTTTGTTCGTGGGAATGTAAATTGATACAACCATGGTGGAAAACAATATGGAGGTTCCTCAAAAAATTAAAAATAGATGGGCAACTGATGGCTCAGTCTATTGAACATCTGACTCTTGATTTCAGCTCAGGTCCTGATTTCGGGGTTGTGGGATTGAGCCCCACCTTGGGCTCCATGCTAAGATGGAGTTTGCTTGTCCTTATCCCTCTGCATCTCCCCCCATCTCTCTCAAATAAATAAATTAATTAAAAAAGAATTACAATTAGAAATATCATATTGTCCATTTTTTCCAATACTAGGTATTTACCCAAAGAAAACAAAAACACTAATTTGAAAAGATATGTGCACCCCTATGTTTATTGCAACATTACTTACATTAGCCAAATATGGAAGTAACCCACGTGTTCATTAATAGATGGATAGATAGAGAAGGTAGCACACACACATACACACATACACACACCCCCACACACATAATGGCATAGTACATAGCTATAAAAAAGGGTGGGTTCTTGCCTTTTTTGACAACATGGATGAACCTAGAGGGTATTATGCTAAGTGAAATTAATCAGACAAAGAAAGATGAATATCATGATTTCACTCATACATCAAATCTAAAAAAACAAAATAAATAGTTTTAATAATATTAATAAGCATTTACAATATACACATATATTCTATCCTTCTTTTCTTCCTACCACTTCATTTTTTTAAAAGATTATTTATTTATTTATTTGACAGAGAAGAGAGACAGCAAGTGAGGGAACACAAGCAAGGGGAGTGGGAGAGGGAGAAGCAGGCTTCCTGCTGAGCAGGGAGCCTGATGTGGGGCTCAATTCTAGGATCCTGGGATCACGACTTGAACCAAAGGCAGATGCATAGTGACTGAGCCACCCAGGCACCCCTCTTCCTAACACTTCTAATTTTATTTTATTTATTTTTAAAGATGTATTTATTTATTTGAAAGAGAGAGAGAGACCAAGCACAAACCAGGGGAAGAAGGGGGAGGGCAAAAGGAGAGGGAGAAGCAGGCTTCCCATTGATGAGGGAGCCCAATGTAGGGTTTGATTCCAGGACCCTGGGATCATGACCTGAGCTGAATGCAGATGCTTAACTGACCAGGCCACCCAGGCTCCCTACCACTTCAATATTTTAATATATGGAACAAGTATCAACTTTTTTTTTTAGCCTTAGTTATTACATTACTTTATAAAATATGCTTAGTAATGTTGTGTGTACAAAGAAAAGAAGCTTTCAAGGTTCAATCTAGTTCTATGATATTTATTTATTTCTATAAATGGCAGACTAGTAAGGGATCTCATTAAATATCATTCCCAGGGGGCGCCTGGGTGGCTCAGTGGGTTAAAGCCTCTGCCTTCGGCTCAGGTCATGATCCCAGGGTCCTGGGATCGAGCCCCGCATCGGGCTCTCTGCTCAGCAGGGAGCCTGCTTCCTCCCCTCTCTCTCTCTGCCTGCCTCTCTGCCTACTTGTGATCTATGTCTGTCAAATAAAGAAATAAAATCTTTAAAAAAAAAATATCATTCCCAGGATCACAAATGATATCACACCAAAATTTTAGTAAAGTCTATAATACAACTTTATTTAGCAGAATCATTGTGAAATATCCTTGTTTAACAAGTATTTAACTGAAAAATGGAAGCATGAATTATGTCTATGTACTATGTACTATTTAGATGTAATTCATTTAGTACTATTTAGAATTACATCTAAATAGTAGTTAGGATTTTGAATAGTGATAATACAAATATATTAAAAATACCATTGTTTTAAATAATATTTTCACTGGTCCTTGTTACATGCAACATTTACACCCACCATCATTAAGTTTTGTTTTACTTTCCTTAAAATTGTATATCCTCTTTAGTGACTAGACATAGAAAAGATAATGATTTGCCTAGAGCAGAGGTTCATATTACCTGTGTTAGGCCCAAGTTATGCACATGCATGCAATTGATCTGCTTGTTTTAAGTGAACTTATCCTAGGAACAGGGGAGTTAGTGAATGGCTTTGCCTATATCTTTCAACAAAAGGAATCAGGTATGGTCTATCACCGTGATAATGCCTACAGAGACATTGATGCTTTTAGGTCTATGCCCATTCTATTGTCATGTAGATAATGTAGCTGATTGGCTCAAACTGATATGTTGGAAACCATTCAATTGTGACTCTACCTTTTGGAGTGTTGACATAGCCACAATACCATTGGAAGTTCAAACAAACAGTTCATCATCAGACATCTGATTCAGTGATATACAATCTGGTTGGTGGGCATTGTAATTTTAAATCCTATTACCCTTCACAAGCATACCACAAATTTAATTAACATTTTATTTTCTCCACTGGTTGTTTTAGATCTTTTAAGCCATTTCTTTAAGAAGTGTGTGGACTCCCTGATGGCTAGTGATGGTATCTGATAGCCATTTGTATGTTTTCACTGGAGAAGTGTCTGTTCATATCTTCTGCCCATTTTTTCATATGATTATCTGTTTCGTGTGTTGAGTTTGAGGAGTTCTTTATAGATCCTGGATATCAGCCTTTTGTCTGTACTGTCATTTGCAAATATCTTCTCCCATTCCGTGGGTTGCCTCTTTGTTTTGTTGACTGTTTCCTTTGCTGTGTAGAAGCTTTTGATCTTGATGAAGTCCCAAAAGTTCATTCTCGCTTTTGTTTCCTTTGCCTTTGGAGACATATCTTGAAAGAAGTTGCTGTGGCTCATATCGAAGCGGTTACTGCCTATGTTCTCCTCTAGGATTTCACTATGAACCACATATTGTGTAAAAAAATAATGTACACAGGGGTACTTGGGTGGCTCAGTGGGTTAAAGGCTCTGCCTTCAGCTCAGGTCATGATCCCAGAGTCCTGGGATCGAGCCCCGCATGCGGCTCTCTGCTCCACAGGGAGCCTTCTTTTTTTTTTTTTTAATTAAATTTTTTAATTTATTTTCAGCGTAACAGTATTCATTGTTTTTTCACCACACCCAGTGCTCCATGCAATCTGTGCCCTCCCTAATACCCACCACCTGGTTCCCCCAAACTCCCATCCCCTGCCCCTTCAAAACCCTCAGGTTGTTTTTCAGAGTCCATAGTCTCTCATAGTTCACCTCCCCTTCCAGTTTCCCTCAACTCCCTTCTCCTCTCCATCTACCCTTGTCCTCTATATTATTTGTTATGCTCCACAAATAAGTGAAACCATATGATACTTGACTCTCTCTGCTTGACTTATTTCACTCAGCATAATCTCTTCCAGTCCTGTCCATGTTGCTACAAAAGTTGGGTATTCGTCCTTTCTGATGGAGGCATAATACTCCATAGTGTATATGGACCACACCTTCCTTATCCATTCATCCGTTGAAGGGCATCTTGGTTCTTTCCACAGTTTGGTGACCGTGGCCATTGCTGCTATAAACTTTGTGGTACAGATGGCCCTTCTTTTCACTACATCTGTATCTTTGGGGTAAATACCCAGTAATGCAATTGCAGGGTCATAGGGAAGCTCTCTTTTTAACTTCTTGAGGAATCTCCACACTGTTCTCCAAAGTGGCTGCACCAGTTTGCATTCCCACCAACAGTGTAAGAGGGTTCCCCTTTCTCCACATCCTCTCCACGGGGAGCCTTCTTCCTTTCTTCTCTCTCTGCGTGCCTCTCTGCCTACTTGTGATCTTTCTCTGTCAAACAAATAAATAAAATATTTAAAAAAATAATGTACACAAACTGAATAAATGTAAAATACAAAATAAAGAAGAGGTACAAAAATAGATAAGATACAGTTCATGTTCTCAGTCTAATGGCTAAACATTTATCTAAGCAGACATTTAGAAACATGGCATTCTGTTGACAGTCTCAGTCTACATGATTCATTATCAAATTCTATTATGGACTTCTACTTGACATTTTTAAAAATTTTTATTTATTTTTACATTTTTTTCAGTGTTCCAGAATTCATTGTTTATGCACCACACACAGTGCTCCATGCAATACGTGCCCTCCATAATACCCACCACCAGGCTCACCCAACCTCCCATGCCACACCCCTCCAAAACCCTCAGATTGTTTTTCAGAGTCCACAGTCTCTCATGGTTCGTCTTCCCTCTCCTTGACATTTAGACCAAGTTTGATTTCCTATACAATCAGACTGCATGTTTATTAATTGGTAGAATTTGGTTAGTATTAGACAAATCTGCTAATTTTTATTTTTGATAAACTCAATTCTCCTTTTTAATGTCTTTGTTCCTTTTATTACAGTGTATTATCTTTCATTAGTACAGACACATTGTCTGAAGGAGACAAGAAAAGGGTGACTAATCGTATTTCCAGTTCTAATGAAAGCCTAATTTTAAAACAGCTAAATAAATGATTTCTTTAAACAAAAACAAGATCTGTTTTGTTTTGTTTTGTTTTGTAACTTTGTAAGATACTTGTGTAGTCGGTCAGCATTTGCTTTAATGCAACAATTTTCATTTGGAGGTAAAATGACATTATAGAGTTATAGTTCTATGAAACCATTTCAAAATACATATTTGGCATTTTATCTAGGTTACAAAAGTGATTCATTTGAATGATTTAGATATTGTTTCTTGCTTGACATAATCTTGTCACCTAACTGAATCATTTGCATATAACAGAGACAAACTACACAGTTGGAAAAGTGAGTGGTATGATTTAAGTCAGTTAATTTAATTTTAAGTTTATTTCTCTCCTATAAATGTTATATCCAGCAGTGGAGGAAGAACCTTTAATTAAACAAGATTTCCTTTGCCCAGGCTCCACTGTACTACTAATTGTCTCTTTGTGTCAGAGTGGGGATCAGGCTCACTCTATAAAGATACTTCATTGGATGAATAGATAAAGAAGATATGGTCCATATATACAATGGAGTATTACGCCTCCATCAGAAAGGATGAAAACACAACTTTGTATCAGCATGGACGGGACTGGAGGAGATTATGCTGAGTGAAATAAGTCAAGCAGAGAGAGTCAATTATTATATAATTTCACTTACTTGTGGAACATAAAGAATAACACAGAGGACATTGGGAGAAGGAGAGGAGAAATGAGTTGGAGGAAATCGGAGGGGGAGACAAACCATGAGAGAATGTGAAATCTGAGAAACAAACTAAGGGTTTTAGAGGGGAGGGTGGAGGGGGGTTGGGTTAAGCCTGGTGGTGGGTATTAAGGAGGGCACTTATTGCATGGAGCACTGGGTGTGATGCATAAACAATGAATCTTGGAACACTGAAAGAATATTTTTTTAAAAGTTCAGAAATAATTAAAAAAAAAGATGCTTCATTGGAGTATGTTGGTAATTATGATTAAGGTTTTTATTCCCTTCCACCCCAAGAATTTGATATTCTACAAATGAAGTATTCCTACTAATATTTACATAAGAGAACATAGCACTCACAGAGGAAAAATCAATTTAAACTGTCAAACACTGAGATTTATAACATGACAGTGGAGAAGGAGGACCCTAGGCTTGTCATGTCCCATGAACACAAATAGTTAACTATCAAATCACCATAAATACACCAGATATTGACTTGAAGACTGACAGAACAGGGGCGCCTGGGTGGCTCAGTTGTTAGGCGGCTGCCTTGGGCTCAGGTCATGATCCCAGGGTCCTGGGATCCAGTCCTGCATCAGGTTACTTGCTCAGCGGGAAGCCCGCTTCTCCCTCTTCCACTCCTCCTGCTTGTGTTTCCTTTCTTGCTGTGTCTCTCTCTGTCAAATAAATAAAATCTTTTTAAAAAATGACTGACAGAACAAACTCCATAACTAAAGGGAGAGTGGAGGCCACATCAAAGAAGGTAGAAAGTACTGAGATGTCAGTTTGGTGGAGAATGTATCATGGGTACTGTGGAGAGGAGGGAGAAACTGAGACCTTTTTCTCTAGTGTCAGAAACAAAACAGGATGTCCACTTTAACCACTGCTAGTTAACATAGTACTGGAAGTACTAGTCCCAGAAATCAGACCAAAAAAAGAAATAAAAAACATCCAAAATCAACAAGGTAGAAATCAAATTTTCACTATTTGCAGATGACACGATACTCCACACAAAAAAATTGAAAGGCCACCAAAAAATTGGTAGAACTGATACACAAATTCAATAAAGTCACTGAATACAAAATTAATGTACAGAAATCTGTTGCATTTCTATACCAATAAAGGAGCTGGAGAAAGAGAAATTAAGGAATCAATCCCATTTGCAATTGCACCAAAACCCACAAGATACTTAGGAATAAACCTACCCATAGATGTGAAAGACCTGTATCCTGAAAAGTATAAACCACTGATGAAAGAAGTTGAGGATGACACAGAGAAATACAAAAATATTCCCTTCTCATGGATTGGAAGAACAAATATTGTTAAAGTGTCTGTACTAACCAAAGCAATCTACACATTTAATGCAATCTTTATCAAAACACCACCAGCATGTTTTCACAAAGCAAGAACAAACAATCATACAATTTTTATGGAACTGCAAAGGACCCTGAATAGCCAAAGCAACCTTGAAAATGAAAAGCACAGCTGGAGACATCACAAGTATGGACTTCGTGTTATATTACAAAGCTGTAGTGATCAAAGCAGTATGGTACTGGCACAAAAATAGACACATAGATCAATGGAACAGAATAGAAAACCCAGAAATGGATCCTCAACTTTATGGCCAACTAATCTTTGACAAAGCAGGAAAGAATATCGAGTGGGAAAAAGTCTCTTCAACAAATGGTATTGGGAAAAGTGGACTGCAACATGCCAAAGAATGAAACTGGACCAGCCTCTTACACCATACGTAAAAATAAATTCAAAATGGATGAAACACCTAAGTGTGAGACTTGAAACCATTAAAATCCTAGAGGAGAACACAGGCAGCTCTTTGACCACAGCTGTAGCATCTTCTTGCTAGATATGTCTCCTGAGGCAAGGGAAACAAAAGCAAGGATAAACTATTGGGACATTATCAAAACAAAACACTTTGCATAATGAAGAAAACAGAAAAAACTGAAAGGTAACCTATGAGAGAAGATATTTGCAATGAAATATCTGATAACAAGTTAGTATCCAAAATATATAAAGAACTTATAAAAGTTAAATCACAAAAGCAAATAATCTAATTAAAATGTGGGGAGAAGACATGAATGGACATTTCTCCAAAGAAGACATCCAGATGGCCACCAGACACATGAAAAGATGCTCAACATCAGTGATGATCAGGGAAATACAAATCAAAACTACAATGAGATATCATTTCACATATATTAGTACAGCTAAAATCAACAACACAAGAAACAGCATGTTCTGGCAAAGATGTAGAGAATGGGGAACCCTTTTGTACTGCGGGTAGGAATGCAAACTGGTGCAACCACTGTGACAAATATTTTGGACATTCCTCAAAAATTTAAAAATAGATGGACCTTATGATCCAGCAATTGCCCTACTAGATATTTACCCAGAGAATCTAAATATACTAATCCAAAGGGATACATGTATCCTGATGTTTATAAAAGGATTATTAACAACAGCCACATTGCAGAAACATCCCAAGTTTCCATCAACTGATGAATGGAGATTTTATATATATATAAAGGTATATACCCTCTTTCCCTACACTTTGAAGAGTTTTGATCAGGAAAGGATGTTGTATTTTGTCAAATGCTTTTTCAGCATCTATTGAGAGTATCATATGGTTCTTGTTTTTCTTTTATTAATATATTATATCACACTGATTGATTTGCAGATGTTGAACCAACCTTGCATCCCTGGAATAAATCCCACTTGGTCATGGTGAATAATCCTTTCAATGTGCTTTTGGATCCTATTGGCTAGTATTTTGGTGAGAATTTTCGCTCTGTGTTCATTAAGGATATTGGTCTATAATTCTCTTTTTTGATGGGATCCTTCTCCGGTTTTGGGATCAAGGTGATGCTGGCCTCATAAAATGAGTTTGGAAGTTTTCCTTCCATTTCTATTTTTTGGAACAGTTTCAGGAGACTAGGAATTAATTCTTCTTTAAATGTTTGGTAGAATTCCCCTGGGAAGCCGTCTGGCCCTGGGCTCTTGTTTGTTTGGAGATTTTTGATGACTGTTTCAATCTCCTTAACTGTTTATGGGTCTGTTCAGGTTTTCTATTTCTTCCTGGTTCAGTTGTGGTAGTTTATATGTCTCTAGGAATGCATCTATTTCTTCCAGATTGTCAAATTTGCTGCCGTAGAGTTGCTTATAATATGTTCTTATAATTGTTTGTATTTATATGGTGTTGGTTGTGATCTCTTCTCTTTCATTCATGATTTCATTTATTTGGGTTCTTTCTCTTTTCTTTTTGATAAGTATGGCTGGGGGTTTATCAATCTTATTAATTCTTTCAAAGAACCAGCTCCTAGTTTCATTGATTTCTTCTATTGTTTTTTGTTTGTTTGTTTGTTTCTATTTCATTGATTTCTGCTTTGATCTTTATGATTTCTCTTCTTCTGCTGGGTTTAGGATCTTTGTTGTTCTTTCTCCAGCTCCTTTAGGTGTAGGATTAGGTTGTGTATTTGTGACCTTTCTTGTTTCTTGAGAAAGGCTTGTATCACTAAATATTTTCCTCTCAGGATTGCCTTTGTTGTGTCCCACAGATTTTGAACCATTGTGTCTTCATTATATTTGTTTCCATGAATTTTTTTCCATTCTTCTTTAATTTCCTGTTCACCCATTCATTCTTTGGAAGGATGCTCTTTAGTCTCCATGTATTTGGGTTCTTTCCAGATTTCTTCTTGTGATTGAGTTCTAGCTTCAGAGCATTGTGGTCTGAACATATGCAGGGAATGATCCCAATCTTTTGATACCAGTTGAGACCTGATTTATGACCCAGGATGTGATCTATTCTGGAGACTGTTCCATGTGCACTAGAGAAGAATGTGTGTTCTGTTGCTCTGGGATGGAATGGTCTGAATATATCTGTGATGTCCATTTGGTCCAGTGTGTCATTTAAGGTCTTCATATCCTTCTTGATATTTTGCTTGGATGTTCTGTCCATTTCAGTGAGGGGAGTGTTAAAGTACCCTACTATTATTGTATTATTATCGATGTGTTTCTTTGATTTTGTTATTAATTGGTTTATATAGTTGGCTGCTCCCATGTTAGGGGCATAGACATTTAAAATTGTTATATCTTCTTGTTGGACAGACCTTTTCAGTATGATACAGTGTCCTTCCTCATCTCTTATGACAGTCTTTGGCTTAAAATCTAATTGATCTGATATAAAGATTGCCATCCCAGCTTTCTTTTGCAGTCCATTAACATAGTAAGATTTTTTCACCCCCTCACTTTAAATCTGGAGGTGTCTTCAGGTCTAAAATGAGTTTCTGTAGACAGCATATTGGTGGGTGTTTTTTTTTTTTTTAATCCATTCTGATACCCTGTGTCATTTGACTGGGCATTTAGCCCATTTACATTCAGGGTAACTATTGAAAAATATGAATTGAGTGCCATTGTATTGCCTGTAAGGTGACTGTTACTGTATTTGTCTCTGTACTGTACTTGTCTCTGTTCTTTTCTGGTCTACTACTTTTTGGCTCTCTCTTTGCTTAGAGGACCCCTTTCAATATTTCCTGTAGAGCTGGTTTAGTGTTTGCAAATTCCTTCAGCTTTTGTTTGTCCTGGAAGCTTTTTATCTCTCCTTCTATTTTCAATGATAGCCTAGCTGGATATAGTATTCTCGGCTGCATGTTTTTCTCGTCCAGTGCTCTGAATATATCATGCCAGTTCTTTCTGGCCTACGAGGTCTCTGTGGATAAGTCTGCTGCCAATCTCATATTTTTACCATTGTATGTTACAGACTTCTTTTCCTGGGCTGCTTTCAGGATTTTCTCTTTGTCACTAAGACTTGTAAATTTTACTATTAGATGACGGGGTGTGGACCTATTCTTATTGATTTTGTGGGGAGTTCTCTGCACCTCCTGGATTTTGATGCTTGTTCCCTTTGCCATATTAGGGAAATTCTCTACAATAATTCTTTCCAATATACCTTCTGCTCCCCTCTCTTTCTTCTTCTGGAATCCCAAATATTCTAATGTTGTTTCATCTTATGGTATCACTTATCTCTCAAATAATCCCTTCATGGTCCAGTAGTTGTTTGTCTCTCTTTTGCTCAGCTTGTTTATTCTCTGTCATTTGGTCTTCTATATCACTAATTCTCTCTTCTGCCTCATTTATCCTAGCAGTAAGAGCCTCCATTTTTTATTGTACCTCATCAATAGATTTTTTTATTTCAACTTGGTAAGATTTTAGTTCTTTTATTTCTCCAGAAAGGGCTTTTATTTCTCCAGACAGGGTTTCTCTAATATCTTCCATGTCTTTTTCAATCCCGGCTAGAACCTTGAGAATCGTCATTCTGAACTCTAGATCTGACATATTACCAATGTCCATATTGATTAGGTCCCTAGCCTTTGGTACTGCCTCTTTTTCTTTTTTTTTGTGGTGAGTTTTTCCACCTCATCATTTTATCCAGAGAAGAATATATGAAGGAGAGAATAAAATATTAAAAGGGTGGCAAAGACTCCAGGAAAATGTGTGTTAACCAAAGCAGAAGAGACTCCAAATCATGGGGGATAGAAAGGGGGTAAAAAGAAGTTCAGAAAAAGAAAAAGAAAAAAATATAAAAAAGAAAATATATATATTAGAATGGTGAATAGAACAGAGTCACCCAGTTAATTTTGGGAGTATTTTGGCCTCTTAGAAGAAACTACCTCCCTACATTTTAAAGAAAGAAAAAGAAAAATATATATATATATATATACACACAAAACACAAAATAAGGGTAAACATGATGAAGGGATGGGATATGACTATAAAGATGAAAAATTTTTTAAAAAATTTCTAAAAAATTAGTTGGTAAGATATGTTGTTTGGGAGAATAAAGGAAAAGAAAGTGGAGACAATTTGCTCAGGCTGGAGACTAGAACAGAGCCCTGTGCTATATTTAGGGTATATTTTGATCTATTAGAAGAAGTTGTATCCCAGAATTTTTTAGAAGAAAAAACCCTATGTGTATACAAAAAATAAAGTTAGATACAATGAAGGATAACATATGACTATAATAAAGAAGATTCAAAAAGATTTTTTTAAATGAAAGATATTGTTAAGATAAACTAGTTAAAAAACTTTAAAAGAGGAGAGTAAAAGTTAAAAAAATTTAGCATAAGAAAAAATAAAATTTTAAAAAATTAATTAACTTTGCAAGACTAAAGAATCATGGGGGAAAGCCATGAATTCCATGTTTTGTTTTCTCCTCCTTTGGAATTCTGCTGTTCTCCTTGGTAAGTGAACTTGGTCTTGGTTGGTATTCTTGCTGATCTTCTTGGGAGGGGCCTGTTGTAGTGATTCTCAAGTGTATTTGCCCGAGGCAAAATTGCACGACCCTTACCAGGGGCCAGGCTAAGTAATCTGCTCTGGTTCTCTTTTGGGAGCTTTTGTTCCCTGTAGAATTCTTGAGGACGGGAATGAAAATGGTGGCCTCCTGATCTCTGGCCCAGAGGAGCCAAGAGCTTGGTGCCCCACTCCTCGGTGTGCCCTCAGAGAAAACCACTCAATCACTCCTGTCTCCCTGGCCTCTGGTCGTGCTCTGAGCTCACCCAGCCTGTGACCAAGCATCTCTCTCTCTGGCACACAGCCCCGCCTAGAGTCTCCAAACCCAGCAGATCCCTGTGCTCTTCCAGGGGGGTCTCCCCGGATCTTGTGGGGTCTCTGCTCAAAGAGCAATGGCCTGACTGTCCCACAGATCACAGTTTAAGGTAACCCCGAGTTGAGAGCTCACTCCTTGGCTCTATCTCTGTAGCTGACTTCCCCACTCTAATACCTGTGAGCTCTGCAATACTCAGACACCCCCAATCCTTCTTGTGACCCCATGGGACCTGAGAGCATGCTGTCCCCACGTGGGCTTGACTCTGGCTAACCTCTGGAGCGATGTCCTTCAGTGGAGCAGACTTCTAAAAGTTCTGATTTTGTGCTCCATTGCTCCACTACTTGAAGGGAGCTGGCCCCTCCCGCCATGGTCTATCTTCCCATCACTTTGGATTCCCTTCTCCACACGTCCTACCTTTCAGAAAGTGGTCGATTTTCTGTTTTTAGAATTGCTGCTCTTCTCTTCAATCTCCTGTTGGATTTGTAGATGATCAGAATGGTTTGATAAACTATCTAGCTGATCTTCTGCTACCTGATGTCATCTCAGCCTGCTACTCCTCTACCATCTTGACTCCTTCCCTCCAGTATTTATCCATTCTCCTGGCTGGATAATATTCCATTGTATATATGGACCACATCTTTATCCACTTGTCTGCTGAAGGGCATCTTGACTCTTTCCACAGCTTGGCGATTGTGGATATTGCTGCTATTTACATGGGGGTATTTTAGCCCTTCTTTTCACTACATCTATATCTTTGGGGTAAACACCCAGTAGTGCAATTGCAAGGTCATAGGGTAGCTCTATTTTAATTTTTTTGAGGAATCTCCACACTGTTTTCCAAAGTGGCTGCATCAACTTGCATTCCCACCAACAGTGTAAGAGGGCTCCCCTTTCTGCACATCCTTTCCATCATTTATTGTTTCCTGCCTTGACAATCTTTTGCATTCTAACTGGCGTAAGGTGGTATCTCAATGTGGTTCTGATTTGAATTTTCCTGATGGCTAATGATGATGAACAGTTTTTCATGTTCCTATTAACAATTTGTACATTTTCTTTGGAGAAGTGTGTGTTCATGTCTTCTGCTCAATTTTTGACTTGAATTATGTTTTTTGAGGGTTGAATTTGCGAAGATCTTAAATAGGTGATGGGAATTAAGGAGTGTACTCTTAATTCCCATCACCTAATTAAACCATCCCCCCACCTGTCTCCCTTCTGGTAACCATCAGTTTGTTCCCTATAGTTAAGAGTCTGTTTCTTGGTTTGCTTCCCCCTTATTTTTCCCTTTTGCATTATTGTTTATTTCTCACTTTCTACATATGAATGAAATCATATGGTATTTCATTTAGCGTAATACTTTCTAGATCCATTGACATTGATGCAAATGACAAGATTTTATTCTTTTTTATGACTAACATTCCATTTAATATATACATGTCTTCTTTTTTATCCATTCATCGGTCAACAGACACTTGGGTTGTTTCTATAATTTGGTTATTATAAATAATGCAGCTAAAATATCAGGGTGCATGGATGCCTTAGAAATATTTTTGTATTCTTTGGGTAAATATCTCAGTAGACATATCTAGAAAGAAGCTGCTATGGCCGATGTCAAAGAGGTTACTGCCTGTATTCTCCTCTAGGATTTTTATGTTCAGGTCTCACTTTTAGGTCTTTCATCCATTTTGAACTTATTTTTGTGTATGGTGTAAGAGAGTGGTCCAGTTTCATTCTTTTACATATTACTATCCACTTTTCCCAACACCATTTGTTGAAGAGACTGTCTTTTTTTTCCATTGGATATCCTTTCCTACTTCATTGAAGATTAATTGACCATATAATTGTGGGTTCATTTCTGGGTTCTATTCTTTTCCATTGATCTGCATGTCTATTTTTGTGCCAGTGCCATACTCTTTTCATCACTACAATTTTGTATGTAAATTGAAGTCCAGACTTGTGATGACTCAAGTTTTAGACTTCTTTTTCAATGGCTATTTGGGTTTTTTTGTGGTTCCATACAAATTTTAGGATTGTTTGTTCTAGCTCTTTGAAAAATGCTGGTGGTATTTTGATAGCAATTACATTAAATATGTAGATTGTTTTGAGTAGTAGACTCTTTAACATTATTTGTTCTTCCAATCCATGAGCATGGAATGTTTTTCCATTTCTTTGAGTCATGTTCAATTTCTTTTATCCGTGTTTTATAGTTTTCAGAGGACTGGCCTTTTACCTCTTTGGTTAGGTTTATTCCTACATATCTTTCTATTTTGGGGGAAAATGTATCCTAGGTATATCTAGGTATCTTATTGTATTGGTGTAAATTGGATTTTTTTTTTAATTTCTCTTTCTGCTACTTCATTGTTGTTATATAGAAATGGGACAGATTTCTGTACATTGATTTTGTATCCTGTGACACCTCTGAATTTGTTTACTAGTTCTAGCAGTTTTTTAGTGGAGTCTTTCAGGTTTTCTATACAGTGGAAATTTGACTTTTCCTTCTTGATTTGGATGGTTTTGCTTTTTTTTTTTTTTTTTTTTTTTTCCTTATTGCTGTGGCTAGGTCTTCCAGTGCTATGTTGAGTAAAAGTGGGGAGAATGGACATCCCTGTTTTGTCCCTCACCATAGAGGTAAAACTCAGTTTTTTCTTATTTAGGATAATATTAACTATTTTTTTGTTTGTTTGTTTTGTTTTGTTTTTTGTATGTGGCCTTTATTATATTGAGGTATGATCCCTCTAAACTTGTTTTTATCATGAATGAGTATTGTACTTTATCAAATGCTTTTCCTGCATCTACTGAAATTATCATACGATTTTTATCCTTTCTGTTATTGATGTGATATATCTCATTGATTTATTTGCAAATATTAAATCACCCTTTCTACCTTGGAATAAATTTCACTGAACTTGGTGAATGAATCTCTTAATGCATTATTGGGTTCTGTTTGTTAGTAATTTATTGACCATTTTATGTCTATGTTCATCAGGGATGTTGGTCTGTAGTTCTTTTTTTAGTGAAGGTTGTATGTGGTTTTGGTTTCACGATGATGCTGGACTCAGAATAAATTTGGGAGTAACCTTCTTGTTCTATTTTTTTGCAATACTTTGAGTAGAATATGTATAAACTCTCCACCTGTGAAGCTATCTGGCCCTGGACTTCTGTTTGTTTAATTTGTTGATTATAATGCAATTTCTTTGCTGGTTATCAGCCTGTTCAAGTTTTCTATTTCTTTCTGATTCAGTTTTAGTAGTTATAAGTTTTTAGGAATTTGTCAACTTCTTCTAGGTTATCCAATCTTTTCTATATAGTTTTTCATAATATTCTCTCATAATTGTTTGTATTTCTATGGTATTGGTTGTTATTTCTCCTCTCTCATTTGTGATGTTATTTCAGTCATTTCTCTCTTCTTTCTGGTAAATCTGGTTAGATGTCTTTCAATTTTATTAACTTTTCCAAAGAAACAGCTCCTGGTTTCACTGATCTCTTCTACTGTTTTTAGTTTCTATACCATTTATTCTTCTCTAATATTTATTATTTTCTTCCTTATGTTACATTTTGGCTTGATTTGTTGTTCTTTTTCTAGCTCCTTTAGGTGTAAACTTGGATTGTTAATTGAGTTTTTCTTCCTTCTTGAGGTAGGACTGTATTGTTATATACTTCCTTCTTATGACTGCTTTTACTGAATCCCAAAGGTTTTAGATCTTTGTGTTTTCATTTTCATTGTATTGTATATATTGTTTTTATTTCTTCTTTGATTTTGTAGTTCACCCATTCATTTTTAGTAGCATATTGTTTTACCTCCATGTATTTATGGCCTTTCCAATTTTTTTTCATCTGGTTGATTTCTAGTTTCATAGCATTGTGGTACAAAAAGTTGCATGGTATGACTTCAATCTTTTTATATAGTTAAGGCCTGTTTTGTGACTTAATATGTGATCTATTCTGGAGAATGTCCTATGCCTACTTGAAAATAATGTGTATTGTGCTGTTTTAGGACAGAATATTTTGAATATATCTATTAAGTCCATCTGGTCCAGCGTGTCATTCAAAGCCATTGATTCCTTGTTGATTTTCTGCTCAGATGATCTGTCCATTGATGTAAGTGGGCTATTCAATCCATTTACTATTATTGTATTTCCATCAATTAACTCCTTTATGTTCATTATTAATTGTTTTACATATTTGGGTGCTCCTATGTTGGATGCATAAATATTTACAAATGTGATATCTTCTTGGATTGTCCTCTTTATGACTACATAATGGCTTTCCTTATCTCTTTTTAAAGTCTACTTTTTAAAGTCTTGTTTCTCTGATATAAGTATTGTTACTCTGACTTTCCTTTGACATCCATTTGCAAGATCAATATTTTTCCATCCCTTCACTTTCAATTTACCTGTGTTTTTAGGTCTAAAATGAGTCTTTTGTAGGAAACATAAAGATAGGTCTTGCTTTTTATTCATTTTGAGACCCTATTTCTTTTGATTGAAGTATTTGGTCCATTTACATTTGAAATAATTATTGATAGATGCATATTTATTAACATTTTATTACTTGTTTGTTGTTGGTTCTGAAGATTTTCTCTGACCCTTTCTTTTTCTCTCTTTCGAGTTTTGCTGATTTTCTTTAGTGATATATTTGGCTTCCTTTCTATATATTCTTTAGCATTTTTTTGTGGCTTTGATATATGGGCAGCATTAGATTTATATATAATTTCTTCCTCAAATAGTAATCTATATTAAGTTAATAGTCATTCAAGTTTGAAACTATTCTTTTTTCCCCCTTTTCCCCATATTTTAGGTATATATTATTATATTTTATATTTCTGTGAGTTCCTTGACTAAATTTTACAGAAATATTCCTTTTAATATATGTTCCTGACTTTATACTATAAATTTTTGTGTCTCCTTTCCACTCAAGGAGTTCCCTTTAATATTTCCTGTAGGGTCTCTTTCTTAGTAATGAACTCCTTTAGTGTTTATTTTTCTGGGAAAAACTTTATTTCCTTCTATTCTGAATGATAGCCTTGCTGGATAGAATATTCTTGGCTGCAGCTTTTTCTCACTCAGCACACTGAATATATCATGCCACTCTCTTCTGGTTTGCCAAGTTTTTGTCAAAAAATCTCCAGGTATTTTTGTGGATTTTTTCCTTGTAAGTTAAAGACTTCTTTAGTCTTTCCACTATTAAGGTTTTTTCTTTCTCACTATAGTTTGCAAATTTAATTTCAACATGTCATGGTTTTGGCCTGCTTTTGTTGATTTTGATGAGAGTACTCTGTGCCTCTAGGATCCAGATGGCAGTTTCCTTTCCCAGATTAGACAAGTTATTTAGCTATTATTTCTTTTTCTTTTAAAGATTTTATTTTTTAAAATTTATTTGAGAGAGAGCACCTGTGACAGAGTACAAGCAGGGGGCAGTACCAGAGGGAGAGGGAAGAGCAGGCCTGCTGAGCAGACAGACCCACGCAGGAGTTGATCCTAGGACTCTGGGATCATGACCTCAGCCAAAGGCAGATGCTTAACTGGATGAGCCACCCAGGCACCCCAGATATTATTTCATTAAATAAATCTTCTATCCCCTTTTCTTTTTTTCTTCTGGGAATCCTATGGTATGAATGTTATTATGTTTGACGGAGTCACTTATTTCCCTAAGTCTATTATTGTGTTGCATAATTCTTCCTTTTCTCTTTTGTTCAGCTTCATTATTTTCTATTATTTTTTCATTTATATCACTTATTTATTCTTCTACTTCCAGCCTGCTGTTCATTATATCAAGCCTATTTTCAATTTCATTTATTGCATTCATCATCTCTGACTGAGTCTTTTTTTTTAAAGATTTTATTTATTTATTTGACAAAGAGACACAGCAAGAGAAGGAACAGAAGCAGGGGGCGTGGGAGAGGGAGAAGCAGGCTTCCTACCAAACAGGGAGCCGGATGCAGAGCTCAGTCCCAGGACCCTGGAATCATGACCTGAGCCAAAGGCAGACACTTAATGACTGAGTCACCCAGGTGCCCCTGATTCTTTTTAAAATCATTATCTTTATGATTGTTGTTTTAAATTCTCCAACAGACATTTTTCTTTCATCTGTTTCCTTTATATCTCTGGCCAGGACCTTATCTTGTTCTTTCATTTGGAATAAATACCTCCATCTTCTCATTTTCTCTAAGTGTCTGCCTGCTTCTCATTAGAAAAGTCAGTTATGTCTGCTGCTCCTGAAAGTAATGGCATTATGAGATAGAGGTTGTGTAGTGCCCAGGGACTAGTGCTTCAGGGAGTGTCTCCAGTGTGGGTTGTGTGTCCTCCTTTGTGTTCTGACGGCTCTATCCTTTAGGCCAGTCATCTGCAGAGTATGTCCTTGTCTGCTGTTAACAGTGTTTGATCCCTGGCCTGAATGTCATGAGTTTGAAGTAGGTGTGCTCTGGTGTGCTTGTGAAATGAGACCTCACACCATCTCCTTCAGAACTGAGGCCCTGCAGAACTTTCTGGTTGGGAGATGTGGTGTGGAGAGAAGTTTGTAGTGGTCTTCTGGGGAGAGGCCCACCATGCTGTGACTGAGAAAGTCAGCCCCACCAGAGTGCAGTGGATGGGTCTTGGTGTAAGCAAGTTCAGCAGCTAATGGGAGTGCTGTGCTGCTTCCTGCAGCACTGTGTTTATGCTGGAGGTCAGGGGAGGGAAATCACACTGGCCAGTTCTTTTTTTCCTGGAGAGGTGTCTCCATGAATGCTGCCTCTCAACAACATGCTCTGAGAAGAGCAAATAATCTCCCCACTGTGTGCCCCAGGCACTCTTCAGATCACTGTCTCCTCACTCTATACTACCAGGTTATTTGCCTGCCTTTATTTCTGGAGCAGTACAGTGTCCTCTGGGCTCTATACTGCCCAAGCTAGCTGACCTTTAAGACGCCAGGCTTTAAGTCTTGTTGTTTGCAAGAACTCATGAAATTCAGTTCCACTTCAATGGCTCTGGGGAAATGATCTCCTTGTGCATTCATTCATGTGCACTTCTTTCTCTACCACTTTTCTCTGTGACCTTAACTCCCTGCCCCCCATAGTACCCATGATCTGTTTCCCTCCTAAGCATGTTTCTGCACTTTTTATCTTCCTTAAGGTGGCTTCTTCTCTATTTTTAGTCATGGAGTTTTTTCTGTCCATCTTCAGGTTGATTTCTGGGGTATTTAGGATTATTTGATAGTTATCTAGTATTCATGAGATGAGGTGAGACTAAGGTTCTCCTCAACCACCATTGTCTTCTGTCAGGAACTGAAATATCTTTCAAGCTAATAAGAGTTTGCTGAAGTAGACTAGAAGTGGGTAATCTTTTTTTGTTAATAGATAAGATAAGAACTATTTTAAGCTTTGACTATCATAAGACTTTTTCCCCCAATTATTCGGTTATTCCATTGTAGTGTAAAAGCCCAGACTATAAGTGAGTGGATGACCCTGGATATATGCTAATAAGTTTGTGTTTACAAGAACACAGTGTAGGTCGGTGCACCTGGGGGCTCAGTCAGTTAAGCATCGGCCTTTGGGTCCTGGGATAGATCCCCACATTGGGGTCTCTGCTCTGGGGGGAGTCTGATTCTCTCCTTGCCCCTCACTCCACTCATTCTTTTTCTCAAATAAATAAATAAAATATTTAAAAAAAGAACACAGCGTAGGTCAGATTTGTCTCAAAGGATGTAATTTTCTGATCCATGAAATAGACAATTAGTTTCTTCTAATTTTAGTAATTATCAGTCAGAACTCACAGTAGGGAAATAATGCCATTTATTTTTCCTCTTGAGCAACAACAAAAACAATGCCCAAGCATAAACAACAGGAAATGTTCAAGACCATTATAGCAAAAATTATTAACTTGTATTTAGCAGGAAAAAGGACCACATGAAAATTGAATGAAAAGCTGTGATTTCTGATGGAAAACCTATAAGCCTACCAAAAACAGACACATATATCAATGGAACAGAATAGAGAGCCCAGAAGCAGACCCTCAACTCTATGGTCAACTAATCTTCAACAAAGCAGGAAAGAATATCCAAAGGAAAAAGACAGTCTCTCCAACAAATGGTGTGGGGGAAACTGGACAGCCACATGCAGAAGAATGAAACTGGACCATTTCCTTACACCACACATGGAAATAGACTCAAAATGGATGAAGGACCTCAATGTGAGAAAGGAATCCATCAAAATCCTTGAGGAGAACACAGGCAGCAACCTCTTTGACCTCAACCGCAGCAACTTCTTCCTAGAAACATTGTTAAAGGCAAGGGAAGCAAAGGCAAAAATGAACTATTGGAACTTTGTCAAGATCAAAAGCTTTTGCACAGCAAAAGAAACAGTTAACAAAACCAAAAGACAACTGACAGAGTGCGAGAAGATATTTGCAAACAACATATCAGATAAAGGGCTAGTATCCAAAATCTAAAAAGAACTTAGCAAACTCAACACCCAAAGAATAAATAATCCAGTCAAGAAATTGGCAGAGGACATGAACAGACATTTCTGCATAGAAGACATCCAGATGGCCAACAGACATGAAAAAGTGCTCCACATCACTTGGCATCAGGGAAATACAGATCAAAACCATAATGAGCTACCACCTCACACCAGTCAGAATGGCTAATAGTAACAAGTCAGGGAATGACAGATGCGAGAATGTGGAGAAAGGGGAACCATCCTACAAAGCTTATGGGAATGCAAGCTGGTGCAACCACTCTGGAAAACAGCATGCAGATTCCTCAAAAAGTTGAAAATAGAGGAAAGACAAGATGGCGGGGAAGTAGGAGGAGGCACCTTTTCAACCTGTACCCTAGAGTGAGCTGATTACCTACCAAAGAACTCCGATCACCCATGAAATCAGCCTGAGATCAGAATTATACACGTCTGGATCTCTACGGGGGGCAGAAGACGCCAGTGGGCAGGTAAAGTGGAGTGGGAACGTCGGACTGATATCAGATGATAAACAAAAGTGGGAGGGACCCACCAGAGGCGACCGATTGGAAAGTAATTCCCCAATACGAGAGTGCCCTGCGGCTGGGAACAAGCATTAATTTGGAGTCTGGTTGAAAGCACACAAAAAGAGCAAAAGATTGCGGGGGGAAATTGTGGGAATTGGGGCGGTTAGGGTCAGGGGCTTAAGTCCCCAGATGCAGGACAGCCTCCCCTGGCACTGAGCCAGAGAGAGAGGGGCGGAGAAACCAGGTCTTGGTCCCTGAGCCGCCAGTGCGCCTGAGGACGCGTGCGGTCTGGCTCCCAAGAGGGACTGGAGACTTGTCAGATGACAGAACACCATGCCGTGCTATCAGAGCCTGAGATGTGTGTGCCCCACACCCTCCCCTGGGAGAGGTACGCCCAGGTGCCAGCCCAGTGCTCTCAGACCCACGCGCCATACTATCAGACCCTGAGATGAGTGCGCCCCACACCCTCCCCTGAGAGAGGTCTGCCCAGGTGCCAGTATGGTGCTCTCGGACCCAGAAAGACCAGACACTCCCAGCCCGGGCCAGTGGGAAAATCTCAGTGTGTGATCACTGCTTGGAACCTATCTGGCGGTCTGGAGCTGCCCAGCCAGCCGCCGCTGCCATGGTTTTGGGTACAAGCGGGAGATCCTGCATCCCCAGGGACCGTTACTCAGAACCTGCTCTGCCAGCAGCCAGGGGGAACTTAATGTCCTCTGCAGATCCCACAGGGGAGCAGACTGAGGCTTCTCTCTGAGAGGGAGGTCGGGGTGCAGTTTGCTTTCCTCTAAACCTCCAAAAACCATCAAAAGCTGTCAAGGCGAGAGAAAACAAATGAACAAACATAAAAACCTCCAGAGAACAAAAGCCTGAAAAACCGGTTCCTCAGAGCCCACTCATTTGAGGGGGGCGGGAGGACTTAACTCAGGGAACATCATTGACTGAAAACCCACGTGGCAGGCCCCTCCCCCAGAAAACCAACCAGGAAAGAAAAAAAAAAAAGATGACAAGAGAACAACCACCACTACTTCATAGATACAACTTTTATTTTCAACTCATTCCCACTATTCTGGTTCATATTTTTTTTTAAATAGATAATTTTTTAACCTATTTACCATCACAGTGAGATGTCGAGTACATCAAATTCCATAATGATCTTCTAACCTGAACTTTTTGATACATACACCCGTGTTTTTCTTTTGCTTTTCTATTTTTTATTTTTTTTTTTAAATTTTAGTTTAGTTTAGTCTAGTATATTCTTTTTTTCTTTTTTATTTTCTAATATTCATATAGAGTTAAACTTCAAGGTAATCCCCTTTCCCCAATCAATGCTATCCCTATAGGTAAACCAATTTTTAACCCCCCTTTATGTTAGGAAAGTTGAGTCCTTTGACAAAGATATCAAGATACATCCAGGAAGAATCAAAATAACCTTTCTCGCCCACACTGAGAATTTATAACCACTCTCCCATCTTTTCCTTCCGCCAGTGTTTCTGTGTATTTGTGTTTGTCCTGATAGTATATAAATCTTATACGTGGGGTTCTTTTTGACGAGGTTCTTCCTTTTTTTTTCTTTTTTAAATATACATATTTTTTTCTCTTCTCGTATACCCTTATCAGTCTTTTGTTTGTATGTTTTTGTTTGTATACTTCATAAATCTTACCTTGGGGCCCATTTGGGCTGAGCCTTCTCTTTTATCTTCCCTCTTTTTCCTGTTTCTCTCTTTCTCTCTTTTTTTCTCTTTTTCTTTTCTTTTTTCTCTCGTTTGGGTGGGGAATCCTGATTGCTCAGAAGAGTTCCAGGGTGCACCCTGACTGCACCACAGTCGATACATCGGGCTACATCTGTTCAGTCATCTCTCACCAAAATGATTAGGAGGAGGAATGTCCAACAGAAGAAAAATAGAGAGGATGGGCCTTCTGCAACAGAGCTAATGGCTATCGACATAGACAATATGTGGGAAAGGGAATTCAGGCTAACAATTATCCAGGCAATAGCTAGGTTGGAGAAAGCCATGGATGACTAAACGGAATTGATTAGGGCAGAACTGAAAGCCAGCAGGGGTGATGTTCAAAATGCTCTCAATGAGTTCCAATCTAATCTAAATTCTCTAAAAGCTAGGGTAACTGAGACAGAAGATAGAATTAGTGATTTGGAGGACAAAAAGATAGAGAGAAAGGATCAGGAGAAAGCCTGGAACAAACAGCTTAGAAGCCATGAAAACAGAATCAGGGAAATAAATGATGCCATAAAACGTTCCAATGTCAGATTTATTGGAATCCCTGAAGCGGAGGAGAAAGAAGGAAGTCTAGAAGATATAGTGGAACAAGTTCTTCATGAAAATTTTCCCAATCTTGTGAATGGAACAAGTGTTCATGTACTAGAGGCAGAACGGTCTCCCCCCAAGATTATAAATTCCAAAAAAACATCCAGGCACCTCACAGTAAAATTGAGGACTCACAATTGTAGATACAATCTCTTGAAAGCCGCTAGGACAAAGAAGCTCCTTACGTACAGAGGGAAGCCCATCAGAATAATGTCAGACCTGTCCACAGAGACCTGGCAAGCCAGAAAGGGCTGGCAAGATATATTCAGGGCACTAAATGAGAAGAACATGCAGCCAAGAGTACTTTATCCAGCAAGACTGACATTCAAAATGGATGGAGAGATAAAGAGTTTCCAAGACTGGCAAGGCTTAAAAGACTATGCAACCACCAAGCCGACACTGCAGGAAATATTAAGGGGGGTTCTATAAAAGAGGAAAAATCCTAAGAATAGCATTGAACAGAAATATAGAGACAATGGACAGAAAGAAAAACTTCAAAGATAACACAATGTCAATAAAAACGTATCTCTCAATAATCACTCTCAATGTGAATGGCCTAAATGCGCCCATAAAATGACACGGGGTTGCAGATTGGATAAAACGACAGGACCCATCCATATGTTGTCTACAAGAGACCCATTTTGAACCTAAAGATACACCCAGACTGAAAGTGAAGGGATGGAGAAGCATCTTTCATGCCAATGGGCCTCAAAAGAAGGCCGGGGTAGCGATTCTCATATCAGATAAATTAGATTTTAAACTAAAGTTGGTAGTCAGAGATATAGAAGGACACTACTTCATTCGTAAAGGGACTGTCCACCAAGATGATCTAACAATTGTAAATACTACGCCCCCAATATGGGAGCAGCCAATTACATAAGAAAACTATTAATCAAGATAAAGAGTCATATTGATATGAATACATTAATAGTAGCAGATCTTAACACACCTCTCTCAGAAATAGACAGATCATCGAAGCAGAAAATCAATAAAGCAACAAGAGCATTGAATGACACATTGGACCAGATGGACCTCATAGATATATACAGAACATTCCACCCTAAAACAACGGAATACACATTCTTCTCAAGTGCACATGGAACTTTCTCAAGAATAGACCACATACTGGGTCACAAATCAGGACTCAACCAATACCGAAAGACTGAGATTATTCGTGCATATTCTCAGATTACAATGCTTTGAAACTGAAGCTCAATCACAAGGAAAAGTTTGGAAGGAACTCAAACACCTGGAAGCTAAAGACCACCTTGCTTAAGAATGCTTGGATCAACCAGGAGATCAAAGAAGAACTTAAACAATTCATGGAAACCAATGAGAATGAAGACATTGTGGTCCAAAACCTATGGGATACAGCAAAGGTGGTCCTAAGGGGGAAATACATGGCCATCCAAGCCTCCCTCAAAAAAATTAAAAAATCCAGAATACACCAGCTGTCTCTACACCTTAAAGAACTAGAGAATCAACAACAAATCAAACCAACTCCACACGTAAGAAGGGAAATAATCAAGATTAGAGCAGAGATCAATGAGGTAGAAACCAGAGATACAGTAGAACGTATCAATGAAACTAGAAGCTGGTTTTTTGAAAGAATCAATAAGATCGTTAAACCATTGGCCACACTAATCCCAAAGAAAAGAGAGAAAGCCCAAATTAATAAAATTACGAATGAAAAGGGAGAGATCACAACTAACACCAAGGAAGTAGAAACAATCATCAGAAGTTATTATCAACAGTTATATGCCAATAAGCTAAGCAACCTAGATGAAATGGATGAATTCCTGGAAAACTATAAACTCCCAAAATTGAACCAGGAAGAAATTGACAACCTGAATAGAACAATAGTAATGAGATTGAAGCAGTGATCAAAAAACTCCCAAAGCACGAGAGCCCAGGACCTGACGGATTCCCTGGGGAATTCTACCAAACTTTCAAAGAAGAAATAACACCTATTCTCCTGAAGCTGTTTCAAAAAATTGAAGCAGAAGGTAAACTTCCAGACTCTTTTTAGGAAGCCAGCATTACCCTGATCCCCAAACCAGGCAAAGACCACACCAAAAGGATAATTTCAGACCAATATCCCTAATGAATATGGATGCTAAGATTCTTAGAAAGATCCTAGCAAACAGGATCCAACAGCACATTAAAACGATTATCCACCATGACCAGGTAGGATTCATCCCTGGTTTACAAGGATGGTTCAACATTCACAAATCAATCAATGTGATAGAACAAATCAATAAGAGAAGAGAGAAGAACCACATGGTCCTCTCAATGGATGCAGAAAATGCATTTGACAAAATCCAGCATCTGTTCCTGATTAAAAAGTTTCAAAGTATAGGGATAGAGGGAACATTCTTGAACTTCATAAAATCTCCCTATGCAGGACCCACAGCAAATATCATCCTCAATGGGAAAAAGCTCGCAGCCTTCCCGTTGAGATCAGGAACACGACAAGGATGCCCACTCTCACCACTCTTGTTCAACATAGTATTAGATGTCCAAGCAACAACAATCAGACAACAAAGAGAAATAAAAGTTATCCAAATTGCCAAGGAAGAAGTCAAACTCTCTCTCTTCGCAGATGACATGATTCTTTACATGAAAACCCAAAAAACTCAACCCCCAAACTATTAGAACTCATACAGCAATTCAGTAACATGGCAGGATACAAAGTCAATGTCCAGAAAGCAGTGGCTTTCTTATACACTAACAATGAAAATACAGAAAGGGAAGTTAGAGAATTGATTCAATTTACTATAGCACCAAGAACCATAAGATACCTGGGAATAAACCTAACCAAAGAGGTAAAGAATCTGTACTTGAGGAAATACAGAAAACTCACGAAAGAAATTGAAGAAGGCACAAAAAGATGGAAGACCATTCCATGCTCTTGGATCAGAAGAATAAACATTGTTAAAATGTCTATACTGCCTAGAGCAATCTATACTTTTAATGCCATTCTGATCAAAATTCCACCGGTATTTTTCAAAGAGCTGGAGCAAATCATCCTAAAATTTGTATGGAATCAGAATAGACCCCGAGTTGCTAAGGAAATGTTGAAAAACAAAAATAAAACTGGCGGCAAATGAAAAGATGGGATTGGGAGGGAGACAAACCATAAAAGACTCAATCTCAAGAAACAGACTGAGGGTTGCGGGGGGGAAGGGGGATGGGAGAGGGTGGTGGGGAAATGGACATTGGGGAGGGTATGTGCTATGATGAGTGCTGTGAAATGTGTAAACCAGACGATTCACAGACCTGTACCCCTGGGGATAAAAATACATTATATGTTTATTAAAATAAAAAAATTAAAAAAAAAAAAAAAAAAGACACATAGACCAGTGGAACGGAGTAGAGTGCCCAGATATGGACCAAAACTCTATGGTCAAATAATCTTCAAAAAAACAGGAAAAAATATACAGTGGAAAAAAGACAGTCTCTTCAATTAATGGTGCTGGGAAAACTGGACAGCTATATGTAGAAGAATGAAACTTGACCATTCTCTTACACCGTACACAAAGATAAACTCGAAATGGATAAAAGACCTCAACGTGAGACAGGAATCCATCAGAATCCTCGAGGAGAACATAGGCAGTAACCTCTTTGATATCAGCCACAGCAACTTCTTTCAAGATATGCCTCCAAAGGTGCAGGAAACAAAGGCAAAGATGAACTTTTGGGACTTCATCAAGATCAAAAGCTTCTGCACAGCAAAAGAAACAGTCAACAAAACAAAGAGGCAACCCACGGAATAGGAGAAGATATTTGCAAATGACAGTACAGACAAAAGGTTGATATCCAGGATCTATAAAGAACTCCTCAAACTCCACTCACACAAAACATATAATCATATTAAAAAATGGGCAGAAGATATGAACAGACACTTCTCCAATGAAGACATACAAATGGCTATCAGACACATGAAAAAGTGTTCATCATCACTAGCCATCAGGGAGATTCAAATTAAAACCACATTGAGATACCACCTTATACCAGTTAGAATGGCCCAAATTAGCAAGACAGGAAACAACATGTGTTGGAGAGGATGTGGAGAAAGGGGAACCCTCTCACACTGTTGGTGGGAATGCAAGTTGGTGCAGCCACTTTGGAGAACAGTGTGGAGATTCCTCAGGAAATTAAAAATAGAGCTTCCCTATGACCCTGCAATTGCACTAGTGGGTATTTACCCCAAAGATACACATGGAGTGAAAAGAAGAGCCATCTGTACTCCAATGTTTATAGCAGCAATGGCCACAGTCGCCAAACTGTGGAAAGAACCAAGATGCCCTTCAACGGATGAATGGATAAGGAAGATGTGGTCCATATACACTATGGAATATTATGCCTCCATCAGAAAGGATGAATACCCAAGTTTTGTATCAACATGGCCGGGACTGGAAGAAATTATGTTGAGTGAAGTAAGTCAAGCAGAGAGTGTCAATTATCATATGGTTTCACTTATTTGTGAAGCATAAGGAATAACATGGAGGACATGGGGAGATGGAGAGGAGAAGGGAGTTGAGGGAAATTGGAAGGGGAGGTGAACCATGAGAGACTCTGGATTCTGAAAAAGAACCTGAGGGTTTTGAAGGGGCGGGGTTTGGGTGGTTGGGGGAACCATGATATGGGTGTTAGGGAGGGTACATATTGCATTTAGCACTGGGTGTGGTACAAAAACAATGAATACTGTTATGCTGAAAAGAAATAAAAAAAATTTGAAAATAGTTCCACCTTATGACCTAGCAATTGCACTACTGGGTATTTACCCTAAAGATACAAACGTAATGACCTGAAGGGGCATGTGCACCCGAATGTTTATAGCAGCAATGTCCACAGTAGCCAAACTATGGAAAGAACCTAGATGTCCATAAACAGATGAATGGATAAAGAATAAGTGGTATATATATATATATATATATATATATATATATATATATATATATAATGGAATACTATGCAGCCATCAAAAGAAATGAAATCTTGCCATTTGGGACAACATGGATGGAACTAGAGGGTATTATGCTTAGCTAAATAAGCCAGTTGGAGAAAGACAACTATCATATGATCTCCCTGATATGAGGAAGTGGAGATGCACCATGGGGGGTGTTGG
The DNA here is from genome assembly GCF_963455335.1 of Martes martes. Taxonomy (NCBI): domain Eukaryota; kingdom Metazoa; phylum Chordata; class Mammalia; order Carnivora; family Mustelidae; genus Martes; species Martes martes. Next base: position 71,253,797 of record NC_137897.1, read on the forward strand.
GGGGTAGGAAAAGAATAAATGAAACAAGATGGGATCGGGAGGGAGACAATCCATAAGAGACTCTTAATGTCACAAAACAAACTGAGGGTTGCTGGAGGGAGGTGTGTAGGGAGAGGGTGGTGGGGTTATGGACATTGGGGAGGGTATGTGCTATGGTGAGTGCTGTGAAGTGTGTAAACCTGGCAATTCACAGACCTGTACCCCTGGGGCTAATAGTACATTATATGTTTATAATAAAAAATTTTAAAAATTTAATAAAAGAAAAGAAAACCTATAAGCCCAATGAGGAAAATTCTCTCCAAATATATCATAGTTTTAAAGAAATTCCAACTGAATTTAGTTTTTACATGACAGATGTTCTAAAGCTAAAAGGGAAAAATTAACTATAAAATATAACACATAATTTCTGAGATAAAATAAGAGGACCTTGCATAGGGACAGAATATTATTTTTTGGTGCTTTTGGCTACAGGTAACTGAAAGTTAGACTTAAAATGGCTTAAACAGTAAGGAAACTTATTGGCTCATTTAGGTGGAAATATAAAGTTAGGTCAGGTTCAACTTAGACTCTTTCCGGCTCCATTTCTCTAAGCTTCTTTACATAGTTTTCAACTAGAAATGATTATTGTCCCCAGGAAACATTTGACAATGTTTGGAGATGGTTTTGATTGTTGCAACCAGGTAGGCGAGAGGGAAGCACTATTGGCATCTTGTAGGCAATTGTCAAGGAACCTGTTAAACATTATTTAATACACAAGTCAACCCCCCTAATAAAGAATTATCCAACTATGTAATAATAATAATAATAATAATAATAACAACAACAACGATCTACTTAAATACTTATTTAAATAATTTTGTTAAAGATTATTAAATAATAAAAATAATATTAATCAATTAGTGCTGAAGCTGAGAGACTCCGGCCTAACTTGTATTCTTCTTTGTGAGCTGTATTTATTCAGACATGCCATTCAGAGGAAAAATACTATCTTTTCCATGAAGTATTTGCTTAATAGGAAAAAAACAATTGTTAGTCTCATGAAATAAATTTGGAAGTTTTCTACCTTTGTTATAAGCTGAAATTTTACATGAAAAATTTCTCTCTTTTTTTTTTAAGGAACCTTAGTTTATGACTCTTAATCTTAGTAAAATATGTCCTTTAATAAATATGAGCTAATCCTGATTTTACCTTTTAATGTGTTTGCTTTGTTTGATATTATTATTGCTCTATTAGTTTTATTTCTATCAACATTTGCCTGGAATGTCTTTTGTTACACAGATATATTCAACATATCTATATCACTTTGTTTTAGTTTGGGCCCTATAAATAACATATTGTTTTATGTTTTAAAATGCAAAGTTAGGGGTCCCCTGGGTGGCTCAGTGGGTTAAAGTCTCTGCCTTCGGCTCAGGTCATGATCCCAGGGTTCTGGGATAGAGCCCCATATCGGGCTCTCTGCTCAGCAGGGAGTCTGCTTCCCTTCCTCTCTCTCTGCGTGCCTCTCTGCCTACTTGTGATCTCTGTCTATCAAATAAATAAAATCTTTAAAATAAAATAAAATACAAAGTCAGAATATTTTCTAATGGATAAATTTACTTACTTAACATTTCTTATGATTAAACAAATATTTGTGTGTATTTCAACCATCATATCTTTTATTGTGTATATTCTCTATTTGCAATCATTTTTTTTTCTTTTTTTAATATGTTCAGTTATCCACTGTATAGTACATCACTAATTTTTGATGTAGTGTTCCATGATTCATTAGTTACATCTAACATTACATTTTCCTTGTGTGTTTTTCCCTTTTTCTTTGTTATTTATTTTCTTTTTTTCAGTCTTGAATAAGTAGTTTCCTTTGTTGGATTTTTTCCCTACTTTTTTTGAATGTACATGTTATGTTTCTATTCTTTTTTGCTGAAATTATATATTTTAAATTTATACTTGGTAAATAGTAAAGAAATCATCATTTCCAAATGCCTCAGATACGTTTCATGAACCTGAGTATTTTCATTTCTGCTCTTCAGAGTGTTCCTCATTTTTGAGTGAAGTGATATACTTGTGAATACAATTTCTATTATCTTTTACAAATGTTTGAGGCAGGGAGGTTTCAGCATTTCTTCAACTTGCCATCTTGAACCAAGAGGACTTTTTGACTTTTTACTTTAAAAATCTATCCAAAGATGTTGATCACAAATGGCCACAAAGATTTATATATAAGGATATTAATCACAAAATTATTTATAATTCCAAAAGTAAAAGTTGATCTAAACGATCTAAGTGTTCTCCAAGGAAATGATAAAATAATTTGGTAACATTCATGTGATAAAATATTATTGGTCACTTAAGTGGTATTTTACAGAATATTTAACACCATAGGAAGATGTTGACAATATAATGTCAAGTGCAAAATGTTTTCTACAGTATCTGTTTTATGGAAGGTAATGGGCTGAATTTAAATATACCGCAATGTTGATGGTGATTATATGTGAATAAGGGAATTATGGTTCATTCCTATTTTCTTTTTCCTGTATTGTTGTGTTTTTAAAATATAGATATTGTATAAGTTGTAGAGAAAATTTGAATGTTCAATATTCTGACACTGATTTTTATATTGGAGATCAAGATGTAGTGGGTATAAATTCTCAGTTTATAAACTTTAGTGAGTAGTTAATATCATTTTTTCTCTACATCTGAACTTAAATTCTTATCTCTGGTTCCAATAAGCTGTTGTAGAAATAATCGCAACAGCTCAAGTTTTCCTCAGTCATCCCAGAGTTTCCATCTCTCTTTAATTTTTTTTTTAAATCATGTTTCTCTGTCCTCATTATCTATTCATGTTAGTATGTCTCCACTCCTGTCTAAACCCAGGCCATGGTCCATGAAGATTATTGTTATGTCCTTCTCATCCCTATCACAAGGACTGATTATTTGCTTTCCTGTTCTTCTTGAAAACATGGTCAACATGTGGTCCTTCCCATATATTGTAGAACAATAGGGAACTCTGAAGCTGTTGGAAATTCATTGTTCTAGACTTAAAATGCAGCCATCTCGATTTTCTGTTCCTATTTCCTGCTGAGGTTAGAAGGCATGGGAAAGCATCTCAGAAAAGGAGACACAGAACATTTCTGCTTTCTTATTCCCCAAATTATTCTGGGGTTTCATACCCCTAAATCATCAAATCTCATCTCGGGGTAAATATTGATCAGGGTCATTTTTTCAGAGACCCATTAACATCTCATTCCTTTGTTTCAATTCTGATTTTCTTCCCTAGATTTTGAAATCCTTGGTTTGGAGTGGGAAAACTTTTTTATTCCAGGTCTACCATTTGTAGCATAAACTTTAATTTTCAACTTTTTTAGGGTTGAGGTTCTGGAAGCTCAACTTCTCAGACTTCTGTAATTGAAGTAAGTTTTTAAAATTCAAAAACCATGATTTGAATCTTCTGTTGTTTTCCAAGCTGGTGAAAGACACTGCATGAATTGAGGAGAAGGAAAATTAAAGAGAAATAAGAAAATTTGGGAAATTTAGTTTACTATCTTGATATTATCCCAACACATAGAAATAAAAACCACAATCTTATTTTCAACCAATCCCTTATAATAATATCATAATTATTCTCCTGAAATATAAATGTGACTGTTACTTTTCTTAAAGACTTCAGTGACATATACCCATTGTGCATGGATTAAATTTTCCCATAACTGGTCTCAGCCTATCTTTGTGGACTTTTTTCCCACTAATCATTATATTCCTTTAATAAAAGATTTGCTTATTATTCTCTAAATAACCGTTTCCTCTGACGTTTCTGTGTCTTTGCTCATGCTCTTTCCTCAAGAGTTAATTGCCCATCTTTACAAGGTAGAGAAATAATACTTGTACTTCAAAATTCAGCACAAATGTCTGATCAAAGCCTGAACAAAGTCCTCTCTGACTCCCTTTATGCAGTCTTGCCACAGTTTAAAAGCAGAGTTTTAAAGCACTTCACAAAATAATGAGGAGAGCGGTGTTCCATTGGAACATCAGTTCCAAGCCCTTTTCTCTATATTCTCTTTGGAAGTAACCTTATTGACACCCTTGGCTTCAATTATGCTGTACACTTCTGAAGTAATATTTCCAACTGACATTTCAGATGTCCTAGAGTCACACAAATCCAGCTGGCTTCACTTCACATCCATTTGGATGTCTCTCAAGTACTTAAATCTCAAATGTTCAAAATTGAACTCATTAAATATTCAAATATTTGTTTACTATGAGATTAAAATGGTAGCCATATCACCCCCTTTTAGACTTTGTGATGATTTCCTAATGCAACTTGGGTTGTCATATCTGACTGCCTGTTAATAGATTGTTTTCTCACACTACCATTCTGCAAAATGCAGTTATGTTTATACTGTTTCAGATGTATAAGTATAATATATGTTTATACTGTTTTTGATATATATGCATTTCAGCAGCCTTTGAGAATTCTTCCTTACCTAATGTCATATGGTATAGTAAGTACAAGCTTTGGAATAAAACATTGCTATATTTACAGTGCAGCTTTGCCACTTATTAGCTGTATAACTTTGAGAAAGTTATGCATCCTTTATGAGCATCAGGTTTCTCATCTATAAATATGAGAAATAATACATAGATCATCAAGCTGTATGGAATATTCAAATTAATACATTTAACAGTACCCAACAAAGACCTTTCCTGGGGTGGGTTCTCATTTTTTTTATCCTTTTTTTGTTTTTTTTCTCTTTATTTAGAAAAATACTTAACCTGCACTCTTATTTTAGAGTTTGCAATTTTTTTTTGTTTCCATCACAGTCATTCACATTCTGTCTCATCGATTAGATTATAAGTTTCTTGAGGAAAAGAAATATTTTTTTAACTCAAAAAACTCACATAATGGTTCAATAAGTGCCTTTGAATGAATGAGCAAATGAACAAATAAATGAATAAAAAATAGAAACAGCAGATTTGATTCTATTTTATTCTTTGATATAGCTGAGGCTTTTTCAAGCTTTGGTTCAACCAGCTATCTCGCTTGACACAAAATGCACTTTCTTGGCATTTTTTAAAGGAATTATAATAATATTTCTTGTACAAAAGCTGGGAATTCACACATTTTTTAATATTGTCATTGGCACACAAAATCCAAGTGGTTAACACTGATCCCTTGGAGATTTTCATAGCTTCTCAAGTTTTATGGCCTGTTCCAACTTCCTTTTGGTTTAAAAATGTGTCCTACTGCTCTTTTTGCTAAGACAGCCTGATGCATTATTGATTTAAAAGCCGATAAATATTTGTTGTAAATCATGATATTATCACTTCTTGTTCCCAAACACTTGTTCATTCATTCTTAATTACGACAGAAACTAAATCTGAAAGTGTTCTCAGCCTGCATTAACATAAAATTCCACTACATTCTATTGATGGAAGAGTTATAGAAATGAAGTAAACTAATTGTCTGATTCTTTTTCATCTATGTTGTCACTATTAACTGTAATGTAGACAATGAATGTAAAAACGTACATAACTCCAGGCTCTTGACTACGTGATTTACTCCTATGTTTTCCCAGAAATGTTGATGGGCTATAAGAGAGAGGACACTGAAATGTATTAACAAGCCAGAAAGCAACTGTTCTGTCAGTTGCAAATAGTAGCAAATGTTAAGTTGTTTGAACAGTCTTTTTTGTTTTTTGTGGTCAACTCCAAAAAGCCTATGTTAAAACCATAGCTTTGGAAGTTTGCTTTCTTGTAGGTTGAAAGAGAGAACCAAAGGACAGATGAAACATTTGTATTTAGTCATGATTACCACCGTGGAGCCTCAGGGTGACCACGATTTTTTCTTCATTTACAAAATGTTCTCAAAGGTTTTCTGCATCTTTGAAGTTACTCATTCAACATCTCCCAATATTGACTGTGGGGCAAAAAAGAAACAGCAATTTTTGGAGTACAAAATGAAAAAAAAGCTTGCGTAGAATTCAATCTGGTTAGTCAAGCACATTTTAGAAGGAGACATTTGTGTTCATACTACCTGTAAGGAATTTAGAGAAATGCTCGCTCTTTCGCTCTTTCTTTCTTTCTTTCTTTCTTTCTTTTTTTCTTTCTTTCTTTCTTTTAAGAAATGCTCTTTCTAGGGGCACCTGGGTGGCTCAGTGGGTTAAGCCTCTGCCTTTGGCTCGGGTCATGATCTCAGGGTCCTGGGATTGAGCCCCGCATTGGGCTCTCTGCTCAGCAGGGAGCCTGCTTCCTCCTCTCTCTCTCTCTCTCTCTCTGCCTGCCTCTCTGCCTACTTGTGATCTCTGTCTGTCAAGTAAATAAATAAAAAATCTTTAAAAGAAAAAGAAATGTTCTTTCTAATCTTTTTCTTCTTATCAGGATCTTTGAGATCTGGTTTATGAGCTTCATCTAATTATGCCAACTCTGAATTTTCTCCCATTTTTGAACACTTAAAACATGTTGGTAATATCATTCATTTTACCCTTATATACAGCCTCATTATTAAAATATTTTAGTAATAATATCCCATCCAATTGATGGGATTATAAAGTCCCTGTTTCTCAGGGTTGTGTCTTAAACATCTTTATCATATCTATATTGTTTCTCATCAAATGTGTATTGCTTTTTTTTTGCACATTGTAAGCTATGGGAAATGTATACTGATTGACTAACTGAGCTACAGGTATAATTTTACTATTTTGAACAACAGAGTACATTATTTAAACAAATTCATAATATTTATTCTTGACAGATTTTCTAAATGACCACTCCTTCTTGTTAAAAATAAACATTTTAAGACACTAAATGTTAGAAACATCATTTATGCCTTGAAAGAATAGTGTAAGAACTGTTCAAGTCCATTCTAAGAGGGCTCAAAATCCCTCTCTTCCTTATATAATAAAGTTTCTTCTTTTTGTGTTTACTATTCTCTCAAGAACTCTCCCTTGTCTGTGCCATTCAAACCTGCTTACCTAGGTCATGCCTGCCACTGGTTGCACCACCCTTCCTTTTGGATCATTTCTTGCTTTTGTCCTACTCCTTTGCATTTTCCACTTTAGCCTGACACTTATTTCCTGAGATTGTTTTATCCCAGATGATATACTTCACAACTGCATGTTGGTCTGGTCAATCTCTTCATCTACACCTGACTCTGAAAACTCTACTTCTGGAAGAGGCCCTGGCCACTGTTTGCACTAGGGCAAAGGTAGAATAATAAAAGATGAAGCCAAAAATTGTTACATGAAAAATTGTAAGAAGCTAAGGACAGGATAGTAACATACTTAGAAATCTATATTTGTAGTAAAAACTAAAAGAACTGGGACAGATGGCAATCAAAAAATGAAATTAATTAATTCTCATTTTATATCTTCTGCACATTTGTCAAAATTCTTCTCATTCTCACCTTCTATGAAGTTCTTCCTCTCTTCCAGTCCACACTGACTCTTTTTTGCCATTTATAAAGTCCCATTTTATAAATTGCTCCTACAATAATTGTGCCTTGTGAGAAAATATCACATGTAGTTTTAAACCAACCAGGCTGCAATCCCGAATGGGAGAAAGTTTTTGAGAGCTAGAAATATTACATGCTAAAGTGTTGAAGTAACCTGAAAATGTGATTTTAGAATGATTTCAGTGATCTTTGAGATATTATGGGACAAGAAATAGGCATATGTGATGACTTAAAATGGAGAAAAAGATGGATTCTGTAAGAGGGTTCCCCTTTCTCCACATCCTCTCCAACACACGTTGTTTCCCGTCTTGCTAATTTTGGTCATTCTAATTGGTGTAAGGTGGTATCTCAATGTGGTTTTAAGTTGAATCTTCCTGATGGCTAGTGATGATGAACATTTTTTCATGTGTCTGATAGCCATTTGTATGTCTTCATTGGAGAAGTGTCTGTTCATATCTTCTGCCCATTTTTTGATATGATTACCTGTTTTGTGTGTGTTGAGTTTGAGAAGTTCTTTATATATCCAGGATATCATCCTTTTGCAAATATCTTATCCCATTCTGTGGGTTGCCTCTTTGTTTTGTTGACTGTTTCCTTTGCTGTGCAGAAGCTTTTGATCTTGATGAAGTCCCAAAAGTTCATTTTCGCTTTTGTTTCCTTTGCCTTTGGAGACATATCTTGAAAGAAGTGTTGGTGGGAATGCAAGTTGGTGCAGCCACTTTGGAGAACAGTGTGGAGATTCCTCAAAAAATTAAAAATAGAGCTTCCCTATGACCCTGCAATTGCACTAGTGGGTATTTACCCCAAAGATACACATGGAGTGAAAAGAAGGGCCATCTGTACCCCAAAGTTTATAGCAGCAATGGCCACAGTCGCCAAACTGTGGAAAGAACCAAGATGCCCTTCAATGGATGAATGGATAAGGAAGATGTGGTCCATATACACTATGGAGTATTATGCCTCCATCAGAAAGGACGAATACCCAACTTTTGTATCAACATGGACAGGACTGGAAGAGATTATGCTGAGTGAAACAAGTCAAGCAGAGAGAGTGAATTATCATACGGTTTTGCTTATTTGTGGAGCATAAGGAATAACATGGAGGACATGGGGAGATGGAGAGGAGAAGGGAGTTGAGAGAAATTGGAAGGGGAGGTGAACTATGAGAGACTATGGACTCTGAAAAACAACCTGAGGGTTTTGAAGGGGGGGGTGGGAGGTTGGGGGAGCCAGGTGGTGAGTATTAGGGAGGGCACGTATTGCATGGAGCACTGGGTGCGGTGCAAAAACAATGAATACTGTTATGCTGAAAATAAAAAAAAACGAATTAAGGGGAGATGGTAGCTGTTTTCAAATAGTTAAAGTGATTTAGGGTGGAAGCTCATTTTTTTAATACTACATCAGTAGACATTAATGTACTGTTCAGTAACTCATTAGTTGCCTATAACACACAGTGCTCATCACAACATGTGCCCTCCTTAATACCTGTCACCCAGCTACCACATGCCCCCACCTCCCTGCCTTCTGTAACCCTCGATTTGCTTCCCAGAGTTCAGAATCTTTCATGGTTTGTCTCCCACTCTGATATCTTCCATTCAGTTTTCCCTCCCTTCCCCTGCGGTCCTCTACTCTATTCATTACGTTCCATGTATGAGTGAATCCATACAACTGCCTTTCTCTGCTTGACTTATTTCACTCAGCATAATCCCCTCCAGTTCCATCCATGTTGATGCAAATGGTGAGTATTCATCCTTTCTGATGGCTGAGTAATATTCCATTATATATATGGACCACATCTTCTTTATCCATTCATCTGTTGAAGGACATCTAGGATCTTTCCACAATTTGACTATTGTGGAAATTGCTGCTATGAACATGGTGTTGCAGGTTTTATTTTATTATGTTTTGGTTTGTTTTATTTTATTTTATTTATTTTATCTTACCTTATTTTATTTTATTTTACATTTTTCAGTGTCCCAAGATTCATTGTTTATGCACCACACCCAGTACTCCATGCAATACATACGCTCCTTAATACCCACCAACAGGCTCACCCAACCCCCTCCCCCACACCCCTCCAAGACCCTCAGTTTGTTTCTCAGAGTCCACAGTCTCTCATGGTTTGTCTCCCGCTCTGATTTCCCAAACTCACTTCTCCTCTCCATCTCCCAATGTCCTCCGTGTTATACCTTATGCTCCACAAGTAAGTGAAACCATATGATAATTGACTCTGTCTGCTTGACTTATTTCACTCAGAATAATCTCCTCCAATCCCGTCCATGTTGATACAAAAGTTGGGTATTCATCCTTTCTGATGGAGACATTAAACTCCATTGTACATACGGACCATATCCTCTTTATCCATTCATCTGTGGAAGGGCATCTTGGCTCTTTCCACAGTTTTGTGACTATGGCCATTGCTGCTATGAACATTGGGGTACAGATGGCCCTTCTTTTCACTATGTCTGTATCTTTGGGGTAAATACCCAATAGTGCAATTGGAGGGTCACGGGATAGCTCTATTTTTAATTTCATAAGGAATCTCCTCACTGTTTTCCTAAGTGACTGCACCAACTCGTATTTCCACCAAAATTGTAAGAGGGTTCTCTTTCTCCACATCCTCTCCAACACTTGCTGTTTCCTGTCCTGTTGATGTTGGCCATTCTGACTGGTGTAAGGTGGTATCTCAATGAATGTGGTTGTGATTTGAATCTCCCTGATGGCTAATGAGGATGAACATTTTTACATGTGTCTGTTGAGTTTGAGGAGTTCTTTATAGATCTTGGATATCAGCCCTTTTGTCTGTACTGTTACTTGCAAATATCGTCTCCCATTCCGTGGGTCGTCTGGTTATTTTGTTGACTGTTTCCTTTGCTGTGCAGAAGCTTTTGGTCTTGATGAAACCCCAAAAGTTCATTTTCGCTTTTGTTTCCTTTGCCTTTGGAGACATGTCTTGAAAGAAGTTGTGGCTGATGTTGAAGAAGTTACTGCCTATGTTCTCCTCTAAGATTTTGATAAATTATTGCCTCATGTTGAGGTCTTTTATCCATTTTGAGTTTATCTTTGTGTATGGTGTAAGAGAATGGTTGAGTTTCATTCTTCTACACATAGCTGTCCAACATTCCCAACACCACTTAAGACAGAGACTGCTTTTTTCCCACTGGATATTTTTTTCCTGCTTTGTTGAAGATTATTTGACCATAGAGTTGTGGGTCCATATCTGGACTTTCTACTCTGTTTCACTGGTCTATGTGTCTGTTTTTGTGCCAGTACCATGCTGCCTTGCTGATCACAGCTTTGTAGTAAAGCTGAAAATCAGGAAACGTGATGCCCCCAGTTTTATTTTTCTTTTTCAGTATTTCCTTAGAAATTCAGGGTCTCTTCTGGTTCCATGCAATATTAGGATTGTTTGTTCTAGCACTTTGAAAAATGTCGATGGAATTTTGATTGGGATGGCATTGAAAGTATAGATGGCTCTAGCCAGTATAGACATTTTAACAATGTTTATTCTTCCAATCCATGAGCACGGAATGCTTTTCCATCTTTTTGTCTTCTTCAGTTTCTCTCATGAGTGTTCTGTAGCTCCTCGAGTACACATCCTTTACCTCTTTGGTTAGGTTTACTGCTAGGTATTTTATGGTTCTGGGTGTGATAATAAATGGAATCGATTCTCTAATTTCCCTTTCTATATTTCCATTGTTAGTGTATAAGAACACAATGTATAGTATAGTGTGTACTGAATGTATACAGTATACTGTATGTATACTGTATACAGTGTATATTGTATGTATACACAATGTATAGTGTATAAGAACGATTTCTGTACATGGATTTTGTATCCTGCCACATTACTGAATCGCTACATGAGTTTTAGTAGTTTGAGGGTGGAGTCTTTTGAGTTTTCCATATAAAGTATCATGTCATCTGTGAAGAGAGAGAGTTTGACTTCTTCCTTGCCAATTTGAATACCTTTTATTTCTTTTTGTTGTCTGATTGTTATTGCTAGGACTTCTACTATTATGTTGAACAACAGTGGCAAGAATGGACATCCTTGTTGTGTTCCTGATCTCAAAGGGAAGGTTTCCTCAATGAGAATCATATTTGCTGTGGGCTTTTCATAGATAGATTTTATGAAGTTGAGGAATGTTCCCTCTATCCCTATACTTTGGGGCGTTTTAATCAGGAATGGGTGTGTTTTGTCAAATGCTTTTTCTGCATCAATTGAAAGGACCATGTGGTTCTTCTCTCCTCTCTTATTGAATTGTTCTATCACATGGATTGATTTGTGAAAGTTGAACCACCCTTGCATCCCAGGGATAAATCCTACCTGGAAATGGTGGATAATCTTTTTAATGTACCATTGAATCTTATTAGCTCGGATCTTATTGTGAAACTTGGCATCCATATTCATCGGGAATATTGGTTGAAATTTCTCCTTTTTGATGGGGTCTTTGCCTGGTTTGGCGATCAGGTAATGCTAGCTTCATGGAAAGAGTCTGGAAGTTTTCCCTCCATTTCTAATTTTTGAAGCAGCTTCAGGAGAATAGGTATTATTTCTTCTTTGAATGTTTGGTAGAATTCTGCAGGGAATCCGTCAGGTCCTGGGCTCTTGTTTTCTTGGAAGTTTTTGATCACTTCTTCAATCTCGTTACTGGCTACTGTTCTATTCGGGTTGTAAATTTCTTCCCATTTCAGTCTTGGAAGTGGATAGATTTCCAAGAATGCATCCACTTCTTCCAGTTTGCTTAACTTATTGGTATACGACTTGATAATAATTTCTGATGATTGTTTCCATTTCCTTGGTCTTAGTCCTGATTTCTGCCCTTTCATCCATAATTTTATTAATTTGAGTCATCTCTCTTTTCTTTTGGATTAGTTTGGCCAGTGGTTTATCGACCTTATTGATTCTTTCAAAGAACCAGCTTCTAGTCTCGTTGATGTGTTCTACTGTATCTCTAGTTTCTAACTCTTTGATTTCTGCTCTAATCTTGATTATTTCCCTTCTTGTATATGGGGTTGGCTTAATTTGTTGTTGATTTTCCAGTTCTTTAAGGTGTAAAGAGAGTTGTTGTGTTCTGGATTTTTCAATTTTTTTTTTTTGAGCAAGGCTTGGATAGCTATGTATTTCCCTGTTATGACCACCTTTGCCATATCCCACTGGTTTTGGACCGATGCGTCTTCATTCTCATTAGTTTCCATGAATTGCTTAAGTTCTTCTTTGATTTCCTGGTTGACCCAAACATTCTTGAGAAGGATGGTCTTTAGCTTCCAAGTGTTTGAATTCCTTCCAAACTTTTTCTTGTGGTTGAGTTCCACTTTCAAAGCATTGTGGTCTGACAATATGCAGGGAATAATCTCAATCTTCTGGTATCGGTGGAGCCCTGATTTATGACCCAGTATATGGTCTATTCTTTTTTCTTATTCTATTAATTTTTTATAAACATATAATGTATTTTTATCCCCAGGGGTACAGGTCTGTGAATCGCCAGGTTTACACATTTCACAGCACTCAGTATATGGTCTATTCTGGAGAAAGTTCCATGTGTGCTCAAGAAGAATGAGTATTCTGTTGTTTTAGGGTAGAATGTTCTGTATATATCTATGAGGTCCATCTGGTACAATGTGTCATTCAAAGCTCCTATTTCTTCATTGATTTTCTGCTTGAATGATCTGTTTATTTCTGAGAGTGGCGTGCTAAGACCCCCTACAATTAATGTATTCATATCAATATGACTCTTTATTTATGAACAGTTGGCTTATATAGTTGGCCACCCCCATATTGGGGGCATAAATATTTATAATTGTTAGATCTTCTCGGTGGATAGACCCTTGAAGAATTACGTAGTATCCTTCTGTATCTCTGACTATATTCTTTAGCTTAAAATCTAATTTATCTGATATGAGAATCCCTATGCCAGCTTTCTTTTGAGGCCCATTGGCATGAAAGATGGTTCTCCATCCCTTCACTTTCAGTCTGGATGTATCTTTAGAGTCCAAATGTGTCTCTTGTTGACAGCATATGGACGAGTCCTGTCATTTTCTCCAGTATGCATCCCTGTGCCATTTTATGGGAGCCTTTAGGCCATTCTCGTTGAGAGTGATTATTGAAAGATATGTTTTTATTGACATCATGTTTCCCGTGACATCCTTGTTTCCATAGATTGTCTCTGTAAATTTCTGTTCTATGTCACTCTGCTGTTCTTTCTTCTTTTATAGAAACCCCCTTTATGTTTCTTGTAGTGCCAGCTTGGTGGCCACATACCATTTTAAACCTTGCTGGTCTTGGAAGCTCTTTATCTCTCCATCCTTTTTGAATGTCAGCCTTGCTGGGTAATGTATTCTTGGCTGCCTGTTCTTCTCATTTTGTGCCCTGAATATGTCTTGCCAGCCCTTTCTGGCTTGCCACGTTTCTGTGGACAGGTCTGTTGTTATTCTGATGGTCCTTCCTCTGTACATAAGGAATTTCTTTCCCCTAGCTTCCCATAAGACCTCCTGTCTGAAATTACAATTTTTGAAGTTCACAGTTAAATGTCTGGAGTTCTTTCTCAACTCGTTGATATTGAGGGATGTCCTTCCTGCCTCTTGGACATGATCACTTGTTCCATTCCCCAGATTAGGGAAATTTTCATCCAGAATTTGTTCAAGCATAGTTTCTAGTCTTCTCTCTTTCTGCACCTCCTCAGGTATCCCAATAATTCTGACACTGGAACCTTCCCTGGCATCATTTATTTCCGTAATTCTGTTTTCATTGCTTCTCTGCTGTTTATTACAGGCCTTCTCCTGACCTTTCTTTTGTATCAGTTTGTCTTCTAGATCATTAATTCAATCTTCTGCCTCAGTTAGAGTATTTAGATTAGATTGGATCTCATTGATAACATTTTTTAGTACTTCCAGATCAGCCCTCACTTCTGCCCTTAGATATTCTATGTTGCTACTAATGATCTTCTCCAACCTAGCCATTGCCTGGATAATTGTTACCATGAATTCCCTTTGTGAGATACTGTTTATTCCATATTCAAGTTCTGTGGCATAGGGTATAGTCTATGAATTTTGCCTCTGTTGGTTATTCCTCCTCCTAGTCATTTTGATGAGAGGAGGTTGAGGGAATGTATAGCTGAATATATCAACTATGGTCCTGGCAAGGTGCACCTTCTCTAATGATGTTTTCTGCCCCCAAAGAGATCCAGAAGTGTATAATCTTACATCTCATGCTGATTTCATTGGTGTTCAGAGTGTTCTGATAGATATTTAACTCATGTCAGGAGACTGGCTCAGATAGGTCCTCCTACTTCTCTCCAATCTCACCCCTCCTCCTCCTTTTTAATATTCATGTGATTTCTCTTATTCAAAATGGTAGAAATGACAGAATTCCTAAAGCTATCTGGAATTTGTCCCTAAATATCTTTCAAATTGTTTAAATAGTTTCAAATAGTTTAAAATAATTTGTTACAAGAAAACTTAAAAAGTGACAATTAATAATTACAATATATTAGGCAATGTGAAGTAGGTTAAGAAGAAACAAAACTCAAAATTTTTGAGTAACTCCAGATTTTTAATCCACTATGGAAAACAACGGCAATGAAAACTCACTTTTATGTAACATGATTAAGGTTTCAAAAGCCCTTTGATATGAACAATTTCATTTGATACAACTGACTTGTAAGAAAGAATCCAGAGATCCAGTCCTTCTGACAGAGAAGCAGAGAGGCACAAATTTAACTAATCAAAATCACAGCCTTAAAAAATAATACATTTATTTATTCATCCATCCAGTTAGCATTTATTTAAAGATTATTATATGAGAAACATTGTGCTAGTTGACAATGGAATGGACTGTCAGACTACTCTAAAAATGGTGACAAAAAATTTCAACACTATATGATAAATGCTATATGGTGCTTTGGTCATTGAAAATGACACCTTTAAATTGGTGTGGAACTTAAAACTAAACTCCCTTAAATCTCACAGATGAGATGTTCATGATAAAAAAGTGATCTTTGTATGAGCACAGGCCACAGAATTTTAGAGGTGCAAAGGACCTTAGAGATTATTTTTCCAACAATTCCCTCATTTGATATGTGTGGGAACTAAAACCTAAAGTGATTGAATGATTTTTTTAAGATAATATAACTGGAAAGTGGCAAAGCTTTCAGGTTTCTTGAGCTTATAAACATATTTTCCAAACTATCTCAACACACTCGGAACTGGAAAAGTAAAAAAGAAAGTGTGTATTCATTCTGAAATTATAGATTTTACCACTATCTTTAAATTTTTCAAAATGTCAAAAGACAAAGTGGGCTTTTGTATCAATGCTATTTCTTTGTACGTTCCTAATGAATTAAAATATTTTTAATATTCAATGAACAAACATTATTCAAAATACAAAAATGAATGTTATACTTCACATTATTTTAAAGGTCATTGCTGGAACCTCTCTGAATGAAGAAACATCACCATGCCAACTGCTAAATGTTTATAAGCTTAATACAAAGAATAGACAGTGGATACTACAGTGCATAGACATATAAAATCCCCAGTCTGTGGTCATTTTTAGTCTACAATTAGAAGTTCAATATAAATATGTTTTATTTCATAAGCCCATAGTTTCTTCTACATTAATGTCTATCATTGTAGTTCCTTCCAATAACATCTTGAACCTTTAACAATGTAGATTTGTTGACAAAAAGGATATGCCACAATGGTTTTTGAAATATCCCAAAATAATGTAGCATGCCTGTCTCACTCACTTTTTAGACTTAATTATATTCCCATTTCTTCTGGTTCACTTTCCTATTTCTAGTAGAGTGGTTCTCCCTACATGTGTAAAATCTTACTACATTCTTATCCTTCACTGTTGGTTCTCCCTTGGCAGTCGAGTTTAGTCATGCCAGATGTTTTTGAAAATCTCAATCCTGCACAAATAATAGCCAGCCTGACCAATTCTTCGACTCAAAGTACCACCCTGCCTCCGAAATATATTATGTTCGGGCAATGATTTCTGACAATGAAGTAAAGTAACCTGCTTTCAATCAATTTGTGAGTTGCTATTTTACTAAAAAGCTTTGATATTTATACTACAAACAAGTAATTGTTTTTAAGCTGACTAGTCCAAAATGTTCTAAGTTAACTGTTTTTGTCTTTTTCTTTAACTACAGAATCTCATATAGTGAATACAAATATGAATCATAATTAGAAAGCAATGAAATAGATCTTCCATGTGACATACTAAATTGATCACAGTTTATTTTTATCAGCTACATCTATATTGACTTATTCGTCTCTTCATACACAGAAAAGCATTGTTTACACCTCCAATAAGTCATCTCTTCTTAATAGGGGTTGCACTCCTGAAGAAATTGTTTTCCTACTAAGTAAACACCCCTATGCTCTTAGATTTCCTTCTTTCTTCTATTTCTCTACCTCCACACATAAATGTGCCCTTCCCTCTCCCCTTCCAGAAAGGCTTATAGAGTAACACATCATTTATCCAAAGAACAGACTTCTAGTATCTTCAACCATCAGGAAAAAGAATGCCACAGACTTTTGCAAAAGAGAAAAGGATTTTTGAGAGGCCAGTTGTCAAAAAGCACATGCTTATTTCATAAGAATAAAACTGAAAATGAGCTCTTTTCCCATAGCTTATTATTGGTTCTTTTCTTATAGTGCTTAAATTTTTTCCTTATTATTCTAGTTACTTATGTAAATATGTTATCTTCCTTATGAGCCTAGAAAATCTCTGCCAGCAGAATCCAGGTCTAATTTATCTTATACCACACAATGCCAGTTTCTTCATTTATATTCTATAAAGGGCCATTTCTCTATCCTTTAAGGCCCCATGGAGGTTGCAAAAAGGTCTAGGTACTTAGGAGTAGGAAAAGGCTATTTGATTGGCCTAGTTTTTCACTAAATTCTGGCACTTATCACACGCTTTTATTATAGGTATTTTTATACATATACTATATTCCCAGCTGCTCCAACGGAAAAGAAAGCTTTATAAACTCCTTGAGGGAAATTTCCATATGTTGCTCATCTTTGTATCTCTCAAAGCTTTCAAATAGAAGCTTATACATAATAGACACAGATATACAAATGAATAAAAAATAAATCATATTAGAAGGCTAAACGTCAGACACCAATAATGTATGACAGCAAAGAATATCATTAGAATATAAAAAAACCTTTATATTCATTAAATATTTATTAAATGCCTATTATATACTAAGAACTGTGCTATGTACTAAAAGAAAGGAGACATATAATTTCCCTCAGAGAATACCTAGTTTAGTAAGGATAACCAGGAATGAAGTCAAAAATTATAAATCAAAATTATAAGAGATTCTTTCTTATTGATATATCCCTCCCCTAAGCCGAGCCCAGTACACATTTTATTGTAAGAAAAAATAATGAAAAACATTTTAAACCAACAAAATTTTGAATATTATGGAAGATATGATTACATTAACTGAAAGACCACATGCAAAGTAAATGAGCTATCACTTACCATATTACCACCATTTCTTAAATGCTCATAATAAGTTAGATTGCTATCTCATTATTCTTTGTGTCATAGCCCAAACTGTAGCTATGAATAGCTATTTTACATAAAATTCCATATTTTAGGATATATTTTTAAATACATTGAAAGAAGTCTTGGTATTATTAATAATGTTAAGTACTTAATTGTATCTTTATTTTCTTTTTTATAAAGGAAGATGTCTCTAAATGTCTTACATAATTTCCCCAAACCCTATTAGGTATTTCATTCAAGCACAGATAGAACATTTTCAATAGCTCATGGAACTATAAGGAGCTACCCCAATATCTGATAGATTATAACAGGACTATTAGCTAGTTATTAACATATTCAAGAATAACCTTTGAGAATAATTTTATTCAATTTTTAAGACTCAGCAATTTAATCCACTATCACCTTCTTTTTTCTGGAAATGACAGAGACTTTAGCTGAATACCAAATAAATTTCATTTCCTTTCCCATGGTTAATTAAAATGTGAAGTGTCTGTGAAAGGGAGAATTTTAATACTATATATATCCTTATACTGTTAATTAACTCAAGGCATTTGGCAACATTACTTATTTGAGCCTTGTCCAAAAGAAGATGCAAGATGAGAAAATAGACTTGGACATAGGTACTCTATGTACCCTGTTGGCTTGTATAAAAATCAGACCAGACATTTGCTATTATAACTGATAGCTGTCTAAAACATAGCAGTAAATGACAATGTGTATTGAAGGGTATGTTCCACTACAGTCGTACTAGACAAGGATTATATTAACATTTTAAAGATTTTATTTATTTATTATTTATTTATTTATTTGACAGACAGAGATCACAAGTAGGCGGAGAGGCAGGAAGAGAGAGAGGGAGGAGGAAGCAGGCTCCCCGCTGAGCAGAGAGCCCGATGCGGGGCTCGATCCCAGGACCCTGGGATCATGACCTGAGCCGAAGGCAGAGGCTTTAACCCACTGAGCCACCCAGGCGCCCCTATATTAACATTTTAAAAGGAAGTTTTTTCCTGCTTTAAAAAAATGCATTCAAGGGTGGAATTAAGATGGCAGAGAACTAAGAAAGCCTAAGTTTGTATGGTCCAAAAAATATAGCTAGATAGTTATCAAATCATTCTGAACACCTGAGAAATCAATCAGAGATCTGAGAAAAGAAACACTATAATCTACAAGTAAAAAAGCAACCACTTTTTGGAAGGTAGGAGTTGCAGAGACTTGAATCCAGGATGATATATCTGAAGGTAAGACAAAGGGGAGGAAGCTGACTTAAGGAGGCTGACACAAAGTATTATAAGCAGCAGAGCACAAAATCATAACTTTTAAAAGTCTGCTACCTGTGGGATGCATCCCTGACTTGAAGGTGCTCATGTGGCAAAGCAGGGCAGAATCACAGGTGTGACAGACACCATGGTTGGAGGATCCCTGGGGTCACAAGAATGGAGGTGCCTGAGTATAGCTGAGTTCCCAGGCACAAGAGTGGGGAGGTCAGCTAAAAACAGTGAGCTTAGGTGCTGGCTTTCTGCTCTGTGTTTCCATAAACTGCAAACCACTGTACAATCATACAACCAACTACCTGACAGATCACCAAAAGGCAGAAGGTGGCAAGATTCCCCTGTCTCTCCTGGGAGAAACACCACAGTTCCATGTCACAGTCATCCATAAAATTTGGAATTTTGAAACTCAGTTTTATGCCTGAGGGGGGGAAAAATAAGCGGTCACAGGCCAGGTGAACACAGAGTCTGATGGAAACCATGGAGACAAGAGTGATTGACTGCTTTTCTGTGAGGGCTTACTGAAGAGTAGAGGTTACAAACTTTCAGCTCTGTGTCTAGAGAGCAGTGCTCCCCCATATCCATCCTGCCCATGGATGCTGAAAACCTTCAGGGAGCAAAACATCACCACATATAGAATCTGGAGCTGCTTGCATTAATCCCTCCTTCCCTGTGCACTGGAGGGGCAATTCCATTAGGGCAAGTGCACCCTAGAATCAGTGCAACAGGCCCCTCATCCAGAAGACAAGCATGAATTACTGACTCACACCAAGTTTACTGACCATACTGAACAGCAAAACTTCCACTCTTGGGGAAAACAGTACATAACATTCATTGGTTTGTTGTGTTGTTGTTGTTATTGTTCTTTTTACTCTTTAGTCTTTCTGGATTATTTTTTCAATATTTTCCTTTCCTTTTTAATTTTTATTTTTATATACATGACAAATATATTTTATTTTTGTTCTTTTCATTGTATTTTATATTATATTATTTTATTTTTTGTATATATATATATATATGCTTTTCTTTTTTTTCCTTTTTTAGAATCTAGTTTCTTATATGAAGCACACTAAACACACCCAGGATCTAGGTATTTGTTTTGTTTTGTTTTGTTTTGTTTTGCTTCTTATTTGTTTTATTCTTGTTTTCTTTTTGTTTGCTTGTTTGTTTTGTTTTGTTTTGCTTTTTCTATTGTTGTCATTATTCTTTCTTCTCTTTTATTCTATTCTTTTCTGGAAAAAATGAGGAGATGGAGAAATTCACCCCAAAAGAAAGAACAGGAGGCAATCCTCACAGATAGGAATTTAATCAATACAGATATAAGATGTCTGAATTAGAATTTAAAACAATGATTATAAAGACACTAGCTGGCCATGAAAAAAGCATAGAAGACACTAGAGAAGCCATTACTGTAGAGATAAAAGAACTAAATTCTACTCCAGCCAAAATTAAAAATGCTATTGCCAAATACATTCCAATTGGAGGCCAGAAAAATGAGGATGAACAAAACAGAAGAATGAATCCGTGACATAGAGGATAAAATGATGTAAAATGAGGAAGTTGAAAAAAAGAGCAGGGGAAAGCCTATAAGGTCACAAAGGTAGACTGAGGGAAATCAGCAATGCCATAAAGTGAGTAATGTTTGTATCATGAGTCCAGATGATAAGGAGTGGGGGAAAGGAGTAGAAGGTTTATTTGAACTAATTATACTCAAGAACTTCCCTAATCTGGGAAAGGAAACAGACACTCAAGTCCAGGAGCCACAGAGAACCCCCTCAAAATAATCAAAAATAGGTCAACACCTCAACATAAAATAGAGAAGCTTGCAAATTTCAAAGATAAACATAAAATCCTGAAACCAGGGGTGCCTGGGTAGCTCAGTGGGTTAAATCCTCTGCCTTCAGCTCAGGTCATGATCCCAGGGTCCTGGGATCGAGCCCTGCATAGGGCTCTCTCCTCAGCAGGGAGCCTGCTTCCTCCTCTCTCTCCACCTGCCTCTCTGCCTACTTGTGATTTCTGTCTGTCAAATAAATAAATAAAATCTTTAAAAAGAAAAAGAAAAAAGAAAATCCTGAAACCAGCTTGGGACAAGAAGTCCTTAAAATACAAGGGTAGAAACATAAGACTGGCAGCAGACGTGTCCACAGAGACCTGGCAGGCCAGAAAAGACTGGCATGGTATGTTCAAGGTGCTAAATGGGAAAAAATATGCAGCCAAAAATACTTTATCCAGCAAGGCTATTGTTCAGAATAGAAGGAGAGATTAAGAATTTCCACAATGAACAAAAACTAAAGGCTTTTGTGACCACTAAACCAAGCCCACAAGAAATATTAGAGGGGAGCCTTTGAGTGAAGAAAGAGTTAAAAGTAACAAAGACCAGAAAGGAACAGAGATTATCTCCAGTAACAGTGACTTTACAAGTAATACAATGGCATTAAATTCATTTTTTTCAATAATTACTCTGAATGTAAGTGGACAAAATGCTCAAGTCAAAAGACATAGGTTATCAGAAAGGAAAAAAAAAAGACCCATTAATATGCTGCTTACAAGAGACTCATTTTAGACACAAAAACACTTCCAGATTCAAAATGAAGCATGGAGAACAATTTATCATTCCAATGAACATCCAAAGAAAGCTGGAGTACCAATCCTTATATTCGACAAACTAGATTTTAAACTAAGGTCTGTAGTAAGCGATAAAGAAGGACACTATATCATAGTAAAGGGGTCTATCCAACAAGAAGATCAAAAAATTATAAATTTTTATGGCCCTAACTTGGGAGCAGCTGATTATATAAACCAATTAATGACAAAGTTAAAGAAACTTACTGGTAATAATAATAATAATAGTGAGGAACTTTAACACTCCACTTACAGCAATGGATAGATCATCTAAGCAGAAGATCAATAAGGAAACAAGGGATTTGAATTAGGTACTATTCCAGATGGACTACCGAGATACATTCAGTGCATTTCTTCCTAAAGCACCAGAATACACATTCTTCCCTAGTGCACATCAAACATTCTCCAGAATAGATCACATACAGGGTCACAAATCAGGTCTCAACTAGTACAAAAATATTGAAATTATAACATGTATATTTTTAGACCAAATGCTTTAAAACTTGAAGTCAACAACTAGAAAAAATTTGGAGGGACCCCAAATATATGGAGGTTAAAGAGCACCCTACTAAAGAATAAATGGGTGAAGCAGGAAATTAAAGAAGAACCTAAAAAATACATGGAAGCAAATGAAAATGACAACATGACAGTTCAGAACCATTGGGGTGCAGCAAAGGCAGTCCTAAGAGAGAAGTTTGTAGCAATACAGGCCTTTCTCAAGAAACAAGAAAAGCCTCCAATGCACAATGTAACCTTACACCTAAAGCGGCTGGAAAAAAAAAACAGCAAATAAAGCTAAATCGAGCAGAAGAAGAAAAATAATAAAGATTAGAGAAGAAATCAATGATATAGAATACAAAAAGCCAGTAGAACAGACCAATGAAGCTGGGAGTTGGTTCTTTGAACATATTCATAAGATCAATAAGCCCCTAGCCAGACTTGGCAAAAACAAAAGAGAAGGACAAAAATAAATGAAATCATGAATGAAAGAGGAGAGATTACAACCAACACTGAGGAAATACAATTATAAGAGAATATTATGAAGTATTATATGCCAAAAATTAGGCAATCTGGAAGAAATTGATGCATTCCTAGAAACATAAACTACCAAAACTGACAAAGGAAGAAATAAGACACATGAACAGACCCATAATCAGCAAAGAAATTGAAGAAGTAATCAAAAATCACCCAACGAACAAAAGTCCATCGCTGGATGGTTTCCCAGCAGAATTCTACCAAACATTTAAAGAAGAATTAATATATATTCTTCTGAAGCTGTTCCAGAAAGAAAGAAAGAAAGAAAGAAAAAGAAAGAAATGGAAGGAAAACTTCCAACTGCATTGTATAAGTCCTGCATTATATTGAACACAAAATCAGACAAGGACCTGCTAAAAAGAAGAAACACAGACCATTCTCTCTGATGAACATGGATGCAAAAGTTCTCACAAAGATAGTAGCTAGAGTGCCCAACAGTACATTGAAAAGATTATTCATCACGACCAAGTGAGATTTATTCCTGTGCTGCAGAGGTGCTTCAACATCTCAGATCAATCAATAAATACAACACATTAATAAAAGAAAGAAAAGATCTTTAAATAAAAGAAAGAAAATGATCTTTTCAATAGATGCAGAAAAACATTTGACAAAATATACCATTTTTCTTGATCAAAACTCTCCACAGTGTAGGGATAGAGGGAACACACCTCAATATCATAAAAGCCATATATGATACTTCAATATCATAAAAGCCATATATGAAGCTTACAGCGAATATCATCCTCAATGGGGAAAAACTGAGAGTTCTTCCCTTAAGGTCAAGAACACAACAGAGATGTCGACTCTCACCACTGTTATTTAAGGTAATCCTGGAAATACTGGCCTCAACAATCAGAGAAGAAAAAGAAATATAGGGATTCAAATTGGCAAAGGAGAAATCCAACTCTCATTCTTCACAGATGACATGTTACTTGATGTAGCAAACCCAAAGGATTCTACCCCTAAATTTTTGGAACTCATACAATAATTCAGCAACATGGCAGGATATAAAATCAATGCACAGAAGTCAGGTGCATTTCTATACACTAACAGTGAGACAGAAGAAAGAGAAATTAAGGACCTGATCCCATTTACAATTGCACCAAAATCCAGAAGACACCTAGGAGTAAACCTAATCAAAGAGGTAAAGGATCTATACTCTGAAAACTATAGAACACTTATAAAAGAAATTGAGGAAGACACAAAGAAATGGAAAAACATTCAGTGATCATGAATGGAAGAACAAATATTGTTAAAATGTGTATGCTACTCAAAACAATCTATACATTTAATGCAATTCTCATTGAAATACCATAAGCAATTTTCACAAATCTGGGAAAAAAATCCTGAAATTTGTATGGAACCAGAAAAGACCTCAATTAGCCAAAGGAATGTTGAAAAAGAAAGCCAAACCTGGAGGCATTACAATTTATTGACTTCAAGGTGTATGACAAAGCTGCAATCAACAAGACAGTGTTGTACTGGACAAAAACAGACACGGAGTTCAACGGAATAGAATAGAGAACCCAGAAATGGACACTGAACTCCACAAACAATTAATTGTTGACAAAGCAAGAAAGAATATCTAATTGAAAAAAGATAGTCTCTTCAACAAATTGTGTTGGGAAAATTGGACAGCCACTTGCAGTAGAATGAAACTGGACCACTTTCTTACACCATACACAAAAATAAATTCAAATGGATAAAAGGCCTAAATATGAGACAGTTATCCATCAAAATCCTAAAGAACACATGTAGCAATCTCTTCAACCTCAGCTGCAGCAACTTTTCGTTAGTCAAGTCTCCAAAGACAAGGGAAACAAAAGCAAATACGAACTATTGGAACTTCATCAAGATAAAAAGCTTCTGCAAAGCAAAGGAAAGAGTTACCAAACTTAAAGGTAACCTGTGGAATGTGGGAAAATATTTGCAAATGTCTTGTCAGATAAAGGGCTAGTATCCAAAATCTATAAAGAATTTTTCAAACTCAATACACCAAAAAAACCCACAAAAACTCCAGTCAAGAAATGGGCAGAACACATGGACAGATATTTCTCCAAAGAAGGCATACAAATAGCAAACGGACACATGAAAAAATGCTCACTGTCACTCAGCATCAGAGAAATACAAATCAAAACCACAGAGAGATACCACCTCACACTGGCCAGAATGACTAAAATTAATAACTCAGAAACAATAGAGGTTGGGGAGGATGCAGAGAAAGCAGAACCCTCTTATACTGTTGGTGGGAAGCCAAACTGGTTCAATCAATCTGGAAAACATTATGGCGATTCCTCAAAAAGTTGAAAACAGAATTTCTCTATAATCCAGCAATCACACTACAAGGTATTTATCCAAAGGATAAAGACTTAATGATTCGAAGGGCTACATGAACACCAAGGTTTATAACAGCAACGTCCACAATAGCTAAAATATGGAAATTGCCCAGATGTCAGAGGACAGATAAATGGATAAAGAATTAGCGGTATATGTGTACAATGGAATATTACTCAGCCATCAAAAAGAATGAGCCATTTTCAACAACATGAATAGACTAGAGGGTATTATGCTAACCAAAATAAGTAAGTCAGAAAAAGACAAATTCCATATGATTTCACTCATATGTGTAATTTAAGAAACGGATGAACATAAAGGATGGGAAGGAAAATAAAATAAGATGAAAATAGAGAGGGAGGCAAACCATAAGAGATGCTGAACTCTAGGGAAACAACTGAGTGTTGCTGGAAGGGTGATGGGTGAGAGGAAGAAGTAACTGGGTTATGGGCATTAAGGAGGGCACTTGATATAATGAGCACTGGGTTTTAATATGCAATTGATGAATCACTAAATTCTACCCCCAAAACTAAAAATGCAGTATATGTTATCTATATTGAATTTAAATATTTAAAAAAAATTATATATATGCATTCACTATATAAAAATTTAGAGTATCAAAAGAATAAATAATATTATAAAAACCACTTATCATCCCCAAAATCAGTAATTATAAAAACTATTCCTTATGCCAAAACTCAAAAATTAAGATGTGTCAACATTTTGGTGTATTTTCCTAAAATATGTGTGCATCAGCTGTGTGTGTTTGTGCACACAGCTGTATATACATGGTTTCTTGTAAAGCCTTTTTCCACTTCAAACTATATAATGGATATTATCCCTATCTGTAGATATAGTTTCAGTTGTAAGTAGTTGCATTGGATTCTATAGTATACAGACCATAAGACATTTAAGCAACAACATACTACAGGTCATTTAAGATATTTTTGACTTTTTGTCATTATAACTAATAATAGACATATGTCATTATAACTAATAATAGACATGTCTTTTGTATCCTTTTTTATTTTCTATGGATAAATTATTACAAGGGGAATTAAGCAAACAGTATAAACATTTTGAAGTCTCTTAATAAATATCACTAAATTGCTTTCAAGAAATGTTTTACACTGTCATCAACAGTATATATGTTTTCCTCAGTAACACTGTATTAAATAAATGATAGAGATACAAATACATATATACATCACACACACACACATTTCAGTGCCTTATGTTAAAGAAGCCCAAAGGGACCTCACTATTCTAATTTTTATTTCTTCACTGATGAGGTATTCATTTTATATAAAAAGTAGTTACTTTTATTTCTGATTTGTTATATTTCTTCTTAAATATTTGCTCATTTATCTGTTGACTACAAGGTTTTTCTCATTTTCTTAATGAACTGTATGTGTGCTTGATTATCAGTAATATGTAATCTGCCAATCAAGGTTGAAATTCTACTATGAAAATATGTAGAAAATTATAGAAAACAATACAAGTGTAATTATCCATCTTCCAAAACTTATAAACATCAATACTATCATAATTGCTTAATAACTTTTCTTTTTTTAAAATAAATAAAATATTACAACATTAAGTCCCCTTGGTATCATTGCTTAAACCCAATCCTCTACCCCTTACCCAGAATCATCAATAATAATGATTTTGAGGTATATCTTTCCCATCATGTTCTTATACATTATAAGTATTTTCATGAAAAATCATACAATGCTATTTGGGCTGCCCTAAAGAAAAGGTTAATATCATATTCATCATTCTGCTACTCACCTTTTACTTAACGTTGTATTTTTGAGATCTAGACATGTTGATGTATAAATAGCTTATTAATTTATACAAATTTATCCATGTTATTTATATAGCATCCATTCATTTTTAACTGTTATATAATATTCCATCTTATCAAGATATCATTTATTCACTATGATAAACATTTAACTTGCCCCTTGTTTTCAGTATTATTAAAAACTGTTTTAGTTTCATTTTTCCATGTTGCTGCCCAGTTGTTCCAACATTTATTGAAAAGACTCTTTTTTTCCTTTGGATACTTTGTCAAATATTAATTGTTCATAGAGTTTTGAGTTCATTTCTAGGTTTTCTATTGTGTTTCATTGATCTATGTGTCTATTTAGTGCCTTGATCACTATGTCTTCGTCATGTAGCTTGAAGTACAGAGCTGTGATGCCTTCATATTTCCTTTTTCTTTTCAAGATTGCATTGGCTATTCAGTGCCCTTTCTAGTTCTATACAAGTTTTAGAATTGATGGTTCCAACTCTGTGATAAACACTAATGTATTTTGATAAGGATTGCAATAAAAGTGTAGATTGCTTGAGTAGTATAGACGTTTTAACACTATTCTTCCAATCCATGAGCATGAAATGTCTTTCCATTTCTTTGTATCATCAATGTCTTTCATCAGTGTTTTATAGTTTGCAGAATACAGGGCTTTCACTTTGGTTAGATTTATTCCTAGGTATCTTACTGTGTTTGGTATAATTGAAATGGGATCGATTCCTTAATTTCTTTCTGCTACTTCATTATTGGTATATAGAAATGCAACATAGTTCTGTATGTTGATTTTGTATCCTGTAACTTTGGTGAGTTCATGTATTAGTTCTAGCAATTTTTCAGTGGAGTCTTAGTTTTTCTATAGAGAATATCATGTCATTCAAATAGTTTGACTAATTCCTTGTTGGTTTGGGTGTCTTTTGTTTCTACTTATTGTCTGATAGTGGTGAATGATTATTTTAATATACTGTTGGGTTTGGTTTGCCAGTATTTTGTTGAGAAATTTTGCATCAGTGGTCATCAGTGATATTAGCCTGTTGTTCTCATTTTTACTGGCATCTTTATCTGATTTTTGTATCAGGGTAATATTGGTCTCACAGTACAAATTTGGAACTATTCCCTCCTTTTCTATTTTTTGCAATAGTTTGAGAAGAATAGTTAATAAAGCTTCTTTAAATGTTTGGTAGAATTTACCTGTGAAGCCATATGGCCTTGGACTTTTTTTTGTTGGGAGATTTTTGATTACTGATACAATCGATTTTTATTACTGATTTAATTGCTTTGCTCTTCAGGTATTCTGTCCCTTCCCATTTCAGTTTTAGTCATTTACATGTTTTTAGGAATTTGTCCATTTCCTCCAGGTTGTCCAATTTTTTGGCATATACTTTCTCATAATATTCTCATATCAGCATAATTCAAAGAAACCAATATTTTAAAAATATTTTCTTATAATTCTTTGTATTTCTGTGCTTGGGTTGCAATTTCTCCTCTCCCCTTTTTCATTTTATTTCTTTGGATCCTTTGTCTTTTCTTTTTGATAAGTCTGGCTGGGGTTTATCAATTTTATTAATTTTTCAAAGAACAAAGTCCTGGTTTCATTGATCTAGTCTATTGGAGGATTTTGTTGTTGTTGTTTTCATATCATTTATTTCTGCTCCAATCTTTATTATTTCCTTCCTTTTGCTGACTTTAGGCTTCCTTGGTGTTCCTTATATAACTCCTTTAGGTATAAGGTTAGGTTGTTTATTTGAGCTATATCTTGTCTCTTGAAGTAGGCCTGTATTATACTTCCCACTTATGATAGTCTTTGCTCCATCCCAAAGGATTTAGACCATTTTGTTCCATTTTCATTCCTTTCCGTGTATTTTTTTTATTTCTTCTTTAATTTCTTGGTTGACCCATTTACTCTTTTTTAGGATGTTCCTTAACCTCTGTGTATTTGTGGTCTTTCCAAAATTTTCCTTGTGGTTTACTTCAAGTTTCCTAGCTCTCTGGTCAGAAAATATGCAGGATATAATCTCAATCTTTTTGTACTTGTTGAGGCCTTATTTGTGACCTGGTATGTGATCTATTCTGGAGAATGTCTCATGTACACTTGAAAAGAATATGTATACTGCTGCCTTAAGATGAAATGTTCTGAATATATCTATGAAGTTCAACTGGTCCTGTGTGGCATCCAAAGACATTGTTTACTTGTGGATTTTCTGATTCTATGATCTGTCCACTGATGGAAGTGGGAATTTAAAGTTCCTTATTATTATTGTATTACTATCAATGAGTTCCTTTATGTTTGTTTTTTTTTTGTTCTTTTTATTAATTCTTTTATTTTTTTGTGTTCCCATGTTGGGTGCATAAATATTTATAATTGTTCGATTTTCTTGCATAGTCCTCTTCACTATGTATAGTGCCCTTCATGTCGTCTTACAGTCTTTGGATTAAAATCTAGTTTATCTAATATAAGTATTGCTACTCTGACTTTCTTTTTATGTCCATTTACATGATAAGTGGTTCTCTATCCCCTCACTTTAAATCTGAAGGTGAATTTAGGTCTCAAATGAGAATCTTCTAGGAAACATATACATGGGTCTAATTTTTTTTTAATCTATTCTAAGACCCTTTGTCTTTTGATTGGAGCATTTACTCCATTTACTTTCAGAGTAACTTCTTTTTAATTTTTATTTTTTTAAAGATTTTATTTATTTATTTGACAGAGAGATAGAGAGAGAACACAAGTAAGCAGAGTGGCAGGCAGAGGAAGAGAGAGAGAAGCAGTCTCCCTGCTGAGCAGGGAACCTGATGCAGGGCTCCATCCCAGGACCCAGGAATCATGACCCCAGCTGAAGGCAGCTGCCCAACCAACTGAGCCACCCAGGTGCCCCACATTCAGAGTAATTATTGATGATATGTACTTAATGCCACTTTGTTACCTGTTTTGTCATTGTTTCTGAAGATTTTCTCTGTTTCTTTCTAGTCTTTTTCACTTTTGGTCTTTCTCTGCAAGCCGTCATCTTTAATATTCCTTGTGGGACTGATTTAGTTGTCACTAACTCCTTTAGTTTTCATTTGTCTGGGAAACGCTTTATCTCTTCTTGTATTCCTAATGATAGCCTCACTGGATAAAATATTCTTGGCTGCACATTTTTCTGATTCAGCATGCTGAAAATATGCTGTATGCTTCGGGCTTGCCAAGATTCTGTTGAGAAATCTTCAGGTAATCCTATGGGTATTCCCTTGGAATTTAGGGACTTATTTTTTTTCTTGTTGCTTTTAGGGAATTGTTATTATTATTATTATTATTAATTATTATTATTATCATTATTTGCTGCTTTTGTTGATTTTGATGGGAGTTCTTTGTGACTCCTGGATCTGGATGTCTGTTTCCTTCCCCAAATTAAGGATGTTTATAGCTATTATTTCCTAAACTAAATCTTCAACCCCTTTTTCTCTTTCTTCTTCTTCTGGGTCTCCTATAATATGAATGTACTACACTTTATGGAATCACTGAGCTCCCTAAGTCTCTTCCTATGTTCCATAATTATTCTTTCAATCTCTCTCTCTTTTTGTTTCAATTTTTTATTTAAATTCCAGTTAGTTAACACACAATGTAATATTAGTTTCACATGTAAAACTTAGTGTCACCACATACAACACACAGTGTTCATCACAAGTACCCTTTTTAATGCCCATGATCCATTTAACCCATCCCCAGCCCACCTTCCCTGCAATAACCCACAGTTCATTCTCTATATTTGAATCTGTTTTATGCTTTGCCTCTCTCTTTTTTCCCCTATGTTCATCTGTTTTATTTCTTAAATTCCACACATGAATAAAATCATATGGTATTATTCTTTCCCTGACGTATTTTGCCCAACATAATACTCTCTAGCTCCATCCATGTCATTGCAAATAGCAAGATTCCATTCTATTTTATGCCTGAGGAATATAACATATACATGTATATATGTATATGTGTATGTATATGTGTGTGTATATATATATATATATATGAAAAAGTGGTATAGATAGCTAGATAGATGATAGGTAGATATATCCATTTTTATCCACTTCATCAATCAATGGACATTTGGGCTCTTTCCATAATTTGTCTATTTTTATTAATGCTGCTATAAATATTGGGATGTATGTCCCTTCAAATTATTTTTGTGTCCTGTGGGTAAATACCTAGTAGTGCAATTGCTACATCATAGGATAGATCTATTTTAATGGTTCAAGGAAACTCTATACTGTTTTCTAGAGCGGGTACACCAGTTTCCATTCCCACCTAGAATGGAAGAGCTTTCCCTTTTCTATGCATCCTCTCCAGAACCTCTCTTTCCCTGTGTTGTTAATTTTAGCCATTCTGACCACTATGAGGTGATAGCTCCTTGTAATTTTGAGTTGTATTTCCCTGATGATGAGTGATGTTTACCTTTTCACATATTTGATAGCCATCAGTATGTCTTCCTTGGAAAAATGCCTATTCATGTCTTCTGCTTATTTTTTAACTGGGTCATTTTTTTCTGGGTGTTGGATTTTATAAAGAACTTATAAATTTTGGATACTAACCCTTTATCAGAGATGTCATTTACAAATATATTCTCCCATACCTAAGATTGTCTTTTAGTTTCATTGATAGTTTCCTTCACTATGGAGAAGGTTTTTGTCTTGATGAAGTATTAATGATTTATTTTTGCTTTTGTTTTCCTTGCCTCAGGAGACATCAGGAAAGAAGTTGCTGTGGTCAATGTCAAGAGTTAGTGCCTGTGATCTTCTGTAGGGTTTTAATTGTTTCCTTTCTCACATTTAGGTCTTTCATCCATTTTGAATTTACTTTTGTGTATGGTATAAGAAAGTCCAATTTCATACTTCTGCATGTGGCTGTCCAGTTTTTCCAACACCATTTTTTTAAAAGAATGTCTTTTTCCCTTTGGATATTCTTCCTTTTTGAAGATTGTGGGTCCATTTCTGAGTTTTCTATTCTATTCCATTGATCTCTGTGTCTGTTTTTGTGTCAGTACTATACTGTCTTGATCACTATACCTTTGTAACAAATCTTGAAGTCCAGAACTGTGATACCTCTAGATTTGCTTTTCTTTTTCAAGATTGCTTTGGCATTTAAGGGTCTTTTGTGGCTCCATACACATTTTCAGTTTGTTGGTTATAGCTCTGTGAAAAACGTTGGTGTATTTTGATAAGGATTTGCATTAAAATTGTAGATTGCTTTGGGCAATATAGACATTTTAACGAGATTGATTTCTCCAATCCATGAACATGAAATGTCTTTCCATTTCTTTGTATCATCTTCATTTTTTGCATCAGTGTTTTATAGTTTTCAGAATACAAATCTTTTACTTCTTGGGGTAGGTTTATTCCAAGGTATCTTTTTTTTTTTTTTTTTTTTATTCCAAGGTATCTTATGGGTTTTGGTGAGATTGTAAATGGGATCAATTCTTTGGTGTCTCTCTGTAGCTTCATTATTTGTGTATAGAAATGCAACATATTTCTGTGCATTAATTATTGATCCTATGATTTTACTGAATTCATGTATTAGTTCTAGCAATTTTTGGTAGGTTGTTTCTAATTTTCTACATAGAGTATTATGTCATATACAAATAAAGAAAGTTTGGTTTCTCCTTTACCAGTTTGGATGCCTTTTATTTCTTTTAGTTTTCTGATTGCTGATGCTAGTACTTGGAGTACTATGTGAAATAACAGTGGTGATAGTAAACATCCCCACCTTGTTCCTGATGGTAGAGGAGAAGCTCTCTCACTTTTTTCCTCATTGAGAAGGTTATTAGCTGTGGGTTTTTCATAGATGGCCTTCACCATGTTGAGATATGTTCCCTCCATCCTTACTTTGTTGAGAGATTTTATCAAGACTGGATATTGTTGTTTGTCAAATGCTTTTTCTGCATCTATTGAGAGGATCAAATGGTTCCTGTATTTTCTTTTATTAATGCGGTATATTATGTTGATTGATTTGTGAAATTTAAACCATCCTTGCAACCCAGAAATAAATTACACTTGGTCGTTGTGAATGACTCTTTTAATGTACTGTTGGATTTGATTTGCTAGGATTTTGTTGATAATGTTTGCATCCATACTTATAGGAATCTCAGCATTTATTTCTCTTTTTTAGTGGAGTTCTTGTCTGCTTTTGGAATTTTCATAATGCTAGCCTCATAGAATGAGTTTTGAAG
The DNA here is from genome assembly GCF_963455335.1 of Martes martes. NCBI lineage: Eukaryota > Metazoa > Chordata > Mammalia > Carnivora > Mustelidae > Martes > Martes martes. Next base: position 71,287,038 of record NC_137897.1, read on the forward strand.
TTTTCCTTCTATTTGCATTTTTTGGAACAGCTTCAGAAAAACAGCTATTAGCCCTTCTTTAAATGCTTGGTAAATTTTCCCTGTGAAGTCATTTGTCCCTGGACTTTTGTTTGTTGGGAGATTTTTTATTACTGATTCCATTTATTTGGTGGTTATCAGTCTTTCAATTTTCTATTTCTTCCTGTTTCAGTTTTGGTTGTTTATACTTTTCCAGGAATGCATCCATTTCTTCCAGACTGCCTAATTTTTTGGCATACAATTGTTCATAATATTCTATTATAATTGTTTGTGTATCTGTGGTATTAGTTAAATTCCTCTCTCATTCATGATTTTATTTATTTGGGTCCTTTCTATTTTGATAAGTCTGGCTTGGGTTTATCAATTTCATTAGTCTTTTTTGTTTGTTTGTTTTTTTATTTTTCCCTATGAACCAGGTCCTGGTTTTACTGATCTGTTCTACAGGTTTTGCTCCCATACTATTTACTTCTGCTCTTATCTTTATTTCCCTTCTTCTGCTGACTTCAGGTTTTGTTTGTTGTTCTTTTTATATCTTCCTTAGGTATATGGTTTGGTTGTCCATTTGAGATTTTTCTGGCTTCTTAAAGTATGCCTATATGGCTCTATACTTTCTACTTATGACCATCTTTGCTGTATCCCAAAGGTTTTGGACTACATGTTTTCACTTTATTTTCTTTCCATGTATTTTTTAATTTCTTTTTTAACTTCCTGGTTGACCCATTCATTCTTTTGTAGGAAATGCTTTAACCTTTATATATTTGTAGTCTTTCCATAGTTTTTCTTGTGGTTGACTTCAAGTTTCCTAGCTTTGTGGTCAGAAAATATGCTGGTTGTCAGGTATGATCTCAATCTTTCTGTGCTTGTTGAAGCCTGATTTGTGATTTATATGATGTACTCTGGAGAATGTTTAATGTGCACTTGAAAAGAATGTGTATCCTGCAAATTTAGAATGGAGTGTTCTGAATGGATCTGTGAAGTCCATCTGGTCCAGTGTGGCATTCAAAGCCATTGTTTCCTTATTGATTTCCTGCTTAGGTAATCTGTCCATTGATGTAAGTGGGTGGTTAAAGTCTTATATTATTACTGTATTACTGTTAGTGAGTTCCTTTATGTTTGTTATTCATTTTTCGATATATTTTTGTGCTCCCATGTTGGGGCCATAAATGTGTACAATTGTTAGACTTTCTTCTGGGATAGTCCCATTTATGATGATATAGTGCCCTTCTTCATGTCTTGTTATGGTCTTTGGTTTAAAATCTAGTTTTTCTGATATAAGTAAGGCTATTCAGGATTTCTTTTTACATCTGTTTGCATGGCATATAGTTCTCCATCCACTCACTTTCCATGTGAAGGTGTGTTTAAGTCTGAAATGAATCTCTTATAGGCAGCATATATATAGGTCTTGTTTTGTTTGTTTGTTTGTTTGTTTATTGTTTGTTTCATCCATTCTGAGACCCTGTGCCTTTTGATTGGAGCATTTAATCCATTTACATTCAGAGTAATTATTTATACATATGAATTTAGTGCCTTTTAGTACTTGTTTTGTCATAGTTTCTGAAGATTTTCTCTATTCCTTTCTAGTCTTTATCACTTTTGGTCTTTCATTCCCACTCAAGAGTCCCCTTTAATATTTCTTGCAGCGCTTGTTTAATCATCACAAACTCCTTTACATATTGTTTCTCTGGGAAAATCTTTATCTCTCCTTCTATTCTGAATATTAGCCTTGCTGGATAGAATTTCTTGGATGAAGATTTTTCCCATTCAGCTCTTGAATATATCATGCCACTTACTTCTCACCTGCTACATTTCTGTGGCGATATCTGCTGCTAAATTTATTTGGTTTCCCTTGCAAGTTAGAGGCTACTTTTGTCTTGGTGCTTAAGATTTTTTTTTCTTTATTTCTATTTTGCAAATTTAACCACAATATGTCTTGGTGTTGGCCTGCTTTTGTTGATTTTGATGGGAGTTCTTTGTGTCTCCTGGATTTGGAAGTCTTTTTCCTTTCACAAATTAGAGAAGCTTTCAGCTATAATTTCCTTAAGTAAAGCTTCTGCCCCCTTTTCTCTCTCTTCTTCTGGGACTCTTATGATACAAATATTATTATGTTTCATGGAGTCACTGAGTTCCTTAAGTCTTTTGTAATCAAGATTTGTCCTTGGCTCTTTGATCAACTTCATTATTTTCCATAATTCTATCTTCAATATCACTTATTCATTCCTCTGATTCTTCCATCCTTTTGGTCATTACATACAGTTAGTTTTTAATCTTGGTTATTGCATTTTTCATTTTGACCTGATTGGATTTAAGTTCTTTTATTTCTGTAGTAAGGGTGTCCATGATGTCTTCCATGCTTTTCTCAAGTCCAACTAGTATCATTATGATTGTTGCTTTAAATTCTGGATCAGGAAAATTATATCTGTTTCATAGATCCCTAGCCATGACCTTTTCTTGTCCTTTCTTCTGGGACAAATACCTCCACCTTGACATTTTATCAAAGTGCCTGTTTTCTTCTGTGTACTAAACAAGCCTGTTATATTTCATGCTTCTGAAAGTAGTGGTTTTATGATGAAAAAGTCATATAGAGTCCAAGGACTGGTGCTTCATGCTGTATATCTGGTGTGGGCTGTGTATGCTCTGCTCTTGTGTTTTGGTTCCTCTATCCTTCAGGCCAGTCATCTGCAGAGGCTTTCTTTATCTGTTGTGGACAGTGTTTGGTCTTTGGCCAGAATGTGGTGAGTTTTAACTAGTTCTGCTCCTGTCTACTTCTTAAATGAGACCTGATACTACTTGCCCTCAAACTGAAGCCCTGCAGAACTTTTTGGTCAGGGGATGTTATGTGGGCTAGGTTTTCAGCTTGTTTTCTTAGGAAGGGGTCTGTTGTGCTGGGAATGAGGCAAGTTTGACCGAGAAGGGCAGTGCTACCAGAGTACAGGGGTGTTGAACATGGTGTTAGTAGGTGAGGCAGCCAGTGTTGGAGTTTTGTTGCCCACAGAACATAGCTTTGTTTTTATCTGGGGAAAGAGATGGTAAATGGCTCCAGCCAGCTCCTTTGTCTCCAGAGAGGGATCTCCATGCATGCTGCCTCTCAGGGACACACTTCAAGAAGAGTGACTCATGTCCCACTGTGACCCAGGGACTTTTCAGATCTCTGTTTCCACACTATTTGCCTTTGGGTTTTTTGCCTTCTCTCCAGGAATAGAACAGTACATTCTGGTCTCTATCCCAACCAATCCAGCTGATTTTTAAAAATCCAGGCTTTAGGGACATGGTGTGGGCAGGGTACTGCACTAATTTTAGGGGGAAAGTTCTATCACACTGAGACTGAGGAAATTTTGACTCATAAGGACAGTTGCTCCAGAGCAAAGGGTTGTGGAACTTAGTATGAGCAAGTTAGGCAACCAGTTTGGGGGCTGTACTCTTTCACCTGGTGGCTCTATGTTTATACTGAGGGGCAAGGTAGGGAAGGGTAGGGTGTGTTATTGAATACTACCTCTTAGTGAAGGACTCTGAGAAGAAAGAATAATTTCCCTGCTATGTGTCACAGGTGTTCTTTAGATTGTTTTTCCAGGTATATGGCCCTGGGTTGTTTGCCTGCCTTCTCTTCAGGAGTAATGTTGTACCCTCATGCCTCTAACCCATCCATGCTGACCGACCTTTAAAACTCCAGTCTTTAAGCTCCACTGATTGCAAGAACTCAGGAAAATCAGCACCTCTCATTTTCCCAGCCAATGGCTTTGGGGAAGTGTTGTCCTTTTGTGTTCCCCTCTATGTTCTTCTCTTTCTCTTGCCCTTCTCCATGACCATGCCTACATGATCTACACAGTACCTGCAATCCATTTCTTCCCTAAGCCACATCTCCACACTTTCTGCCTTCTTCAATGTGGCTTCTTCTCTCCCTTAGTTATAGAGTTTGTTCTTTCAGTTTTCAGTTTGATTTCTGGGATATTTAAAATGATTTGATAGTTAACTAGTTGTGTTGATGGGACCAGATAAGCATAGGGTCCTTGTACTTTTCTGCAATCTTCCTCTACTCTCTATGATTTCTTGTATCTATTCTTATGCTCTCTTTTTATTTCTAATGTTATTTGTACATTTCCTCCTTATCTTTTTGCCCAGGGTTTTTTGTTTTTTGTTTGTTTTGTTTTGTTTGCTTATCAGTATTTTCAAAGAATTACTTGTCAGTTATATTAATTGGCTTTATTTATTTTTCTATTTATTAATTTCTGCTTCTGTTTTTATTATTTATTCTTTCAACTTACTTAATATATGTCCACTTAATTAAAATTCATTATTTTATTATCCAGGTCTTCTAGAATTTTTTGTCTGACCAGAGTTTACTTCTCTCTTCCCTTAACTGCTCTGTATTTTATTTTTCTGTAGGAAAATCTTTCTACAAAGTCAGCCACATGTGTTGAACCAGGATAAAACTTGGTCAAACAGACCACTCCAATTCTCTGTCCTTAAATACTTCACGAATGGGCACATAAACTCAGTACAGCTATTTTGTTCCCTAAGAACTACTAATGTGGATGCTGAAAGAAACAGGGACTTTTGTACTTGAGTAGTTTTAACTATAAACTTGTTATGTCAATTGAATGAATTAATTCTATATAAAAATGTCTGGTAGACAATGTGGCATTTATGCTGCATCAATTTATGTTAGGTGATTATATACCCTAAATGAAGGCAAAGTGCCTATAAAAATTATCTCCATTGCTAAGTATAGTTGTGTTTGTGTGTATATGAATTTAATGGTAACATTACATCTGTCTGGGGTGTCTGGATGGCTCAGTAGGATAAGTGTCTGCCTTCTATTCAAGTCATGATCCTGGGGTCCTGGGATCAAGCCCCATGTGGGGCTTCCTGCTCAGCAGGGAGCCTACTTCTCCCTTTCCCTCTGTCCCTCTTCACCGCTCATTCTCTCTCTCTTGCACACACTCTTTCTCTGTCAAATAAAAAAGTAAAATCTTCAAAAACAACCACCACCAACAACATTACATTTTCCCAAGTGATTTGTGTTTTAACTAACACTGAAAGGTTTTCTAGAGGAAATTTAGTTGTTAATGCTGAGGCACTGTATTGATTTCACTATGTTTGATACAGCTTAAGACACCTAGATGACCAAGTGCTCTTAAGACAACTCTCGTTGGGGCAGAAAAATGAGGCAGCCAACTCTTATTAAGCCTAAGACAAATTAGAAATAACTACACTTTAAGAAAGCATATTCAAAGTGATTATATTTTCTGAATTGCCCATGTATTTTCAGTCAATTCAGACAAAAACTGTCATCAAGAAATGACTTTGCATCTAGTAAATCTGCATACATTTCTAAAATAAATAATTAAACAGTTCATCATGTAATACATTTGTGCCAGTCTGTGCAAGGGCAGTTTCAAATACAAGCAAAGTTCTGGTTTGCTTCACTGTAGTTCAGAAATGCAGACCAGGCACTAGCTAATATGTCAATTCTTGAAACTAAAAAACAAAGGTCCTAATAAAGTTTTGAATTCAATATGAGTTTCATCATTGCTCAGGAGGAGCACAAAATACTTGCAAGCATTAAATTATTCACAAATTTCTGGCTGTTCATAGCTGAAATGCAAGTAGTCTGACACCTCACAGTGAAAACTATCGAGAATTTTATATTGTTGATCAAATCATAACAAAATTTTATTTGGTCTATTTGGGTTTTTTATTTAAATTATTTTAAATTTAATAAACCTATAGTGTATTATTAGTTTCAGAGGTAGAGTTTAGTGATTCATCAGTTGTATACAACACCCAGTGCTCATTCTATCAAGTGCCCTCTAATGCCCATCAACCAGTTACTCCATTCCCCCACCCACCTCCCTTCCAGCAAACTTCAATTTATTTTTTAGAGTTCAGTGTCTCTTATGATTTGTCTCCCTCTTAATTTTCATCTTAGTTTTCCTTCCCAATCACATATATATGTGTGTGTGTGTGTGTGTGTGTATAAATATATATATATATATATATATATATATATATATATATAATCCTCTGTCCATGGACATCTGAGCTCTTTCTGTATTTTGGCTATTGTGGACATTGCTCTATAAACATTAGGGTGCACTTGTCCCTTAGAATCACTGTTTATATCCATTGGATTAATACTTACCAGTGTAATTGCTGAGTCGAAGTGTAGCTCTAATTTTAACATTCTGAGGAAGCTCCATATTATTTCCCAGAGTGGCTGCACCAGCTTGCATTCCCACCAACAGTGTAAGAGGGTTCCCCTTTCTCTGCATCCTAGGGAACATCTGCTTCTTCTTCACCTGTCATTTTTTAGACATTCTGACTGGTGTGGGATGTTATTTCTTTGTAGTTTTGGTTTGCATTTTCCTAAAACCGAGTGATGTTGAGCATTTTTTCATGTGTCTGTGGGTCATTCATATGCCTTCTTTGGAGAAACATCTGTTCATGTCTTCTATTTTTTGACTGGATTATTCTTTGTTTTTTGGGGGTATTGAGTTTGATAAGTTCTTTATAGATTTTAGATACTAGCCCATTATCTGATAAGACATTTGCAGATATTTTCTCACATTCTATAGGTTGCCTTTTAGTTTTGTTGATTGTTTCTTTTGCTGTGTAAAATCTTTTTTATCTTAATTTAGTCCCAATAGTTCAGTTTTGCTTTTGTACCTCTTGCCTTTGAAGACATGTCTAGAAAGAAGTTGCTGTCACCAAGATTAAAGAGGTTTTTGCCTGTACTTTCTAGAATTTTGATGGATTCCTGTCCCACATTTAGGTTTTTAATCCATTTGGATTTATTTTTGTGTATGGTGTAAGAAAGTGGTGCAGTTTTATTCTACTGCAAATGGCTGTCCAATTTTCCCAACACCATTTATTGAAGAGAATTTTTTCAATTAGATATCCTTTCCTGCTTTGTCAAATATTAGTTGGCCACAGAGCTGAGGGTCCATTTCTGGATTCTGATTCCATTCCATTGATATATGTGTCTGTTTTGGTGCAAGTACAGTACAGCTTTGTAATGCATTTTGAAGTCTGGAATTGGGATGCCTCCAGCTTTGGTTTTGCTTTTCAACATTCCTCTGGCTATTCAGGGTCTTTTCTGGTTCCATAAAAATTTCAGGATTGTTTTCTCAAGGCCTGAGAAAAATGTTGTTGGGATTTTAATAGGGATTAAATTGAACGTGTAGATTGCTTTGGGTAGCATAGACACTTTAACTGCATTTGCTCTTTCCGTCTATGACCATCCAATTTTTTTCCTTTTTTGTGTGTCTTCCTCAATTTCTTTTATAAGTGTTCTATAGTTTTCCGAATACAGATCCTTTACCTCTTTGCTTAAGTTTATTCCTAGGTGTCTTCTGGATTTTGGTGCAGTTGTAAATGGGATTGATGCCTTGATTTCTCTTTCTTCTGTTTCATTTTTAGTGTATAGAAATGCACCTGACTTCTGTGCATTGATTTTATAAATTCTCCCATGTTGCTGGATTCCTGTATGATTTCCAACAATTTTTGGGTGGAGATTTTAGGTTTTCTATATCAAGTATCATGTCATCTGGGAAGAATGAAAGCTGGATTTCTTCTTTGCCAAACTGAATGCCTTTTATGTCTTTTTCTTGTCTGATTGTTGAAGCCAGTACTTCCAGGACTATGTTGAAAAACAGTGGCTTTTGTGATATTGAGGTATGCTCCCTCTATCCCTACAATGTGGAAAGTTTTGATCAAGAAAGGATGCTGTATTTTGTAATGTTTTTTCGGCATCTATTGAGAGGATCATAGAGTTCTTGTCCTTTCTTTTATTAATGTGGTGTATCACATTAATTGATTTGAGGATGTTGAAACACACTTGCAACCCAGGAATAAATTCCACTTGGTCATGGTGAAAGTAATCTTTTTATATACTGTTGGAGCCTCTTAGCTACTATCTTGGTGAGAATTTTTGCATCCATGTTCACCAGAAATATTGGTCTGTGATTCTTTTAGTAGGTCCTTGTCTAGTTTGGGGATCAATATATAGTGTTGGCCTCATTAAATGAGCTTGGAAGTTTTTCTTTTATTTCTATTTTTTGAAACAGCTTCAGAAGAATAGTTATTAATTCTTCTTTAAATGTTTAGTAGAATTCTACTGGGAGGACATCTAGCTCTATTCTCTCGTGTTTGGGGAGATTTCTATTATTGCTTCAGCTTTGTTGCTGGTTATGAGTCTGCTCAGGTTTTCTATTTCTTCCTGTTGTTGTTTTGGTAGTTCATATTTTTCTAAGAATGCATCTCTTTCTTCCAGATTGACTAATTTGTTGACATATAATTGCTCATAATATTCTTTTATAATTGTTTGTGTTTCTTCAGTGGTTATTTTGATATCTCATCTTTCATTCCTGAATTTATTTATTTCAGTCTTTTTTCTTTTTGGTAAGTCTAGCTAGCGATTTGTCAATCTTATTCATTCCTTCAATGAACAAGCTTTTACTTCCGTTGATCTCTTCTATTGTTCTTTTGATTTCTGTATCATTGATTTCTGCTCTAATCTTTATTATTTCTCTTTTTCTGATCTATTTAGTCTTTACTTGCTGTTCTTTTTCTAGCTTCTTTAGGTGTAAGGTTAGGTTGTGTATTTGAACCTTTATTGTTTTTTGAGAAAGGCTTGTATTGCTATATACTTCTCTTAGAACCTCCTTCGCTGCATCCCAAAGGTTCTGAACTGCTCTGTTTTCATTTTCATTTGTATTCACTTATTTTTTAATTCTTCTTTAATTTCCTTGTTGATCCATTCATTCTTTAGTAGGATGCTTTTTAACCTCCATGGTTTTGTGTCCCTTCCAGATTTTATCTTACAATTGAGTTTATATTTTACAGCACTGTTCTGAAAATGTGCATGGAATAATCTCCTTCTTTTGGTCCTGGTTCACACCTGACTTGTGACCCAGTGTGTGATCAATTCTGGAGAATTTTCCATGTGCACCTGAGAAGAATGTGTATTCTGGTGCTTTAGGATAAAAGGTTCACAATATATCTGTGAGGTCCAGTACGTCATTCAAGATCTTTGTTTCCTTGTTGATATTCTACTTACCTGATCTGTCCCTTGCTGTGAGTGGGCTGTTAAAGTTCCCTACTACTATTAATATTATCAGCGAGTTTCTTTAACTTTGTAATTAATTGGTTTATATAATTGCTGCTCCCAAGTTAGGGACATAAATATTTATAATTGTTAGGTCTTCTTGTTGGATTGAACACTTTATTATGATATACAGTCCTCCTCCAACTCTTGTCACAGTCTTCGGTCTAAAATCTAGTTTGTGAAATACAAAGATTGGTACTTCAGCTTTCTTTGGATGTCCATTGGCATGATAAATTGTTCTCCTCCTCTCACTTTCAATCTGGAAGTGTCTTTGGGTCTAAAATGAGTCTCGTAAATAGCGTATTGATGGATCGTGTTTTTTTTTTTTTTTAAATCTTTTCTGATACCCCGTGTCTTGATTGGAGCATTTACTCCATTTTCATTCAGAATAACTATTGGAAGATACGAATTTAATGTCATTTTATTACCTGTAAAGTCACTGTTCCTGGAGATTGTCTCTGTTCCTTTATGTGGTCTTTGTTACTTTTGGGATCTCTCTCTTTTTTTTTTTTTTGAAGATTTTATTTATTTGACTGAGAGAGAGAGACAGTGAGGGAGGGAATACAGGCAGGGGGAGTGGGAGAGGGAGAAGCAGGGTTCCTGCTGAGCAGGGAACCCAATGCGGGGCTCAATCCCAGGATCCTGCTATCTGGACCTGAGCCAAAAGCAGATGTTTAATGACTGAGCCATCTAGGTGCCCCTGGGCTCTCTTTTTGCTCAAAGGCTCCCCTGTAATATTTCTTGCAGGGCTGGTTTAGTGTTCTGAAATTCCTTTAGTTTTTGTTTGTCCTGGAAACTCTTTATCTTTCCTTCTATTCTGAATGACAACCTTGCTGGATAGAGTATTCTTGGCTGCATATTTTTCCCATCTAGCACCTTGAATATATCATGCCAGTCCTTTCTGACCTGCCAGGTCTCTGTGGATAGGTCTGCTGCAAGCCTTAGGTGTCTATTCTTGTAGCTTGAAGAACTCTTGTCCCAAGCTTCTTTCAAGATTTTCTCCATATCTTTGCAATTTGCAAGCATCACTATTATACGTCTCAGTGTTGACCTGTTTTTATTGATTTTGACTGGAGGGGTTCTCTAAGCCTCCTGGATTTGAATGCCTATTTCCTTTCCCCAAATTATTGAAGGTTTCACCTACAGTTTGTTCAAAAAACCTCTGTGCCTTTCTCTGTCTTCTTATGGGGCCCTTATTATTCTAATGTTATTCACTTTTATGGTATTACTGATCTCTCAATATTCTCCCTTTGTGATCCAGTAGTTGTTTTTCTCTCTTTTTATCAGCTTCCTTATTCTCCATCATTTTGTCTTCTTTGTCACTGACTCTCTTCTGCCTCATTTTTCCTAGCAATCAGAGCCTCTATTTTTTTACTTCATCTCATTAATGGCATTTTTAAATTTCATTCTGATTATATTTTAATTCTTTTATTTCTTCAGCAAGTATTCTGTACTATTTTCTATGCTTTTTTTTTTTCAAGACAAGCTAGTATCTTTATAATCATTGCTTTGAATTCTAGTTCCAACATATAACTTATATCCATATTGATTAAATCCTTGGCAGCCAATACTGCCTCCTGTTCTTTCTTTTGGGGTGAGTTTCTCTATCTCATCATTTTCTCCAGAAATAAACAGATGAAAGAGAGAGAAAGGACAAAAATAGCAACAATATCACCAGAATAACACAAAGAAAACAAACCAGAATAAAACAGAAACTAAACAAAATAAGAAAGTATCAAACAAGAAGAAAAACAGAACAAAACAATAAACTAGATTCTGAGTGTATTTTGGTCCATTTAATTCAAAGGAATTAGATCCCAAAATAGGAAAGAAAGAAAAACTTATATAAATATAAGAATAGAATAAAACACAATAAAAGGAAACCAAAACAAAAAATATGTAGTTATATAGCATATACATATAAATAAAAGTTTAAAAAGAATTAAAGAAAAGAGTTGATAAATTAAGAATACACTGGGGAAGGGGGGAGCGGACTGAGAGACCACAGAATAATAATAATAATAATAATAATAATAATAATAAAACCTTCAAATGCTATATACTGTTTTTCCTAAAAGCTGAAGTTTCACTGCCCTCTAGGATCAGTAAATTTGGTGAAAATTGGGTTTTTTGTGCTAGTCTTCTGGGGGAGGGTCCTGTTGCACTGTTCTCAGATGTCTTTGCTGGGGTGAAATTGCCCCTCCCTTGCCAGGAGGCCTGGCTCAGTTTAAGTAGCTCAAGATAAACTGTGTGGTGTTGTTTTGCTCCTTGAAAGTTTTTAGCACCAAGGGGGAGATGAAAATGGTGGCACCCTAATCTCTGACCCGGGAGCTGAAAGTTTGTGCCCCCCATTCTTCAGTGAGACCTCACAGAAAAACAGCTTATCATGGTCATCTCCTTGGTTTCCCTCGAACTTTGTGTTCAGACAGACAATAACCCAGTGTTCTTGTCTCAGACATGTGACCCAGTTTCCACTCTCCAAACTTTACAGATTCCTATGGCATGGACCCATGCCATTCCTCACAGGGGAGGGAGGTGGTTCTCACCATGCTTCTGCCTTTTGGTGGGCCCCACCCAGAGAGGGGCCATGTCACTCTGCAGCAGTTCGCAGCTTATGGCAATATTGAGCTGAAAGCTGGCACCTAGACTCCCTGTTTTCAGCCAACTTCCCCACTCCAGTGTCTGGGAACTTGGTGGCACTCAAGCACAGCATTCCTTTTGTGACCCAGAGGATCCTGAGACTGCTGTCCCACCTGAGATTCTGCCCCACACCATGCCACCTGAGCACCTTTAATCCAGGGATATTCCCAGTCACTGCAGAAGACTTCTAAAATTTCTGATTTAGGGCCTTAATGCTTGTAATACCTTACAGTAGCCTCTATAGCAGGTTCCTCCCCATGTGGAATCCTCTGATATATCACCCGGGATTCATGTCTCTGCACCACCTACCTTGAAAAAGTGGTTGCTTTTCCATTTTTATAATTGCAGCAATTCTTTTCTCAGATCTCTGAATGATTTCACGCATGTTCAGAATGATTTGATAACTATCCAGCTGAATTCCGGGGACCATGAAATTAGGGTCCCCTACTCCTCTACCATTCTTAACTCCTGCCTATTTGGGGTATTTCTAATAAAGTATACAAACATTCAATGATGGGCTGATTAATTAATTTTTATCAACAAAATAACTTTTTCTGTGGCTTAGAAGTAAATAATTACCAATTTCCTTGAAGAATCACTGGGGAAAGACCCATTCAAAGCATAACAAGATGTTCAATAATATTTAACAATGTAGTCAGCTTCATATTTCTAGACTTAGCATAAATTACCCAGTATTTGCACTTATTTGAACTCAATTAAATGTACCTCACCTATACATAGTGGGAAATTATACTATGAATCAGTCACCTTCAGGCTTTGACTCAGCATGATATGTGTTGTCTTTTATTTTTGGACCACAGTGTTGTAAAGGAATGAACACTTGTGCATATTTTCCTTATAGAGCTGTTGTAAAGATAATTGAGTTACAGAATAGTTTAAATTTTTCGCCTAAAGTGCAACACAAATTGAACTAGGAAAATGAAGACAAACTCACCTGTGCATTACTTAATATCTATTAAAAGGAGGACCCAAGAAGACATTTGATAAATACACTCAGTCATTTCCTCCTAAGCTTACCTGTGATTTTCAAGGGGGAAGGAAGTAAAATGTAGCATATTGTTAAGTTCTCTGTCTCTAGAATGGTGCAAGCTAGATTTGAAAGTCTGCCTCAATACTTATCAGCAGTGGGCATTTTCTTTGTTTACACTTCCCCAGTTTCAATTCCCTCTCTAAAACTGGTCAAAAAACTGATTCACTCATAAAGTTGTCATGAGAATTAAATTTTTTGGTTATGTTTTAATACACTTAATTCCCAAAAATGGCATATTAATAAACAACATATAACTAATTACATTAATATAATGGTGTGATTAGGGAGGGTTCCCAAGAAAAACAGAACAAACACATTGTATATATCTATAGAAAAAGATTTTTTATAAGGCATGGACTTATGCAATTATGGAGGTTGGCAAGGACCGAGATCTGCAGGTTAAGTCTGTACACTAGAGACCCAGTAAAGGCTATTTTTTTTATTAAAGAACATGCAATTGGGGAGGGTATGTGCTATGATGAGTGCTGTGAAATGTGTAAACCAGACGATTCACAGACCTGTACCCCTGGGGATAAAAATACATTATATGTTTATTAAAATAAAAAAATTAAAAAAAAAAAAAAAAAGAACATGCAAACAAACAAAGCAGAAGTCTTAGTCTGATAGCTGTCAGGTAGGAAGAATTTATTCTCTTTTTAAAGTTTTATTGAAGTATGATTGATATAAAATATTGTATCTATAGTAAATAATTCAGTATTGTACACTTAAAAATTTGTTATGGGTATAGATCTGATGTTAGGTATTCTAACAAACCCCCCCCCAACACACAGACATAGGGGCTGTCAGGTAGGAAGAATTCTTCTTATTCACTGGAGAGTCAACATTTTTGTTCTAGTTAAGCCTTTAACTTACTGGATGAGGCTCACCTACATTAGGGAGAGCAATCTGTTTAACTCAGTTTAATGACTCAAATGTTAATCTCAACTGAAAACACCCTCACAAAAACACCCAGAATAATATTTAATCAAATATCTGGGTACCATGGGGCCAAGTCAAGTTGACATATAAAACTAAACTTTACAGATGAATGTTAGGAAAATCAGATACTATGCATATATGATGCTACAATAATTTATTAAAACTCTAAAATGCCTTCAAATTTCTTGTGTTTCTATGTAATATCAAACAACAGAAGTGAGTGAGGATTTTGTGTGTAAGACTTTATTTTCATATTATTTTCCTTTGCTTTTTAATGAGTGCCCAGTTGTTTGACTAAATTCATTGGCTAGTCCTTTTTAAATAGTCATGGCTACAAGCATATTGAGTGGAATTTTTGGAAAGGGCCAAGGTTTTCAAATGCAGAATGTCATCACTATATAACACTAGGTTTGTAAATTTATGAGCAGGCTTTTGCACTATTAATCCTTAGGCTGGATTAAAAAGCATTATTGAGTATATCAGATAAATAGAGCAATAAAGTGATACTAACATGAAGTTTCATTTTACTTTTCATCAGCTCAATTCAATGATTTAAGCTGGGATTTAAATGTCTTAAAGGGAAAATAATTTATGGAATAATAAATGAGTTTTCACAGAGGTAGCAATACTGGCAAAGAATACATGACATAAAAACCATGATTAAATTTTCTAAGGTTTAATTGCAATTAATATTGTCCAGTATATCAAAGCTGAATTCAAATCATTTTGTTTTAATTGAACATACTGTGCTTTCTTACAAGTTTTTCTATAAGTAGTTAAGAAAATTTAAATTTTTTACAGATGGTTGATTATACTATAATGCCTAAGACATGATATTAAAAGAACATTTTTAAATCAAGCATATTACTGAACAAAGCCAAGAAAAAGTATATAACTTTAAATCTAGAAAGTTTCTATACATAACAGAAGACAATCTATCACTTATCCCTTGTTCTCATTCATTTGTTTGATAAATGAAGATTTAGTTGAAAATAAATGGTTAAGCAAATACCTCAAGAATGCCTTGCCTCCATTCTTGAGGTTCTAAAGTTGAATACTTATATTTTTTTTTCTAATTTTTAACTGTTCTAGACTTTAGTGGAGGGATAACTTCTGGGAAGACATCAAGTATATAGATAATATTTTTAAACAAACAGGAAAGTCCAGAGGATTTAAGAAAATACATAGTCTAAATAAATGAACAAATAATAGGCAACATTTACTGAAGTGATAACTTGTGGCTTTGTGGCAGCCACATTAGCAATATTATCATTAACTGTCACATTCAAAATATTTTGTTTCAAAATAGGTATCAGCTATCCATCCCCTAATCTGGACCCCTTCACCACACACTTAGCCTTCTATCACTACAAATGAGGATTTGAAATTTGAGGATATTAAGTAAAATGTCAAGGATAATAAGTCCTAAGACCATAAACCTGAGTGGATCTGAAACCAGTTTCATGAAGCACCAAAACTCTTATGCCATTCAACCTCTAAAGAAATATTTAATATTCTGGCTCTAGTATTCTGGGACCGTAAGTATTTCTTTTCCAAAGCAGTATAGCAATTTTCTCTTTGAAAAAGAAATATATTTTTCAAATTTTAAGTATTATATGTGCTTATTATAGAACATTTATAAAATACAAAAAGGCAAAAAAAAAAAAGAAATTAGAAGCAATCCATAATAATATCAATAACATCGTGTCATGGTTGCTGTGTTGTGCCACCCAGATCCCCATTTTAGGTCAAAACAGTCTATCTCCGGAAGAGACAAGATGGCGGGGAAGTAGGAGGAGGCGCCTTTTCAACCTGTACCCTAAAGTGAGCTGATTACCTACCAAAGAACTCCGATCACCCATGAAATCAGCCTGAGATCAGAATTATACACGTCTGGATCTCTACGGGGGGCAGAAGATGCCAGTGGGCAGGTAAAGTGGAATGGGAACTTCGGACTGATATTGGAAGATAAACAAAAGGGGGAGGGAGCCTCCAGGGGAGACCGATTAGAAAATAATACCCCAATACGAGACTGCCCTGCGTCTGGGGACCAGCATTAACTTGGAGTCTGGTTGAAAGCACTCAAAAGAACAAAGGATCGCAGGGGGAATTGTGGGAATCAGGGAGGCTAGGGACAGGGGCTTAAGTCCCCAGACCCAGGACAGCCTCCCCTGGCACTGAGCCAGAGAGAGTGCGGCGGAGAAACCTGGTCTTTGTCCCTGAGCCGCCAGCGCGCCCGAGAACGAGTGGAGTCTGGCTCCCATGAGGGGCTGGGAGCCACACCAGATGGCAGAACGCGCACCTTGCTGGAGATGCGCGTGCGCCTCACCCTCCCCTGAGAGAGGTGCACGAACGCCCAGCCTGGTGTTTTGGGACCCACACCGCAATAGAGCCAATAGAGCCAGAGACGCCCGTGCCCCAAACCCTCCCCTGGGAGAGTTGCACGCAAGCCCAGTGCTCTTAGCCCCGGCCAGCGGGAAAATCTCAGTGTGCAATCGCTGCTTGGAACCTCTCTGGTGGTCTGGAGCTGCCCAGACAGCCGATGCTGCCGTGGTTTTGCATACAAGCAGGAGATCCTGCGTCCCCAGGGACCGCAACTCAGAACCTGCTCTGCCAGCAGCCCAGCGGCTGCAGCACCTGCAGGGGAGCAGACTGAGGCTTCTCTCTGAGAGGGAGGTCGGGGTGCAGTTTGCTTTCCTCTAAACCTCCAAAAACCATCAAAAGCTGTCAAGGCGAGAGAAAACAAATGAACAAACATAAAAACCCCCAGAGAACAAAAGCCTGAAAAACTGGTTTCCTCAGAGCCCACCCATTTGAGGAGGGCGGGAGGACTTAACTCAGGGAACATCATTGACTGAAAACCCATGTGGCAGGCCCCTCCCCCAGAAAACCAACCAGGAAAGAAAAAAAAAAAAAAAAAGATGACAAGAGAACAACCACCACTACTTCATAGATACAACTTTTATTTTTACCTCATTCCCACTATTCTGGTTCATATTTTTTTTAAATAGATAATTTTTTAACCTATTTACCATCACAGTGAGATGTCTAGTACATCAAATTCCATCATGATCTTCTAACCTGAACTTTTTGATACATACACCCGTGTTTTTCTTTTGCTTTTCTATTTTTTAATTTTTTATAAATTTTAGTTTAGTTTAGTCTAGTTTATTCTTTTTTTCTTTTTTATTTTCTAATATTCATATAGAGTTAAACTTCAAGGTAACCGCCTTTCTCCAATCAATGCTACCCCTATAGGTAAACCACTTTTTAATCCCCTTTTTTCTTAGAAAAGTTGAGTCCTTTAACAAAGATATCAAGATACATCCAGGAAGAATCAAAATAACCTTCCTCGCCCACAATGAGAATCTATAACCATGCTCCCATCTTTTTCTTTTGCCAGTGTCTCTGTGTATTTATGTTTGTCCTGATAGTATATAAATCTTACACTTGGGGTTCTTCTTGACGAGGCTCCTCCTTTTTTTGCTTAAATATATATATATATATATATATATATATATATATATATATATATATATTTTCTCTGGTCATATACTTTTATCAGTCTTTTTGTTTGTCTGTTTTTGTTTGTATACATCATAAATCTTACCCTGGGGCCCATTTGGGCTGAACCTTCTCTTTTATCTTCCCTTTTTTTCCTGTCTCTCTCTCTCTCTCTCTCTTTTCTTTTTCTTTTCTTTTTTCTCTCATTTGGGTGGGGAATCCTGAGTGCTCAGAAGCGTTCCAGGGTGCACCTTGACGGCACTACGGTCGATACATGCAGCTACATCTGTCCAGTCATCTCTCACCAAAATGACTAGGAGGAGGAATCCCCAACAGAAGAAAAATACAGAGGATGGGCCTTCTGCAACAGAGCTAAGGGCTATCAACATAGACAATTTGTCAGAAAGAGAATTCAGGCTAACAATTATCCAGGCAATAGCTAGGTTGGAGAAAGCCATGGATGACCAAACAGAATAGATTAGGACAGAATTGAAAGCCACCAGGGATGATGTTCATAATGTTAGGGCAGAGCTGAAGGCCAACAGGGATGAGGTTCACAATGCTCTCAATGAGTTCCAATCTAATCTAAATTCTCTAAAAGCTAGGGTAACTGAGACAGAAGATAGAATTAGTGATCTGGAGGACAAACAGATAGAGAGAAAGGATCAGGAGGAAGCCTGGAACAAACAGCTTAGAAGCCATGAAAACAGAATCAGGGAAATAAATGATGCCATGAAATGTTCCAACATCAGAATTATTGGAATCCCTGAAGGGGAGGAGAAAGAAAGAAGTCTAGAAGATATAGTGGAACAAGTTCTTCATGAAAATTTTCCCAATCTTGCGAATGGAGCAAGTGTTAATGTACTAGAGGCAGAACGATCTCCCCCCAAGATTAAAAATTCCAAAAAAACATCCAGGCACCTCATAGTAAAATTGAGGAATCATAATTGTAGATACAATCTCTTGAAAGCCACTAGGACAAAGAAGCTCCTTACGTACAGAGGAAAGCCCAACAGAATAACGTCAGACCTGTCCACAGAGACCTGGCAAGCCAGAAAGGGCTGGCAAGATATATTCAGGGCACTAAATGAGAAGAACATGCAGCCAAGAGTACTTTATCCAGCAAGACTGACATTCAAAATGGATGGAGAGATAAAGAGTTTCCAAGACCGGCAAGGCTTAAAAGACTATGCAACCACCAAGCCGACACTGCAGGAAATATTAAGGGGGGGGTTCTATAAAAGAGGAAAAATCCTAAGAATAGCATTGAACAGAAATATAGAGACAATGGACAGAAAGAAAAACT
Source organism: Martes martes (assembly GCF_963455335.1). Classification (NCBI taxonomy): domain Eukaryota; kingdom Metazoa; phylum Chordata; class Mammalia; order Carnivora; family Mustelidae; genus Martes; species Martes martes. The sequence continues at coordinate 71,305,599 of NC_137897.1, forward strand.
TCAAAGATAACACAATGTCAATAAAAACGTATCTCTCAATAATCACTCTCAATGTGAATGGCCTAAATGTGCCCATAAAATGAAACAGGGTTGCAGATTGGATAAAACGACAGGACCCATCCATATGTTGTCTACAAGAGACCCATTTTGAACTTAAAGATACACCCAGACTGAAAGTGAAGGGATGGAGAAGCATCTTTCATGCCAATGGGCCTCAAAAGAAGGCCGGGGTAGCGATTCTCATATCAGATAAATTAGATTTTAAACTAAAGACGATAGTCAGAGATACAGAAGGACACTACAAAATTCTTAAAGGGACTATCCACCAAGATGATCTAACAATTGTAAATATCTATGCGCCCAATATGGGAGCAGCCAATTACATAAGAAAACTATTAATCAAGATAAAGAGTCATATTGATATGAATACATTAATAGTAGGAGATCTTAACACGCCTCTCTCAGAAATAGACAGATCATCGAAGCAGAAAATCAATAAAGAAATAAGAGCATTGAATGACACATTGGACCAGATGGACCTCATAGATATATACAGAACATTCCACCCTAAAACACCAGAATACTCATTCTTCTCAAGTGCACATGGAACCTTCTCCAGAGTAGACCACATACTGGGTCACAAATCAGGGCTCAACCGATACCAAAAGACTGAGATGATTCCCTGCATATTCTCAGATCACAATGCTTTGAAACTGGAGCTCAATCACAAGGAAAAGTTCAGAAGGAACTCAAACACCTGGAAGCTAAAGACCACCTTGCTTAAGAATGCTTGGATCAACCAGGAGATCAAAGAAGAACTCAAACAATTTATGGAAACCAATGAGAATGAAGACACTTCACTCCAAAACCTATGGGATACAGCAAAGGCGGTCCGAAGGGGGAAATTCATAGCCATCCAAGCCTCCCTCAAAAAAATTGAAAAATCCAGAATACACCAGCTGTCTCTACACCTTAAAGAACTAGAGAATCAACAACAAATCAAACCAACTCCACACGTAAGAAGGGAAATAATCAAGATTAGAGCAGAGATCAATGAGGTAGAAACCAGAGATACAGTAGAACGTATCAATGAAACTAGAAGCTGGTTTTTTGAAAGAATCAATAAAATCAATAAACCACTGGCCACACTAATCCAAAAGAAAAGAGAGAAAGCCCAAATTAATAAAATTACGAATGAAAAGGTAGAGATCACAACTAACACCAAGGAAGTAGAAACAATCATCAGAAGTTATTATCAACAGTTATATGCCAATAAGCTAAGCAACCTAGATGAAATGGATGCATTCCTGGAAAACTATAAACTCCCAAAATTGAACCAGGAAGAAATTGACAACCTAAATAGACTGATATCTAGTAACGAGATTGAAGCAGTGATCAAAAACCTCCCAAAAAACAAGAGCCCAGGACCTGACGGATTCCCTGGGGAATTCTATCAAACTTTCAAAGAAGAAATAACACCTATTCTCCTGAAGCTGTTTCAAAAAATTGAAGCAGAAGGAAAACTTCCAGACTCTTTTTATGAAGCCAGCATTACCCTAATCCCCAAACCAGGCAAAGACCCTACCAAAAAGGAGCATTTCAGACCAATATCACTGATGAATATGGATGCTAAGTTTCTCAACAAGATCCTAGCAAACAGGATCCAACAGCACATTAAAAAGATTATCCACCATGACCAGGTGGGATTCATCCCTGGGTTACAAGGATGGTTCAACATTCACAAATCAATCAATGTGATAGAACAAATCAATAAGAGAAGAGAGAAGAACCACATGATCCTCTCAACTGATGCAGAAAAAGCTTTTGACAAAATCCAGCATTGGTTCCTGATTAAAACGCTTCAAAGTATAGGGATAGAGGGAACATTCCTCAACTTCATCAAATCTATCTATGAAAAACCCACAGCAAATATCATCCTCAATGGGAAAAAGCTTGCAGCCTTCCCGTTGAGATCAGGAACACGACAAGGATGCCCACTCTCACCACGCTTGTTCAACATAGTATTAGAAGTCCTAGCAACAGCAATCAGACAACAAAGAGAAATAAAAGTTATCCAAATTGGCGAGGAAGAAGTCAAACTCTCTCTCTTCGCAGATGACATGATTCTTTATATGGAAAACACGAAAGACTCCACCCCCAAACTACTAGAACTCATACAGCAATTCAGTAATGTGGCAGGATACAAAGTCAATGTCCAGAAATCAGTGGCTTTCTTATACACTAACAATGAAAATACAGAAAGGCAAATTAGAGAATCGATTCCATTTACTATAGCACCAAGAACCATAAGATACCTCGGAATAAACCTAACCAAAGAGGTTAAGGATCTGTACTCGAGGAACTACAGAACACTCCTAAAAGAAATTGAAGAAGACACAAAAAGATGGAAGATCATTCCATGCTCTTGGATCGGAAGAATAAACATCGTTAAAATGTCTATACTGCCCAGAGCAATCTATACTTTTAATGCCATTCCGATCAAAATTCCACCGGTATTTTTCAAAGAGCTGGAGCAAATAATCCTAAAATTTGTATGGAATCAGAAGAGACCCCGAATTGCTAAGGAAATGTTGAAAAACAAAAATAAAACTGGCGGCATCACGTTACCTGATTTCAAGCTTTACTACAAAGCTGTGATCACCAAGACAGCATGGTACTGGCATAAAAACAGACACATGGACCAGTGGAACAGAGTAGAGAGCCCAGATATGGACCCTCAACTCTATGGTCAAATAATCTTCAACCAAACAGGAAAAAATATCCAGTGGAAAAAAGACAGTCTCTTCAATAAATGGTGCTGGGAAAACTGGACAGCTATATGTAGAAGAATGAAACTTGACCATTCTCTTACACCGTACACAAAGATAAACTCGAAATGGATAAAAGACCTCAACGTGAGACAGGAATCCATCAGAATCCTCAAGGAGAACATAGGCAGTAACCTCTTCGATATCAGCCACAGCAACTTCTTTCAAGATATGTCTCCAAAGGCGAAGGAAACAAAGGCAAAGATGAACTTTTGGGACTTCATCAAGATCAAAAGCTTCTGCACAGCAAAAGAAACAGTCAACAAAACAAAGAGGCAACCCACGGAATGGGAGAAGATATTTGCAAATGACAGTACAGACAAAAGGTTGATATCCAGGATCTATAAAAAACTCCTCAAACTCAACACACACAAAACAGATGGTCATATTAAAAAATGGGCAGAAGATATGAACAGACACTTCTCCAATGAAGACATACAAATGGCTACCAGACACATGAAAAAATGTTCATCATCACTAGCCATCAGGGAGATTCAAATCAAAACCACATTGAGATACCACCTTACACCAGTTAGAATGGCCAAAATTAGCAAGACAGGAAACAACGTGTGTTGGAGAGGATGTGGAGAAAGGGGAACCCTCTTCCACTGTTGGTGGGAATGCAAACTGGTGCAGCCACTTTGGAGAACAGTGTGGAGATTCCTCAGGAAATTAAAAATAGAGCTTCCCTATGACCCTGCAATTGCACTGCTGGGTATTTACCCCAAAGATACAGATGTAGTGAGAAGAAGGGCCATCTGTACCCCAATGTTTATAGCAGCAATGGCCACGGTCGCCAAACTGTGGAAAGAACCAAGACGCCCTTCAATGGATGAATGGATAAGGAAGATGTGGTCCATATACACTATGGAGTATTATGCCTCCATCAGAAAGGACAAATACCCAACTTTTGTAGCAACATGGACAAGACTGGAAGAGATTATGCTGAGTGAACTAAATCAAACAGAGAGAGTCAAGTATCATATGGTTTCACTTATTTGTGGAGCATAACAAATAATATAGAGGACAAGGGTAGATGGAGAGGAGAAGGGAGTTGAGGGAAATTGGAAGGGGAGGTGAACCATGAGAGACTATGGACTCTGAAAAACAACCTGAGGGTTTTGGAAGGTGCGGGGGGTGGGAGGGTGGGGAACCAGGTGGTCGGTATTGGGGAGAGTAGAGATTGCATGTAGCACTGGGTGTAGTGAAAAAACAATGAATACTGTTACGCTGAAAATAAATAAAAAATTTAATTAAAAAAAAAAAACAGTCTATCTCCCAATGTATTGGAAATGTTGTGGCTGTTAACTTTCCCTCCCTGGGAATTTCCTTCACTGACAAGAGATACCCTAAAGTCACAGCTCCTTTCCAGGGCCAGTTTGCATGCAATGACTGATTGCTTGTGGTAAAAAGGCTCCCCCTTTCCTCCACCTTAGCTCCTTCCTTGACTTAAGACAACTAACAAAAGTCATCCTCATGGAGTCAAATGACAGCTGGTTGTGGCTACCTCTCAGCCCAACTTTCCCCTCTGTCCAATCATGTTTCTTCCCTTCCCTACATACAGGGGTTGAAATTAAAAGTACACCTTAATATACTTCCTTCATGCCATTATCTCTTTCAGAGTATGTTTTTGTGGTTATACAACCTGTAGCATCATAGATCTCTGCCCAGGCTTAGAAAATGTATGTGTAAAATATAGGAAAATTGTGTACTTACTGTACTGTAATCAGCTTTTATTTTAAAAATACATGAAAAACATCTTTCCACAATCTAAGCATTCTTTTATATTATGTAGATTGTATTGTATTCTATTGTACATGCCATAGTTCATCTAACTGATCTCCTATATTAAAGTGTTTCCAAATTCTCAATTCTAAACAGGATATTTGCATAGTCTCAAAGTATATCCCACAAGATGATTATCAATTACTTCATGGTGGAGAATCCTTACAAATATTAATGGGAAGCAGAATTTGTTATCTGAAGATATGCCCCTATGGCATAAGGATTATTTTAGGCTGGTTATTTTTAACAAACTGCAGACACAGAAGCAGATCAGGAAATGAGCAAATATTACCTTTTGTAAGAGACATTTATATTTATAAGGGAAATCTCCATTTGTAGAGAAGTCTCCCTCTCCATATCAGGAAGAGAAAGATGTACATTCTCTAGAAACTCATATCAGTGGAGAAGGCACTGACTGAAATCTGCATGACAACCATATCTTTGTTACCTGGGCTTTTCCTGGTAACCCCCCATAACTGGTTTTCTACCTCCCACCACCCAACATCTTTTGTTTTTAGCTGGAGATGGTATTTAAGGTGGTGGCTTGGACCATTTCAAGGAGTTAGTTTTTCCTGGGTATCTGCCCTATATACAGCAGGTATAGATGTTATTCACATTCTGTTTGAATAACTTTCCCCTGTTAATCTTTTATTGCAGGATGGTCTTGAGCAAGAACCTAGAAGGGTGAAGGGAAATTTATTTTTCCTTCCTTACAATACCAACTTAACCAAGTGATGCAATTAAATATTTCCAATAATGGGATTAAGCAACAGCATGCATCCTTTTGATATGATCCACTAAAAATTCAGAATTGCTTCTGTGGTATTCCTACAAAAAGTGCTTAATATGAAACTGGTCATAAGAAATATCATATAAACCCAAATTGAGAGACATTCTACAAAATTATAGGCCTTTATACTTCAAAACGTTACACAAAAACATTAATGTTATGAATGAAAAAAAAAAAGGCTTGGGAAATTTTCCAGATAAAAGAAGACCAAAGAGACATTACAACTGAACACACCACATAATGCTGTTTTCTTTTGTTATAAAGGATGTTATTTAAACAATTATCAAAAGTTTAATAAGCTCTGATACTAGATAATAGTATTCTATCAATGTCGTTATTAATTTTGATAAACGTGCTATGATTATGTATGAAAATTCCTTGCTTTTTTGGAAACATACACTGAAGTGTTTAGAAGTAAAGGGGAGTCATGCCTGAAAGTCACTCTCAAACAGTTCAGAAAAAATAAAATTGTGTGTGTGTCTGCGTGTCTGTGCATGTGTGTGGATAGAGAGATGGAGGAGGGGAATAGAGAAAGAGAGAATGAAATTGGGAGGATAAAGAAGGGAAAAGATAGAGAGGAAGAATAAAGCAAATAAATAGAGAAAATATAGACATTTAGAACATCTGGATGAAGGATAAACAGAAATTCTGTGTAGTATTCTTGGAACTTTTCTCTAAGACCGAATTATATTTTTACAGAAGAATATCAATATTTTATGACATATGCTGTAATTTTTTTCTATGTGTGTAACTTGCATTTTACTTTTGGCTATAGTACTTATTAACGTATAAAAGCTTTATTTTTTTGTAGTAGATATACCAGTGGTTTCCCATACAGTATCTGGCTTTGGTGTCACACTTAGAAAGATCATCCTCATCCTCTAATATTATAAACACATATTTTTTCCAGCATTATTTGTATTATTTTTTTTGATTATAATACATATTTAACTTTGAATTGATTTTCATATGATGCGGGGACTTAATTTAATTTTAATAGAATTAGTCAGTGGTCACAACACTATATATTAATTTATCCTCTCCACATTAATTTGAAATACCATAAACATATTCTAATTTCTCATACAATTCTGTTTCTAGGCTTTCTGTTCACTCTATGACACTGTCTATTCTCATGATACGTTTTTAAAAATTTTAGCTAATAATTTTTAACATTCTGAGTACAAGTTTTTCCTGCATTATCCTTTTCTAATCTCTTCTGTATCTGGTGATAAGTTATAATTTTTATTTCTAATGTAAAATTCAATTTTAACTCTTCTTCTCTTGATTAAATTGTCAGAAATTACTTTTCAAAGATTTAGTTCTTAGATTTATTCCTTGAGCCTACCACTTCTCAATTCATTTAATTGTGACTTCTATCATTATTAATTCCTTACTTTTGCTTTACTTGGGCTTATTTTTTAACCTTTTTATTACACTGCTGAATTGAATGCTTAAAGGTGAAAGAACAGAAGGCAAACTGAGGGCAAAGCAGGAGTTGACACCACACAATACCCCTCCATGGGATATATGTGACATTCTTCAGGCACTCCTGGTTGCCCTAAAGCTAAGGAAAGGAAAAACAAATAATTAACTTATAGAGATCACAATCCTGCAAGACAAGAGTCTCCCTCAGGTTACAAGTGTCTTAGCAATCTACAAGAATACTTTTATCAATAACAAGCTTCCATAAGGAAATGTTGATATAATTAAATGTCCTTATAACCTGCCACCTATTGACAGATACTTGTAGCAGACAGTGTGTAATGTTCTTCCAGGAAGCTCTCAACTATCCTCATGTTAATGCCTTGCTAGAGGGAAAAACAACCTTAACTTGACAATGGCAAGGCATCTGGTACCCTGTGAGTCTTCTTTAACAAATGAAAATCCTTTTGGAACTTCCCTTTTCCTTATTTCCCCCAACCCCGTAGTATATAAGCCATCACACTTCACAACCCCTGCACAGCAGATTTTTCTGCCCACAGGTCCTGTTCCTGTGCCTAAAAAACCACCATTTTTTATCAATGATGGTTCAAGAATTCATCAGCTCCAGACCTCACCCCACTGAACCTCATCTATAATCCAAAACCCCATCACTTAATTTATTTTTATTCTCTTTCATTTGATAAGAAAAGCTTTAACTATCTTGAATTTTCATGAGTACAAATTTAACAATTTCCCATAAGTTTTTGCAAGTAATATTGTCTTTATTGTTGCTTTGTAAACTATCTGAAATAACAGTTTTTATTTTCTTTTTGATCCAACAGCTATGCACAGGGTATAGTTTAATTTCCAAGTAGCTATATATTTTTCATTCCTTATCCTATTTTTATTCACTTCTAGCTTTACTGTATTGAGATTAAAGAATATTGATTGTATGATTTATACTTTTGGGGATTTACTGAAGTTTTCTTTTTTAAAATTTTTCTTTTAAGACTTTATTTATTTATTTGACAGAGAGAGAGAGAGAGCACAGAGGGAGAGGGAGAGGGAGAAGCAGGTTCTCTGCTGAGCAGGGAGCCCAAAGTGGAACTCAATATCAGGACTCTGGGATCATGACCTGGGCCAAAGGAAGATGCTTAACTGACTGAAGCACCGAAGTGCCCATGAAGTTTTCTTTATCACTTAATATGCAATCATTGTATTTAAAAATAAATATTCGATATACAGTTGAAAATGATATGTGATCTCTTTAATGGTACACATTCCATTCCATTAGTAAATCCTTTAGTGTCCCTCTTTATTTTTAGTTTAATGGACTGAGAAGATATTCCACTATGATTTTTATTTTGTGAAAATTTATCCTTGTAGTTTTAATAATATTTGCTTAAACAGTTTAATCTATTTTTCTAGATATGTCTCTTGAGGAAAGGGAAACAAAGGCAAAAATAAACTACTGTGACTGCATCAAAATAAAAGGCTTCTGCACCGTGAAGGAAATAATCAACAAAATTAAAAGGCAACCTACAGAATAAAAGATATTTGCAGGACGCTTGGGTGGCTCAGTTGGTTAAGCGGCTGCCTTCGGCTCAGGTCATGATCCCAGGTTGCTGGGATCGAGTCCCACATTGGGCTCCTTGCTCAGCGGGGAGCCTGCTTCTCCCTCTGCCTCTGCCTGCCACTCTGTCTGCCTGTGCTCACTCTCTCTGACAAATAAATAAATAAAATCTTAAAAAAAAAAGAAGATATTTGCAAATGACATCAAGTAAAGGGTTAGTATCTAAAATATATTTTAAAAAAATACAAATCAACACCCAAAAACCAAATAATCCACTTAAAAATGGGCAGAAGACATGAATAGACATTTTTCCAAAGAATACATACAGAAGGGGGAAGAAGTTTAGATGCTGGAGTAATAGGGGAATCCTGGGCTTGTTTCACCTCTTGAACACAGCTAGATTAATATAAAATCATTTTGAGTATCTAGGAACCAATCTGAGCATTAAGAGAACAATCTGCAAACTTAGAAGGAAAGAACATGGCAGGTATGAAGTATAGAGATGAATTGGGGAAGAGAAAGGCCATTGTGCAACAAGAGGAGGGAGTCGTTTTCACAGAGTGAAAAAGGGGCAGAGAAGAGAGCAACACATTGGGCTCAAGCAAGAAAAACACTTCCCCAAAACCACTGACTGAGGAATCAAGAGGAACTGACTATCACAAGTTTTTGCAAACAATGGGTTCAAATTCTGAGGTTTTAGAAGTCCACGACATTCATCAAAGTCAATCCAGCTGGGCAGCAGTGCTCCTGGGGAGAAGTACAGCAGAGGCCCAGGAGCAGACAATGGACAACATGGTGTAGGGATCCCCTGGGTTTCACTGAGAAAGAATGTTCCCTTTCCTAGAGTACATTTGGAAAATTGTACGTTGTCTCTCCAAGGATAACAGACTTGCCAGTTTCATTGATGGCTGTTCATCAACAAGGGACAGAAGTGCACCCAAAGAGTAGATAACATGTTCACAGTTTTTCGTTGTGCTTTAAAATAAACTCCAAGCACATGCACAGCTGTGTGACTGCTTTCCTGGGACAAAATAGCACCAGACACAGTGCTGCAAGTCTTTCCTTCAGAGGAGAGGAGTGAGTCTGCACTTTGCCAGGTCCTTTAAGATTTGGAGTTTTGACTCCCAGCTGTGTGCCAGAGGTAAAACACAGGAGAACTGTGATGTCAAGGATTCCAATGACCCTGGCAAAGTGAGGATGAGGGCAGGAATCTGACAGAAGCCTAGGACACAAGACTGGAGTTTTTTTGTTGTTGTTGTTTTGTTTTGTTTTTCTGTAAGGGTTTTCGTGATAGAAATGGGTGCAAGTTTCCCTCCCTGAGGACCAGGGAGTGGGGTGATGTCATATCCTCCCCACCCACTAACACAGTTGGACTTCAGTGAGCAACACAGAGCCCCCAATAGAGGCTAAAGTTTCTTATACAAAACCGGTGCACGGTCATTTTAATAGAACAGGTCTGAATGTGAGCCACACAACAGGCCTCTCCCCTGGAGGATCAGTGTATGTTTCTAGCAAGCATCAAGTCTACTGATTATAGAGTGCCCTAAGTGTCATCTTAAGTTTTGGTGGAAATGAGACCAGGTTTCCCCCCAACCCGCACTTTTGAATCAGAATTATTGTTTTTTACTTGTTTATTTTTTTCATTTTCTTTTCTCTCTCTCTTTTTTTAATCAACTTTCCTTTTTCTTTCTTCATTCTATTTGTTTGGAATCAGGCTTATAATTTTTAGTTTGTCCGCATTTTTAAAAATTCCTTTTCCTTTTCTCTTTTTTGGATCAGGCTTTTTTTTTTTTTTTTTCGGGTATATTTTAACAAAAAATTAAAGCACACCTAGTTGAGTCCAAACACTCCCTACCACAAGCAAAGAGGAATTTTGCAGAAAACTGACCTGTGAGAAAGAGAAGGGAAAACACAACAACAGAGTGCACACAGCATACACCAGAAACACTTCCTGAAGTGTGAGGCCCTGGACAGTGTAGGATCCCTTGTTAATATAGCATTACTCTTAGGAGGAGGAAACATTATAAGCCTTCATAACACACAAAAGACAGAAACCTATACAAAAAGACAAAATGGAGGGATTCGTCCAAAAAGAAAGATCAAGAAGAAACCACAGCCAGGAATTTGCTCAAAACAGATATAACCAATATATCAGAACAAGAATTCAGAACAGTCATAAGAATAATAGCAGGGCTTGAGAAAAACATAGAGGACACCAGAAAAACTTTGTGGCACAGATAAAAGGAATAAAAACTAGTTAGGCTGAAAGATAAAATGCTATAACTGAGATGCAAAACCTACTGGATATAATCACAATGAGGGTGGAAGAATCAGAGGAAAAAGCAAGTGATATAGAAGATAAAATTATGGGAAAAAATGAAGCTGAAATGAAGACAGAAGGAAAAATATTAGATAACAAATATAGTCTTAGGGAACTCAGTGATTCCATAAAGCACAATATTATCCATATCATAGGAGTCCCGGAAGAGGAATTGTGGGAAAAGGGGCAAAAGGTTTTTGTGACCAAATTATAGCTTAAAACTTGGATAGGAAGGAAGCAGGTATTCAAATCAAAAGGTACAGAGAACTCCCTTAAAAAGCAACAAAAAAAAGCCAACATCAAGACATTTCATCGTGAGACAAGATGGCGGGGAAGTAAGAGGAGGCACCGTTTCAACCTGTACCCTAAAGTGAGCTGATTACCTAGCAAGGAACTCCGATCACCCATGAAATCAGACTGAGATCAGAATTATACACATCTGGATCTCTACAGGGGCAGAAGACACCAGTGGGCAGGTAAAGCAGAGTGGGAACATCGGACTGATATCAAAAGATAAACAAAAGGGGGAGGGAGCCACCAGAGGCGACCGATTGGAAAGTAATACCCCAATATGAGAGTGCCCTGCATCTAGGGACCAGCATTAACTTGGAGTCTGATTGAAAGCACTCAAAAAGAGCAAAGGTTCGTGAGGGGAAATTGTGGGAATCGGGATGGCTAGGGACAGGGGCTTAAGTCCCCAGACCCAGGACAGCTTCCCCTGGCGCTGAGCCAGAGAGAGTGTGGTGGAGAAACCTGGTCTTGGTACCTGAGCCGCCAGCGCACCCGAGAACACGAGGGGTCCGGCTCCTGTGAGGGGCTGGGAGCCGCGCCAGCCTACAGAATGCCACGCCGTACTATCAGAGCCCGAGATGTGCACGCCCCACACTCTCCCCTGAAAGAGGTGCGTGAAGGCCCAGCCCAGTGCTCTTAGACCTGTGCCGTGCTATCAGAGCCTGAGATATGTGAGCCCCACACTGTCCCCTGAGAGAGTTACGCGAAGGCCCAGCCTGGTGTTCTTGGACCAGTGCCATGTTATCAGAACCTGAGACGCGCACGCCACACACCCTCCCCTGAGAGAGGTGTGTGCAAGCCTAGCACTCCTAGACCCGGAAAGACCAGGCAATCCCAGCACAGGCCAGCAGGAAAACATCAGTGTGCGATCACTGCTTGGAACCTCTCTGGTGGTCTGGAGATGCCCAGACAGCTGCAGCTGCCGTGGTTTTGGGTAGAAGCAGGAGATCCTGTGTCCCCAGGGACCGAGACTCGGAACCTGCTCTGCCAGCGGCCAAGGGGGAATTTATATGGGCTCTGCAGCACCCGCAGGGGAGCAGACTGAGGCTTCTCTCTGAGAGGGAGGTCAGGGTGCAGTTTCCTTTCCACTAAACCTCGAAAAACCATCAAAAGCTGTCAAGGCGAGAGAAAAGAAGTGAACAAACATAAAAACCTCCAGAGAACAAAAGCCTGAAAAAACCGGTTTCCTCAGAGCCCACCCATTTGAGGGGGACGGGAGGACTTAACTCAGGGAACATCATTGACTGAAAACCCACGTGGCAGGCACCTCACCCAGAAAACTAAAGAGGAAAGAAAAAAAAAAAGACTACAAGAGAAAAACCACCACTACTTCATAGATACAACTTTTATTTTTAAATTGTTCCCACTATTCTGGTCCATTTTTTTTTTATATAGATAATTTTTTAACCTATTGACCGTCACGGTAAGATGTCCAGTACATCAAATTCCATAATAACTTTCTAACCTGAACTTTTTTTTTAACATTTTTATTTATTTATTTGACAGAGATCACAAGTAGAGGCAGACAGAGAGAGAGGAGGAAGCAGGCTCCCTGTTGAGCAGAGAGCCCCATGTGGGGCTTGATACCAGGACCTGGGATCATGACCTGAGCTGAAGGCAGAGGCTTTAACCCACTGAGCCACCCAGGCACCTTAACCTGAACTTTTTGATACATACACCTGTGTTTTTCTTTTGATTTTCTATTTTTTATTTTTTTTAAATTTTAGTTTAGTTTAGTCTAGTTTATTCCTTTTTTATTTTTATTTTCTAATATTTATATAGAGGTAAACTTCAAGGTAACCCCCTTTCCCCAATCAATGCTACCCCTATAGGTGAACCAATTTTTAATCCCCCTTTTATCTTAGGAAAGTTGAGTCCTTTAACAAAGATATCAAGATACATCCAAGAAGAATCAAAATAACCTTCCTCGCCCACACTGAGAATTTATAACCACTCTAACATCTTTTTCTTCTTCCAAGTGATTCTGTGTATTTGTGTTTGTCCTGATAGTATATAAATCTTATACTTGGGGTTCTTTCTGATGAGGTTCTTCCTTTTTTTGCATATATATATATAAATTTTCTCTTGTCATACACTTTTATTAGTCTTTTTGTTTGTCTGTTTATGTTTGTACACTTCATAAATCCTACCTTGGGGCCCATTTGGGCTGAGCCCTCTCTTTTATCTTCCCTTTCTTTCCTGTCTCTCTCTCTCTGTCTCTTTTCTTTCCTTTTTTCTCTCGTTTAGGTGAGGAATCCCGATTGCTCACAGGCGTTCCAGGGTGCGCATTCATTGCACTACAGTCGACAAATCCAGCTACATCTGTTCAGTCATCTCTCACCAAAATGACAAGGAGGAGGAATGCCCAAGAGAAGAAAAATACAGAGGATGGGCCTTCTGCAACAGAGCAAATAGCTATCGACATAGACAATATGTTGGAAAGGGAATTCAGGCTAACAATTATCCAGGCAATAGCTAGGTTGGAGAAAGCCATGGATGACCAAACGGAATTGATTAGGGCAGAACTGAGAGCCACCAGGGATGATGTTCACAATGTTAGGGCAGAACTAAAAGTCTCAAGGGATGATGTTCAAAATGCTTTCAATGAGTTCCAATCTAATCTAAATTCTCTAAAAGCTAGGGTAACTGAGACTGAAGATAGAATTAGTGATCTAGAGGACAAACAGATAGAGAGAAAGGATCAGGAGGAAGCCTGGAACAAACAGCTTAGAAGCCACGAAAACAGAATCAGGGGAATAAATGATGCCATGAAACATTCCAATGTCAGAATTATTGGAATCCCTGAAGGGGAGGAGAAAGAAAGAAGTCTAGAAGATATAGTGGAACAAGTTCTCCATGACAATTTTCCCAATCTCGCGAATGGAACCAGCGTTCATGTACTAGAGGCAGAACGGTTTCCCCCCAAGATGATAGATTCTCGAAAGTCCTCGAGAGACCTAATATTAAGAATAAATAATTATAATTGCAGGCAGACCCTCTTGAAAGCAGCCAGGACAAAGAAGCTCCTTACGTACAGAGAAAAGCCCATTAGAATAACGTCAGACCTGTCCACAGAGACCTGGCAAGCCAGAAAGGGCTGGCAAAATATACTCAGGGCACTAAATGAGAAGAACATGCAGCCAAGAATACTTTATCCAGCAAGACTGACATTCAAAATGGATGGAGAGATAAAGAGTTTCCAAGACAGACAAGGTTTAAAAGACTATGTGACCACCAAGCCGACACTACAGGAAATATTAAGGGGGGTTCTATAAAAGAGGAAAAATCCTAAGAATAGCATTGAAAAGAAATATAGAGACGATTGACAGAAAGAAAGACTTCAAAGGTAACACAATGTCCATAAAAACGTATTTATCAATAATCACTCTCAATGTGAATGGCCTAAATGCTCCCATAAAATGACACAGGGTTGCAGATTGGATAAAATGACAGGACCCATCCATATGTTGTCTACAAGAGACCCATTTTGAACCTAAGGATACACCCAGACTGAAAGTGAATGGATGGAGAATCATCCTTCATATCAATGGGCCTCAAAAGAAGGCCAGGGTAATGATTCTCATATCAGATAAATTAGATTTTAAACTAAAGACTGTAGTCAGAGATACAGAAAGAAACTACATCATTCTTAAAGGGATTATCCACCAACATGATCTAACAATCGTAAATATCTATGCCCCCGATATGGGAGCAGCCAATTACATAAGAAAACTATTAATCAAGGAAAAGAGTCATATTGACATGAATACATTAGTAGACAGATCATCAAAGTAGAAAATCAATAAAGAAACAAGAGCATTGAATGACACATTGGACCAGATGGACCTCATAGATATATACAGAACATTCCACCCTAAAACACCAGAATACTCATTCTTCTCAAGTGCACATGGAACCTTCTCCAGAGTAGACCACATACTGGGTCACAAATCAGGGCTCAACCGATACCAAAAGACTGAGATGATTCCCTGCATATTCTCAGATCACAATGCTTTGAAACTGGAGCTCAATCACAAGGAAAAGTTCAGAAGGAACTCAAACACCTGGAAGCTAAAGACCACCTTGCTTAAGAATGCTTGGATCAACCAGGAGATCAAAGAAGAACTCAAACAATTTATGTAAACCAATGAGAATGAAGACACTTCACTCCAAAACCTATGGGATACAGCAAAGGCGGTCCGAAGGGGGAAATTCATAGCCATCCAAGCCTCCCTCAAAAAAATTGAAAAATCCAGAATACACCAGCTGTCTCTACACCTTAAAGAACTAGAGAATCAACAACAAATCAAACCAACTCCACACGTAAGAAGGGAAATAATCAAGATTAGAGCAGAGATCAATGAGGTAGAAACCAGAGATACAGTAGAACGTATCAATGAAACTAGAAGCTGGTTTTTTGAAAGAATCAATAAGATCGTTAAACCATTGGCCACACTAATCCCAAAGAAAAGAGAGAAAGCCCAAATTAATAAAATTAAGAATGAAAAGGGAGAGATCACAACTAACACCAAGGAAGTAGAAACAATCATCAGAAGTTATTATCAACAGTTATATGCCAATAAGCTAAGCAACCTAGATGAAATGGATGCATTCCTGGAAAACTATAAACTCCCAAAATTGAACCAGGAAGAAATTGACAACCTGAATAGAACAATAGTAATGAGATTGAAGCAGTGATCAAAAACCTCCCAAAAAACAAGAGCCCAGGACCTGATGGATTCCCTGGGGAATTCTATCAAACTTTCAAAGAAGAAATAACACCTATTCTCCTGAAGCTGTTTCAAAAAATTGAAGCAGAAGGAAAACTTCCAGACTCTTTTTAGGAAGCCAGCATTACCCTGGTCCCCAAACCAGGCAAAGACCCTACCAAAAAAGAGCATTTCAGACCAATATCACTGATGAATATGGATGCTAAGATTCTCAACAAGATCCTAGCAAACAGGATCCAACAGCACATTAAAAAGATTATCCACCATGACCAGGTGGGATTCATCCCTGGGTTACAAGGATGGTTCAACATTCACAAATCAATCAATGTGATAGAACAAATCAATAAGAGAAGAGAGAAGAACCACATGATCCTCTCAATTGATGCAGAAAAAGCTTTTGACAAAATCCAGCATCCGTTCCTGATTAAAACGCTTCAAAGTATAGGGCTAGAGGGAACATTCCTCAACTTCATCAAATCTATCTATGAAAGACCCACAGCAAATATCATCCTCAATGGGAAAAAGCTTGCAGCCTTCCCGTTGAGATCAGGAACACGACAAGGATGCCCACTCTCACCACTCTTGTTCAACATAGTATTAGAAGTCCTAGCAACAGCAATCAGACAACAAAGAGAAATAAAAGGTATCCAAATTGGCGAGGAAGAAGTCAAACTCTCTCTCTTCACAGATGACTTGATTCTTTATATGGAAAACCCAAAAGACTCCACCCCCAAAGTACTAGAACTCATAAAGCAATTTGGTAACATGGCAGGATACAAAGTCAATGTACAGAAATCAGTGGCTTTCTTATACACTAACAATGAAAATACAGAAAGGGAAATTAGAGAATCAATTCCATTTACTATAGCACCAAGAACAATAAGATAACTGGGATAGACCTAACCAAAGAGGTAAAGGATCTGTATTCGAGGAACTACAGAACATTCATGAAAGAAATTGAAGAAGACTCAAAAAGATGGAAGACCATTCTATGCTCTTGGATCGGAAGAATAAACATTGTTAAAATGTCTATACTGCCTGGAGCAATCTATATTTTTAATGCCATTCCAATCAAAATTCTACCGGTATTTTTCAAAGAGCTGGAGCAAATAATCCTGAAATTTGTATGGAATCAGAAGAGGCCCCAACTTGCTAAGGAAATGTTGAAAAAGATAAACAAAACTGGCGGCATCACGTTACCTGATTTCAAGCTTTACTACAAAGCTGTGATCACCAAGACAGCATGGTATTGGCATAAAAACAGACACATAGACCAGTGGAACAGAGTAGAGAGCCCAGATATGGACCCTCAACTCTATGGTCAAATAATCTTCAACAAAGCAGGAAAAAATATCCAGTGGGAAAAGACAGTCTCTTCAATAAATGGTGCTGGGAACGCTGGACAGCTATATGTAGAAGAATAAAACTCGACCATTCTCTTACGCCATACACAAAGATAACCTTGAAATGGATAAAAGACCTGAATGGGAGACAGGAATCCATCAGAATCCTATGGAAGAACATACGCAGTAACCTCTTCGGTATCAGCCACAGCAACTTCTTTCAAGATATGTCTCCAAAGGCGAAGGAAACAAAAGCGAAAATGAACTTTTGGGACTTCATCAAGATCAAAAGCTTCTGCACAGCAAAGAAACAGTCAACAAAACAAAGAGGCAGCCCACGGAATGGGAGAAAATATTTGCAAATGACAGTACAGACAAAAGGTTGATATCCAAGATCTATAAAGAATTCCTCAAACTCAACACACACAAAACAGACAATCATATGAAAATATGGGCAGAAGATATGAACAGACACTTCGCCAATGAAGACATACAAATTGCTGTCAGACACATGAAAAAATGTTCATCATCACTAGCCATCAGGGAGATTCAAATTAAAGCCACATTGAGATACCACCTTACACCAGTTAGAATGACTAAAATTAGCAAGACAGGAAACAACATGTCCTGGAGAGGATGTTGAGAAATGGGAACTCTTTCACACTGTTGGTGGGAATGCAAGTTGGTGCAGCCACTTTGGAAAACAGTGTGGAGATTCCTCAAGAAATTTAAAATAGAGCTTCCCTATGACCCTGCAATTGCACTACTGGGTATTTACCCCAAAGATACAGAGGTAGTGAAAAGAAGGGCCATCTGTACCCCAGTGTTTATAGCAACAATGGCCACGGTTGCCAAACTGTGGAAAGAACCAAGATGCCCTTCAATGGACGAATGGATAAGGAAGCTGTGGTCCATATACACTATGGAGTATTATGCCTCCATCAGAAAGGATGAATACCCAACTTTTGTAGCAACATGGACAGGACTGGAAGAGATTATGCTGAGTGAAATAAGTCAGGCAGAGAGAGTCAATTATCATATGGTTTCACTTATTTGTGGAGCATAACAAATAATATAGAGGACATGGGGAGATGGAGAGGAGAAGGGAGTTGAGGGAAATTGGAAGGGGAGGTGAACCATGAGAGAGTATGGACTCTGAAAAACAACCTAAAGCTTTTGAGGGGGTGGGGGGTGGTAGGTTGGGGGAACCAGGTGGTAGGTATTAGGGATGGCACATATTGCATGGAGGACTGGGTGTGGTGCAAAAACAATGAATACTGTTATGCTGAAAAGAAATAAAAAATTAAAAATAAAGAAAGAAAGAAAGAGAGAAAGAAAGAAAGAAGACATTTCATTGTGAAATTCCAAAATACAAAGATAAAGAGTATTCTGAATGCAGCTACAGACAAAAGGTCCTTAACCTAGAAGTATAGACACATAAGGTTAGTAGCAGACCTGTCCACAGAAATCTGGCAGGCCAGACGGCGGTGGCATGATATATTCAACTTGATAAATGGGAAAAATATACAGCCAAAAATATTTTAGCCATAAGGCTGACATTAAGAATAGAAGGATAGACAGAGTTCCCAGACAATTAAAAACTAAATGAGTTCAGGAATACTAATGCAGCTCTGAACGAAATATTAAAGGGGATTCTTGGAGTGGGAAAGAGATACCAAAAGCAACAAAGACTGGAAAGGAATAGAGATAATTTGCAGAAAGAGCAAATTTACGGGTAACACAGTGACACTAAATTCAGATATATCAATAATTATTCTCTATGTAAATGGACTAAATGTTCTAATAATAAGACATAGGGTATCAGAATGGACCAAAAAAAAAAAAAAAAAAGGAAGACCCATCTATATGTTGTTTAAAAGAGACTCATCTTATACCCCAAAACACCTCCAGATTGAAAGGGAAGTGGTGGAGAAGGCTATATCATGCCAATGGGCATCAAAAGAAACCTGGCATAGCCATACTTACTTAAGACAAAACAGATTTTAAACCAAAGAGTATAATAAGAGAAGGAGAAGGCACTACATCAAAATCAAAGGGTCTATCCTACAAGAGATCCAGGAATTATAAATATTTATGCGCCCAAACTGAGAACAATCAAATATAAAAATCAATAATAAAAAAGCATATTGATAATAAAAAATAATAAGAAGAATTTAACACCCCCCTTGCAGCAATGAACAGATCATCTAAGCAGAAGATCAAAAGGGGAAAAAAAGCTTTGAATGACCATGCTGGACCAGGTAGAGTTAACAGATATATTCAGAACATTTCATCCTAAAGCAACCGAATACACATTCTTCTTTTATAGTGCACATGTAACTTTTTCAAGAATAGATCACATACTGGGTCAGAAATCAGGTCTCAACCAGTACAAAAAGACTGAGACCATACCATACCACTCATATGTTCAGACCACAACAGTATGAAATGTGAAGTCATCCACAAGAAAAAAATTGGAAAAACTACAATTACATGAAGTTTAATGAACATACTGATAACAATGAATGGGTTAAGTTAAGAAGTTAAGAAGAAGTTAAGAAGAAATTTAAAAATACATGGAAGCAATTGAAAATGAAAACATAACTGTGCAAAGCCTTTGGGATGCAATAAAGGCACTCATAAGATGGAAGTATATAGCATTACAGGTCTTCCTGAATAAGTTAGAAAAGTCTTAAATACACAACATAAACTTATACCTAAAGGAGCTGGAAAAGGAACAGGAAAAAAAGGGGCCTAAAAGCAATAGAACAAGGGAAATAATAAAGATTAGAGCAGAAATCCATGATATAGAAATCAAAATAAACAGTAGATAGATCAACAAAACTAGGAACCAGTTCTTTGAAAGAATTAACAAAATTGATAACCCCTAGCCAGACATGGTACAGAGAAAGGACCCAAATAAATAAAATCGTGAATAAAAGAGGAGAGATCACAACCAACACTGAAGAAATACAATTATAAGAGAATTTTGAGCAGTTATATGCAAAAAACTTGGGCAATCTGGAAGGAATAGATAAATTTCTAGAAACATAAATATGACCAAAACAGAAATAGGAAGAAGTAGAATATTTTAACAGAACCATAACCAGAAAAGAAACTGATTCAGTAATCAAAAATCTCCCAATACCAAGAGTCTTGGACCATATGGCTTCCCGGGGGATTTCTATGAAATATTTATCAAAGAGTTAATATGTATACTGCTGAAATTGTTCCAAAAAATAGAAATGAAAGGAAAACCCAAACTCGTTCAGTGAGGCAGGATTAACTCAACAAAAACTAGACAGAGACCCCACTAAAAAGAATTACAGACCAATATCCCTGATGAACATGAGTGAAAAAATTCTCAACAAGATACTAATAAATCAAACCCACAGGACATTAACAAAATTATTCACCACGACCAAGTGGGATTTATTCCTGAGATGCAAGGGTTGTTCAGTATCCACAAATCAATGGGATACACCACCATAGTAAAAGAAAGGACAAGAACCATATAATCCTCTCAATAGATGCAGAAAGGCATTTAACAAAATACAGGAAACTTTCTTGATAAAAACCCTCAAGAAAGTAGAGACACAAGGAACATACCTCAGCATCATAAAGGTCATATATGATAATCCCACAACTAATATCCTCAGTGGGGAAAAATTGAGAGCTTTTCCCCTAAGGCCAGTGACATGACAGAGATGTCCATTATCATCACTGTTGTTCAACATAGTACTAGAAGTCCTAGTCTCAGCAATCATACAGCAAAAGGATTTATAAAAGGCATCCAAATCAGCAAGGAAGAAATAAAACTCATTCTTCATGGATGACATGATACTATATGTAGAAAACATGAAACACTCCACCAAAATTGCTAGAACTTATACATGAATTCAGGAAAGTTGCAGATTGTAAAATCAACCTACAGTTGCATTTCTATACACCAATAATGAAGCAGCAGAAAGAAAAATCACAGAATCTATCGCACTTACAATTGTACCAAAACCATAAGATATCTAGGAATAAACCCAACCAAAGCAGTAAAAAATCCCTACTCTGAAAAGTATGGAACCCTTTTAACAGAAACTGAGGAAAACAAAGACATGGAAAAGCATCCAATGTTCATGGATTGGAAAAACAAATACTGTTAAATGTCTAAGCAATCTACACATCCAGTGTATCACTATGAAAATACCATCATTTTCATAGAACTAGAAGAAACAATTCAAAAATTTGTGTGGAACCAGAAAAGACCCTGAATAACCAAAGTAATGTTGAAAAAGTTAACCAAAGATTCCAGTCTTCAAGCTGTATTACATAACTGTAATCATCAAGACAGTATGGTACCGGCAGAAAAACAGATATATATATCAATGGAACAGAATAGAGAATACAGAATGAACCTTAACTCTATGGTCAACTAATCTTGGTCAAAGCAGGAAAGAATATCTAATGGAAAACAGTCTCTTCAACAAAAGCTGGTGGAAAAGCTGCACAGCAAAATGAATAATGAAACTGGACCATATTCTTATTGCATACACAAAAATAAATTTAAAATTGACGGGAAGGGAAGAGAAGATGGAAGAAGAGTAGGGAGCCTTCTTATCATCTAGTCCCTTGAATTCAGCTAGATATCTATTAAATCATTCTGAACACCTGTGAATTCAACCTGAGATATAAGAAAAGAATTGCTGCAATTCTACAAATAAAAAATCGACCACTTTTTGAAAGGTAGGAGGTGCAGAGAAATGAATTTAAGGGGATATATCAGAACATAACCATTGGTGGGAGGAAACCTCTAGAAGCTGACTACTGGAAAATGGTATAAGAGTGGAGCACAAAATCAGAACTTTTAGAAGTTTACTCCTGTGAGGGACATCCCTGCCTGAAATGTGCTCAGGTGGCAAAGAAAGCAGAATCCTAGGTGGGACAGTGTGGTCTCAGGGTCCCCAGGTTCACAGAAAGTGCAGGGATGCCTTAGTGCAGCAGAGTTTGCAGGCATTTTATCAGGGAAGCTGGCAGCAGTGGGCTCTCAGCTAGGTGTTGCTATAAACTGAGAACAGCACAATTGGGTTGCTGTCCAAGCAGGGCCCCGACAAGCAGCAAAATCGCTATGAGACCCCTCTCCTTCCCCTGGGAGGAGCAGTGCCTGTGTGCACATCATGGGGCAACTGCTCCCAGAGAAGGGGCCCAGAGAACAGAAGGATCCTGGTGAGACCCCCGTCCCTCCCGTGTGAAAATTCGTGCAAGTGTACATGGCAAGAGTCTTCAGAGTTTGGTGAACAAAGGTGCTTGACTGCTTTTCTCTGAGAGTGCACTGAAAAGCACGGGCCATGATCATTGGACTCCAGGGCTGGAGAGTGGGGGAGCTATTTTTGTTTTTGTTTTTTCTTATCCTCTAAAGTGGCAAAAGAAAAAAAAATAGTCTTCAGGGAAAAAAGCCACACAGAGCAACCCAAAGCAGTTTACATTGAGCCCAGCCACCTGACAGGAGATGGTGCAACTCCACCCAGACAAAAACATTTGAGAAGCAGTGCAACAGGCCCCTCCCCCAGAACAAGAGTGGGAATATTGGTCAAATACCACGTTTATGGATCACACTGAACTGTAAAAGTCCTGAGCTAGAGGAAAATAGTATATAGAATTCAAGATATTTTTCTCAGGAGTCTTAAGTCTTTCAGTTTAAAATTTTCTTTTTCTTTTTCTTCCCCCCCCCCTTTCCAACTAGTTTCTAATTTTTTTTAAGATTTTATTTATTCATTTGACAGACAGAGATCACAAGTAGGCAGAGAGGCAGGCAGAGAGAGAAGGAGGGGAAGCAGGCCCCCCGCTGAGCAGAGAACCCGATGCGGGGCTCAATCCCAGGACCCTGAGATCATGACCTGAGCCAAAGGCAGAGGCTTTAACCCACTGAGCCACCCAGGCACCCCACTAGTTTCTCATTTTATCAGCTCTTTGTCTTTGTCTTTTTTAAAAATTTTCATTTTTATATTTACATTTTGTGTATATATATATATATATATATATATATATATATACTTCTATATTTTTCTTCATTTTTGTCTTCCTTTCACTGAATTCAATATATATAAAGTTTTTCTTTCTTTATAATTTTGAGATTTAGTGTCCTCTAACAAACTGACCAAAATACACCCAGGACCAAGAGGAGCACTCTGTTTTGTCCACATGGGAGAATAAATTATCTCTTTTTTCTTTTTTTTTTTTTTCTTTTTTGGCTTCTGAACTCTTTAGAATTTTCGAGTGTCTGTTTTGCTAGGGTCATTGTTAATATTTTTTTATTTTGTTCTTTTGTTCATCTATTCTTCTCTAGAAAAAAATGGCTAGAAGGAGAAATTCACAGCAAAAGAAAGAACCAGAGATAATACTCTCTGCCATAGATCTAACTGATAAGGATATAAGTAAAATGTCAGAAATTGAATTCAGAATAATGATTGTAAAGTTACTAGTTGGGTTTGGAAAAAAGCATAAAAAAAACTAGAGAATCTCTCAGTGCAGAAATAAAATCCAATCGGGCTGAAATTAAAAATGCTATAACTGAGATTCAGTCTAAAATGGATTCTCTAACATCTAAGGTAAATGAGGCAGAAGAGAGAGTCAGTGACATAGAAGACAAAATGATGAAAAGGGAGGCAGCTGAGGAAAAGAGAGAAAAGTACCTAATGGACCATGATGGGAGGTGTTGATAAATCAGAAATACCATAAAACAAAATAATATTAGGGGTGCCTGGGTGGCTCAGTGGGTTAAGCCTCTGCCTTTGGCTTAGGTCATGATCTCAGGGTCCTGGAACTGAGCCCTACATCGGGCTCTCTGCTCAGTGGGGAGCTTGCTTCCCCCTCTCTCTCTGCCTGCCTCTCTGCCTACTTGTGATCTATTTATCTCTCTCTCTCTCTATCTGTCAAATAAATAAATAAAATCTTTTTTTTTAAAAAGCAAAATAATATTAGAATTATTGGGGTCCCAGAGGAAGAACAAAGAGAGAGAGAGGGACAGAAGGTGTATTTGAGAAAATCATAGCTGAGAACTTCCAAATCTGGGGAAGGAAACAAGCATTCATCTCCAAGGGATAGAGAGGACAATTCCCAAAATCACTAAAAATAGATCAACACCTTGAAATATAATAGTAAAGACTGAAAATTTTAGGGAAAAAGAGAAAACCCAGAAAGCAGCTTAAGACAAGAGGCTCCTTACCTACAGAGGGAGGAACATCAGACTGACATCAGACCTATCCACAGAAACCTGGCAGGCCAAAAAGCATATAGCTGACATGCTATATTCAAGGTAGTATATGGGAAGAACATGTCAAGAATACTTGAATACTTTATCCAGCAAGGTTGTTATTCAGAAAGAAAGGAGAGATAAAGAGCTTCCAGGATAAACAGAAACCAAAAGAATATGTGATCACTAAACCAGCCCTGCAAGAAATAGTAAAGGGAATTCTGTAATCAAAGAGAGAACCCAAAAGTAACATAGACCAGAAACAGACAATCTACAGAAACAGGGACTCTATAGGTAATACAGTGGCATTAAATTCATATCTTTCACTAGTTACTCTAAATGTAAATGGGCTAAATATTCCAATCAAAAGTCACAGGTATCAGACTGGATAAAAAAAAAGCAAGACCTGTCCATACTCTGTCTATAAGAGACTCATTTTCAAACCAAAGTCACCGCCAGATTGAAAGTGAATGGGTGGAGAACAATCTATCATGCTAATTGGCATCAAAAGAAACTTTGGGTAGCAATCCATATATAAGACAAACTAGATTTTAAACCAAAGACTCTATTAAGGGATGAAGAGGGACACTATGTCATACTTTATCATACTTAAACTGTCTGTCCAACAAGAAGATCTAACAGTTAAAAAATTTATACTCTTAACTTGGGAGCAGCCAAATATAATAACGAATTAACAACAAAGTTAAGGAAACACATTGATAATAATATGGTAACAGTAGGGGAATTTAACACTGCACTCATTACAATGGACAGATCCTCTAAGAAGAAGATCAACAAGGAAACAAGGGCTTTGAATGACATACTGGACCAGATGGACTTCACATATATATTGAGAAAATACCATCCTAAAGCACCAGAATACACATTATTCATGAGTGTACATGGAATATTCTCCAGAATAGATCACATAATGGGTCACAAAATCAGGTCTCAAATGGTACCAAAATATTGGGATTATTCCCTGCATATTTTCAGACCACAATGCTTTGAAACTTGAACTCAGTCACAGGTGGAATTTTGGAAAGAAATCAAATACTTGGAAGGTAAACAAAAATCCTACTAAAGAATGAATGTATCAATCAGGATATTAAAGACAAATTTAAAAAATTAATGGAAGCAAATTAAAATGAAAACAAAGCAAATAAAGCCAATACCAATCAGGAGAAGAGAAATAATACAGATAAGAGCAAAAATCAATGAAGTAGAAAGCAAAAGAACAGTAGAACAGATTACTGAGACTAGGACCTCATTCTCTGAAAGAATAAAATCAATAAATCCATATCCAGACTTATCAAAAATAAAAGAGAAGCACCCAAATTAATAAAATCATGAAAGAGAGAGGAGAGATCATGAATAACACCAAGGAAATACAAACAATTATAAGAGAATATTATAAGAAATTTGATGCCAACAAATTAGGCAACTTGGAAGAAATGGACGCATTCCAAGAAATGTATAGACTACCAAAACTGAAAAAGGAAGAAATAGTAACCTGAACAGCAAGGAACCAGCAAGGAAATTGAAGTAGTAATCAAAAATCTCCCAAGAAAGAGCCCAGGGCTGGTTGGTTTCCCAGGGGATTTCTACCAACTATGTAAAGACCTAATACCTATTCTTCTGAAACTGTTTCAAAAAATAGAAATTGAAAAACTTCCAAACTTATTTTATGAGTCCAGCATTACCTTCTTCCCAAAACTAAACAAATACCCCATCAAAAAGGAGAATTACAGACCAATATCCCTGATGTGCACAGATGACAAAATTCTCAACAAAATTCTAGCCAGTAGGATCCAACAGTACATTAAAAGGATTTTTCACCATGACTAAGTGGGATTTATTCCTGGGCTAAAAGTGTGGTTCAACATCTGCAAATCAATCAACGTGATACGTTACATTAATAAAAGAAAGGACAAGAACCATATGACCCTCTCAATTGATACAGAAACAGTATTTGACAAAATACAGCACACTTTCCTTATCAAAAGTCTCCACAGTGTAGGGATAGAGGGAACATACCTCAATATCACAAAAATTATCTATTAAAAGCCCACAGTGAGTATCATTCTTGATGGGGAAAAACTAAAAGCTTTTCCCCTAAGGTCAGGAACATGGCAAGACTGTCCACTATCACCACTGCTATTCAACATAGTAATAGAAGTCCTAGCCTCAGCAATCAGACAACAAAAATAAATAAAAGGCACCCAAAATTGGCAAAGAAGAAATCAAATTTTCATCCTTCACAGATGACATGATACTTTATGTGAGAAGCCCAAAAGATTCCACCCAAAAAATAGTTGGAACTCATACAGGAATTCAGCAACATGGCAGGATATAAAATCAATGCACAGAAGTCAGGTGCATTTCTATACACTAACAATGAAACTGAAGAAAGAGAAATTAAGAAATTGATCCCATTTGTAATTGCACCAAAAAAAAGAAGATACCTAGTAATAAACCAAACCAAGGAGGTAAAGGATCTTAGGATCACTTATGATCTTACAGAAAGCTTATGAAAGAAATTGAGGAAGACACAAAGAAATGGAAAAATATCCCATGCTCGTGGATTGGAAGAACAAATATTGTAAATGTCTATGCTGCCCAGAGCAATCTACACATTCAATGCAATCGCTATCAAAATCCCACTAACATTTTTCACAAAGCTGGAACAAATAATCCTAAATTTGTATGGAACCAAGTAAGACCCCTAATAGCCAGAGAAATGTTGAAAAAGAAAACCAAACCTGGTGGCATCACAATCCTGGACTCCAAGCTATATTACAAAGCTGTAATGATCAAGACAGTATGGTAATGGCACAAAAGAAGATGCATAGATCAATGGAACAGAATAGAAAACACAGAAATGAACCCTCAAGTCTATGGCCAGCCAGTCTTCAACAAAGCAGGAATGAATATTTAATGAAAAAAGGACAGTCTCATCAACAAATAGTGTTGGGAAAATTGGACAGCCACATGTAGAAGAATCAAACTAGACCATTTTCTTGCAGCATATGTGAAGGTAAACTCAAAATGGATGAAAGAACTAAATGTGAGACAGGAATCCATCAAAATTCTGGAGAAGAACATAGCCAGCAATCTCTTTGACCTTGGCTACAGTGACTTCTTGCTAGATACCTCTCCAAAGGCAAGGGAGACAAAAGCAAAAATGAACTATTGGGACTTCATCAAGATAAAAAGCTTCTTCCCTGCAAGAAACAGTCAACAAAACTAAAAGGTAACCTATGTAATGGGAGAAGATATTTACAAGTGTCTTATCAAATAAAGAGCTAATATTCAATATTTATAAAGAACTTATCAAACTCAACACACAGCAAACAAATAATTCAATCAAGAAATGGGCAGAAGTCATGAACAGTCATTTCTCCAAAGGAGACATACAAATAATCAGCAGACCCATGAAAAAATACTTCACATCCCTTGTCATCAGGGAAATAGAAATCAAAAACACAGTGAGATATCACTTAACATTAGTCAGAATGACTAAAATTGACTAGTCAGGAAACAACAAATGTTGGCAAGGATGTAGATAAAGGGGAACTCTCTTAGACTATTGGTGGGAATGCAAGCTGGTACAGCCACTCTGGAAAACAGTCTGGAGGTTCCTCAAAAAGTTGAAAATAGAGCTACCCTATGGCCCAGCAATTGCACTACTGGGTATTTACCCCCAGAGATACAAATATAGTGATCCAAAGGGACACATGCACCCCAATATTTATAGAAGCAATGCTCACAATAGCCGAACTATCGGGGAGTTGAGATGTCCACCAATAGATGAATCGATAAAGAAGATGTGGGATATATATACAATGGAATATTACTCAGACATCAGAAAGGATGAATATTAACCATTTACATTGAAATGGATGGAACTGGAGGGTATTATGCTAAGCAAAATAAATCAATCAGAGAAAGACAATTATATGATCTTGTTGATATGTGGACTTTGAGAAACAAAGCAGAGAATCATGGGGGAAGGGAAGAAAAACTGAATGAGAAGTTATGAGAAAGGGAGAAAAACCATAACAGACTCTTAACTATAGGAGACAAAGTGAGGGTTACTGGATGGGAAGTGGGTGGGCAGTTGGGAGTAACTGGGTTATGGGCATTAAGGAGGGAACATGATATGATGAGTACTGGGTGTTATATGCAACTGATGAATTATTGATCTCTACATCTGAAACTCATGATGTGCTCTATGTTGGCTAACTGAATTTAAATTAAAAAAAATAAAAACAAAAATGGATGAAAGGTCTAAATATGTCAAAGAAAAACATCAAAATACTAGAGGAATACACAGTCATTAACCTCTTCGACGTTGGCCATAGCGACTTCCTACTAGACACATTCCCAGAGGCAAGAGAAACAAAAGCAAAAATGAACTACTGGGATTTCATCAAGATAAAAACCTTCTATATAGAAAAGAAAATAGTTCACGAAGCTAAAAGTCAGAGTACAGAATGGGAGAAGATATTTGCAAATGACATATCTGGTCAGTATCCAAAATACGTAAAGTACTTATCAAACTCAACATCCAAAAAATAAATAATCCAGTTAAAAATGGGCAGAAGACATGAACAGACATTTTTCTAAAGAAGACATCCAGATGGCTAAGGGACATATGAAGAGATGCTCAACATCACTTATCATCAGGAAAATACAAATCAAAAGCAAAATGAAATATCATCACACCTGTCAGAATGGCTAAAATTAACAATACAGGAAACAATAGATGTTGGCTAAGATGCGATGAAAGGGGAATCCTCTTGCACTGTTGGTGGTAATGCAAATGCATGCAGCCACTGTGGAAAACAGTATGGAGATTCCTCAAGTTGTTAAAAATAGAGCTACCCTACAACTCAGCAATTGCACTACTAGATATTTACCCAAAGGATACAAAAATACAGATTCCAAGTAGTACATGCACCACAATGTTTATAACAGGGTTATAAACAAGAGCAAAACTATAGAGAGAACCCATGTGTCCGTTGACTAATGAACAGATAAAGTAAATGTGGTATATATATATATATATATATATATATACACATATATATATGAAGTGAAGTCATATGATTGATATATATATCATATGACTTCATATGGGATTTAAGAAACAAAACACAGGAACACAGGAACATAGGGGAAGGTAAGGAAAAATAAAATAAGATAAAAACAGAGATGGAGGACAACCATAAGAGACTCTTACTGATAGAGAAAAAACTGAGGGTTGCTTGAGGGGAGGCGGGTGGGGAGATGGGCTAAGTGGGTGATGGACATTAAGGAGGGCACTTATGATGAACATTGGGTGTTATACATAAGTGATGAATCACTAAATTCTACTCCTGAAAACAATACTACACTATATCTTAACTAATTTGAATTTGAATAAAAATTTGGAGAATAAAAAGCTTAAAGAACAAATATAAATGACTGAATAAGGACTGATCACTTAGCAATAAAAAAGTATATTGTTTAAAAAACTTACATAACTTTCAGGTATAATTTAATTCTTACTTTCATACTTGAACTATCATATAGGTTTAATCAGATATTTCAAAGCCCTGTGGAAATTTATAGCTGGCAACATAGGCAACTTTGAAGAAAATAGGACTGATTTTAGAAAGAGCTTTGTCTGGGATTTGTCTTGAAATAATCTGTTTGGGCAGGTGAGGGCAGGATCAGGGAAAGAAGA
Organism: Martes martes; assembly: GCF_963455335.1. Lineage (NCBI taxonomy): Eukaryota > Metazoa > Chordata > Mammalia > Carnivora > Mustelidae > Martes > Martes martes. The sequence goes on from NC_137897.1 coordinate 71,335,658, forward strand.
TAATGGCTAAGGGTATCTTTTAAACAAGAAAAGCCATGTGGTGGTAATTGTTGATGGGTAATTGATTATGCTCTGGTCTACAATTGTGTGTGTGTTTCACATTTTCCTAAATTAAATTCTCTTTTTTATTCAATAAAAAAAGAAGATATACAGATGGCCAACACATAAATGAAAAGATGCTCATGGTCATTTATAATCAGTGAAATGCAAATCAAAACCACAATGACATACCACCTCACACCTGTCAGAATGGCTAAATTTAACAACACAAGAAACAAAAGGTGTTGATGAGGATGTGGGGAAAAAAAAGAACACTTGTGCACCGTTGGTGGGAAGGAAAACTGGTGTAACCACTGTGGAAAAAACTAGGGATTTAAAATTTTAAATTTTAAAAATTTAAAAATAGAACTACCTATGATTCAGCAATCACACTACTGGGCATTTACCCAAAGATATAAGAACACTAATTAAAAGATACATGCACTCCTATGTGTATTGAAGCATTATTTGCAATAGCCAAAATATGAAAGAAGCCCAAGTGTCCATTGATTGATGAATGGATAAAGAAGAGGTGGTATATATACAATGGACTATTATTCAGCCATAAAAAGAATGAAATCTTAGCATTTGCTAGAATATGGATGGAGCTAGAGAGGGTAATGCCAAGCAAGGTAAGTCAGTCAGAGAAAGAAAAATACCGTATTATTTCACACATATGTGGAAGTTAAAATATAAATGTGGAAAAAAAACAAGTAAAGGGGAAAAATAAGAGACAGAGAGATAGAGACAAATCAGGAAACAGTCTCTTAATTATAGAGAATAAATTGTTACCAGAGGTGATGTGGGTGGGGGATGGGTGAAATAGGTGATGGTAATTAAGGAGTGCACTTGTTGTGATGATCACAGGGTGAGGTATGAAAGTGTTGAATTAGTTTATTTTACTCCTGAAACTATTATAACACTTCATGCTAACTCACTGGTATTAAAATAAAAACTTAAAATTAATAAAATAAAATATGAAAAAAACTCCAACCCAGGAAATAGATATTTTCGTGCTGATTTGTAAGACCAAAAAAAAAAAAAAAAAAAAGAAAGAAAGAAAGAAAGAAAAAAGAAAAGTAGGGGTATAGATATAAGACTGTAAGTAAAGCAGTATCTGTCTCAAGGTTATTCTTAAATATCCACATAATTCATTTGTAGGTATATTTCTATTTTTCTTTCTACTATACTATGGTGCCTGTCACTAAGACACAGATATAAGTCTAGAATTCCATTATTGAAGTTGCTTTCTCAATTACCTTTCTAAGATAATTACCATTGTACTAAAGAGTTTTAAAAATCAGTAGTGTTTTTAGAAACATCTAGGTTAACATTGAATTAATGCTATAACTTATTAAAAAACGTTTATTCTGCTTAGTAAAAATAACCATGCTTTCAATATCCTCAACCAATAAAAAAACATCTGGGTAAAGTATATTTATTGAAAGGTACAATTTAAAGTAACTGCCCATTTCTGGTGGAGTTGAGAATAGACTCCATAAACAGCAAGACTTCAACTGAAGGTAACAACGAATGAAGTTGTCATTAATTTTTTTGATATCAGAGGCTTTCTAAATACTCTCACATGTCTTTGTGTAGAGGCTTGATTGATTTTAGGTTGTCCACCATTGTGTTCTTGGAATACCAAAAATCTTATCATGTATTACTTGATACAACTGCAAGTAATATATTACATCATTCTAATGATGTTAATAACTATTTCAAATCTTCTAATTCTGATCAATATGTATTAATGATTATATTCTAATGAATGGTCAAAAAATCTAGCTACCTGTAATTAGTCTTGAGTCTTTCACCTTCAGAATAAGGATAGACACTGAAGATCTTAGTCGGATTGCTATGTGGAATAACCAATACAAAGGAATTGCTATGATGTTTGCAAATACAAAAGTTCTATAATAGATATTAACAATAATTTTAGATAGACACTTGTAACTATAACTTTGGGTGACTATTTTCTGGGCTAATTCCTCCTTTACATTAGAATTTGCCAGGGACTTTTCAAAACAGCTCCCTGTTCACTGATACCTTTAATCCTATTTGACAGAAAGAGTCAAAACCTTTCCTTCAACAGAATGTTCAGTAACCTTCCCCAAATAACTATTAATTAAGCAATTTCAGTAAATTTGAGCAAAAAGAATTTTGAAAGGATAGAATTAGCTCAAAAGAGAGTTTAAAAATAGTTTTATAGCACTTCAGTCATTATTGACAAAAACTTCCCACAGAATATTAACAATGCATTTGATAGTTGTCAAGGAAACCTTAACCTTTCCTGAAAATGTCTGCCCTGATGCATTGTACTTGATGTCAGAATAACTTCAGCAACTGATTATAACTCAGCTATTTTCAACATCAAGCTTTTTCTTGTCAATCCCTTTTCAAAGTATAAGCTTGAATATTTGGGAAATCTTGCTCTATATTTATGTTTCTGAAGATTTGTACTTCAAAGCTGGAGGTTCTATACTAAACATTTCCCCAGTCAGTCCTTGACATCATGTAAGGCAAGTCATCACTAATTTAGAGAAAAGAAAACTAAGGCACCTAATATTTTTCTTGCACAAGAATGGTTCTTTCTATCACGTACTGGCTTCCTTTGTTCAAAATATGTTTTAGTCCATTTGGGATGCTATAACAAAATACCACAGACTGGGTGGCTTATAAACAACATTTATTTCTCACAGCTCCAAAGGCTGGAATTCAGAGATCAGGGTGACAGCATAGTAGAGTTTGGACCCTCTTCCAAGTCAGACCTCTCATTATATCTTCACATGACAAAAGGGGCAAGGGAACTCTCTCAGGCTTCTCATTCATGAAGGCTCCACCCTTATGACCTAATTACCTCCAAAAGGCCCCATCTTCTATCATATTAGACATTAGGATTTCAACATAGGAATTTTTTTGGGACACAGATATTCAGACAGCAGAATGCAACATGTAATCAAATATTTAGCATCACTTAAGAAGTAGTCTGGAGACACCTGGGTGGCTCAGTTGGTTAAGCATTTGCCTTTGGCTCAGGTCATGATCCCAAGGTCCTGGAATCAAGCCCCGCATTAGGCACCCTGCTCAGCTCCCCCTGCTTGTGCTCTCTCATACTCTGTCTCTCAAATAAATAAATAAATAAATAATCTTTCTTAAAAATATAGTCTCTATTTTTTAAGCAACACCCTTTCAAAAAGGCTGTGTTTTCATGTGTGCTGATTAACCAGAACCATGAATCCTTGTGGAAAAAGAAAAGGCACCAGCCAGGGAGTCAGGGGACCTGGTTGTACAACTTACCAGGTGTGGAATCTGTCCAAACTAATTGATCTCTCAATTTCCTCATCTATTAAATGACAGCAATACTATCCATTTCACAGTGATGTTGCAAAAAATGACATAGTGTATGTGAGCAGCTGATATAGCTAACATAATAAGTAACTATTATTATTGCTTAAGGAATGTATGTTATCTGAATACATTCTCTGTATTCTAAAAGCTGACTTGAGGATTATGATCTATAGAAATATGTTATGGTGTTAAGAGAAGAAGATATCTGATATTGGTACCATACTGGAAATTCCAAGACATATGGCCATAATAGACATAACATAACACTGCATGAACAGGATAGGAAGGGAACTACTATGTATTTATGAGTGTGTCAGGCTATGATAAATATTTTACATTCTGCAAACCCATTAAGTTCTTACAAGCTAATGAGATAGGTGTTATTATCTCCACATATATAACATTAGTAGGCTTTAAATTAAAAGAAGAAGTGAGCACAAATGTAATCTTTGGGGAAAACTGACAGAATTATCTTCCTCTGTAATAGAGAAAATTATATCCATGCAAATTCTGGTAATCATCTGTGCAAGCCCACACATGAGGAGGTTGATATCAACAGAAAAGAAAGGTAGTGAGATATAGTAAGTAGGTCATTGCTTTGTATGTTTTAGAAGATTTTAAATTAAGTGAAGCAACAACATTCTAGATTAAAAGTTGAGTGTTCCTATTTTTATATTGTTCTCCTCTTCCTATGAAGACAAATAGTGAGTTATTTGTATGTGTATGGAAATTCAACTAAAACCAAACATAACAAAACAAAAACCACTCACACCAAACATTTGTCCTTAAGTTACCCAGGTCCCTGGGTTTTATTTTCTGTTCTCTTTATTTGTGATTTAGCCTGCTATAAAGGAGGAAATATGTATGGATTTATGAGCATGCATGTAGGTGTGAAAATGCTATTGAAGTATTACTAACATATACAAAGAACCAGTAAAATGTGTATTTTTCTCAACTTCCTTCAAGTCATGTCTTACATAAATTTAGTATTTTTCCTGGAGTCTCTGAGTAAGTCTAAGATAATTTTTTATTGTGGTAAAATATACATAACATAAAATTAACCCTTTAACAATTTTAACTGTAAAAAACAGTAAAAATTGTTAAAGGATTAATTGTTTTGTTAATTAAAATTAAAATTAAAATTTTTGTTAATTAAAATTGTTAAAAGGTTAATTGTTTTTAACAATTTTAACTGGATTTTAACAATTCGGTGACATTAAGTACATTCACATTGTTGTGCAAGCATCACTACTATCCATCTCCAGAACTTCTAAAAAACCTTTCCAAATATTAAATAGTAAGTTCCATTGAATAATAATGTCCCATAACTGTTTCCTTCCAGTCACTGGTAACCACTATTCTATTTCTATCCCTATAAATTTTATATTTTAGGTACCTTATATGAATAGAATAATACACATTTGTTCTTTTGTATCTGGCTTATTTCACTTAGCATAATGTTTTCAAGGTTTATCCAGGTTGTAGCATACATTAAAATTTAATTCCTTTTTAAAGCTGAATTATATTCTATGAATATGTCATATTTTATTCATTTATTCACCCATCAATAAACTCTTGGATTGTTTTCATCTTTTGGTTATTGTCAATAATGCTGCTATAAATATTAATGTACAAATATCTTTTTGAGTCCTTGCTTTCAATTCTCTTATATATCTAGAATTAGAATTGATAGATCACATGATAGTTATTTGTTTGTCTTTTGAAGAGCTGCTATACTCTTTTTGATAGCATCTGCATCATTTTACATTCCTACCAGCAAGGCATAAGGGTTCCAGTATCTCCACATCCTTATTAACACTTGTTATTTTCTGTTTCTTCTTCTTTTTTTTTTAATTTCAAGTTTGTATTTAAATTCAAGTTAGTTATCATATATGGTAGAATTGGTTTCAGGTGTAGAATTTAGTGATTCTTCACTTACATATAACATCCAGTGCTCATCACAAGTGCCCTCCTTAAAATCCATCACCCATAAATCCCATCCCCTACTCACCTCCCTCCTGTTTTTTTTAAATAATAGCCATGCTAATAAGTATGATATAATATCTAATTGTAATTTTGATTTACATTTCTCTTAAAGATTAGTAATGTTGAACATATTTTCATGTTCTCACTAGCCATTTTTTAATTCTTCTTTGGAGAAATGGCTATTCCAGTCCATTGCCCATTTTTGGACAGAGCTCTTTATTTTTGTTATTGTTGAGTGTCAGGAGTTCTTTCTATTTATCCTTTCCCAGATATATGATTTGCAAATGTCTCCTCCCATTCTGTGGATTGCCCTTTCACTCTCTACAGTATCCACTGATACATAAAAGTTTGTTTTTTTTTTTTAAGTTGTTATTTCCAGTTAGTTAACATACACTGTTATATTGGTTTCAGGTATACACTATAGTGATAAAATACTTCCACACATCACCCCGTGCTCATCACAACAAGTGCACTCCTTAATTCCCATCACTTATTTCACACATCCCCCAACCAGCTCCCCTCTGGTGACCATCTGTATGTTCTCTCTAGTTAAGAGTCTGTTTCTTGTTTTATGTCTCTTTTTTTTTTTCTGCTTTGCTTGTTTTGTTTCTTAAATTCCACACATGAGTGAAATCATATCATACTTCTCTTTCTCTGACTTATTTCGCTTAGGATAATACTCTTTAGATCCATCCATTTAGTTTCAAATGGCAAGACTTCATTCTTTTTTATGGCAGGATAATATTCCATTGTATATCTATACCATATTTCCTTTGTCCATTCATCAGTCAATGGACGCTTGGGCTGTTTCTATAGTTTGGCTATTGTAGATAATGCTGCTATAAACACAGGGATGCATGTGTACATTTGAATTAGTATTTTTGTCTTTGGGAGGTAAACTCATAATACTTTAAAAATCAGTAGATTTAGCTCTGAAAATGCCTGAAGGCAATAAGAAATTGAGTTTAGGCCCTTGAAGAGATAGTATAACAAACAACTCCACTAAAATACAACATAGAAGCAACAGTTTGAAAAGAGCCTGAGGTATATATGAAGGGGATTTATTTAATAATCTCAGGATGTGTGCTGGAGGAGCATGGATTACTAAAAGACTTCTGCAAGAATGAAAGTGCTGGTGGGGGCCATTTCTCCCCCAATCTCCATGTCCTCAACAGCCAGACACTTGCATGATCCAGCATAAACACTCTCTACATACTTTGCTAAAACCTTGCATCCCACCCCCATGTTGATTCACCCTGTCCAACCAGCCCCACTCAGCATGTGTCCCTCCTAAGTATCTGCTGTAGTGACATATCCTGCAAGCAGCTGTAGCAGGGACAGAGCCACTCCAATGTGACTCTAGCCCTGAAGAGAGGGAAAGAGAAACACACACGTACCAGTTTGACTGAAGCCTCAGCTGAGAGATTAGGGGACAAGCATCTGGTTTGACTACAGAACTCACCCACCAACAAAAGCCTCTTAGGGAACAGCACAGGGAGAGCAACCTGCAGTTTCATGCAACCACAGTCCCAGCAGACAAGATGAGGTCATATATCTAATCTGACTGCTGATACCACCAAACTATAAGCTCACAGATAACCCAGAAGGACCCCTTAACAGCACAGGAAACAAGACTATCCCCCAACAAAGTGGGGCATTGCAGACCACTGGACTGAAGGAAAACATGGCTCAGTCACAGTATTAGGGTTCATACAACCCATATAGGAGACACTTCTGAAGTGCTAGGTTCTGGTGAACAGGGGTCATTGTGCTATAAGACATCACAGGACCTCTTCTTCATAAGGCCACTACTTTCAAATCAAGAGACATAGCTGACTTTCCTAATATATAGAAACAAACACAGAGAGTTAGACATAATGAATAAACAGAGGAATATGTCCCAAATAAAAGAACAGGACAAAACCACAGCAAAAGAGCTAAATGAAACAGAGGAAAGCAATATGCCTGATAAAGAATTCAAAAATAGTTACTGGACTTGGGAAAAGAGTGGAGGAGCTCAGTGAGAACTTTCAAAAAGAAATAGAAAACATAAAAGAGAACAAATAAGAGATGAAGAACTCAATAATTGAAATAGAAAATACACCAAAGGGAATTAATAACAGACTAGAGCAGGCAGAAAAAAAATTGGGTCAGCAGTCTGAAAGACAGGGTAGAAGAAACAAATGAAGTGGAACAGCAAAAACAAAAAAAAAAAATGAGAATAGGATAAGGAAACTCAGAGACACCATTAAGCATAATTACACAGGAAAAGCTCTTTACCTCCCCCTTCAACTGCCTAAATTTACATTGAAAGGGTGCCTGTATCAGAAAGAGAGCTATTATCAGAGGAACATTTTTACCTAGCTAATGTAACTGTATAACAGAGGAAACTCTGCCTTCTAAACATCTCCTCTCCCTTCCTTTCCTTGTATTCCCAGACCCATACCATTTCCTTAGTTCAAAAGATGTTACATCAAAAGATGTTACAAAAGCTTCAATTACCTAGCGGCCCTTTGGATCTCATTTTTCTTAACTTTTTATTTATTTGAGAGAGAGAGACAGAACATGAGCAGGAGTGGGGGCAGAGGGAGAGGGAGAAGCAGACTCCCCAATGAATAGAAAGCCAGACCACAGAGACCACAGCCACCCAGAGACCATAGCCTGAGTTGAAGGCAGACACCCAAACCAACTGAGCCACCTAGGTGCACCCAGTCTGGTATTTTTGTAAAGCTGCCTTATATACAAAATTTGTTAGTTTTTTTCCTGTTAGTCTGTCTTATATCAGTTTAATTAATAGACCAGCCAAAGAATTTAGAAGGGAAGAAAAGAAAATTTTTCTTCCCTTTCAATACATTTTTAAAATTTTTATGATATACAAATGTAGGGGAAGAAAAAAAATCTTTTTTCTATACCCATCTACTTCTCAGCTGGGAACCAAAAAAAGAGAGAGAGAGAGAGAGAGAGATTAACAAGAAAAACAAACAGAAGTTTATTAACATGTATAGTTGAGCCTTGAGCAACACAGGTTTGGATGGCGCAGGTCCACTTGTATGCAGATTTTTTTGATAACTACAGGTATTTCTGTAAATGCATTTTCTTTTATGATTTTCTTCAAAGCATTTTCTTCTCTCTAGCTTACTTTATTAAAAATACAATATATAATATATAAAACATATAAAATATGTTAAATTGACTCTTTAAATTAAAATTAAGGCTTCTTGTTAACTGTAGAGTATTAGTAGTTAAGTTTTAGGGGAGTAAAAACTTAAATTAAAATTTTTTCTATATGTGTCAGTGGCCCTAACCCTCATGTTGTTCAAGGGTCCACTATAAATTTCATATACACATGGAAGAAACCCAGGGAAACCGAGTAACTCAAAGATGTGACTTAAAATTTGAACTTAAATTCCATGTTCAGCTAAAACAAAGGAAGAAAAATGTGGGGAGGCAAGTTATGGGAACGTCAATAGGAAATGTGAGATAAAGAAGAGTAAAGCTTTGCAACTGATTTCTGTTGCACTGCTTTCTGTGCACTGATTTTATATCCTGTCACCTTACTGAATTCCTGTATGAATTCTAGCAGTTTTGGGGTGGAGTCTTTTGGATTTTCTGCATAAAGTATCATATCATCTGCAAAGAGTGAGAGTTTGACTTCTTCTTTGCCAACTCAGATACCTTTTATTTATTTTTGTTCTCTGCTGAGGCTAGGACTTCCAGGACTATGTTGAATAACAGTGGTGATAGTGGACAGCCTTGATGCGTTCCTCACCTTAGGGGAAAAGCTCTCTGTTTTACCCCATTGAGAATGATATTCACTATGAATTTTTCATAGATGGCATTCTAAACACCAACAACAAGACAGAAGAAAGAGAAATTAAGGAGTTGAGCCCATTTACAATTGCACCAAAACCATAAGATACCTAGGAATAAACTTAACCAAAGAGGCAAAGAATCTGTACTCAGCAAACTATAAAGTACTCATGAAAGAAATTGAGGAAGACATAAAGAAATAGAAAAACTTTCCATGCTCATGGATTAGAAGTACAAACATTGTGAAAATGTCTATTCTACCTAAAGCAATCTACACATTTAATTCAATCCCTCTCAAAATACCATCAACTTTTTTCACAGAACCAGAAAAGACCTCAAATAGCTAGAGGAATGTTGGAACAACAACAAAAAAAGACCAAAGTTGGTGGCATCACAATTCCAGACTTCAAGCTCTATTACAAAGCTGTAATCATCAAGACAGTATGGTACTGGCACAAAAACAGACACATAGATCAGTGGAACAGAATAGAGAGCCCAGAAATGGACCCTCATATCTGTGGCCAACCAATCTTTGACAAAGTAGGAAATAATGTCCAATGGAGAAAAGTCTCTTCAACAAATGGTGTTGGGAAAATTGGACAGCCACATGCAGAAGAATGAAACTGGACCATTCCCTTCCACCACACACAAAAATAGACTCTAAATGGATGAAAGACCTCAATGTGAGACAGGATCCATCAAATTCCTTGAGGAGACACCAGTCAGTAACCTCTCTGACCTCAGCCGCAGCAACTTCTTCCTAGAAACATCACCAAAGGCAAGGAAACCAAGGCAAAAATGAACTATTAGGATTTCATCAAGATCAAAAGCTTGTGTACATCAAAAGAAACAATCAACAAAACCAAAAGACAATTGACAGAATGGGAGAAGGTATTTGCAGACATATCAGGTAAAGGGCTAATATCCAAAATCTATAAAGGACACATCAAACTCAACACCCAAAGAACAAATAATCCAATCAAGAAATGGGCAGAAGACATGGACAGACATTTCTACAAAGAAGACATCCAAATGACCAACAGACACATGAATAATTGCTCAATATCCCTTGGCATCAGGAAAATACAAATCAAAACCACAGTGAAATGCCACCTCACACCAGTCAGAATGGCTAAAATTAACCAGTCAGGAAATGACAGTTGTTGGTGAGGATGTGGAGAAAGGGGAACCCTCTTACACTGTTGGGAGTGCAAGCTATGCAGCCACTCTGGAAAACAGTATGGAGGTTCCTCAAAAAGTTGAAAATAGAGCTACCCTAAGACCCAACAATTGCACTACTTGGTATTTACCCTAAACATACAAATGTAGTGATATCCAAAGGGTCACATGCACCCCAATGTTTATAACAATAATGTCCACAATAGTCAAACTATGGAAAGAGCCAAGATGCCCATCAACAGATGAATGGATAAAAAATATGTGAGATATATATATAATGAACACTATGCAGCCACCAAAAAACCAAAATCCTGCAATTTACAATGACATGGATGGAACTAGAGGGTATTATGCTAAGCAAAATAAGTCAATCAGAGAAAGACAATTACCATATGATCTCACTGATATGTGGAATTTGAGAAACAAAGCAAAGGATCATGGAGAAAAAGAGGAAAAAATTAAATGGGATGAAACCAGAGAGAAAGACAAACCATAAGAGACTCTTAATCTCAGGAAACAAACTGAGGGTTGCTTAAGTAGATGGGGTGGGAGGGAGGGGGTGGCTGGGGGATGGACACTGGGGAGGGTATGTGCTATAGTGAGTACTGTGAATTGTATGAGACTGATGAATCACAGACCTTTACCACTGGAAAAAAATAATACATTATATGTTAATATTTTTTAAAAAGAAGAGTAAGATTTTTTATGCAGATTTAAGTTAGTGCCTTCTCCATTGAGAAGACTTTCTGGAAATTTATAGTTATTTTCTTCCTGGTACAAAGAGAGAGAGAGACACCTTTACAAATAGAGATTTCCTTTATAAAATCAAATTTCACTTAAAAAGGGTAATTTATGGTATTTTCATAAATTCTCCTGTGTCTGCTATTTTTTAAAATAATCATCTCAGAATAATCCTTATATCAAAAAGACATATTTGGGGTGGCACATTCTGTTCTATTCAGGTCTATAATTTTAGTTAATAAAGTGTGGTATATATAGAGTTTAAAAAAAAAGTGGGAACAGATGCTTGGTTAAGAAGTCTTCATTGTTTGCTTAGAAAAAAAAGATTTCACTTCATTTTAATTTTTTTAATTTTTTTAAAGACTTTATTTGACAGAGATCACAAGTAGCAGAGAGGCAGGCAGAGAGAGGGAGAAGGAAAGCAGGCTCACTGCTGACCAGAGAGCCCGATGCGGGGCTCGATCCCAGGACCCCAAGACCATGACCCAAGCCAAAGGCAGAGGCTCAACCCACTGAGCCACCCAGGCGCCCCTTCACTTCATTTTAATTTGCAGGAACTTTTTCAGTAATAAAATTCATTACAAACCTAGGAGTTCCTGTATTATGATTTGAGGTTAAAAATAAGTACAAACTACAAATAACTTTAAAACAAGTTGTAAAACAAATAATGAACATAAGAAAATCAATTTGTTACCAATTGATCTATCATGGCCACTAAGTCAGGAGACAAACAAATAAGCCCTGGCTCACTGCCATGGCCAACTACTCCATGCCCGGAAATCCTGAGATAGTTAGACAAATCAAAAATATAGCTCCTGGTTGGGTTTGTCAACACTGTTGCTAAATAAACTTGGTAAACTTGTCTCAAAAGAAACCAGTAACTCAAGAGATGAGGGTTTGGAAAAAAGAAGGGGAGAAATTTATTTCAGGTGCTGGCAGCTGAGGGAGGTGGCAGCCTCAAGCCTGGAAAACTGGCCTCTCTGCTGACAATATGGACACCTAGATTTTTATAGGGAGAGATTGTGGGTGCAGGGGGTACATGCAAGAAAGCAGGCAGAGTGCCTGTGATCATAAGTGGGTATCAGTATGTGTCTATGATCGTGGGCAGGGAAGGGATGTGATGTTCTAGGCATTATGTTGCTATCAGAGCTATTTTTGCCTGGCAACTGAAATATTCTGGTCACTGTAAAACATTCATCAATGCCTCAAGAAAGTAAGAAATAGTAACAGTGGAGTTCAGTTAGAACATGAGTTAAGTGGTTTTGTCTATTTCTGGTTTTAACTGTTGGAGTCTATAGTTGAGCAAGAGGGCTCACTGACAAATTTGCTTGAAAAATCTTGTTTTTTTTTTTTTTTTTTTTTTTTTTTTTTAAAGATTTTATTTATTTATTTGTCGGAGAGAGTGAGCACAGGCAGACAGAGAGGCAGGCAGAGGCAGAGGGAGAAGCAGGCTCCCTGCTGAGCAAGGAGCCCGATATGGGACTCGATCCCAGGACCCTGGGATCATGACCTGAGCCGAAGGCAGCTGCTTAACCAACTGAGCCACCCAGGCGTCCCAGAAAAATCTTGTTTTTATAACCAAATTGATTTAGTTGTATATTTTACATTTCTTTCCCTTCCATTCCTCTCCCCTCCCTCGTTGCCATGCCAACCCTTTTTCCCACCCCCATTTTTCCCCTCATAAATAGAATATTATAAAACACCCCTGACCAATATGTTCTTTAACATATCTGATGATTATTATATCCTTCTCCCTTTTCACTAACCCAATGGATTGAAGCCCTTCCATCTAAGAGTAGATAGCTCTATTTGATTGTTGCCCTCTCCATTCAAGAGCAGGCATAGTGTTCCTTAAATATCCTATCCTAATGAAAAATGAGTGAACTATTTTTGCCCTAATTTTAAAAGCAAGAAGAACTTTCGGATCCTGGCATCAATGTCTTCCCTATGCCTTCTTCCATCTTTTTTGTCCTTCCATCCTTTCATTTATTCAACAATTTATTTTCATTGTTAAATATGTCAGGCATTATTCAAGGAATCAGGACTACAAGAATAAACATGACAAACAAAAATCTCTGCCCTCATGAAACTGACATTCTAGTTGGGGATTCAGGCAAAATACACACACACACACACACACACACACACACACACACACACACACACTATAGTTTATATGCTATGGAGTGATATGTGTTAAAAAGACAAAAATAAAGCAGGAAAAGTGATACGTTAAGGGTGTGTGTTTGTGCTTGTGTGTATGTGTGTGTGTGTGTGTGATGATAGGACAAGTTGAAACTTTAAATAGAATTGCTTTCCAAGCCTTCAATGTGAAGGTAACTGTGGTGTCTTAATGGGATTTCTCTTGGTAGGATGGGGGCCCCAAATGTGGGGTGATGATCCAGTGGAAGCCAGTGGTGTGGGAGGTAAAAGAATTCACCTGATGCAGAATAAAGGAGATAGAAGTTTATTGAATACAGCACAAGGAATCAGTGGGCAGAACAGCAGAGGAGAGGCTGTCTGCAATGAAGAAGTGGATGGGGACTGTTTTTAAAGGGGGAAGCTGTGGAGGTATGGCAACCTACAGAATTTTTCCTTTTTGGTAACTGTGCCTAGTTGTAAATAGCTCATTGGTCAGTTAGGGCCTGTGGCTATTTTGAGGTGGGTCACCTGATGATCCTGTCTGTATTCAGCTAGGTGGTTGCTGAGAGCTCTTTCTACACTCCATCGATCAAACATGTTTGCCTAAAAGTGGCCTCTACAGTAACATGTTAGGGAACATTAGGAGGTGAAGAAAAAGCCAAGCAATTCTTTTGGGAAGAGCTTTCTAGGAAGAAGAAAAAGTCAAGTTATGAGATATTTCAAAGGATAATTCTTTGCTCCACCAAAATTTGAAGATTGAGATTGAGATACACAGAGGCATTTAACTAGGAGTAACGATGAGGTATAAAAGCAGAAAAATGTTTATCGTTACCCCAGAAGGCTGACTAATAGCCTGCATAGTTTTAATAAGGATCAAATACATACTGGATGCTACATTCTTAAAGGGTCTCATGACTGCCTGTGCATCTCACCAATAGTTAATATTGAGCTGAATGATAAGCACCAGAGAACTCTTGTGAAAGTAGTTTTATGAATAGAAATTCAAAGAAAACATTTATGATCTAATACTCCGTGCACCTCCCCACCCCCTTGAACACTAAGCATATAACTGCCAACTTCATACAGCAAAACTGTAGCTCTTTCTGTCCACTGCTCCTGTCCTTGTGCTATAATAAAAGTACCTTTTTGCACCAAAAACATCTCAAAAATGTTCTTGACCATTTGCTTGCAGCCTCACATCAGCAAAATACTCCCCTACAAATATAGTGATCCAGATTTGTCCAAACTCCTCCCAGAGTAATCATGACTACTTAAAGTCTGTATCAAAGGGAATCATCTTTTCCCCCAAAAACACCCATATAGACAAGCACTGAGACTCCATATCTGATGAAGGGGAGCAGAATATACTATCTCAAAATAATTCTTTTTAACATAAAGATTATTTTTAGTTAATTTTTTAAAATTATTTTATTTCTTTGAGCAAGAGGAAATGAGAGAGAAAAAGCATGACAGGAGGGAGGTTCAGAGGGAGAAGCAGTCTCTCTGCTGAGCAGGGAGACAGATGTGGAAGGGAAATCTCCATTTGTAAGGGTGTCTTCCTTTCTGTACCAGGAAGAGAAGAATGATTCTAAATCTCCAGAAACTCTTATCAATGGAGAAGGCCCTGACTTAAATCTGCTTAACAACATTACCCTTGTTTACTGTGCTTTTTCTGGTAACCTCCCATAACTGTTCCCTCTCCCTCAACTTCTTCTTTTGTCTTTAGCTGAAAATGGTACTTAAGGTGGTAACTTGAGTCATTTCAGGGAGTTACTCAGTTTTCATGAGTATCTCCCATGTATATAAGAGGCATACATGCTATTAAACTTCTGTTTGCTTTTCTTTTTTTCTTGTTAATTTGTCTTTTACTATGAGGGGGTGGTTCTCAGCCAAGAACTCAGAAGGGTAGAGAGAAAATTATTTTCCTCTCCTAAACTACAATTTCATGTTAGCTATTAGTTTTCAGGTACCATTTTTCAATCTGAAATTTACTCAATCATGTATAGGTTATGTGTTATGGATAGCTGTCAATTAGACAGACTCCAATCTATCATTTGTCCAAGGATGGATTTATCATCCAGGCCAACACTTGTGTTCTCTGACAAGTACTAATTAACTGTCCAGAAAAAAACCCTCCTCAGAAACAAGAGAACCCAGCAGGACCCTCAAACATACTTTAACAAAATGCTCAATTGTGTGGTTATAACTTAGTCATTAATACAAACTAACAATAGTACATATGCTTATATACATTTTGTTAAACAAGTTGTCAGTACACTGAAAAGTGTACACATAAGAAAAATGTTAAGTATCACACATGGGCATAGGAGCAAATAAAATACAGGAGTAAATACATAGTATCTCTTCCTCCTCCATTGTTTTCAAAAAATCTTCAGGATCAAAGAGATTTAGCAAATTATGGGGTTTTTTCCCCTAAAAAATACCACATCTAGTTAGTATGATTTTTCCCCAATAAATATGTAGATGTAATAATCTATATCAAAAATTTTTAACTGTTGATTGCATTCACCACCAACCACAGAAATTCCATCTCTAATTATCTCATGGTAATCAAATATGAAATCACTAGATTAAATGAAGAGGAGAATACATATTTAACTCTTAGGTAAATTTAGCAATGCACAATCAAATCCCACATAATTAATCTAAGAGTAGAAACTTAAATCAGATGGCTTGTCCAAAAGCACAGAAGAGAACCTGACAAAGCAGAATACAACTAGAAGAGAGAAGAGAGAAGTTCCACTTAACTGGGCCAACCATACATATATCCTTATAATATGATTTTCTATTTTACATTTCTAGGTAGTGAGACCAAAGTCCTAACCCCCTTGCTTCTCTAATGAGTTGCACTGCACAGGTATAAACTATATTGCTTCAAACCTATGTCATGTCTCAAAATGTGCCATGTTGTCTGCTCAGATGCACTGAAATAAAATGAAAACACAAATACATTCCAAGTCACGTAGTTGCAAAGAGATGATATGAAACCACTGCAGTACTAGTATATGGATTAATGTTGCCTTTTGCTGTCAATTCCAGCAAACACTACATCAAATTTGTAGCTAGAGCTGATTCATGTTATAACATTCACTCTTAGATTTTTTTTTCTCCATAAAGCCTATTCCACAGTTTATAAAGCTGGATAGACAAGTTATACATAACCTCAGAAAAGCTAAGGGCATCTCATTCATTCACTGGTATAGATCAGTGGTCAAATTGTTAATTATTTTCCTCACAGAAAAGCAGGAAAAATTTTCCATCTAAAGATTTTTACCCTCTATACACTACACTTTGGAAATGTGCTGTTCTGTGCATAAGTTGGTTAAGAAAAAAAGAAGTTGTTGCAATCAGCCTCTTGAAAGCAGACATTGAAAAGCTTATTACATTACTTTTAATATTTCTAAAATTCTATAAAAGAACAATTTTATTTCTGAAATTCTATAAAAGAATTTTGTTAGGAACAAATTCAAAATCCTAGGAGTATGAATCATTAAACATGCATACATAAGGGCTGCCTGGGTGGCTCAGTCGATTAAGCATCTGCCTTTGGCTTAGGTCATGATCCCAGGGTCCTGGGATCTAGACAACATTGGGCTCCCTGCTCCATGGGGACCCTGCTTCCCCATCTCCCTCTGCCTGCAGCTCCCCCTGTTTATACTCTCTCTCTCCCTGTCAGAAAAATAGATGAAATTAAAAAAAAATACATACATAATACCCAGACAACCTCTCAAAAATTTGGGATTAAAGAAAATAGGCTATGATTCCTATAAAGAAATGTGAAAATCAAAAACATTGTCTTTTATCTGAAATATAGACTCCCAAAAGCATAAACTTAAGAGATTCTTAACCCATATAAAGCAGCCAGACAGACTGCAACAAACTGACCTGCCTATCTGGACCAAAGCAGAAAAAGTACTGCTGAAGTCTAAGTGGTAACGGTAGAAAATATACAGGGCCAGAGGCATGTTGCAATAATTCACTGGTCCCCTGCTGGGCTGCAGTGCAGGATGGAGCCCAAGGGGATGGAGAAAGATGTTTGTTCCTCACCCCATTTAAGTTCTAAGGAATAACCAAATAGCTCTCTTCTTAGCACTATTCTTGGCTCCATGACTATAAGGAATGTCACAGTTCACATCACTATTATCTGATTAAATCTCCTTCCCAAAATAATCCAAGTTGCTTCTAAAAGAGGCTACATAGACATTTTAGAAATTTAGGACCCAGCTATAAATCTAAAAAAAATTAAAATATATATATAATTCCTACAAAGTGTTTGTGTTTTGTTTGGCAGTAGTTCCTGTTGTTTTTGGTAGTCATGATACAAGTAATCCTTTAGCCAAGAGATTTTGTTACCTTCCAGTAGGAGGAGCTACAAGAACAAGATTAAAAATGGCAGTGCTCTGATTGTCAGGTTATAGCTTATAAGAACTGTATCTTCCTATTTTCTTCAATAGGCACTGACCAACATTAGTTGGAGCCCCACAAATACATTCCAAATAATTTCAACCAATATCCTTTGAACACCTACTATGAGTAAGGCCAATGGCTACATGCAATGAGAGACATAGAGATAAACGACACACAACCTTGCTCAAGTGGCTGATAAATTAGTGGCTGTTGCAGGGGGAAAGAGAGGTGAACATAAAACCTATATTAAGGCATATAATTTGAAGGACTACACAACAAATGTAAAAAATAAAGTGATATTTTATATATAAGGAAGATAAATCATAGTTGGCTTGAGGAAGAAATAGGAATTCAGAAAAAGTCTTATTGATATCTCAGTGCTGTGATTGATAGGAAGCATGCCCATGCTTATTATAGTGATGTCATGAACAGAAATCACTCAGGAGTTTAGGACCTACTTCTGCTGGGTGGTTTCTGAATATCCAAAAGGAGGAGCAGATGGTCTCTGCCAACTATAGAAAGTTTCTGTACCTGCCATATCTTCTCCCATCCTGCAAAATATTAAGGAAACAATGTGGAGACAGGCTTAATGGCATGATAGTCTCAACTGGTAAGTTTGCCTGTAGTCAACCATGACTTCCTTAGAAAGGAAAAGGAGAAGCCAGGTCTAGCAGTATAAAATTATTGGATGAGAGGGTGACCTGGGCTCTGAACAGATGTCTCAGCATACTAAGACACACCAACATTAATTCAGAAAACTAAACATACCACCTCACAAGTTAAACTCTAAATTAAGAGGAATTTTGTCCTTGAAAGGTGACTAAAGAGAAGTGAATAAGACACGTGTGACATTTGTAAATTGTCAAATAGAAAAGTACCTCCAGACCCATTGGTGTGAGTAATGTAAATAGGACTTGTAAGCAGTGCATTTTAATATGAACACATAGTTTTTCTGTTAGAAAAGTGTAATCACTGGGAGAGATTTGAGTACAAAAAGAACATTTTGGACTTTAAAATGTTTGTGGTACCTCAAGGAAAGGAATTAACTTTAATTTAAGAAGTGAATAATATGGAAATTCTCTGCTATTACTTAGGCTTTGTTTGAAAGTAGATTTGGGTTTCTATTTACACTAATATAGATCAGGCCTTGATGACCACAGTGGCCAAAGGGTGTCTCTCCTTCTACTGTGCCCCCCATCCTAGCTCCCTATGACCTGAAATTTTCTGAAATGGTACAAATCTAACCATCTCACTTTTAGTACATCATACTGATGTGTCATATCATTTCACAGACCTTAGCAAATTAAATAACATTAATTTTGCTCTGCTCATTCTAAAGCAAACCTACTACTCTACATTCAAAAACAATATGACTGCATAGTAAGCAGAACTTATGTTTTAAACTTAATGTCTAGTAAGGCAACATTCTCCAAATCATGTCCCATGGAACACTAGTGCCAAGCAAGATATTACCCCACCACACACTTAGAAATATTCACAGACAAATGATCAAATAATTCAAAGTCAATTATCAAATAAGTTTGGAAAAGAATCCATAACCTATCCTTATGAGAGTCACAATTTATTATCATGTGAAATACTGTGATAAGTTATGCAGTAAAGAAATTAGGCCTTCTTGCTCTATTGTCCCATTTCTTTTTTTAAAAATTAATTTATTTATTTTAATAAATATATAATGTATTTTTATCCCCAGGGGTACAGGTCTGTGAATCGCCAGGTTTACACATTTCACAGCACTCATCATAGCACATACCCTCCCCAATGTCCATATCCCCACCACCTTCTCCCCCCAGCAACCCTCAGACTGTGTTTTGAGATTGAGTCTTTTATGGTTTGTCTCCCTCCCAATCCCATCTTTTCATTTTTTCTTTTCCTACCTCCCCCCAACCCTCCCACATTGCATCTCCACTTCCTCATATCAAAGAGATCATATGATAGTTGTCTTTCTCCGATTGACTTATTTTGCTAAGCATAATACCCTCTAGTTCCATCCACGTCGTCGCAAATGGCAAGATTTCATTTCTTTTGATGGCTGCATAGTATTCCATTGTGTATATATACCACTTCTTCTTTATCCATTCATCTGTTGACGGACTTCTAGGTTCTTTCCACAGTTTGGCTATTGTGGACATTGCTGCTATAAATATTCGGGTGCACATGCCCCATCGGAGCACCATGTTTGTATCTTTAGGATATATACCCAGTAGTGCAATTGTTGGGTCATAGGGTAGCTCTATTTTCAGTTTTTTGAGGAACCTCCACACTGTTTTCCAGAGTGGTTGCACCAGCTTGCATTCCCACCAACAGTGTAGAAGGGTTGCCCTCTCTCCCCATCCTCGCCAGCATCTGTCATTTCTTGACTTGTTAATTTTAGCCATTCTGACTGGTGTGAGGTGGTATCTCATTGTGGTTTTGATTTGTATTTCCCTGATGTCAAGTGATGTGGAGCATTTTTTTCATTTGTTTGTTGGCCATTTGGATGTCTTCTTTGCAGAAATGTCTGTTCATATCCTCTGCCCATTTCTTGATTGGATTATTTGTTCTTTGGGTGTTGAGTTTACTAAGCTCTTTATAGATTTTGGATACTAGCCCTTTATCTGATATGTCATTTGCAAATATCTTCTCCCATTCTGTCAGTTGTCTTTTGGTTTTGTTAACTGTTTCCTTTGCTGTGCAAAAGCTTTTGATCTTCATGAAATCCCAATAGTTCATTTTTGCCCTTGCTTCTGTTGCCTTTGGCGATGTTCCTAGGAAGAACTTGCTGTAGTTGAGGTCAAAGAGGTTGCTGCCTGCATTCTCCTCAAGAATTTTGATGGATTCCTTTCTCACATTGAGGTCCTTCATCCATTTTGAGTCTATTTTCATGTGTGGTGTAAGAAAATAGTCCAATTTCATTTTTCTGTATGTGGCTGTCCAATTTTCCCAGCACCATTTGTTGAAGAGGCTGTCTTTTTTCCATTGGACATTCCTTCTTGCTTTGTCGAAGATTAGTCGACTGCCACCCCAGCTTTCTTCTGGTGTCCATTAGCATGGTACATTGTTTTCCACCCCCTCACTTTAAATCTGGAGGTGTCTTTGGGTCTAAAATGAGTTTCTTGTAGGCAGCATATTGATGGATTTTGTTTTTTTATCCATTCTGATACCGTTTCTTTTGATTGGGGCATTTAGCCCATTAACATTCAGGGTAACTATTGAGAGATATGAATTTAGTGCCATTGTATTGCCTGTAAGGTGACTGTTACTGTATATTGTCTCTGTTTCTTTCTGATCTACTACTTTTAGGGCCTCTCTTTGCTTATAGAACCCCTTTCAATATTTCCTGTAGAGCTGGTTTGGTGTTTGCAAATTCTTTCAGCTTTTGTTTGTCCTGGAAGCTCTTTATCACTCCTTCTATTTTCAGTGATAGCCTAGCCGGATATAGTATTCTTGGCTGCATGTTTTTCTCATTTAGTGCTCCGAATATATCATGGCAGTTCTTTCTGGCCTGCCAGGTCTCTGTGTATAGGTCCGCTGCCAGTCTAATGTTTTTACCCTTGTATGTTACAGACTTTTTTCCCGGGCTGCTTTCAGGATTTTCTCTCTGTCGTTAAGACTTGTAAATTTTACTATCAGGTGACGAGGTGTGGACCTTTTTTTATTGATTTTGAGGGACGTTCTTTGCATCTCCTGGATTTTGATGTTTGTTCCCTTTGCCATATTAGGTAAATTCTCTCCAATAATTCTCTCCAAGGGGCGCCTGGGTGGCTCAGTGGGTTAAAGCCTCTGCCTTCAGCTCAGGTCATGATCCCAGGGTCCTGGGATCGAGCCCCGCATCGGGCTCTCTGCTCAGTAGGGAGCCTGCTTCCCTCTCTCTCTCTCTCTCTCTGCCTGCCTCTGATCTCTGTCAAATAAATAAATACAATCTTAAAAAAAAATAATAATTCTCTCCAATATACCTTCTGCTCCCCTCTCTCTTTCTTCTTCTTCTGGAATCCCAATTATTCTAATGTTGTGTCATCTTATGGTGTCGCTTATCTCTCGATTTCTCTCCTCGTGGTCCAGTATTTGTTTGTCTCTCTTTTGCTCAGCTTCTTTATTCTCTGTCTTTTGGTCTTCTGTGTCACTAATTCTTTCTTCTGCCTCATTTATCCTGGCAGTAAGAGCTTCCATTTTTGATTGCACCTCATTAATAGCTTTTTTAAATTTCAACTTGGTTAGATTTTAGTTCTTTTATTTCTCCAGAAAGGGCTTTTATCTCTCCGGAGAGGGTTTCTCTAATATCTTCTATGCCTTATTCTAGCCCGGCTAGAACCTTGAGAATCATCATTCTGAACTCTAGATCTGTCATATTACCAATGTCCGTATTGATTAGGTCCCCAGCCTTTGGTACTGCCTCTTGTTCTTTTTTTTGTGGTGAGTTTTTCCTCCTTGTCATTTTGTCCAGATAAGGTTTGTTTTCTCCTGGGGCGCCTGGGTGGCTCAGTGGGTTAAGCTGCTGCCTTCAGCTCAGTTCATAGTCTCAGGGTCCTGGGATCGAGCCCCGCATCGGGCTCCTTGTTCAGTGGGAAGCCTGCTTCCTCCTCTCACTCTGCCTGTCTCTCTGCCTGCTTGTGCTCTCTGTCTCTCTCTCTGTCCAATAAATAAATAAATAAAATCTTAAAAAAAAAAAAAGATTTGCTTTCTCCTCCTCTGGAATTCCACTGTTCTTGGTTAATGAAGTTGGTCTTGGCTGGGTTTCTTTTTGATCTTCTGGGGGAGGGGCCTGTTGTAGTGATTCTCAAGTGTCTTTGCTGCAGGCAGAATGCACCGCCCTTGCCAGGGGCCGGGCTAAGTAATCCGCTCAGGTTCACTTTCAGAAGCTTTTGTTCCCTGAGTGCTTTCCGTAGAGTTCCAGAGGACAGGAATGAAGATGGCGGCCTCCCAATATCTCGACCTGGAGGAGCCAAGAGCTTGGGGTCCCACTCCTCAGTGCACCCTCAGAGAAAAGTGCCCAACCGCCCCTGCCTCCCTGGCCTCTGGTCGCACCTGGAGGAAAGCAGTCAATTGCTGGCACTTGGAGAAAAGTGCCCGGTCGCTTCTGTCTCCGTGACCTCTGGCCGTGCTCTGAGCCCACCCAGCCTGCGACCGGCTCAAGGTAACCCCGGGCTGAGAGCTCACTCCTCGGCTTTGTCGCTGTAGCCGGCTTCCCCCGCTCTAATACCTGCGAGCTCTGCAGCACTCAGAAACCCCCGGTCCTTCTGTGACCCCGCGGGACCTGGGGTTACGCTGACCCCGCCTGGGCTTCCCCCCAGTTTAGCCTCTGGAGTGATGTCCCTCCATGGAGCAGACTCTTAAAAGTCCTGATTTAGTGCTCCATTGCTCTACCGCTTGCCAGGAGCCAGCTCCTCCCCCCGTGGTCTGTCTTCCCGTCACTTTGGATTCACTTCTCCGTAGGTCCTACCTTTCAGAAAATGATTTATTTTCTGTTTCTAGAATTATTGCTCTTCTTCTCTTTGATTTCCTGTTGGATTTGTAGGTGTTCACAATGGTTTAATAGGCTATCTATCTTATCTCCTGCTACCCGATGTCGTCTCAGCCTGCTATTTCCTATTGCCCCATTTCTATTCACTTCTCTAGGTTTGATCCTAGGCATTCAGATGGTACTGGTATTCAGACATTCAGATGGCTTGGTATTCATCCACTGGCACAACATATCATAAGAAATGCTACTAGCTCCTGCTCCAGGCCTGTGGAGCTCATCTGAGCCTTCCTTAGCTCTTATACCAGGAAAGAAAGCTCAGAGTAGTGATCACTAATTTACACAGAATCCCCTGATGCCCAGCATCATATACCCACATGACAGTTAGATGCAGTTGTTTGTAAAGTCTGTAGACAGAAAACAGATTGTTTGTCTGTGGGAAGGAAAACCCATAGGAGAGTGTTTAAGAAGAAGTAAATTATTTAATTTATGTTAGAAAACCTATACAAAATTTAAGTTTGAGGATTATGGGTCACGAGATGGATTTTCCAGTCCAAGCACATATTATCTTGCTTCCCATGATAAAACCAAACCAATGTTAGAACTTTCAGTTATAAAAAGAAAAACAAACTAAACTTCTAGCTTCTAATTAGAGCTAAGTATATATACTTTGGGATACTAAATGGAAAACATTGCATAGTGAGCCAATTAGCCCTTCACCATTTATTAAAAATAAACAGCCATATCAGAAGTAGATGAATAAAAAGCAGTATCATACTGGTTCCTGTCTTTACTTCATTCTTTCCCAAATTTGACTCTTGAACATTTGACTCTGCAATCCTGACACTGAATCTACCTTTGAACTTGGTATTTGTCTGTGCTTTATTCAAGGTGTAAACTCTAACATCCTCCATAGATTCTTTCTTGGCCCTCCAACCTTGTTCTTTTCAACTCATTTTCTCTTAGGCAGGAAATACCCTACTTCACCTCAAAACACACAGCCACACATAGTGCACAAACCTCACCATTCCCTGTTACTCACTATCTGAGCCATCCTTCCCATACCTACCTCCCATGACAAACTTCAAGGTAAAAACAGTGGGAGGGTGATCAATACTGTTATTCCATACTACTGACATTTTAGTAACAGCCCATCTATAATTACAGGGTCAAATTTAGAGAGGAAGTCCTGTAAACCACTTTCAGAATTAAATCAGCAAAAGCAAGGAGTTAGCAATTTAGGGTGTCAAGCGTTAAACCAATGGTTCCCAATCTGAGTACCATAGATACTAATTAGTTCTTACAAAGAGCTTGTCAGTTCATGTGTACACTAATCTGCTAACTGAATAATATGTGCTACTATTTTTTATTAGATACAGAAGTTTTATGGTTATTAATAAAAGTCAAATTAATTATAATAATAACTAATAGAAGCCATGTGGCATTATAAGAGAAAAATAGAAAATGATAGCTATTTTCTAGGAGGCAAAGTTGAAGTGGTGTAGTCCTAGGAACTATTTTGATACATAGAAGAAATTTTTACCATTAAAACTTTAAGAACCACTGCTCTTAATCCATTGAGATAATGGCAAATGTCAACTATTTAACAAATGTATAATCTGATAGACTTATAGACAATATATTATGCAAAATATCAAAAATTGTACTTTAGTCTTAATATAATGAAAAAGATGAGAAATGAAATGTAGTTTTGTTTTAAAGAAACTAAGGACATATGGTCCCTATGTAATATATGGTAAAAATTATTTAAAACTGTTCTATGATTTCATAATCAAAAATTATTTCAAAAAACAAATTTATTCAAGTTGGTTTGAAAACCCAAACACTGTTTGCAATTTAGACAAACAAAATCAATAGATTTTCTAATTAATGTCTTCCACATATTTATCCCCATAAACATGTATATGTAACTACTCAATATCTACTGTTAGTTTTTGAGAATTCCACTGTATTTTCTGGTTCAATTTCCTTAATCTAGTCTCTTGATTTATTATACATTTCTTTTTTTTTTTAAAGAATTTATTTATTTATTTGGCAGAGAGAGATCACAAGTAGACAGAGAGAGAGAGAGGAGGAAGCAGGCTCCCCGCTGAGCAGAGAGCCTGATGTGGGGCCCGATCCCAGGACCCTGAGATCATGACCCAAGGCGAAGGCAGAGGCTTAACCCACTGAGTCACCCAGGTGCCCCTTATTATACATTTCTTAACATGAGGCCAACAACAATTGCAATGATGGTCTCTTATACATAAACTTACAAATATCTGATTCTAGGTTTGCTTTGAACCCTGTCCTTTCTTTTACAAGTCTGGCTTCTTTAAATGAAAAACTAAAAGGAAACTAAAAGGAAAAGGGAAAAAACACCATGAATCTACAAGAAAATTTAAAAAAACATAAGTGAGAAAATGCAAAAGAACAGAGAAACTGAAGGAGAATAAGTTACAGTAAATGGAAGATATTTAGACTTTACATTAACACACATATAATTCAATAATGATAAGGGAGGAGAGGCCAAAAGATAAAAGGACCTTGTATATGAGTAAGGATTTTGAAAGTATGCATATAAAGTATGTACATAATATGGTTACCATTGTATTTCATATTATGCATGAAGGTTAAACAGTGGAGCATAGTTTTCTAGAACTTACACTTATTTTACTTGAAAACAAATCTCTAAATATATTGCATTACAACACACTTTAGACTCACATGAAAATCCTACCTCCATAAAAAAGCAATATATGACAGGTCCTCCACTAGAAGGCAGTCCACTTATTTTTCTCCTAGCTATGTTTTTTTCCTTCCTGCTAAACCTTTGTTGTTTAAGAGAATTTAGGCCAAAAATATACTTTATGAAGAAAGGAAGCAAACTGGTTTTATAAGCTATAAAGGTTAAAATACTTTTATGAGGCACTTCCCTAGAAGCTTTGTAAGCAACACTTTCCTTCAAAATTTTACGGTAGCTGGTACAACGTGCAACCATATGCTTTCTTTCTTATGTCTTCTAAATAAAAATTACTAATTTGACTTATTAGCACTGGTTCTCTGGAGACAGAGCTAAGAGTGTTCCTGCAGGTTTGCCTGGTTATTGTCACATTTTAATAATATCTGCTTTTACACCAGAAACAATTATGCTAGCTGTCTGTCTGAAAATATTTGTGAAGAAAATTACAACTTATACCTTCATATATTTCAGGTATCTTTTGAAATCAAACATTTTGGATGACTCAGATCACAAAACTCTTCAGTTACATGGTATTACTTACTAGAGAGAGGAGATGACATCCACATAGTGAATTTCAGTCATCAAATGTTAGAGCTACAAGGACCCTCAGAGACCTCTATTGTCCAAACCTTCCATTTTAAAGCTAAAATCCTGAGGCCCAAAGAGGTTAAATAACTTGATTGTGATCACAATACTATCTTCCAACAGAGACAAAACCATAAGCCATGTTTTCTGAAATGCCCAGGATTATTTGTATTAATCCTACCTTTCCATTCTGAGACCCTCTTCTATAGAAAGACCCAACTATGGAACTATACCTGATGACATCCAGAAGTTTAAATTGAGATTAAAGAGCACCTTGGTAGCTCAGTCAGTTAAGTGTCTGCCTTCAGCTTAGGTCACGATCCTAGGGTCCTGGGAATGAGTCCCACACTGGGCTACTTGCTCAACAGGGGGTCTGCTCCTCTCTCTCCCTCTGCCCCTCCCTCGGCTTGCTCTCTCTCTCTCAAATAAATAAGTAAAATCTTTTTAAAAAGTAAACCAAGATTAAAGATTCATTAAGAAACTCAAGATTCCATCTCATATAGCACTGGTTATTGAGAGAAGGCTCTAACCACTTCCATTAGGGTAACTGCTCACTGGATAGTCTAAGCAAGCAGTAGGCTGCAAAGTAGGCCCTGTCCACCATGAGAGTCTGGTGTTAATTCAAGAACACACTTGTAGTTGAACAAGTTGGGATTACTACTTGTTGCAGTGAGGGAGAACATACATCAAAGGGAACATCTCAGAAACAGGGTGTTGGAAAGAACATATTACAGGATTTGGAATTAGGTTGCATAATTTGGAGGAAGGTCTAAGGAAGCAGTGATTCCCTCTAGATTGAGAGCTATCAGAAAGCTAGGGCAATTCTATGATGGGGTATCTCAGTGAATCTTATCTAAGGCTAGATGAGGTTAAAGCTATAATTGGTAAACAAGTAAAAATCATTCATTTTAGCTGAGAGGGAGACTTATGCTGTTCTGTACAGTTGAGTTGCACTGACTTTGTTTTAGTCTTTCTCCATTATAGCCTCAAAATGATCTTGTGTGGTATTGATATTGTGTGATCTTCTCACGAAAGAGAAAAAGGCCTAGTCTTTAGTGATAGTCCAGATTGAAGTAGCATGTATAAGACCTAGTTGTGAGCATCAGACCAGTTCCTGTATATCAGTGTTACATTTTTTTTTCTTTTCCATTGTGGATTCAGTGGATGGGGTGAATTAAAAAATCAAACAATCAGATCAAAGCAGCACAAAGTAATATTTACTATCTACTAGTGCCATAGTAACTGTAAATTAAAAAAAAAACACAAGATGAATTTGACACTTGGAAGAATTAGATTTGAGTCCTGGCACTCCTTCTTGATACCTATGTGACTTGATAGATATGTGACTCTGACACAATGCCACAAGGATTGAATAAGATAATGTAATTTGTATCAAGAAACTCACAATTGGGCTATCCCAAACTTCTATCTCTTTCCAAGTTTATCAGTCCTAAGGAACATTTCTCTTTTCAAGGCTCTTTGGCTATAAGCAGACAGCATTTACCATCACAAATACTTCCTGGACCCTGATCACTTTTTATGCCCCATCTTGTCTTATACACAATAGATTAGTTTAAATAACCCTTTAAGCCATGCTGAAACTTTACCTTTACTTCAGGTTCACACTGAAAGAATCCTATCAAAAATTAAAGGAATCTTAGAAACAAAATGAACTTTAATACCATTGACAGATGAAATAATTGAAAATTATCATTAAAGTCAACACTTTGAAATGCTTATGACCTATAATGCTCTTTTGTAGAGATGTAAATTATTTCTCTGGCCTGAAAGAATTAGAAAAAGAAGTAAAGATCACTTAAGTGGGTAACATAAAAACAGTATGTTTCAAGTTCTAGAAATTCTAAAATCTCTTTTACACAAGGTTATGAAGAAGCTTCCAGCTAGAAAACAGGCTTTTCTGTTTTCTAGGAAATGGCATTTCTGGGAACAACTACTTGAAACAAGGGAATAGTTATTTATCTCTCCAATTGCTTTAGTCATTTGGCTACCTTTAGACTCAGGGGATATTGGAACGTTTCATAAATATGTCTTGGCATTTTCACTTAGCAGAGTCTTGTTTACCTTTCTAATATGATTACAAGGTTCCTAATAAGTAACACTGGAGGTTCTTCTCTAGTTGCTTAACTATATTAGCATCCTCAAACCTCAGTTATCTATCTACACATTTGAAGGAACTGCGCAGTTACATAACGCAAAATGCCAATCTTCTCTAGGAGTTTGTTAGCATTACTACTCTAAGTTCCTGAGATACACACTTCAGTATAAGAGAAACATGGACCGAGAACAGAGTTTTAGAGAAATTCTATAAAACAAGGGAATTGGGAGTTGCTTTGTAAGGACCATCCTGGCCCTCACATTGTTTGACTTAATAACAACTTCAGTGGCATCTAAGGCAGAAGAAACAAATGCCACAATAAATATAATGTCAAGAGCCTCATTAGTTCAGTTGGCTAGAACCTAGTGGTAATGACACTCTAGAGTACAGGGCCGTGGATATGACTACTTCCTGAGGTAGTTGCCTAAGACATACCTTCTCCATGACTCTGTCTAGCCCTCTCACAAATCCTTCCTATTGGTCATGGGGGAGATAGTATGGATGAATCAGTAAAATAAATTCCCACTGTCAGAAATAAGGTAGAAATCCAAGTTATTCAGTTCATTTTCAGGAATTTTACTAAAGAACTGTCTTCAGTTGAAGGAAACAAGACAAAATATAGTTCTTGCCTAATGCATCTCTGTGCCCATGACATGTTAAATTCACATAACCAAGAGACTCACATGGTTGTGGAGGCCTAGGTACTTCTGCTCTTATCAATTGAATTATATGTTTACCAAAAGCCATTTGTAATTACTAACAAACTTGCTGATTACAACTCTACTTTGTATGTTACATAAAATGGTGATGATGAAGTATGAATGCAAAAAGAAAAACAGCAGATTCATTTCCATGAAAATTAAATTGCAACTCAATTAAAACAAGTTAGTAAAACAAAGATGTAAAATTAGATGTGGATGAAACAACCATGAAAGATTGGTTGTGAGTAGGTGTCATAAACATCTAAAGGACTCCACACTCAAATTTCATAACAAGTGGTTTTTTAAAAAATTTTATTTATTTATTTATTTATTTATTTGAGACAGAGAAAGCACAAACAGGGCAGAGGCAGAGGGACAAGCAGACTCCCAGCTGAGCAGGGAGCCTAATGCAGGGCTTCATCCCAGAACCCTGAGATCATGACCTGAGCCGAAGGCAGATGTATAACTGACTGAACCACCCAGAGGCTCCAATAACAAATATTTTTAAATTGACTTCTTAATTTCAAAGAAACCCAAACTTAAATCATAGAGAATGCACTATGTTGTGGTTTCAGAAAAAGACTAGACCAGTTTTGTCCTACAGCCAGCTTATGCTAGCTAACAAGGGCCAATTATCTAGCTTTCAGGAACCTGGTGAGCCTATTGTTAAACACTGCCATTTTAATAATGAAATGATGCAAACTTAGAATAAAATAAGTTCTTTTTTTAAAACAAACTTATTAAGTACTAACAACTCATTACTTCCTGAATATCTTACATTTTATAATTATCTATAATGCTGAGGAGTGGAAATATAGTATAGTGGTGTGCTGCTACACATTTCTTTCCAATTCCACATTCAGTGCCATGTTAGTAACTTAAAAGTGGCCAAGGTGGGAATATTTACACCACGAAAATTATCAAACACAACAACCAGGGCTATTTTTTTCCCAGAGAGTTTGTTGCTAAACATTTGTCAGCATACCACTAAACAAAGCAAAATCAAATAAATGTGACCATATTCAAAGAAAAATCCTTGACCATAAAACAGAAGGCTGCAAATGAACACACATATTTATGTTTTAAGTTACAAATGCTATGATATCCAGATGGCCAAGACACACATGAAAAAGTGCTCCACATCACTCGGCATCAGGGAAATACAAATCAAAACCACAATGAGCTACCACCTCACACCAGTCAGAATGGCTAAAATTAACAAGCCAGGAAATGACAGATGCTGGTGAGGATACGGAGAAAGAGGAACCCTCCTACGCTCTTGGTGGGAATGCAAGCTGGTGCAACCACTCTGGAAACAGCATGGAGGTTCCTCAAAAAGTTGAAAATAGAGCTACTCTATGACCCAGCAACCACACTACTGGGTATCACTAAAGATAGTGATCCAAAGGGGCACGTGCACCCGAATGTTTATAGCAGCAATGTCCACAATAGGCAAACTATGGAAAGAACCTAGATGTCCATCAACAGATGAATGGATAAAGAAGAAGTGGTATATATACACAATGGAATACTATGTAGCCATCAAAAGAAATGAAATCTTGCCATTTGCAACAATGTGGATGGAACTAGAGGGTATTATGCTCAGCGAAATAAGCCCATCAGAGAAAGACAATTATCATATGATCTCCCTGATATGAGGAAGTTGAGAGGCAACGTGGGGGATTTGGGAGGGTAGGAAAGGAATAAATGAAACAAAATGGGATCAGGTGGGAGATAAACAATAAGAGACTCTTAATCTCACAAAACAAACTGAAGGTTGTTGGGGGGAGGGAGGGAGGGAGAGGGTGGTTGGGTTATGGACATTGAGGAAGGTATGTGTTATGATGTGTGCTGTGAAGTGTAAACCTGGCTATTCACAGACCTGTACCCCTAGGGCTAATAATACATTGTATGTTAATAAAAATTTTTTTAAAAATGCTATGATATGTGCGTGTATATGTGTGTATACATATATACATATATATATATATATATATATATATATATATATACTTTATTATCCTCTATTATGCTAAACAAAATAAGTCAGTCAGGAAAAGTAAAATACCATATGATTTCACTCATATGTGGAATTTAAGAAACAAAACAAATGAGCAAAGGGGAAAAAAAGAGAGAGGGAAACCAAGAAACAGACTCTTAACTGTAGATAACAAACTTGATGGTTACCAGCGTGGAGGTGTGGGTGAGGAGATGGGTTAAATAGGTGATGGGGATTAAGGAGTATACTTGTTGTGATGAGCACTGGATGATGTATGAAAATGCTGAATCACTATATTGTACACCTGAAACTAATATTACACTGTATGTTAACTGACTGGAATGTAAATAAAAACTTAAAAAATAATATTTTTTTCAATTAATCGTCAACTGTTCATCCTAATTCAAACTAAGGCTCATACCAGAGAGAGTAAAAAAATAATGCAAATTTTTATAACTGTGTGGAAAGTAGTTTGGGAACATTTACTGAAAGACTTGAAAATTCATACATCCTCACTGAGAAACTTCACTTCTGTTATTTTATCTTAAGAAAATCATAAATGATATAGTCATATATGCACCAAAATGTTTATCATATTGTTTAAAATAATGATATACAAATATAGAAATAAGCAACCTAAATATTAAGCAGTAGGGAAATGATTAAGTAAATCGTAATATATCTGTATAATAAAATACAATACAGCAAATAAGATCAGGTTTTCAAAGAGTGTTTAATGAGTAAGAAGAAGTCCACCAAATATTAATAGTAGTTACCACTGGGTGGTGGAACTTAAATTGATTCAATGTTTTATACAAGTAATACACATGCATTATTGAAATGTTAGAAAATAAAGATAAAGAAAAATAAAATAATGATCATCTGTAAATCCACAAAACAAAAATAACTATTTTAAGTCTTTTGTTTTTTTCTTGCAGATCTTTTTTTACCTATATGTACACATACACACAAGCACATACACATTTTAAACCCAAAATGGTATTATGAGTGCATATTATTTGTAACTTTTTTTCATAGTAAATCTTAAAACATTTCTGGATAACTTTTACTTTATTTTCTTATTTACAATTTTCTGTATTTTCCAATTTAAAAAATAATAAGCAGAAAATACCTTATCTCCAGACAATCCCCCAATGAACTATGCCTATGGATCCTGGCTGACTTGGTGATTCTCTTTAACTAAAGAATGAGCTGGTAGTGACAGTGTGTGAGTAAATAGAATGAGACTTAAATTAAGAAGGCCCAGAAGCTTCCACTTTTGTGTTTTGGGGATTCCCAAGCCACTATCTAAGAAGTCCAGCTACCCTTATGGAGAAAGTAAATGGAGAATTCTTATGGAGAGAGAGAAACCTGAGATTACATGGAGAATAGAGGCTGAGCTTTGCCAATGTCCTAGCTGAGCCCAGCCCTCCAGCTGTACCCACCAAAGCATGTGAGTAAAACCATCCTGGATTCCCTAGCCCAATCCAGCCCTGAGATGACTGTAGTCCTAGTATATGGAATAGAAGAACCATTCATTTGATGCCAAGTCATCCATAAAAGGACGATAAATAATAAAATGTTAAAATGCTGCTGCTTAAGACTAAAGTTTTGACAGTTTGTGAAGCAGCAATAAATAACCAAAACAGACTATGTATCATTCATATAATATGAAAAAACATTACTTTTAAAGGCATTATAATGCACTTATGCATGTAGTTTTGTATATACAAACAACTATTTCTTGCTTGAATGCCTAATTGTGGTTCTCCAGTACATACTCTATTTATTCTGCTTGATGTGAACCTAATTTCACAATTCAGATTCATTCTTTGTAGAGAAAAGATAAATTGCTGACATTGTAAAGTATTTATTGAATGTCAATCTAAAAACCACACAGATTGGGACGCCTGGGTGGCTCAGTTGGTTAAGTGGCTGCCTTCGGCTCGGGTCATGATCCCAGCGTCCTGGGATCGAGTCCCACATCGGGCTCCTTGCTCCGCGGGGAGCCTGCTTCTCCCTCTGCCACTCTGTCTGCCTGTGCTCACTCGCTCTCTCTCTCTCTCTCTCTGACAAATAAATAAATAAAATCTTTAAAAAAATAAATAAAAAATAAAAATAAATAAAAACCACACAGATTGATGTGGATATTTCTTTTCACATAACCAAACTGAGACCCACAGAGAGTAAGTGACTAAACCAAGGTTACCAAAGTCACATTATCTGTTAGTAGCAGAGTTAGCACTGGTTCCTAAGCCAATACCCCTTCTTCTATACCACATTGTCTCTCTAAAAATTGTACCACCTTGTTTGAGACAACAGTGGAACTGAAAATAGTTATGTACCAAAAGATAGATGCAGTCCTGCTTCATTAAAAATGAGAAGAATCTTAAATCTTACATAATAACAGGGTCATCAGGGATTTCTAGTCTGATAGATTTGTGCAGGTTAGAAAAGTTCGGATATGTTTCAGGAATCTATGGATAATCACTAAAAATATTATTTCTTGGAGCAGAAGCTTCATGATAGAGAATCTACATGCTTATCCACCCAGCACTAGTCATTTAAATTTATGAGCCAGCCATTTCCATGTGAATACAGCTGGAGGTGTCATGTAGAAAGCCAAAAACTTAAGAGTGGTAAGAAAAGACAATGGTAAAAGGGAAAAGTAAAAATAAGAAAGTTGAAATGAGAAAAAAATAGATATGATGAACTAATTCCTACTTTTTCCTGTTTTGTGAACCATGAAACACCAAAACAAACAAACAAATAAACTTCTAAGAAATGGGAATCTGAATCACTGGCATGTAACCCATAAACCATGACATACCAAGACAACTCTTTCATCTTAAAGTTTCTTCATACTAACCTAGTAAAACACTACATAGTTAGAGGGTACTAATTTCAACTTTCTGCTTTTCTTCCCATGGGCAATAGCTAATGTTAATGTGTTAAACAAGCAACATAGCCTTTACATTACACAACTAGAGAAAAAAGCCACTCCTATTTTATTAGTTCTTCTGTACCAAGAAACCTAGTAATTTCATATGTAGGTCAAGGAAGGTCAAAAAATGCACTGGTTGGTAAGAATTCTTTACCTCTCATTCAAAATGAGATTGTCACCACAAACACTGATATATACAGGCATGAAGATAAAGCTAAGAAGATCAGCTTTTTTAAAGGCAGAGCATTTACAAAACGTTTCGAACTGAAAAGAGCTCTCTTGCTCCTGAAAGCTGTCAAAGGTGAATATCAACCTTGACATACAAGTGCACACCTCACTGATGTCAAGGTACTGACTCCAGCATGGGTAGCTTTCCTTGGTGCAGTAATTGCCTGCTGCTAATAACATAGAGCCTGCACTGTTTCCAAAATAAGCTAAGAAAAACAGGACATTCTTTCAGATAGTAAAATTCAAGTTATCAGCCTTAATTTTCTCAGTGCAATGATTCTATTAAGTCACCTCACACTACCAAATGAAATCATGTAACACAAATGCCGCACCCTTATCAGATGCTAAAGGGGAAATTATAAGCTACCTTTGGTGAAGTTCAAATAATCAAGTCACAGGTGCAACCTGTAGTTTTCCCACCTTTCCTGACTTTTCCTTGTGGGCTGAATTTGCATGTGATTTCTAGCAGAAGGTCATTAGATGGTACTTATATTTGTTTTTGGTCCCATGTTTTTCAGGCTTGTCAGAGCAAAGTTCGTCCTTATCTCACCTATTTGTTCATGGTGCCTATTGGAGGAAAGTTGCACTTAACCTAAGAACTCTATGTTTGGGGCACAATGAGATGATTTAATAAACAAATCAGTAAATTCAGTGACATCTCCTAGCTTTCTTCCAAGAGAGAAAAACAGTTGCTTTAACAATGTGTTTTACCCCTTCCTTGCAGAAAAGTATTCTGTTACTATTTTTGCAGGTTGTTTATCTCAACCAAGATTCTTTAGTTTCCTACCTTTTTCCTTAAAAACCAGGGCAAGTTTTCTATGAGCCTTCAGAAAAAATCAGAAAAATCCACAGACAGTTTGCATGTGTCAAATCCTCTTACACACATAAATTAGCATACAAAAAATGGGCTTCTCTTCAAGAAAGGAGGCATTTCCCACAAGCAATAAAAAAGTACTCAAGGCTCAAAGTCTGTTGCATGAACATACTTTAGTGAGAATACAAAGTTTTAAAATTCACATTATCTGTGAATACTGTAAGAGGAGCAATTATGAAAAGGTGTACTGTCATATTCTCACCTTCTAAAGGGGAAGTTGAAAATAATCAATATTTGCATTCTCTGTGCCATCTTTAGGTGATTCAGTTTCTCCTTTCAAAGAAGAAATATTTCTCCCCTATTAGCCCGGAGTAAAATTTTAATCAAAAGCATAGAATTTAGAGTTAAAAGAGCCACTGGAGCCTCTAACACAGATAAAACTTTACAAACCCATTCCTTAAATTCTCTTTAAAAATCAGTTTGCTGTTTTCATTACTTCTTTGAAAAATTACATAATGTTTTATATCAAAATAAGAAGTTTTTATACAGTGAAGGAAACCATCAACAACAACAAAAAAATGGGCAACCTACTGAATGGTAGAAGATATCGATAAATGATGTATCTGGTAAGTGGTTAACGATGGGCAGAGGACCTGAATAGACATTTTCCAAAAAATACATACAAATGGCCAACAGACATGAAAAGATGCTCAATGTCACTAATTATCAGGAAAATAAAAATCAAAACCATCATGAGGCATCACCTTCTATTTATCAGAATGGCTAGAATAAAAAACAGAAGAAATAACAAGTTTTGGCAAGAATTTGGAGAGGGACGCCTGGGTGGCTCAGTGGGTTAAGCCTCTGCCTTCAGCTTAGGTCATGATCTCTGGGTCCTGGGATCGAGCCCCGCATCAGGCTCTCAGTTCAGCGGGGAGCCTGCTTCCCCCCATCTCTCTGCCTGCCTCCTCTTTGCTTACTTGTGATTTCTCTCAAAAAAAAAAAAAAAGAATTTGGAGAAAAAGAAACCCTGGTGCACTGTTGATGGGAATACAAATTAATGCAGCAACTGTGGAAAATAGTATGGAAGTTCCTCAAAAAGTTAAAAATAAGAGGAACAAGATGGTGGAGGAGTAGGAGACCTGAATATCATAGGGTCCCAGAAATTCAGCTAGATAGCTATCAAACCACTCTGAACAACTACAGACTCAACAAGAGAGTGAAGAGAAGAATAGCCACAATTCTAGGAACAGAAAAGCGAACACTTTCTGGAAGGTAGGACATACAATGAAGTGAATCTGAGGCAATACATGGGAACATAGGGACACCTGGGGCTCAGTGGGTTAAAGCCTCTGCCTTCAGCTCAGGTCATGATCCCAGGGTCCTGGGATCAAGCCCAGCATCAGGCTCTCTGCTTGGCAGGGAGCCTGCTTCCTCCTCTCTCTCTGCCTGCCTCTCTGCCTACTTGTGATCTCTGTCTGTCAAATAAATAAATAAAATCTTAAAAAAAAATACATGGGAACACAGACCATGGGGAGGGGGGCCAGCTCCCAGCAAGCAGTAGAGCAGCAGAGCACAAAATTGGAACTTTTAGAAATCTGTTCCACTGACAGATGTCACTCTAGAGGCTAAGCAAGAGTGGAGCCCTCACTGGGACAGTGTGGTCTCAGAACCAGCAGGGTCACAAAAAGACCAGAGGTGCCTGAGTGTAGTAGAACTCTCAGGTATCAGAGTGAAGAAGCTGACTGCAGAGATGGAGCCGAGGAGTGGGCTCTCAGTTCCAGGTTACCTTAAACCATGATCTGAGGCACAGTTGGTCCACTGCTCTTCGAGCAGGGACCCCACAAGTGGCAGATCCAGGGAGATCCCCTCCCTTCCTCCTCTAGGAAGAGTGGAATGGGAGTGTGCTGCAGGTGTCTGCTGGATTTGGAGACTCCAAATGCGGTCATGTGCCAGAGATAGAAATGCTCAGTCACAGGCTGGATAAACACAGAGCATGGCCAGAGATCACGGAGACAGGAGTGATTGACAGCTTTTCTCTGAGGGCACACTGAGGAGTAGGACCCGAGCTCTTGGCTCCTCCAGGTCAGAGACTGGGAAACCACCATTTTCATTCTCATCCCCCAAAGCTATACAGAAAGTGTTCAGGGAACAAAAGCAACCAAGAGCAAAACAGAGCAGATTACTCAGCCTGGCCCCTGGCAAGGGTGGTGCAATTCCGCTTGGACAAGGACATTTGAGAATCCCTGCAACAGGCCCCTCCTCCAGAAGATCAGCAAGAACATCCAGCCAAGATCAAGGTCACCAATCAATGAGAACTGCAGAACTCCAGAGTTTTTGCCCAGAGCTTGATTGAGATAAACAACCTGCAATTAATGGCTTTTTTCCCATGATTCTTTGGCCTTTCAAAGTTAAATTTTTTAATTTTATTTTTTCTATTCTACTTTTTAAAATTTTTACTCTTTCCTATTTTAACATTTTTAAACTATTTTATCTTATCAATATCTTTTTAAAAATCTTTTAAAATTTTCATTGTTATAGTCATATCCTATCCCTTCATTGTATTTAACCTTATTTTTTGTATACATGTAAGTTTTTCTTCTTTAAAATTTTGGGATACAGTTTCTTCTAACAGATCAAAATATACCCTAAATCTAGCATATGGCTTTGTTCCAGTCTCCAGTCTGATTACATTCTCTCCTTTTTTTCTCTTTTTTTCCAACCAACTTCTCATCTTATCAATTCCTTTTTAAGAATCATTTTTAATTTTCATCTTTGCACTCATATTCCCTCCCTTCATTGTGTTTATCCTTATTTTTGTATATACATAATTCTTTCTTTAAAATTTTGAGAAGCAGTTTCTCCTAACAGACCAAAATACACTCAAAATCAGGAATGTGGTTCTGTTCTATTCACCAGTCTAAATATATATATATATATATATATATATATATATATATACACATTTTTTTCTCCTTTCTTCTCCTCCTTGTTTCAGGTCTCTTCTGATTTGGTTAGTGTGTATTTTCCTGAGTTCATTGCTACCCTTTCAGTATTTTGTTCTCTCATTCATCTATTCTTATCTGGATAAAATGATAAGGCAGGAAAAATCACCTATAAAAAAAAGGACAAGAGGCTGTACCAACTGCTAGGGACCTAATCAATATGGACATTAGTAAGATGTCAGAACCAGAGTGCAGAATGACAATTATAAAGATGCGAGCTGGGCTTCAAAAAAGCGTAGAAAACACTAGAGAATAAATTTCTGGAGAAATAAAATCCTATTATGAAGAAATAAAAAAAACTAAAATCTAACGAAGTTAAAATAAAAAAAGCAATAAAGGAGGTGCAATTAAAAAAGGAGGCTCTTGGGGTGCCTGGGTGGCTCAGTGGCTTAAAGCCTCTGCCTTTGGCTTAGGTCATGATCCCAGGGTCCTGGGATTGAGCCCCACATCGGGCTCTGCTCAGCAGGGAGCCTGCTTCCTCCTCTCTCTCTGCCTGCCTCTGTGCCTACTTGTGATAGCTCTCTGTCAAATAGATAAATAAAAACTTAAAAAAAAAAGGAGGCTCTTACTGCTAGGATAAATGAGGCAGAAGAGAGAATTAGTGACATAGAAGACCAAATGATGGAGAATAAAGAAGATGAGAAAAAGAGAGATAGACAACTACTGGACCACAAGGGGAGAATTCAAGAGAAAAGTGATACCATAAGATGAAACAATATTAGAATAATTGCAATCCAAAAACCAAAAGAAAGGAGGGGCAGGAGGTATATTGGAGCAAATTTATAGTGGAGAACTTCCCTAATTTGGGAAAAGGAACAAGCATCACAATCCAGGAGGCACAGAAAATTCACCCTTAAAATCAATAAAAATGGGTCAACACCCCATCATGTAATAGTAAAACTTGCAAGTCTCAGTGACAAAGGGATTTTTCCTTTTGAAAGTAGCTCTGGACAAGAGGTATGTAACATACAGTGGTAGAAATGTCAGACAGCCAGCAGACCTATCCCACAGAGACCTAGCAGGCCAGAAAGGACTGGCATATTATATTCAGAGCACTAGAAGAGGAAAAAAAGAAATGCAGCCAAGGATACTATATTCAGCTAGGCTCTCATTGAAAACAGAAGGACAGATTAAAAGCTTCCAGGACAAACAAAAACCAAAAGACTTTGCAAACACCAAACCAGCCCTACAGGAAATACTGCAAGTGGTCCTCTAAGCAAGGAGAGAGGCTAAAATTAATAGACCAGAAAGGAAAGGGGACAATATACAGTAACAGTCACATTATAAGCAATACAATGGCACTAAATTCATATCTTTCAATAGTTACCCTGAATGTAAATGGACTAAGTGCCCCAATCAAAAGACACAGGGTATCAGAATGGATTAAAAAAAAAAAAAACCCATCAATATGCTGCCTACAAGAAACTCATTTTAGACCCGAAGACACCTCCAGATTTAAGTGAGGGGGTGGAAAACAATTTACCTTGCTAATGGACATCAAAAGAAAGTTGGGGTGGCAATCCTTGTATGAGACAAATTAGATTTTAAGCCAAAGACTATGATAAGAGATGAGGAAAAACCGTTTATCATACTTAAAGGCTCTGTCCAAAAAGAAGATCTAACAATTTTAAATATCTATGCCCCTAACATGAGAGAAGCCATTTATATAAGCCAATTAATAACAAAATCAAAGAAACCATTGATAGTAATACAATAATAGTACAGGACATAAAGACCCCCCTCGCTGAAATGGACAGATCATCTAAGCAAAAGATCAACAAGAAAATAAGGGTTTTAAATGACACACTGGACCAGATGGTACCAAAAGACTGAGATCATTCCCTGCATATTTTCAGACCACAAGGCATTGAAACTAGAACTTAACCACAAGTGGAAAGTAGGAAAGAACTCAAATACATGGAGGCTGAAGAGCATCGTACTAAAAAAATGAATGGGTCAACCAGGAAACTAAAGAAGAATTTCAAAAATTCATGGAAACAACTGAAAATGAATACACAACTATTCAAAATCTTTGGGATGCAAAAAACGCAGTCCTGAGAGGAAAGTATATAGCAATACAAGCCTTTCTCAAGAAACAAGAAGGGTCTCAAATACACAACCTAACACTACACCTAAAGCAGCTGGAGAAAGAACAGCAAATGAAAGCCTAAACCCAGCAGGAGAAGAGAAATCATAAAGATCAGAGCAGAAATCAAGGAACTGTAAACCAAAAGAACAGTAGAACAGATCAACAAAACTACGAGCTGGTCCTTTGAAAGAATTAATAAGATTGATAAACCCCTGGCCAGACTATTTAAAAAGAAAAGAGAAAGGACCCAAAATAATAAAATCATGAACGAAAGAGGAGAGGTCACAACCAACACCAAAGAAATACAATTATAAGAGCATATTGTGAGCAACTATATACCAACAAATTTGACAATCTGGAAGAAATGGATGCATTCCTAGAGACATTAAACTACCAAAACTGAACCAGGAAGAAATAGAAAACCTAAACAGACCCATAAACAGTAAGAAAATTGAAGCAGTAACCAAAAAACAAGAGCCCGGGGCCAGACAGTTTCCCAGGGGAATTCTACCAAACATTTAAAGAAGAATTAATGCCTATTCTCTGAAACTGTTCCAAAAAATAGAAATGGAAAGAAAACTTTAAAACTCATTTTATGAGGCCAGCATTATCTCGATCCTCAAACCAGATAAAGACCCATCAAAAAGGAGAATGACAGACCAATATCCCTGATGAACACGGATGCAAAAAGTCTCATCAAAATACTAGCCAATAGGATCAAACAGTACATTGAAAGGATTATTCACCACGACCAAGTGGGATTTATTCCTGGGCTACAAGGTTGGTTCAACCACCCAAAATCAACCATTGTGATATACATTAATAAAAGAAAAAAAACAAGAACCATATGATACTATCAATAGATGCTGGAAAAGCATTTGACAAAGTGCAACATCCTTTCTTGATCAAAACTCTTCACAGTGTAGGGATAGAGGGTAAATACCTCAATATCATCAAAGCCATCTATGAAAAACTCACAGTGAATATGATTCTCAATGGGGAAAAACTGAAAGCTTTTCCCCTAAGGTCAGGAACATGACAAGGCTGTCCACTATCACCACAGCTATTCAACATGGTAAAATAAGTCCTAGCCTCAGCAACCAGACAACAAAAAGAAATAAAATGCATTCAAAATAGGCAAAGAAGAAGTCAAACTCTCACTATTTGCATATGATATATTCTTTGTGGAAAACCCAAAATACTCCACTCCAAAACTGCTAGAACTCATACTGAAATTGAGAAAAGTTTCAGGATATAAAATTAATGCACAAAATCAGTTGCATTTCTATACAACAATGACAAGACAGAAGAAAGAGAAATTAAGGAGTCAATCCCATTTACAATTGCACCCAAAACCATAAGATACCTTGGAATAAACCTAAACAAAGAGGTAAAGAATCTGTACTCAGAAAACTGTAAAGCACTCATGAAAGAAATAGAGGAAGACACAAAGAAATGGAAAAACATTCCATGTTCATGGATTAGAAGAACAAATGTTGTAAAAATGTCTATACTACATAGAGCAATCTACACATTTAATACAATCGCTATCAAAATACCATCAACTTCTTTCAAAGAAATGGAACAAATAATCCTAAAATTTACATGGAACCAGAAAAGTCCCTGAATAGCTTGAGGAAGGTTGAAAAAGAAGACCAAAGTTGGTGGCATCACAATTGCAGACTTCAAGCTCTATTACAAAGCTGTCATCATCAAGACAGTATGGTACTGGCACAAAAATGGACACATAGATCAATGTAACAGAATAGAGAGCCCAGAAATAGACCCTCAACTCTATGGTCAACTAATCTTCGACAAAGCAGGAAAGAATATCCAATGGAAAAAGACAGTCTTTTCAACAAATGGTGTTGGGAAAATTGGACAGCCACATGCAGAAAAATGAAACTGGACCATTTCTTTACACCACACACAAAAATAGACTCTAAATGGTTGAAAGACCTCAATGTGAGACAGGATCCATCAAAATCC
Organism: Martes martes; assembly: GCF_963455335.1. Lineage (NCBI taxonomy): Eukaryota > Metazoa > Chordata > Mammalia > Carnivora > Mustelidae > Martes > Martes martes. The sequence goes on from NC_137897.1 coordinate 71,378,005, forward strand.
TTGAGGATAATACAGGCATGAAACTCTTCAACCTCAGTTGCAGCAACTTCTTCCTAGAGACATCGCCAAAGGCAAGGGAAGCAAGGGCAAAAATGAACTGCTGGGACTTCATCAAGATCAAAAGCTTCTGCACAGCAAAGGAAACAGTCAACAAAACCAAAAGACAACTGACAGAATGGGAAAAGATATTTGCAAATGACATGTCAGATAAAGGGATAATATCCAAAATCTATAAAGAACTTATCAAACTCAACTCCCAAAGAACAAATAATCCAGTCAAGAAATGGGCAGAAGACATGAACAGACTTTTCTCCAAAGAAAACATCCAAAAAAGCCAACAGACACATGAAAAATTGCTCAATGTCCCTTGGCATCAGGAAGATACAAATCAAAACCACAATGAGATACCACCTCTCACCATTCCAAATGGCTAAAATAACCAGCCAGGAGACGACAGTTGTTAGCGAGGATGCAGAGAAAGGGGAACCCGCCTACATTGTTGGTGGGAATGCAAGCTGGTGCAAGCACTCTGGAAAAGTATATGGAAGTTCCTCAAAAAGTTTAAAATAATTTGGGTCTTCTCTCTTTTCTTTTGGATTAGTTTAGTTAGTGGTTTATCAATCTTATTGATTCTTTCAAAGAACCTCCTTTTAGTTTCATTGATGTGTTCTACTGTTTCTCTAGTTTCTATCTCATCGATCTCTGCTCTAATCTTGATTATTTCCACTCTTGTGTGTGAGGTTGGCTTAATTTGTTGTTGATTTTCCAGTTCTTTAAGGTGTAAAGAGAGCTGATATATTCTGGAGCAACAATGGCCACAATTGTCAAACTGGAAAGAGCCAAGATGTCCTTCAACAGATGAATGGATATAGAAGATATGTCCATATATACAATGGAATATTATGCCTCTATCAGAAAAGATGAATACCCAACTTTTGTATCAACATGGACAGGACTAGAGGAGATTGTGCTGAGTGAAATAAGTCAAGCAGAGAGAGTCAATTATCATTCGGTTTTACTTATTTGTTGGACATAAGGAATAACACAGAGGACATTAAGAGAAGGAAAGGAAAAGTGAATTGGGGAAAATCAGAGGGATAGATAAACCATAAGAGACTGTGAACTCTGAGAAACAAACTGAGGGTTTTGGAGGGGAGGAAGATGGGAGGATAGGTGAGCCTGGTGGTGGGTATTAAGAAGGGCACATATTGCATGGAGTACTGGGTGTGATGCATGAACAATGATATTGGAACACTGAAAAATAATATTAAATTTTTTTACAAAGTTGAAAATAGAGGTACCCTATGACCCAACAATTGCACTACTGGGTACTAACCTAAAGATACAAATGTAACGTTCAAAAGGGGCATATTCACCCAAATGTTTATAGCATCATTGTCCACAATAGTCAATCTATGGAAAGAGCCTAGGTGTCCATTGGAGATGAATAGATAAAGAAGACGTGATATGTATATATATATATATATATATATATATATATATATATATATTCCAATATGCTTCTTCAAACGGAAAAGAAAAGTTAGATGAGGTTACAACTTGTTCTCAGAGATTATTCCACTGTATATATGAATTCATTTATTCATTCATTTAACAAAATTTTTTTTTAAGTTTCTATAATGTTCCAGGAACTATGCCAGGTGTTATAAACACAAAGATAATTAAAACAAGGTCCTCACCCTTTGTAGAACAAATAGGTATATATGATTATATATATATTATAATATATGATTATATATATCATATGTGATTATATTATATATTATGTAAATTATGTATTATTATATATTACATATATTATATGTATGTGTATACATACAATGGAATACTATGCAGCCATCAAAAAAGAAATCTTGCCATTTGCAATGACGTGGATAGAACCAGGGGGCATTATGCTAAGCAAAATAAGTCAGAGAAAGACAATTATCATATGATCTCTCTGATATGAGGAATTTGAGAGGCAGGATAGGGGGTCATTGGGGGAAGGGAGGGAAAAGTGAAACGAGATGGGACTGGGAGGGAGACAAATCATAAGAGACTCTTAATCTTAGGAAACAAACTGAGGGTTACTGGGGGGTAGGGACAGGGTGGCTGGGTTATGGACATTGGGGAGGGTATGTGCTATGGTGAGTATTGTGAATTGTGTAAGATTGATGATTCACAGACCTGCACCCATGAAATAAATAATACACTATATGTTAATAAAAATATAATAATGAATTAATTAATTTTAAAAAAAATTAAAAATATAATTAGCATAAAAAATATATAATTAGCATAAGATCCAATACACTCTCAGGTATTTATCCAAAGATAATGAAAACCCTAATTCAAAAAGTTATATGCACCCCTACATTTATTACCACATTATTTACAATAATCAAGATATGAAAGCAGCCCAAGTGTCCATCAATAGATGGATGGATAAAAAAGAGGTGGTATATATGCAATGGAATATTATTCAGCCATAAAAAGAATGAGTTTTTGCCATTTCCAAAACATGGATGGACCTAAAGGGTAAAACACTAAGTGAAATAAGTCAGTTAGAGAAAGCAAATGCTTCATGACTTCACTCATCTGTGGAATTTAAGAAACAAAACAATGAACAAAGTTAAAAAAAAAAAGACCCTTAAATACAGAGAACAAACTGCTCTTTGCTACAGGGAGGTGTTTGGGAGGATGGTTGAAATAGAAGATAATAAGAGCACACTTACCATTTTTAAATATTGGGGGAAAAAGTTTTAAGTAAAAAAACAAAAATTACATAATGTTCTGAGGGAATTCCAATAACAACGCTAGAAGTGAAAAAATGATGTTTACACATAGAAACAGTATCACAAGAAATAAAATAATACAAACATCTTCGCAGTTTACTTTAGTGTTGACCTGGAGGACTGCATTTATGAGAAAGGACAATGATATATATACTAGATTTATAAAAATTAGTCTATCATAAAAGGCTTCATGGCATGTGTATGCACAAAATACTAAAGCATGAAAATAAAAGAAACTTTAAAAGGATTATGTAAGGCTTAATTCCAAACCTGAAAAGCACCTGATCTACTTTTTCAAAGAAACAGAGAAGAGCATTTCTCTGAATTTTTGGAGTAATTTTCAACCATTAGTTTATGACTTATCACTGTGACACAGATCAATTTTGAGGCATGTTACAAATAATGTTTCAAAGATATTTTTAAAGAAAGTATGTAAGTAATGTATTTATTGAGCCAGATCATAGTTATTCTCATTCACTTGCATTCCAATATGCTTCTTCGAACGGAAAAGGAAAGTTAGGTGAGGTTACAACTTGTTCTCACAGATTATTCCATTGTATATATGAATTCATTTATTCATTCATTTAACAATTTTTTAAGTTTCTATAATGTTCCAGGCACTATGCCAGGTGTTATAAACACAAAGATAATTAAAACAAGGTCCTCGCCCTTTGTAGAACAAATAGGTCTAGTGTGGAAGGTGGATATGTAAAAAAGTAAGTACAGTCAAAAAGTGTGAATGTTAATGCAAGTAAATGCAAAGTGATGAGGAAATTCTGGAAAGAAAATAACTTTCTCTGGTTGAGTAAAGGAAGAATAGATACAAATAGGATAGTAGTGCTAAGTCTAACAGGATACTGGAAGTTTGCTCGGAGAAAGGGGGAGGGACTTTATAATCTATTCTCCAAGAAGTTGGAAGACATTGGAGTTGGGTTTTTTTTGTGTTGCTTGCGACCTTTTTAAAAGTAAGGGAAGAGCACGAACAGATTTGTTTTTCAGAAAGCTAATCTTCATGATATTATGGAGAATGTCTGGGAAAGGAAGGAAACTAGAAGCAGGAATTCCTGTTAGGAACTTTTAAGAGTCACAGCAAAAGGTGCTCTAAACCTAAACTAAGCGGTGCCTGTAGGAATGAAAAGGCTGAAGCAGAATCAAGTGTTTTTTAAGCAACAGGATAATCAATAAGATTTGATGACTGGTTGGATTTAGGAGCTGAGGGAGAGAAAAATTAGCCAAAATGACTCCAAGTTTTCTAGCCTGAGTGATTTACTAGACATTGATATTATGAATTAAAGAAAGAGAATACAGAAGAAAGAATAGGTTTTATGGAGCAGCGATACTTAGTTTCATTTTGAACATTTTAGGCTTGAGATGCCAATGGATCATTCGAGTAGAGCTGTTCCATACAGAGATACATGAAATCAGATTTCAAGAAATAAGTATGAGTTACCAATATACATCAAGTCATTTATATATAGATTGCAGCCAAAAGTGTAGGACTGGATGAGATCACCCAAGAAAGGTGAAAAGAGAAAGGAATCTAGTCTAAAACACCAAGGAATACTAAGCCTTGGAAGATGGACAGAGGAAAAGGAGAGGAAAGAAGCCAAAAAAAAGAAGATACTATGTGGAAAGAAACAAAATGAGATATGTGTTTTAGAAAGAATTTTAAGTAGGAAATTGTTGACAATATTAAATGGCAAATAAAAATTGAGCATGGAAAAGAAATCATAGGATTTAGCAAACAAAGTGTTATGAAATTATCTTAGAGCAGTCTTAATAGGGTGGTGGAATCAGAGGCAGAAATCCATTATGCCAAACGACATAAAGGATATATTCTGAATATCAGGAAAAGTGATTTAAAAGATAAGATATTATCTACCTCACATAGAGATAATTGTTCCTTTTCTCCCAAGTCTCCTAGATGGTTACAAATATGTTAATGGCAGGGAAGGTGCAAGAAAGGCAAGTACCCTTTCTTCACTATGATCCTGTGTTTCAGTTATTAAGTTGCAGATATTAAATTATTGTCTCTTACACTCACCTTCTATGTTCTACTTTGTGATGATGCCTTGTCATGCGGTGACTGTGACTCAGCAAACCACATTTCCTGTGGGTTCTTTTGCCCCTGCTTCCTTGCTAGGTTCTGAGACTATAGAGTGCTAGAGGGAGAATGCAAGGCTGGAGGGGGTGAAGAAGGTAGTACTGTTTGCTTTCTGGTCCCTTAAGCAAAATGTTCAAGTACTGACACTTCGCCAAGGCTGAGGCATTGGTTGCAGTCCCCAGCTTTTTTTTTTTGGCACTCTGAGATCCAGCCTTACTGTGTTCATCAACAGACACTAGCAGCAGTTGGCCAGCACCCTCTCCTCAAGAAAACAGGTTCCAGGGCGCCTGTGTGGCTCAGTCGGTTGGGCGACAGCCTCCAGCTCAGGTCATAATCCTGGAGTCCCAGAATTGAGTCCCACATTGGGCTCCCTGCTCAGCGGGGAGTCTGCTTCTCCCTCTGAACCTCCCCCCTTCTCGTGCTCTCTCCCTCATTCTCTTTCTCTCAAATAAATAAATAAAATCTAAAAAAAAAAAAAAAAGAATCCAAGTTTCCAGCTCTATGTGGACACTGCACTGATCTGCTAGGCTTTGATAACCCCAATCTCTTCCTTCTGTTCTCTGAAACCTAAAGATAGTAACTAATTCCTAGGATAGGGAATAGTTGGAAAGGAACATGTTCAGAGGGCTAAACTGCAGTGTTCTGTTTTGGACATGATAGTTTGATACCTTTGAAATTAATATAGCGCTTGCAGTGTTGCAATGCTCCAGGCATGCTTTATCCCTCATTTAAACAATTGACCTCAGAGTACAAATAGAGAGATGTATTCATGTATGTGTGTGTGTGTGTGTGTGTGTGTGTGTGTGTGTATGTGTGTATGTATATGTATATGTATATGTATATGTATATGTATATGTATATACCTCACCATGAAAGAATCTACTCACTTCATTGTGTTTTTTTCCTTAGAAACATCAGACAGAGCAAGGAGATCGTTCTGGTATTTGAACTGCTTCTGATTGATTACTTGACCTTGAACAAGTCATTTCTTCCTTCTGTCTAAATTAGGGTTTTTTAAAAAGGATTTTATTTATTTATTTATTTATTTGACAAAGGGAGAGAGAGAACAAGCAGGGGGAGTGGCAGGCAGAAGGAGAGGGAGAAGCAGGCTCCCCCTGAGCAGGGAACAGAATGAGAGGCTTGACCTGGGATCATAACCTGAGCTAAAATCATTCCTTTAACAGACTTAGCCACCCAAGTGTCCCCCTCCCCCCAAATTAGTTTTTATATTTTTAAAACAACGATGTTCGTTATTCTTCAATGGTTGCCCTAAAAAGTCGTTATTTCTGTTTGTGGTAGGAGGTAAAGAGTCAGGGGTGAGGATGGGAACTGCCAATAGAAAATAGGAGTGGAAGGAACAGGGTGTGACTAGTTCTAAGAGTCTAAGTTGGTATTTTGTTGAAATGGGCACTCTGCTGAAATTTTAAGTCATTTTTTGCTTTAGAGGTAGGACAATACAATGGTTAAGAACACTGACTTTCAAGATATGTCTCCAAAGGCGATGGAAACAAAAGCGAAAATGAACTTTTGGGACTTCATCAAGATCAAAAGCTTCTGCACAGCGAAGGAAACAGTCAACAAAACAAAGAGGCAACCCACGGAATGGGAGAAGATATTTGCAAATGACAGTACAGACAAAGGCTGATATCCAGGATCTATAATGAACTTCTCAAACTCAACACACACAAAACAGACAATCATATTAAAAAATGGGCAGAAGATATGAACAGACACTTCTCCAATGAAGACATACAAATGGCTATCAGACACATGAAAAAAGGTTCATCATCACTAGCCATCAGGGAGATTCAAATCAAAACCACATTGAGTTACCACCTTACACCAGTTAGAATGGCCAAAATTAGCAAGACAGGAAACAACGTGTGTTGGAGAGGATGTGGAGAAAGGGGAACCCTCTTCCACTGTTGGTGGGAATGCAAACTGGTGCAGCCACTTTGGAGAAAAGTGTGGAGATTCTTCAGGAAATTAAAAATAGAGCTTCCCTATGACCCTGCAATTGCACTACTGGGTATTTACCCCAAAGATACAGATGTAGTGAAAAGAAGGGCCATCCATACACCAATGTTTATAGCAACAATGGCCACGGTCGCCAAACTGTGGAAAGAACCAAGATGCCCTTCAACGGATGAATGGATAAGGAAGATGTGGTCCATATACACTATGGAGTATTATGCCTCCATCAGAAAGGATGAATACCCAACTTTTGTATCAACATGGACAGGACTGGAAGAGATTATGCTCAGTGAAATAAGTCAAGCAGAGAGAGTCAAGTATCATATGGTTTCACTTATTTGTGGAGCATAACAAATAATATGAAGGACAAGGGTAGATGGAGAGGAGAAGGGAGTTGAGGGACATTGGAAGGGGAGGTGAACCATGAGAGACTATGGACTCTGAAAAACAACCTGAGGGTTTTGAAGGGGCAGGGGGTGGGAGGTTGGGGGAACCAGGTGGTGGGTATTAGGGAGGGCACAGATTGCATGGAGCACTGGGTGTGATGAAAAAACAATGAATACTGTTACGCTGAAAAGAAATAAAAAATTTAAAAAAAAACAAACACTGACTTAAATGTAAAAAAAAAATGTTTTATTTTCTCACCACTATTTTTAAATCCTGTGTCTACCACCTCTTGACTCTGTGGTGATAGGTAAATCATTTAGGCTTTCTGATTCTCAGTTTCATCATTGTTAAAATTAGTATACCTCTTTTGTAAAACAGAGGTCTAGGTTTTCTGGATATGAAGCAGCAGGAGGAACAACAGCATGCAGCATTAGAAGCTTTATCTCTTTACTGAAACAATTTTAAAAAGCTATACCACCATGGTCCTGTGTGGAAAGATGTTTCAGCTCCTGTCAGAACAAGGGCCTACAGATAGATATTATTATGTTTAGGTGTTTGATATTCTTCTAGTAATGGGGAGTATGACAGAACCCTTCTATTCATTGGTGGATTTATTTGGACAGAACAATATTTTCCTGGATTTCATCAAATTACATATACTAAAAGCATATATCCTGGTGAACACTGAATTAATATATTTGCTTTCCTCACAATTGTATTAAGAAGAAATCACTTAAGGAATTTTTTTTAAGTTTCTGTGACATACTGCACAAATGTCAAGGAAAAAGAAGATTGTACATCAGTATCTATACTAAATATAAGAAACCATATTCATAGACACATGAATGATGGCTTTTCCATTACAGAATTCATTTACATAGAATACAGCAGCACACAGTTTTCTCCTTAAAGATACTGCATTTCTTAGCATTTCTAGCTAGTGAAAATGGATGGGAAATATATGAGCAAGAACATTTTTCTGACATAAAGAAGACAATTGTTTAAATTCCCTGTGTTTACTTTCTAAATATTATTCTGCTGTTTTTGCTTGTCTCTTGACCTTAAAATAGAACTTTGCAAGCACCATTTATATCCTTATGTCAGTCATTTACTACAAAACAAGTGAAGATTAAACAGGTGATCCTTAGGTTGAACAACTTTAGGATAGATTTCTAAGACCAAAAGTAGGATGATAGCTCATCTCCTTAGGTGAACATACATTTGGATAGATTAACAGGTTCTCCACCTATCCCACACCTACATACCCACACTCAAGTGCAAAGTTGTCCCTAAAATTGAAGTGTAATTGGACAATGCAGCTGATTCCAGGTTCTGAGGATGCCAGGATATAAATTAGGCTCCTTGGCAATTACATTAGCTTTTTCAGATCACACAGATTATTACTTAAATGTCTATATCATCAAATATGATATATAAGGAAAGGAATGGGAGGGAAAAGGTGGTAAAGAAAATATTTGAACCAATTTTCAAATATATCTCCTTTGAATGACTAATGTGATGTTTCAAGGCTGAATTTTGCAAATTTGTAAATGCTTTACTCTAACAACATATTTACAACCTATACTCAGAAGGAAAAATTGAATATGCGGAGGATATGAGACAGCAACAAATCTTTATTTCAAAACTTTTATGCAGGCTTTTAAGAACCAGCCTTAAAGTTAAATGCCAGCTCTTGCATATTTTACGTGGAATAATAAGTAGGCTTTCGTGTTCTTTGCTAAAAAGAAAAAAAACTGTGATTTTAGTCATCAAAGAGAAAGCCTGTGGTGAAATATTGAACTATAACAGTTTAGTCACAGGCTTTTACTTTTCCAGTGTCTATATTGGCTGATTAAATAACGTTTCTTTGTTTTTTAAAGAAAACATAATCATAGTAAACAATTTTTTTCTGAAAGACACTGATCTCTTTTTTAACATAGTTATCAAAATGCTCTCCCTTACATTTCACATATAGATGGAGCCTCCTAATATTCCCTATGTGATATATAAAAAAGGATTCTCCCTTCATAAATGACCTAATCTCATAGAAACTATGAATGACTTGCCCAAGTTCGTGTAGTATATCTATTTAGTATTAGTTGATTACAACAAACTCCTACTCAAATTCAATTAAGGAATAAACAAGTTGTTCATTGGCTCATATAACTGAAGTCTGAAAGGGTAGGGGATGAAGGAATAAGGGGCTTTCACCTATGGATATATCCAGAAGTTGAATGATGTCATGTCTCTGTCATGTTGGTCACTCAGTTCTGCCATTCTTTGCATTGGCTTTGTTCTTGGACAGGCTCAATCCTGGTTATAGAGAAATAATAGCCAGGAGCTTCAGCATTACATCCAGTTTTCCCAGTAGACAGAGTGTTTCATTTCCCCAGTTCTGTCTCATCAAGTTGGCTTTAGCCAGAGATATGAAATATATTAGTTGGCCAGAACTAGGTCCCATGCCTTCCCTCAGAACTGTAGATGATGGGGAGAGGCTTGTTGGCCCTACCTCAAGCCCCATGCATTAGTAAAAGGAAAGAAGTCATTTTCTAAAAGGAAACTGAATCTGAAATTACCAAAAGAAGAGGGAATAGATACTGGGTTGGTAACATAATTACACATAGCTATTAAATAGGATTCAAAGCATTCCCTGTTTATACTTTATTATGCCATCTCAACACATCATATGGCAAATATTATACTGTTTGGCTCAGTACACTTGTAACTCAAAAATGATCATAAGATCTATTAGAACTACAATAGAAAATCACTGCAGTGGATATAAATAGTGATAATAAAATTACTGACATGGTAAAAAATTAATAGTAAAGATTCAATAAGTCCATGTTTAATGGAGACCACCAAGTTGAGGTGTCTTCTATTAATAAGACGTTTCACTGTTGCCTCCCAAGCTACATCAACTCCTTACCTCATTCTAGTTCTACATAGGTCCCTGTCAAGAACAGTCCATGCTAGGTTCTGAGGGAGATAAGAAAGAGCAGTATCCAGATTCTGCCACTAAGTAATTTGAAACTTAGTGGGGGTTAGAAGATGAGATTGGGAATTAGGCAGCCTTACAAATAATTTCAATGTAAGGTACATTATGAATTTGTATGAGTTCCCAAGTACTATGAAAATTAATAGACTAGAAAAAAATCTCCCTTCTGGCAAGGAGCAGGAGAGACTTCATGGAGGAGAGGCTGGAATTGAAGTAGGTCTTTAAAAAGGTGGTAAGATTTTGATAAAGACCAGAGTGGAGGTAGAGTTAATGTGAACAGAAGAATAGAGGTTAGGAATCACATAGTATGATCAGAAAACAGTTGCCAGTGTAACTGGCAAGGGTATATGGTATGTATATCATATAATTGTAAACAAGCCTGGAAATATTTGGAACCTTGCTGTAAATTCCCTTGAGTTCTAGGCCACTGAGTCAGTACATTAATTGTGTAGGTAGGGAACCACTAAGTATTTTTAAGCAGGGGGATAACATAATTGTATCATTACCATAGAAAGATGAATCTAGAAATGATTACAGAATGGAATTTCCAGGCTTTCATTCCAAATTAGACTGAAATGCCTGATTCCACTTTTACTTGCAAGGATACCATCCAAAACAGAAGACTCCTAAACTTCCAACCTCCTAACATAGAGTGATACCTTGGTTTCAAAATCTCAATGCATTCTTGAATAACCTCTTGTTCATTTTCTGCCATACTTTCTATAGTGGTCAGATGTTCCCAATTCACTCTAAGGTTACCATCCAACCCCTGACATAGTGGATGCCCACTTCTGGTTTATTGCAAAAGCTGCATTTAAATGCTAGGCAAGCATGATGGCCCAGATATTGATTCAGCTTCAATACCATATCAGCTCAATCTACAGGAACAATTCCTTCCTCTTAAGTACCACGGCATTTATTAGCAGTATTCTGTTTGGGAAATTACTGTATATTCTGCATGTTATTTGATTGTTCCCAGTTGTAAATTCTTTGAAAATAGAATATGAAACAGCCAAACTATGTTAATTGAGCACCTACATGTACAAGATGCAATTAGACACTATGGGGAATATAAAAAACAAAACAAAACAAACAAGATAAACCAAGGTTCCTTCTCTTAAAGAGGTTTCATATTATTCAGCCTATAGATGACTTTAGTGTATGTTATTAATTTTTATTGATTGAAAAATCAATGCCAACTTCCATGAAGTTCTCAAACTTTCTGCCAATTCACTTCAGCATTTCCCTGATGTTATATCTACTCTCACTCTTCTCTCCAGCCTAAGAGGAAAGACAGACTTCTTTCTTTAAAATTTAACAACACTTGTGATCTTGGCCACATCTCTTTCAATATTCTCTAGGTTCCTGGCCTTTAAATTATCCCCTAATATTTCTAGCACTTTTCAAGCATTTTCAGTTGCCTCCTTTCATCTTTTCCACTACCTCTCTACTTCTCTTCCTCAACATCCAAATCCAAACTCCCACAGGTCTCCACTAGTCTAAAAAGACCTTTGCTTGAACTTACTACATCTTCTACTCATCATTCTACTTCATCCTTCCACTGACTAATGTATTTTCAGAAGTGTTGTCTCTACCCACTTCATTGTTCTCTATAAAAGGTTTCAAAATCTTTTTCTACTCCCAAATATATCCTCAGACTTTATTTCTCCCTATGATCTTTTCAGCATTTAACAATGTTTACCAGACTATTTTTGTAAAACACTTTCTTACATGGACTTCCATGACAACTTTCCTACTTGCCTAAACATTTTTTTTTTCTCTTTCCTGGCTCCTCTTTCTTATCTCACATCTTAATGATGAGCATTCCTTAAGATTCAGCCCTTACCTTCTTATTTCTATGTTTACATTATCTTCTTCTGAAAATGCATCTGTTTTCAAGGCTTTATTATCTGTATCATATAGTCCAAAGGAAACTAAAAGGTAAATTTGATCATTTTATTGCCCCCAGTTAAAAACTTTTCAACAGAGGAGCCTGGGTGGCTCAGTGGGTTAAGCCTCTGCCTTTGGCTCAGGTCATAATCTCAGGGTCCTGGGATCGAGCCCCGCATTGGGCTCTCTGCTCAGCAGGGAGCCTGCTTCCTCCTCTCTCTCTCTGCCTACCTCTCTGCCTACTTGTGATCTCTGTCTGTCAAATAAATAAAATCTTAAAAAGAAAAAAACTTTTCAACAGCTTTCTATTATAAGAAAATAAAATTTAAAGTTCTTTATCTGGTTTTTAAGGTCTTGCATGATCTTTTCTTCCTTCTCCAGTATCATACTATGTCACTGTCCCTTGCTCAGCAGATCCAGACACACTGGCCTTCTTTCTACTCCTATAGCACACCCAGATCTGTCCTACATCCAATCCTACTTGTTCCTTCTTCCTAGACTGCTTTTTCCCCCCACATTGTCCAGCTAGTCCCATCTCATTGATCAGTTCTTATGGTTAAATACAACTTCCCTGAAGGCTCTCCTTGACCACCAAATCTAAAGGAGGTCACTCTTCATAGCAGTTATAATTTATAATTGTATGCAGACATTTTCCCTATTTATTGTCTGTCTCTCCTTCTTGAGTATAAGCATCTTGAGGACAAGTGTGATGTCTGTCTTTTTTCCATGCTAGCTCCAGTGCCCAGCAAAGAATAGGTGCTCATAAATGCTTGATGAACAAATGTTTAAAGAACAAATAATGAGAATACTTCTCAAATTTCAAATCCCACCTTGATTTCTTCCAGGCTTTTCATCTCATATCTCTAGTTTCTTACTAGTCATTTTCATATAGATGTCCCTTCTCTAATTTGTTATATATCCAAAATTATCTTACCTCAAAATACTGGCCTCTTCTCATGATAAACTTATATGTCAAAGTTATAATTCCTTCAACTAGATTTAAAATCTACAAGTCATCATTAACTCTTCTTCACCATTTCCCACTCCTCCTCCACCAAAAACCTTTAGTCTTTCTTCTGGGATATCACTTAAATATATCCTTTTCTTCATATTCCATATTCACCACCCTGGTTTAGCACGTTATTACTAGAAGTTTAGTTCACTAAATGATCTCTAATTTTTTTTAATTTTTTACCCTACCCAGCATTTTAATAAATGAGCACTCACCTTTAATATATGTATTTCTATATTAGATACATATAATCAAACAATAATGCACTGCTACTCTCCGTTCTACACCCTCTACTTCAGCAATCCAGATATACTTTATAGACCGTTAAACATATCAAGAAAGTTACAGTTCCGCACCTTTGCAAGTGCTGAAAAATTCCCATTTCACTACTCATTCCAAGGATTTCTGTTCAAAATGTCACCTTCTCAATGAAATTTCTGATCTCCTTCTCCCACATACCCACCTTAACAAAATCAGGAAGCATTATCCATCTCCTTACCTTTCTTCCTAAAGTAATTTGTGTGGACGTCTAATTAGCAGGTAGAATGCTGAATTAGAGGTATCTGTTTGTTTATTTCTCCCTCTGGATCACAAGTCTCCAAGTACTCACAAATAGTAAAAGTGTTTAGTACTCAACATTCACATATGTATGTATATTATTATATTACTGTATATATTGTTATCTATATTACCATATGTATGTAATTATATTGTACTATATGATATATTATACCATATAGATTACTGTAATCATATATATGTACATTATAAAGTATGAAAACCAAAACTGAAAGGATGAGATAAAACATAAAATTGATTAGAAGTTCTAATATGTTTCCTTCCTTCCAACATACTATTTTGAACACAGTCCTGAAGTGTACAGAGAAATTGATCACTCAGTTTGTTTCCTAATCTATAAAATAAGATTAATAATTCTCCTCTCCCAAAAATTCTTCTCTCAAAAGGGAACTTGTGAGAATTAATAATATATAAAGTTTCTAACATAAATGCCTGAAAATATACCTAAAATATATTTTCCAAAATTTTCATAGTTAAACAGCATATATGTTACAATATAGCTCTACTTAAAGATATTTACAGTAATTCTAGAAATAGGATATGGGAATTCTTTTCTCAGTTCACCTTAATTGGATAGGTTGAGGACAGATATTTGTTTTCAAGGTTTTATTTAAATTCTAGTTAGTTGGCTGAGTAAAAATGGGGGAGTAGTAGGAGGGCCCTGAACTTGCCTGCTCCTTTGAACATACCTAGATCAACATCCAACTATTCTGAACAACTAGGAATACAATCTGAAGATTAAGAAACCTATCTGCAAAGTTGGAGGGAGAGAAAGTGTCAGATGCAAAGTTCAGAGCTGTGAATTGGGGGAGAGGAAATCTGCAGGCCATAAAGGGGAGGAAATCCTTTTCACAGAGGAAAGTCAGGGAGGAGAGAGTGGGAGAGAATGTAGCAGATAGAGATCACACAATAAGCAATGCTGAGATCCCCTGGGCCACAGAGAGATTGATTACTCCCCTTCCTGGGGTACATTTGGAAGAGCATATTTTGCTTCTCCAAGGACTAAAAGCCAGCCAGGAGCCACTGAACAGTACTCAACAATAGGGTTAGAGGTGTGTGCAGAGGGCAAAAAACCTCTTAACAACTTTTTGTTGTGGGCCGCAATAGACTTAAACTCCCATGTGCATGCAGAACAGCTTGTTTTCTGCAGCAGAGCTGAACAGAAAGTAGACAGGAGCAGATTGCAGATAATCTGGCCATCACTTTTCACTGTCTGCTACAATAGATTCACAACTCTGCAACTGCTTTTCTGGGACAGAATGGAGTAGGATACTGAGTTGTGGGCAGACAGCAAACAACCTGGTTTCAGCTTTTACCTGAGTCTTACAATAAACTCCAGCTTCTGTGAGCACACTGTATGACTGCTTTTCAGGCACCAGGCACATTGCTAGGCAGTCCCAGAGCCTCTTTTCTGGAGGATGGGAGTGGGCCAGCACCAGGCCCTTTAAAACTTGGAGTTTTGAATCCCAGCCACTGACCAAAAATAAAATACAGGAGATCAGTGGCTCTGGGTGTGCTGACAACCTAGGCACAGAAAGGTTAAGGGCAAAGAACTGACAAAATCCCAGGACATAGGAGATTCTTTACTTTTTTTTTCTCTAATATATATACTTTTTTATTTTTATTTTTATTAACTTATAATGTATTATTTGTTTCAGGGGTACAGTTCTGTGATTGTTCACTTTTCTAAGAGAGCTTCTTTTTTTTTAAAGATGTTATTTATTTATTTGACAGACGGAGATCACAAGTAGGCAGAGAGGCAGGCAGAGAGAGAGAGGAGGAAGCAGGCCCCCTGTTGAGCAGAGAGCCCGATGTGGGGCTCGATCCCAGGACCCTAGGATCATGACCTGAGCTGAAGGCAGAAGCTTTAACCCACTGAGCCACCCAGGCACCCCCCTGAGAGAGCTTCTTGAACAGAGGTGGCCAGAAGTTCCCTTCCTTGGGGTCAAAAGTGCAGGGTAGTGTCATATTCTTCCTCTTCCACCACCTTTCCCTTCCCCCACCCACCAACACAGTCAGACTTCAGAGAGAAACACAGCACCCCAGTGGAGGCTGGAGTCTCCCACACTAAACGCTTCCCCCTTGCACCTGGCAGGGACAACTTCACAAGGGCAAGTCAGCTTGTGAGTCAGCCCAGCAGGCCTCTCCTTCAGAATACCAACATAGGCCCCACATCTACCAAGTATACTGATTAAAGAATACTCCAAAATATCAACTTACAGTGAAATAGAAACAGGCTTTTTTCCCTCTCTTTTCTTAATTTTTTAAAAATTTTTAATTTTTGGTTGGAGACAAGATGGCAGGGAAGTAGGAGGAGGTGCCGTTTCAACCTGTACCCTAAAGTGAGCTGATTACCTACCAAAGAACTCCGATCACCCATGAAATCAGCCTGAGATCAGAATTATACACGTCTGGATCTCTACAGGGGCAGAAGACGCCAGTGGGCAGGTAAAGCGGAGTGAGAACATGGGACTGATATTGGAAGATAAACAAAAGGGAGAGGGAGCCACCAGAGGCGACCGATTGGAAAGTAATACTCCAATACGAGACTGCCCGCAGGCGCCAGCCAGGTGCTTTGGGACCCAGAAAGACCAGGCACTCCCAGCCCGGGCCAGCGGGAAAATCTCAGTGAGCGATCGCTGCTTGGAACCTCTCTGGTGGTCTGGAGCTGCCCAGACAGCCGTCGCTGGTTTTGGGTACAAGCAGGAGTTCCTGTGTCCCCAGGGACCGTGCCTCGGCACCTGCTCCGCCAGTGGCCGAGAGGGAACTTAATGTGCTCTGGAGACCCAGAGGGGAACAGACTGAGGCTTCTCTCTGAGAGGGATGTCGGGGTGCAGTTTGCTTTCCTCTAAATCTCGAAAACCCACCAAAAGCTGTCAAGGCAAGAAAAAAGAAATGAACAAACATAAAAACCTCCAGAGAACAAAAGTCTGAAACACCAGTTTCCTCAGAGACCACCTCCTTGAGGAGGGCGGGAGGACTTAACTCAGGCAACATTGTCTGAAAACCCATGTGGCAGGCCTCTCCCTCAGAAAACAAACCAAGGGGGAAAAAAAAAGAAAGAAAAAGAAAAGAAAAAGAAAAAAAAAAGACTACAAGAGAACAACCACCACTACTTCATAGATACAACTTTTGTTTTTGATTCGTTCCCACTATTCTGGTTCATTTTTTTTATGTAGATAATTTTTTAACCTACTTTTCATCACAGTGAGATGTCCAGTACATCAAATTCCATAATAACCTTTTAACCTGAATTTTTTGATACATATACCCGTGTTTTTCTTTTGCTTTTCTTTTTTTTTAATTTTTTTAAATTCTAGTTTAGTTTAGTCTAGTTTATTCTTTTTTTATTTTTATTTTCTAATATTCATATAGAGTTAAACTTCAAGGTAATCCCCTTTCCCCAATCAATGCTGCCCTTATAGGTAAACCAATTTTTAATCCCCCTTTATCTTAGGAAAGTTGAGTACCTTAACAAAGATGTCAAGATACATCCAGTAAGAATCAAAACAACCTTCCTCCCCCACACTGAGAATTTATAACCACTCTCCCATCTTTTTCTTCCGCCAGAGTTTCTGTGTATTTGTGTTTGTCCTGATAGTATATAAATCTTATACTTGGGGTTTTTTTGATGAGGTTCTTCTTTTTTTCTTGCTTTTATATATATATTTTTTTCATTTGTCATATACTTTTATCAGTCTTCTTGTTTGTCTGTTTTTGTTTGTATAATTCATAAATCTGACCTTGGGGCCCATTTGGGCTGAGCCTTCTCTTTTATCTTCCATTTTTTCCCTGTCCTCTATCTCTCTTTTTTTTTTCCTTTTGATTTTCTTTTTTCTCTCGTTTAGGTGGGGAATCCAGGTGCTCAGAAGTGTTCCAGTGTGCACCCTGACTGCACCACGGTAGATATATCCAGCTAAATCCGTTCAGCCATCTCTCACCAAAATGACTAGAGGGAGGAATGCCCAAGAGAAGAAAAATACAGAGGATGGGCCTCCTGCAACAGAGCTAATGGCTATCAACATAGACAATATGTGGGAAAGAGAATTCAGGATAACAATTATCCAGGCAATAGCTAGGTTGGAGAAAGCCATGGATGACCAAACGGAATTGATTAAGGCAGAATTGAAAGCCACAGGGATGATGTTCACAATGTTAGGGCACAACTGAAAGCCACCAGGGATGATGTTCACAATGTTAGGGCACAACTGAAAGCCACCAGGGATGATATTCACAATGCTCTCAATGAGTTCCAATCTAATCTAAATTCTCTAAAAGCTAGGGTAACTGAGACAGAAGATAGAATTAGTGATCTGGAGGACAAATAGATGGAGAGAAAGGATCAGGAGGAAGCCTGGAACAAACAGCTTAGAAGCCACGAAAACAGAATCAGGGAAATAAATGATGCTATGAAACGTTCCAACGTCAGAATTATTGGAATCCCTGAAGGGAGGGAGAAAGAAAGAAGTCTAGAAGATATAGTGGAACAAGTTCTCTATGAAAATTTTCCCAATCTCGTGAATGGAACCAGCATTCATGTACTAGAGGCAGAACGGTCTCCTCCCAAGATTATAGATTCTTGAAAGTCCTCGAGACACCTGATAGTAAGAATGAGGAATTATAATTGTAGCCAGGCCCTCTTGAAGACAGCTAGGACAAAGAGGTTCCTTATGTACAGAGGAAAGCCCATCAGAATAACGTCAGACCTATCCAGAGAAACCTGGCAAGCTAAAAAGGGAAGGCAATATATATTCAGGACACTAAATGAGAAGAACATGCAGCCAAGAATACTTTATCCAGCAAGATTGACATTCAAAATGGATGGAGAGATAGAGTTTCCAAGACCAGCAAGGCTTAAAAGAGTATGCGACAACCAAGCCGACATGCAGGAAATATTGAGGGGGGTTCTATAAAAGAGGAAAGATGCTAAGAATATCATTGAACAGAAATATAGAGATAATCTACAGAAAGAAAGACTTCAAAGGTAACAGGATGTCAATAAAAACGTATCTATCCATAATCACTCTCAAGGAGAATGGCCTAAATGCGCCCATAAAACAATACAGGGTTGCAGATTGGATAAAACGACAGGACCCATCCATATGTTGTCTACAAGAGACCCATTTCGAACCTAAGGATACACCCAGACTGAAAGTGAAGGGATGGAGAAGCATCTTTCATATCAATGGGCCTCAAAAAAAGGCGGGGGTAGCAATTCTCATATAAGATAAATTAGATTTTAAACTAAAGACTTTAGCCAGAGATACAGAAGGACACTACATCATTCTTAAAGGGACTATCCACCAACATGATCTAATAATTGTAAAAATCTATGCTCCCAATAAGGGAGCAACCAATTACATAAGAAAACTATTAATCAAGATAAAGAGTCATATTGATATGAATACATTAATAGTAGGAGATCTTAACATGCCTCTCTCAGTACTAGACAGATCATCGAAGCAGAAAATCAATAAAGAAACAAAAACATTGAATGACACATTGGACCAGATGGACCTCATAGATACATACAAAACATTCCACCCTAAAACAACAGAATACTCATTCTTCTCAAGAGCACATGGAGCCTTCTCCAGAATAGACCACATACTGGGACACAAATCAGGACTCAATTGATACCAAAAGACTGAGATTATTCCCTGCATATTCTCAGATCACAGTGCTTTGAAACAGGAGCTCAATCACGAGGAAAAGATTGGAAGGAACTCAAACACCTGGAAGCTAAAGACCACCTTGCTTACGAATGCTTGGATCTACCAGGAGATCAAAGAAGAACTTAAAGAATCCATGGAAAACAATGAGAATGAGGACGCTTCAGTCCAAAACCTATGGGATACAGTCAAGGCGGTCCTAAGGGGGAAATACATAGCCATCCAAGCCTCCCTCAAAAAAATTGAAAAATCCAGAATACACCAGCTCTCTCTACACCTTAAAGAACTGGAGAATCAACAACAAATCAAACCAACTCCACACACAAGAATGGAAATAATCAAGATTAGAGCAGAGATCAATGAGATAGATACTAGAGATACAATAGAACGTATCAATGAAACTAGAAGCTGGTTTTTTGAAAGAATCAATAAGATCAATAAACGATTGGCCACACTAATTCTAATCCAAAAGAAAAGAGAGAAAGGTCAAATTAATATAATTATGAATGAAAAAGGAGAGATCACAACTAACACCAAGGAAGTAGAAAGAATCATCACGAGTTATTTTCAACAGTTATATGCCAAAAAGCTAAGAAACCGAGATGAAATAGATGCATTCCTGGAAAACTATAAGCTCCCAAAATTGAATCAGGAAGAAATTGACAACCTGAATAAACCAATATCTAGTAACAAGATGGAAGCAGTGATCAAGAACCTCCCAAAAAACAAGAGCCCAGGACCTGATGGATTCCCTGGGGAATTCTACCAAACTTTCAAAGAAGAAATAACACCTATTATCCTGAAGCTGTTTCAAAAAATTGAAGCAGAAAGAAAAATTCCAGACTCTTTTTAGGAAGCCAGCATTACCCTGATCTCCAAACCAGGCAAAGACCCCACCAAAAAGGAGAATTTCAGACCAATATCCCTGATGAATATGGATGCTAAGATACTCAACAAGATCCTAGCAAACAGGATCCAACAGCACATTAAAAAGATTATCCACCATGACCAGGTGGGATTCATCCCTGGGTTGCAAAGATGGTTCAACATTCACAAATCAATCAATGTGATAGAACAAATCAAAAAGAGAAGAGAAGAAGAACCACATGGTCCTCTCAATTGATGCAGAAAAAGCATTGGACAAAATCCAGCATCCGTTCCTCATTAAAACGCTTCAAAGTATAGGGATAGAGGGAACATAACTCAACTTCATCAAATCTATCTATGAAAGACCCACAGCAAATATCATCCTCAATGGGAAAAAGCTCGCAGCCTTCCCGTTGAGATCAGGAACACGACAAGGATGCCCACTCTCACCACTCTTGTTCAACATAGTATTAGAAGTCCTAGCAACAGCAATCAGACAACAAAGAGAAATAAAAGGTATCCAAATTGGCAAGGAAGAAGTCAAACTCTCTCTCTTCGCAGATGACATGATTCTTTATATGAAAACCCAAAAAACTCAACCCCCAAACTACTAGAATTCATACAGCAATTCAGTAATGTGGCAGGATACAAAGTCAATGTCCAGAAATCAGTGGCTTTCTTATACACTAACAATGAAAACACAGAAAGGGAAATTAGAGAATCAATTCCATTTATCATAGCACCAAGAACCATAAGATACCTGGGAATAAACCTAACCAAAGAGGTAAAGGATCTGTACTCGAGGAACTACAGAACACTCGTGAAAGAAATTGAAGAAGACACAAAAAGATGGAAGACTATTCCATGCCCTTGGATCCGAAGAATACACATTGTTAAAATGTCTATACTGCCTAGAGCCGTCTATACTTTTAATGCCATTTTGATCAAAATTCCACCGGTATTTTTCAAAGAGCTGGAGCAAATAATCCTAAAATTTGTATGGAATCAGAAGAGACCCTGAATTGCTAAGGAAATGTTGAAAAAGATAAACAAAACTGGCGGCATCACGTTACCTGATTTCAAGCTTTACTACAAAGCTGTGATCACAAACACAGCATGATACTGGCATAAAAACAGACACATAGACCAGTGGAACAGAGTAGGGAACACAGATATGGACCCTCAACTCTATGGTCAAATAATCTTCTACAAAGCAGGAAAAAATATACAGTGGGAAAAAAGTCTCTTCAATAAATGGTGCTGGGAAAATTGGACAGCTATGTGTAAAAGAATGAAACTCATGCCTTCTCTTGCATCGTACACAAAGATAAACTTAAAATGGATAAAAGACCTCAACGTGAGACAGGAATCCATCAGAATCCTCGAGGAGTACATAGGCAGTAACCTCTTTGATATCAGCCACAGCAACTTCTTTCAAGATATGTCTCCAAAGGCGAAGGAAACAAAAGCGAAAATGAAATTTTGGGACTTCATCAAGATCAAAAGCTTCTGCACAGCAAAGGAAACAGTCAACAAAACAAAGAGGCAACCCACGGAATGGGAAAAGATATCTGCAAATGACAGTACAGGCAAAAGGCTGATATCCAGGATCTATAATGAACTTCTCAAACTCAACACACACAAAACTGATAATCATGTCAAAAAATGGGCAGAAGACATGAACGGACACTTCTCCAATGAAGACATACAAATGGCTATCAGACACATGAAAAAGTGTTCATCATCACTAGCCATCAGGGAGATTCAAGTCAAAACCACATTGAGATACCACCTTACATCAGTTAGAATGGCCAAAATTAGCAAGACAGGAAACAACGTGTGTTGGAGAGGATGTGGAGAAAGGGGAGCCCTCTTACACTGTTGGTGGGAATGCTAGCTGGTGCAGCCAATTTGGAGAACAGTGTGGAGATTCCTCAAGAAATTAAAAATAGAGCTTCCCTATGACCCTGCAATTGCACTACTGGGTATTTACCCTAAAGATACAGGTGTAGTGAAAAGAAGGGCCATCTGTACCCCAATGTTCATAGCAGCAATGACCACGGTCACCAAACTGTGGAAAGAACCAAGATGCCCTTCAACGGATGAATGGATAAGGAAGATGTGGTCCATATACACTATGGAGTATTATGCCTCCATCAGAAAGGATGAATACCCAACTTTTGTATCAACATGGACGGGACTGGAAGAGATTATGCTGAATGAAATAAGTCAAGCAGAGAGAGTCAAGTATCATATGGTTTCACTTATTTGTGGAGCATAACAAATAACATGGAGGACATGGGGAGATGGAGAGGACAAGGGAATTGAGGGAAATTGGAAGGGGAGATGAACCATGAGAGACTAAAACAATCTGAGGATTTTGAAGGGGCGGGGGTGGGAGATTGGGGGAGCCAGGTGGTGGGTATTATGGAGGGCACGTATTTCATGGAGCACTGGGTGTGGTGCATAAACAATGAATTCTGTTACACTGAAAAGAAATTAAATTAAATTAAAAAAGTAAAAGAAAAAAAGTTTAAAAAAAGCTTGTTTGAACTGTGTGAAATAATTTATTTAAGGATATGAAGTTTTATATATCTAATCCATTTGGTTCTCCAAATTTCTAAATTCTAACAGGAAAGGAACTTGCTGTCACACCAAGAAAGTGGAAGCTAAGGACATGTAGTTTAGAGTAGTAGTATACAAAGCACTGGAAGTGAACCATGTATATCAGAATCACCCAGATTATTAAGTACAAATACTGATCCCAGGTTCCACCACCCAGACATTCCAAAATGTTCTCATTTTCTGGAATTGAGAAAATTTGGCATGTCTCCTTATAGTAAACCCTCAGATTATTGCATCATCTTGAACATCTGAGAATAATGATTTAGGTGTTTATTCTGGGTTTTCCTTTGATGCTCAAACAAGTCTTTCCAACCTTTCTGTGTGAAGTTTTACTAATATGCTACATTGACGTGTTGTCCTGTTCTTTTTTTTTTTTTTTTTTAAATTTTTTTATTTTAATAAACATATAATGTATTTTTATCCCCAGGGGTACAGGTCTGTGAATCGTCTGGTTTACACATTTCACAGCACTCATCATAGCACATACCCTCCCCAATGTCCATTTCCCCACCACCCTCTCCCATCCCCCTTCCCCCCCGCAACCCTCAGTCTGTTTCTTGAGATTGAGTCTTTTATGGTTTGTCTCCCTCCCAATCCCATCTTTTCATTTTTTCTTTTCCTACCTCCCCCCAAACCCCCCCACCTTGCATCTCCACTTCCTCATATCAAAGAGATGATATGATAGTTATATTTCTCCGATTGACTTATTTCGCTAAGCATGATACCCTCTAGTTCCATCCACGTCGTCGCAAATGGCAAGATTTCATGTCTTTTGATGGCTGCATAGTATTCCATTGTGTATATATACCACTTCTTCTTTATCCATTCATCTGTTGATGGACATCTAGGCGCTTTCCACAGTTTGGCTATTGTGGACATTGCTGCTATAAACATTCGGGTGCACGTGCCCCTTCGGAGCACCACGTTTGTATCTTTAGGATATATACCCAGGAGTGCAATTGCTGGGTCGTAGGGTAGCTCTATTTTCAGTTTTTTGAGGAACCTCCACACTGTTTTCCAGAGTGGTTGCACCAGCTTGCATTCCCACCAACAGTGTAGGAAGGTTCCCCTCTCTCCGCATCCTCGCCAGCATCTGTCATTTCTTGACTTGTTAATTTTAGCCATTCTGACTGGTGTGAGGTGGTATCTCATTGTGGTTTTGATTTGTATTTCCCTGATGCCGAGTGATGTGGAGCATTTTTTCATGTGTCTGTTGGCCATCTGGATGTCTTCCTTGCAGAAATGTCTGTTCATGTCCTCTGCCCATTTCTTGACTGGATTATTTGTTCTTTGGGTATTGAGTTTGATAAGCTCTTTATAGATTTTGGATACGAGCCCTTTATCTGATATGTCGTTTGCAAATATCTTCTCCCATTCTGTCAGTTGTCTTTTGGTTTTGTTAACTGTTTCCTTTGCTGTGCAAAAGCTTTTGATCTTGATGAAATCCCAATAGTTCATTTTTGCCCTTGCTTCTGTTGCCTTTGGCGATGTTCCTAGGAAGAAGTTGCTGCGGTGGAGGTCAAAGAGGTTGCTGCCTGCATTCTCCTCAAGGATTTTGATAGATTCCTTTCGCACATTGAGGTCCTTCATCCACTTTGAGTCTATTTTCGTGTGTGGTGTAAGGAAATAGTCCAATTTCATTTTTCTGCATGTGGCTGTCCAATTTTCCCAGCACCATTTGTTGAAGAGGCTGTCTTTTTTCCATTGGATATTCTTTCCTGCTTTGTCGAAGATTAGTTGACCATAGAGTTGAGGGTCTATTTCTGGGCTCTCTATTCTGTTCCATTGGTCTATATGTCTGTTTTTGTGCCAGTACCATACTGTCTTGATGATGACAGCTTTGTAATAGAGCTTGAAGTCTGGAATTGTGATACCACCGACTTTGGCTTTCTTTTTCAATATTCCTTTGGCTATTCGAGGTCTTTTCTGGTTCCATATAAATTTTAGGATTATTTGTTCTATTTCTTTAAAAAAAATGGATGGGATTTTGATAGGGATTGCATTAAATGTGTAGATTGCTTTAGGTAAAATAGACATTTTCACAATATTTGTTCTTCCAATCCATGAGCATGGAATATTTTTCCATTTCTTTGTGTCTTCCTCAATTTCTTTCATGAGTACTTTATAGTTTTCTGAGTATAGATTCTTTGCCTCTTTGGTTAGATTTATTCCTAGGTATCTTATGGTTTTGGGTACGATTGTAAATGGGACTGACTCCTCAATTTCTCTTTCTTCTGTCTTGTTGTTAGTGTAAAGAAATGCGACTGATTTCTGTGCATTGACTTTATATCCTGACACTTTACTGAATTCCTGTATAAGTTCTAGCAGTTTTGGAGTGGAGCCTTTTGGGTTTTCCACATATAGTATCATATCATCTGCAAAGAGTGATAGTTTGACTTCTTCTTTGCCGATTTGGATGCCTTTAATTTCTTTTTGTTGTCTGATTGCTGAGGCTAGGACTTCTAGTACTATGTTGAACAGCAGTGGTGATAACGGACATCCCTGCCGTGTTCCTGACCTTAGCGGAAAAGCTTTCAGTTTTTCTCCATTGAGAATGATATTTGCGGTGGGTTTTTCATAGATGGCTTTGATAATATTGAGGTATGTGCCTTCTATCCCTACACTTTGAAGAGTTTTAATCAGGAAGGGATGCTGCACTTTGTCAAATGCTTTTTCAGCATCTATTGAGAGTATCATATGGTTCTTACTCTTTCTTTTATTAATGTATTGTATCACATTGATGGATTTGCGGATGTTGAACCAACCTTGCAGCCCTGGAATAAATCCCACTTGGTCGTGGTGAATAATCCTTTTAATGTACTGTTGGATCCTATTGGCCAGTATTTTAGTGAGAATTTTCACATCTGTGTTCATCAAGGATATGGGTCTGTAATTCTCTTTTTTGGTGGGATCCTTGTCTGGTTTTGGGATCAAGGTGATGCTGGCCTCGTAGAATGAGTTTGGAAGTTTTCCTTCCATTTCTATTTTTTGGAACAGTTTCAGGAGAATAGGAATTAATTCTTCTTTAAATGTTTGGTAGAATTCCCCTGGGAAGCCGTCTGGTCCTGGACATTTGTTTGTTTGGAGATTTTTGATGACTGTTTCAATCTCCTTACTGGTTATGGGTCTGTTCAGGTTATCTATTTCTTCCTGGTTCAGTTGTGGTAGTTTATACATCTCTAGAAATGTATCCATTTCTTCCAGGTTGTCAAATTTGTTGCCGTAGAGTTGCTCGTAGTATGTTCTTATAATTGTTTGTATTTCTTTGGTGTTGGTTGTGATCTCTCCTCTTTCATTCATGATTTTATTTATTTGCATCCTTTCTCTTTTCTTTTTGATAAGTCTGGCCAGGGGCTTATCAATCTTATTAATTCTTTCAAAGAACCAGCTCCTAGTTTTGTTGATTTGTTCTATTGTTTTTTTAGTTTCTATTTCATTGATTTCTGCTCTGATCTTTATGATTTCTCTTCTCCTGCTGGGTTTAGGCTTTCTTTGTTGTTCTCTCTCCAGCTCCTTTAGGTGTAGGGTTAGGTTGTGTATTTGAGACCTTTCTTGTTTCTTGAGAAAGGCTTGCACTGCTATATATTTTCCTCTCAGGACTGCCTTTGTTGTGTCCCACAGATTTTGAACTGTTGTGTTTTCATTATCATTTGTTTCCATGAATTTTTTCAATTCTTCTTTAATTTCCTGGTTGACCCATTCATTTTTTAGAAGGATGCTGTTTAGTCTCCATGTATTTGCGTTCTTTCCAAATTTCCTCTTGTGATTGAGTTCGAGCTTCAGAGCATTGTGGTCTGAAAATATGCAGGGAATGATCTCGATCTTTTGGTACCGATTGAGACCTGATTTATGACCCAGGATGTGGTCTATTCTGGAGAATGTTCCATGTGCACTAGAGAAGAATGTATATTCTGTTGCTTTGGGATGGAATGTTCTGAATATATCCGTGATGTCCATCTGGTTCAGTGTGTCATTTAAGGCCTTTATTTCCTTGTTGATCTTTTGCTTAGATGATCTGTCCATTTCAGTGAGGGGAGTATTAAAGTCCCCTGCTATTATTGTATTACTGTTGATGTATTTCTTTGATTTTGTTATTAATTGGTTTATATAGTTGGCTGCTCCCATGTTAGGGGCATAGATATTTAAGATTGTTAGATCTTCTTGTTGGACAGACCCTTTGAGTATGATATAGTGTCCTTCCTCATCTCTTATTATAGTCTTTGGCTTAAAATCTAATTGATCTGATATAAGGATTGCCACCCCAGCTTTCTTCTGATGTCCATTAGCATGGTACATTGTTTTCCACCCCCTCACTTTAAATCTGGAGGTGTCTTCGGGTCTAAAATGAGTTTCTTGTAGGCAGCATATGGATGGGTTTTGTTTTTTTATCCATTCTGATACCCTGTGTCTTTTGATTGGGGCATTTAGCCCATTAACATTCAGGGTAACTATTGAGAGATATGAATTTAGTGCCATTGTATTGCCTGTAAGATGATTGTTACTGTATATTGTTTCTGTTTCTTTCTGATCTACTACTTTTAGGGTCTCTCTTTGCTTAGAGGACCCCTTTCAATATTTCCTGTAGAGCTGGTTTGGTGTTTGCAAATTCTTTCAGCTTTTGTTTGTCCTGGAAGCTCTTTATCTCTCCTTCTATTTTCAATGATAGCCTAGCCGGATATAGTATTCTTGGCTGCATGTTTTTCTCGTTTAGTGCTCTGAATATATCATGCCAGTTCTTTCTGGCCTGCCAGGTCTCTGTGGATAGGTCCGCTGCCAATCTAATGTTTTTACCCTTGTATGTTACAGACTTCTTTTCCCGGGCTGCTTTCAGGATTTTCTCTTTGTCGCTAAGACTTGTAAATTTTACTATCAGGTGACGAGGTGTGGACCTATTTTTATTGATTTTGAGGGGCGTTCTTAGCATCTCCTGGATTTTGATGTTTGTTCCCTTTGCCATATTAGGGAAATTCTCTCCAATAATTGTCTCCAATATACCTTCTGCTCCCCTCTCTCTTTCTTCTTCTTCTGGAATCCCAATTATTCTAATGTTGTGTCGTCTTATGGTGTCACTTATCTCTCGAATCCTCTCCTCGTGTTCCAGTAGTTGTTTGTCTCTCTTTTGCTCAGCTTCTTTATTCTCTGTCATTTGGTCTTCTATGTCACTAATTCTTTCTTCTGCCTCATTTATCCTGGCAGTGAGAGCTTCCATTTTTGATTGCACCTCATGAATAGCTTTTTTGATTTCAACTTGGTTAGATTTTAGTTCTTTTATTTCTCCAGAAAGGGCTTTTATCTCTCCGGAGAGGGTTTCTCTAATATCTTCTATGCCTTTTTCGAGCCCGGCTAGAACCTTGAGAATTGTCATTCTGAACTCTAGATCTGTCATGCTACCTATGTCTGTATTGATTAGGTCTCCAGCCTTCGGTACGGCCTCTTGTTCTTTTTTTTGAGGTGAGTTTTTCCGCCTTGTCATTTTGTCCAGGTAGGATTTGCTTTCTCCTGCTGTGGAATTCCGCTGTTCTTGGTGACTGAAGTTGGTTTTGGATGGTTTCTTGTTGATCTTCTGGGGGGAGGGGCCTGTTGTAGTGGTTCTCAAGTGTCTTTGCCGCAGGCGGAATCGCACCGCCCTTGCCAGGGGCCAGGCTAAGTAATCCGCTCGGGTTCGCTTTCGGGAGCTTTTGTTCCCTGAGCGCTTTCCGTAGAGTTCCGGAGGACGGGAATGAAGATGGCGGCCTCCCAATCTCTCGGCCCGGAGGAGCCGAGAGCTTGGGGTTCCGCTCCTCAGTGCACTCTCAGAGCAAAGCGCCCAATAGCCCCGCCTCCCTGGCTTGCGGTCGCGCCTCGAGGAAAGCAGTCAATTGTTGGAGCTGGAGAAAAGCGCCGGGTCGCTTTTGTCTCCGTGGCCTCCGGCCGCGCTCCGAGCCCACCCAGCCTGCGACCGGCACAAGGTAACCCCGGGCTTAGAGCTCACTCCTCGGCTTTGTCGCTATAGCCGGCTTCCCCGCTCTAATACCTGCGAGCTCTGCGGCACTCAGACATCCCCAGTCCTTCTGTGACCCTGCGGGTCCTGGGGTTATGCTGACCCCGCCTGGGTTTCCCCCCAGTTTAGCCTCTGGAGCGATGTCTCCCAGTGGAGCCGACTTTTAAAAGTCCCGATTTTGTGCTCCGTCGCTCTGCCGCTTGCCGGGTGCCGGCCCCTCCCCCCGGGGTCTATCTTCCCGTCGCTTTGGATTCACTTCTCCGCAGGTCCTACCTTTCAGAAAGTGATCGATTTTCTGTTTCTGGGATTGTTGCTCTTCTTCTCTTCGATTTCCCGTTGGATTTATAGGTGTTCACAATGGTTAGATAAGCTATCTAGCTGATCTCCTGCTACCCGATGTCGTCTCAGCCTGCTACTTCTCCGCCATCTTGACTCCTCCCCCCCGTGTTGTCCTGTTCTTAAACGATAGCAGTAAACAAGGTCTTTATGGGATCTTAAAGATATCCCTATTTTCTGGAAAGGAACTTTTTATAGTTTCCAAACCCTGATATCCATTGCCCACATTTATTTATGTAAAAGTCAAGTCAAGGCCTTTTGGGAACTTCAGTCAAAAAGGTTTACTGAGATATAAAGCAGTAAAATATTGATACTATTTTATTCTATAATTTCCTAGAGGGTAGAGAATGTTTAACTGAATCATGAACATGTGGGAAAATTTTTTAAAAGACAAACAAACTTTTTGGTGATGACTACTAGCAAAAATAGAAAAGTGTTGGTTAATATTCACTCAGTAGAATATGAGAAACATTCAGTGAATGTTTATTTAAACCACACACACACAAAAGCCAGTTAACAGTTTTTGCTGAGCATATAGAAAAACTGCTATATCTTCTGATTTAGACATTGAAGTCAAAGAAAACTGCAGAAGATTCTCAGAGTAATGGTTTATAGTAATCTTCAAATTTTTCATATCTTACTGGTTAACTTAATGAAGTATTTTTTAAATGCCATATGGGCGATTTCTATTGATTATAATCTTGCCTACTGCTAAGAGTAGAACCAATACACTACATACTCCAGAGTGGGTAATCCTTGATAGCAGGTCACTTAGGTCTCCCTCAGTTTCCTTTTAGCACAATTAATGATGATGACAATGGTGATGATAATAATAATTCTTAATGCTTACTCAACACATTGTATTAAGGCAGTTGGAAAATTAAATAGGGATCACAGAATGTAATTTCCTTGATAGTGTAAATAAAGGGTAGCATATTCTAAAGGCCCAATTACATTTTGATGGTAATTTGGGATTTTTTTTTCAAAAACTACATCCTAAATTCATTCTTGATTAAAACAGCTTTAATGAACAGCTATAAGACAACTATAGATTTACTACAAAGTTATATCCTCTACTCTATAAGATTTTCTTGTTTCCCATAACTCATATCAAAATAATTCTCAAAGGATATATATGTTGCAGATGGCTTCTGCTTAGTAAAGTGAGAATGTAGTTCTTATACATTTTACAAATATACCTTCTTACTAAACATATTTCCTTTTATTAAATGAATATACCCCCAAAAAACTAGCTCCATCAATTATCAAAGTTGTTTATGCATTATGGTACCCTTAATAGGTTCAAAAGTGAAGACAGTAGCTTTCATTTCAAAACTAATGTGAGGTCAAACATGTTTTTGAAGCTCCAAATAAAGGTGGGTCCAAAGTTGAATTAAATTTTTCCTTAAGAATATAAATATAAAACCTAAACATTTTTAGTGGTCTCTATAAACTTTTTGTCTTTCTATATCTTTCCTTTGTGTGTGCATGTGTGTTTTTGAGAGGGAGAAGGGAACAGCAGACGGAGAGGGAGAGTGAGAATCTTTTTTAAAAAATTTGTTTATTTGAGAGAGCGAATGTGTGAGCAGGGGGAGGGGCAGAAAGATTGGGAAAGGGAGAGAGAATCTCAAGCAGATTCCCCACTGAGCATGGAGCCAGACCTGGGGCTGGATTTCACGACCCTGAGATCATAACCAAGAGTCAGATGCTTAACCAACTGAGTCACCCAGGTGCCCCTATCTTTCCTTCATTTTTTAATGATCTACTTTCATCACCATTTTTTTAAATGTCATTTGGTAATGAAGCTATAGTTATTTTTTCACTCATTCTTATTTCCTTGGAGAAGTAAAATGGAAGGGCTGAACAACTTTACCATTATGATCCCTTCTTTAAGTCTATGATTATGGCATAGTTATTAAAGAATTCTAAATTGCCTACTTTTCCTGGAAGGAAAATACAGATTGAGAGGAAGTACCTCCTGCCTGAATGCAAATATTTCTCTTTTTTAATGTAAATATTTCAAATACTCTGGCTTCATACTATAAAGTTATTTCTCTATAATGCAAAATTTGTTATAAGGTATGTTTAATTGTTTGGAAACCATACAAGGATAGCTATTTCCTGAAACACTACAAGGCAGTATCATTGTAGAAGGAGAATTAGCAAAACCAGTGAAAGCCTTTATATTATATCATTAGCTCCATCATTCAAAAAAACAAGTATTTAAAAATACTATTATTTTAGCCAGCTCAGGTATTTTTGCCATAGCAAAATACCATAGGCTAGATGGCTTAAACAAAAATTTATTTCTCACAGTTCTGGAAGCTGTAAAGTCCAAGATCAATGTGATGGCAAGGTAGGTTTCATTCTGAGACGTCTTCTCTTGGTTTGCAGGTAACCACCATTTCTCTGTGCACTCACACGACCTTTTCTTTGTGTGTCCCCAGAGAGAAAAAGCAAGCTCTCCAGTATCTCTCCTTTAAAGGGCACTAATCTCATCATGAGGGCCTCACTCTCATGACCTCATCTAACCCTAATCATCTCCCAAAGGCTCCATCTCCAAATAGTACCACTTTGGAGGTTAGGGCTTCTGCATATGAATGGAGGATGGTGGGGGTGACAAACACTCAATCCATAACAATTATGTTACCTACCAGTACAAACTTCTGGCATCTTTGTTGAGAGACACAGATTTAAAGGACAAAACATTGAAAGCAATTACAATGTAAAAGTTAAACAATACAAGCATCCAATCTGAATAATTCCTTCTTACTGTGAAAAAAAAATACCATCCTACCCCAAGCCCTGCTAATAACCTTGGTTTTTGCCTAGATCATCTATTTAAATGCCATATTTCTTTACTTCACATACTTATGCACTCAAAATAATTTCTATGATGAAATACATATAATTGACTGTGAAAGTATTTTTTTTTCCCAAGTTGGCTTCAGCATATACAGACCTCCCTTAAAAAAATGAAAAAGCAGTGTTCAGGTGGCCTCTTTATCACCAGATATGAATTGCTCTACCCAGATGGGAGCATGACTTCCTCACATTAACTAAATGTCCAGATTTGGCAGTACATTGTAGAAACAGTAAACTAGGATCAAATTTTTCATTGCTGGGTGCCTGGGTGGCTCAGTGGCTTAAGCCTCTGCCTCCAGCTCAGGTCATGATCTCAGGGTCCTGGGATCGAGCCCCACATCGGGCTCTCTGCTCAGCAGGGAGCCTGCTTCCCCCTCTCTCTCTGCCTGCCTCTGCCTACTTGTGATCTCTTTCTGTCAAATAAATAAATAAAATATTTTTAAAAATTTTCATTGCTCATCATCCTGGTATATCTGTTTTCCCACTTTCAAAAGCTACCAACTCCCAGAAAACCTGGAAACATAACAGCTAAGGTCTAAATATTTATGTATCCCCCACAATTCATATGCTGAAATCTTAATGCCAAAGGTGATAGTATGAGTACATGAGACTTTGGGAGGTGCTTAAGTCCTGAGGACATAGCCCTCATGTGTGGAATTATTGTTCCTATAATAGAGGCCCTAGAGAGATCTCCCCCCTCACACAGAGTGAGCGTACAAGAAGTCTGTAGAAGAGGGACCTCACTCAACCATGTTGGCAGCCTGATCTTGAACTTCCAAGAACTATAAGAAATAAATTTCAATTGTTTATAAAGTACTCAGTCTGTGATGTTTTGTTATAACAGCCCAAATAGATTAAAAACACTACTTCATTTGAGAAATGTTCCACAAAGTTAGGATTTCACAAAGCAAAATATAATTTTAAAATAGTAATATTGGATAGCTGATTTTCTTAATAATTCTTAACATAATTCAACACATGATTTTGGATTCTAAATATACATTCATTGTTTTTGCTTAAGAAATCACTGGGGGCACCTGGGTGGCTCAGGTCATTAAGCAACTACCTTCAGCTCAGGTCACGATCCTGGAGTCCCAGGATCGAGTCCAACATCAGGCTTCCTGCTTGGCGGGGAGTCTGCTTCTCCCTCTGACCTCTCCCCTCTCATGGTCTCTCTCTATCTCAAATAAATAAATAAAATCCTTAAAAAAATCACTGAACCACTGCTGACTGTAATATTTTGCAGGATTTGGGCTCAAAAATATTTTTTTACATTCTTGAATGATCAGTTCGATAATCTCTGCCTCTAATGGTATCCCAAACCTTCTATAATACAGGATGGACTTTTCCCCCTTCTCAGTTATTTCAATCCTTAAAGTGGTCACCAGTGGCTTCTTTCATTAAACATACAATATTATAAATTCATGTATATTCTAACATTGGAGCTACTTTGAGATGAGCAGATTTCAAATTAATTAATTTGTGCCTACTAATTTTGAGATTCAAGTAGAAGTTTCTTAGTTCCATCTTACTTTATGGATATGACAATCATAATCAGTTTCTGCACACAAAGTAGGGGCAATTTAGAGAACTAAAATTAGTGTGAGTGAATTATTTAAATGAGTACTGCATAAGAAAAAGATTAATCAGGTCACAGGAATGGCTGGAGTGTCCCAAATCTGAGCTTTCACATATTTTATTCTCCACTAGTAGTCTAACCAAAGGTAGCACAAATTTCATTTGCAGAATTATAGAAAATACAGTGTTTTGTTGTTTGTTAAACCCACACTGATCTGGTATCCGTATCTGAATTTAAGCGTTTTTGTTCATTTTCTGACTGAAAATGTTTTCAAAAGGAATGTCCAATAAACATACAGTAGAGAATTAAGATTGTTGATCAATAGGAGCATGAAATGGATGACTTAATATCTTGCTAATTATATGTTTAATTACTCAGTTTATGGCTTCTACAAACAAACCTTATTACATGTCCTTTTAGTCAAGCAAAACCAGTGCAATTTTGAAGCTTACAATTTACTTTCAGCTATTTTTACAATAGAAAACTTATGGATATATTTACTTGTCCTAAAAATAGGAGGAGGGAAATCTAAACAAAACCCTATAAGCGTACATGTCATTAATATATAATTTCTATTTCCATTTTCTAATGCTAAGTTATAAAATAGAATTGCCTTTATTGACAAAATTAACTGAATTTTGAGTGGGTGTTGGTTTCTGACCATATTGTTTAGGTTACTACAGCTTTATAATATAACTTGAAGTCCAGAATTGTGATACCTCAACCTCTGTTTTTCTTTTTCAAGATTGTTTTGACTCTTTGGGGTCTTCTGTGGTTCCATACAAATTTTAGAGTTGTTGGTTCTAGCTCTATGAAAAGTACTGTTGGTGTTGCTTTTGTTTTCGTTTTTTCCATTATATTTTTTAAATTTTTATTTATTTTTTAAATTTCTTTTCAGTGTCCCAGAGTTCATTATGCACCACACCTAGTGCTCCATGCAATACATGCCCTCCAGAATACCCACCACCAGGCTCACCCAACCTCCCACCCTCCTCCCCTCCAAAACCCTCAGTTATTTACTCAGAGCCCACAGTCTCTCATGGTTTGTCTCACCGCTGTTTTAATAGGAATTACATTAAATGTGTACATTAACAATATTTGTTCTTCCAATCCATGATATGGAATGTCTTTCTATTTCTCTGTGTCCTCTTCAATTTCTTTCATCAGTGTTTTATAGTTTTAAGAGTATTGTCTTTCATCTTCTTGGTTAGGTTTATTCCTAAGTATTTTATTATTTTTGGTGTGCTAGTAAATGGGATTGTTTTCTTAATTTCTCTTTCTGCTGCGTCATTATTGGTGTATAGAAATACAACAGATTTCTGTGCATTGATTTTGTATCCTGCAACATTACAGAATTCATTTATCAGCTCTAGCAGTTTTGTTGTGGAGTCTTTCAGGTATCCTATATATAGGATCATGTAATCTGCAAATAGTAAGAGTTTTACTTCTTTGCCAATTTGGATGTCTTTGATTTCTTTTTGTTGTCTAATTGCTGTGACTAAGATTTCTAGTACTATGTTGAATAAAAGTGGTGAGCGTCAACATACTTGTCTTGCTCCCAACCTTAGGGGAAAAGCTCTCAGTTTTTCCCCTTTGAGTATGATGTTTCTCTGGGTTTTTCATATAAGGCCTTTATTATGTTGAGGTATATTCCTTCTAAATCTACCTTGTTGAGAGTTTCATCATGAATGGATGTTGTGTTTTATCAAGTGCTTTTTCTGGATCTATTGAAATGTTCATATGATTCTTATACTTTCTCCTACTGATGTGATGTAGCACATTGATTGACTTGTGAATATTGAACCACTTTGCAACACAGGAATCAATCCTACTTGACCATGGTGAATGATTTTATTTATCTGTATTTATTTATTTATTTATTATGTATGTATTTATTTGTTTATTTAAAGAGGGAGAGTGTGTAAAAGTGGGGAGGGCAGAGGGAGACAGAGACAGAATATCCATCAGTGTGGAGTTTGATAAGGGGCTCGATCTCAGGACCCCAAGATCACAACCTGAGCCAAAATCAAGGGTCAGATGCTTACCCAACCAGGCAACCAGATCATAGTGAATGATTTTTAATATATATTGTTGGATCTGGTTTGCTCGTAATTTGTTGAGGATTTTTGCATCTATGTCCATCAGAGATATTGGCCTTTACTTTCCCTTTTCAGTGGAATCTTTATCTGGTTTTGGTATCAGGGTAATATTGACTTCATAGAATGAATTTGGAAGTTTTCATTCCTTTTCCACCTTTTGGAATAGTTTGAGAATAAGTATTACCTCTTTCTAAATGTTTGGTAGAGTTCACCTGTGAAGCAATCTGATGCTGGACTTTGTTTGTTGAGTGTTTTTTGATTACAGATTCAATTTCTTTGCTGGTAACCAGTCTGTTCAAATTTCTATTTATTCCTCTTTCAGTTTTGGTAGTTTTTATGTTCCCAGGAACTAACTTATTTATTCCAGGTTGCCTAGTTTGTCGGTATGTAATTTTTCATAATATTCTCTTATAATTATTTGCATTTCAGTTGTGATGGTTATTTCTCTTCTCTCATTTGTGATTTTATTTGAGTCTTTTTTCTTTTTTTCTTGATAAGTCTAGCAGGAGGTTTATCAGTTTTACTGAGTCTTTAAAAAACAAGCTCCTGCTTTCATTGATCTGGTCTATCGTTTC
Organism: Martes martes; assembly: GCF_963455335.1. Taxonomy (NCBI): domain Eukaryota; kingdom Metazoa; phylum Chordata; class Mammalia; order Carnivora; family Mustelidae; genus Martes; species Martes martes. Next base: position 71,414,342 of record NC_137897.1, read on the forward strand.
TTTAGTTTCTATGTTATTTATTTCTGCCCCAATCTTCATTATTTCCTTTCTTCTGCTAGTTTTAGGTTTTATTTGTTGTTCTTTCTCTAGCTCCTTTTGGCTGAAAGCTCCTTTTGGCTCAAATAAGTTGCTTATTTGAGATTTTTCTTGCTTCTTGAGGTAGGCCTCTGCTGCTATATACTGCCCACTTAGGACCACTTTTGCTGCATCCCAAATGTTTTGCATTGCTGATTTTTCATTTTCGTATGTCTCCAGGTCCTTTTTATTTCTCTTTTTATTTCCTTGGTGACCCATTCATTGTTTGGTAGCTCATTGCTTAACCTCAACCTATTTGTTGTCTTTTCAGGTTTTTTCTTGTTGTTGACTTCCAGTTTCATAGCATTATGGTCAGAAAAGCTGCATGGAATGACTTCAATCTTCTTGAATTTGTTTAGGCTTATTTTTGAGCTTAATATATATGACCTATCCTAGAGAATGTTCTATGTGCACTTGAATATGTACTTTGCTGCTTTAGGATGGGATGGTCTGAATATATCTGTAAGTCCATCTAGTCCAAGGTGTCATTCAAAGCCAATTTTACTTTATTGATTTTTCCCTTAGATGACTGTCCATTGATCTTAAGTGTGGTGTTAAAGTCTCCTACTATTATTATATTATTATCAATTTGATCCTTTATGTTTGTTATTAGCTATTTTCTGTGTTTATATATTATGTATTATTTTACGTATCTATATATTTATGTTGGGTGCATAAATATCTACAAGTGTTGTATCTTCTTGTTGGATTGCCCCTTTTATTATTATATAGTGCTTTTCCTTTTCTCTTGTTATAGTCTTTGTTTTTCTTAAGATTTATTTATTTATGTATTTGTCAGAGAGAGAGAGAAGAAGCAGGGGGGAGCAGTGGGCAGAGGGAAAAGCAGTCTCCTTCTGAGCAAGGAGCCCAATGTGTGACTTGATTCCAGGACCTTGGGATCACTACCTGAGCTGAAGGAAGATGCTCAACCAACTGAGCCACCCAGGCATCCCTATAGTCTTTGTTTTAAAGTCCATTTTTGTCTGATATAAGTATTGCTACTCTGGCTTTCTTTTGACATTCATTTATGTGATAGATATTTCTTGATCCCCTCACTTTCAATCTGTAGGTCTCTTTAGGTCTAACGTGAGTTTCTTGTAGGCAGCATACAAATGGGTCTTGTTGTTTTCTCCATTCTGTCACCCTATATCCTTTTATTGGAATGTTTATTCTATTTACATTCAATATGTATTTATTGTCATTTTATTATTGTTTTGTGGTTGTTTCTGAAGATTCTGTCTGATCCTTATTTTTCTCTCTTTCATGGATTGTTGATTTTCTTTTGTGATATACTGGGATTTCTTTCTCTTTATTCTTTGATATTTATTAGTTATTTTGGATATATAGTTACCATTATGTTGGTATGTAACATCTTCTGCATATACCAGTCTATGGTAAGTTGGAAGTTGTTTAAGTTTTAACCCATTCTTTACTCCTCTCCTCCCCACATTTTAGGTATATGTTGTATGTTTTGCATCCTTTTATTTTATGATTTTCTTGACTGATTTTTTACAGAAATAAAAATATAAAAATATTCATTTTTACTACTTGTGTTTCCTATCTTTACACTGTCACTTTTGAGTGCTGCTTCTCAATTAAAGATTCCCTCTTAATATTTCTCACAGAGCTGGTTTAGTGGTCACAAACTCTTTTAGTTTTTGCTTGTCTGGGAAAATCTATCTCTCCTTCTATTCTGAATGAATGCCTTGCTGGATAGAATATTCTTGGCTATAGATTTTTCCCTTTCAGCACATAGACTATATCATACCACTCCCTTTTGGCTTGCAAAGTTTCTGTTGAAAAATCTCCAGTTACCCATATGAGTGTTCCTTTGTAAGATAACTGTCTTCTATTGTCTTCCTGATTTTAATTTTTTTTTCATTTATCACTATATTTTGCCAATTTAATTGCAATGTGTCTTGTTGTGGGTCCACTTTTGTTGATTTTGATGAGAGTGCTCTGTGCCTCCTGGATCTGGATGTCTGGTTCCTTGCCCAGATTAGGGAATTTTTCAGCTATTACGTATTCAATTAAATGTCTGCTCTCCCTTTATCTCTCTTCTTCTTCTGCGATACCAATAAACCAAATGTTATTATATTTGATGGAGTTACTGAGTTCCCTAAGTCTATCCTCATTTTGCACAATTCTTTTTTTCTCTTTTGTTCAGCTTGATTACTTTCCATTACTCTAACTAATTTGTTCCTCTGCTTCTTCCATACTGCTTCTCATTCCATCAAGTGTGTTTCTCATTGATTTATTGTACCATTTATCTTTGCTATGTTATTCCTTATCTCTGTATCAAGGGTCTCACTCATGTCTCCCACTCTCTTCTCAAGTCCAGTGTGTAACTTTATGTTATTTGCTTTACATTCTCTTTCAGGCATGTTACTTATATATGTTTCACTCAGATCTCTGGCTGTGGTCTTGTCCTATTTTTTCAATTGGGTTAAATTTCTCTGTCTTGTCATTTTTGTCTAAGACTCTGTACCTGTTCCTGTGTGTTAGGAAAGTCAGCTGCATCTTCTCTTTTTAAAGGTAATGGACGTATGAAGAAGAGGTCCATAGTGCCCTGTTGTGCTTTGTCCCCTGTTCCCCAGGGCCTGGCACTTCGAGGAGTGTCTCCAAAGTTTGTTGCATGTACTCAGTTATTGTGTCCTGGTCACTTTATCCTTCAGGTAAGTCATCTGCTGAACCTCTGTTTGCCTTTTGGGGGGAGTGTTTGGTCCCTGTTTCCTTTAACTAGGTGTCCTCTGGTCTGTTTATGACATGAGACCTGTCACTACAGTGCCAGAACTGAGGCTCTGCAAACTCCTACATCAGGAAACATGGTGTTGAAAGGATTTTGAGCTATTCTGGGCAAGGGTGCTCACCATGGTGGGGACTGAGGCAAGGCATGACTGGGAAGGGCAGATCCACCTGGGGACAGTGGGAAAGGGCTGGGTTTAAGCAAATTAGGTAGCAAGTGTCTGGGTTGTGTCTGTTCTTATGAGTGGCTCTGTGCTTCTGCTGTGGGGTAGGGAGGGAAATGGTACTAGAACTCATTAGTTCCTTTTGTCTTGAAGGAGTCTCTCCATGAATGCTGCCTCTTGGGATGTGCTCTGAGATAAGCAAATATCATTCCCACTGTGTACTCCAGGTTTTCTTCAGATTGCTGTTTCCTTGCTGTATATCCATGGGTTCTTTGCCTCCCTTCTCTTCAGAGCAGAACAATGCCTTCTGGGTTCTATCCCAGGCAAGCCCGTTGAGCTTTAATACTTTAGGCTTTTAACCTTTCTGTTTGCCAAAAGTTACAAAATTTGGCCCCTCTCACTTTCCAAATTAGTTGTTATGGGACTTTGTTTTCCTCACAAACTCCTCTGTATTAGTCTGTCCCTCAGCTTTCTCCATGACCACAGCCCCCTACCCACCACAGCAGTCTTGATCAATTTCTCTCTTAAACTGTGTCTTCCCACTTCCTACCTTCTTCTATGTGGTCTACTCTCTGCCTTTAGTTGTGGAGTTTATTCTGCCAGTCTTCATGTCAATTTCTGTGTTATTTAGGATAATTTGATAGGTCTGTAGCTGTATTTATGGAACAAGGTGAAACTAGGGACCTCCTACTCTGCTGACATCTTCCCATATCCTGACCGCTTTTTTTTTAAAATAGCAAATGATAGATTCCTGGGCTCCAGGGGTGGTCGAATATCTGCAAATAAATCAACATGATACACCACATTAATAAAAGTAAGGATAAGAACTATGACCTTCTCAATAGATACAGAAAAAGCATTTGGCAAAATATAGAATCTTTTCTTGAATAAAAACTCTCAACAAAGCAGGGATACAGGGAATATACCTCAACATTATAAAGACTATATGTGAAAGGCCAACAGCAAATATCATCCTCAGTGGGGAAAACCTGAGACCTTTTCCCCTAAATTCAGAAACATGACAGGGATATCCACTCTCACCACCATTGTTCAACAGTATAGGAAGTCCTAGCTTCATCAATCAGATAATTTTTTTAAAAAGCATCCAAATCAGCAAGGAAGAAGTCAAACTTTCACTCTTTGCAGATAATATGATACTCTATGTAGAAAAAGACTCAACCAAAAAAAATTGTTAGAACTCATAAAGGAATTCAGCAAATTCACAGAATATATAATTAATGTACAGAAGTCTGTTGCATTTCTATACACCAATCATGAAGCTGCAGAAAGAGAAATCAAGGAATTGATCCCATTTACAACTGCACCAGAAACCATAAAATACCTGGGAATAAATCTAGCCAAAGAAATAAAGGATCTATATTCTGAAAGCTATACAACTCTTATGAAGGAAATTGAGGAAGACACAAAGAAATGGAAAAACATTCCATGCTCATGGATTGTAAGAACAAATATTGTTATAATGTCTAAAATATCTGTACTACTCAAAGCAATCTACACATTCAACACAATCCTGATCAAAATAACACCAACATTTTTCACAGAGCTAGAACAAGCAATTCTAAAATTTGTATGGAACCAGAAAAGACCCCAAATAACCAAAGGAATATTGAAAAAGAAAACCGAAACTGGAAGCATCACAATTCCAGATTTCAAGCTATATTGCAAAGCTGTAATCATCAAGACAGTATGGTACTTGGGGAGCCTGGACGGCTCAGTGAGTTAGGCCTCTGCCTTCGGCTCAAGTCATGATCTCAGGGTCCTGGGATCAAGCCCCACATTGGGCTCTCTGCTCAGCAGGGAGCTTGCTTCCCCCTCTCTCTGCCTTCCTCTCTGCCTACTTGTGATCTCTCTGTGTGTCAAATAAATAAATAAAATCTTTTTTAAAAAGACAGTATGGTACTAGGACAAAACAGACACATAAATCAATGGAACAGAATAGAGAACACAGAAATGAACCCTCAACTATATGGTCAACTAATCTTTAACAAAGCAGAAAAAGTTATCCAGTAGAAAACAGACAGTACCTTCAAAAAAATGCTGTTGGAGGTAACATAACATAATAAAAGAATTATTTAAAAAAGGAAAGGAAAAGGAAAAAAAACACCAAATTAAAAACAAATTCATTACTTGCATGGTGATTTCTTTATGTGTGTAAAAGTTTTGCTGTAAAGGAATAAATTTTTGAAAAATTAAAAAAACAGTGTTGGTAAAATGGAATAAAAAATAAAATAAATTCAATGGAATAAAAAAATAAATTCAAAGTGGATGAAAAACCTAAATGTGAGACAGAAATCCACCAGAATCCTAGAGGAGAACACAGGCAATGAGTTCTTTGACTTCAGTTGCAGCAACTTCTAACTAGACAGGTCTCCAGAGGCGAAGGAAACAAAAACAAAAATGGACTATTAGGACTTCATCAAAATAAACAGCTTCTGCACAGCAAAGGAAACCATCAACAAAACTCAAAGGCAACTAGTGGAATGGAAGAAGATATTTGCAAATGACATATTGGATAAAGGGCTAGTATCCAAAATCTATAAAGAACTTACCAAACTCAATCACACACAGTAAAAAGCCCAGTTAAAAAATGGGCAGAAGAGATGAATAGAGATTTCTCCAAAGAAAACATACAAATGGCTTACACATGAAAAAATGTTCAATATCACTCATCGTGAGGGAAATATAAATTCAAACCACAATGAGATACCACCTCACAATGATCAGAATGGCTAAATTTAACAACTCAGGAAAGAACAGATGTTGGCAGGGATGCAGAGAAAGGGGAATCCACTAAATTCTATCCCTGAAACTGATAATACACTATATGTTAACTAATTTGAATTTTTAAAAAATCTTGAAAAATAAAATGAAATAAATAAAATAAAATAAAATAATAAAGGGAATGGTGACAGAAAGAACATTTTTGTTCCACATTCAGCCTCTGGGTTCAGATATACTACCTATAACCCACCACTTCATCACTAATTTGTGCATTAGCTTCTTAGTGAATAGCCAGTTTGTATCTCATCAATATATTACTTCTTCCTCCAAGAGATAAACTGTACTATGAACTCCTCAGCTCCAAGTGTTTAAGGGAGGGACTGCATCCCCCAATATAGGCTCTTGCATACTCAAAAATAGACAGCAAATAAATCTTAAGTTTAGTTTCTAATATTTATAGAGTACTTTGATATATTTTTATCTCAGAATACTATTTTATTATTAACATTCTTCCTCACCATCTTCAGATCACTGTTTATACATCACTTTTGTGTGGTATGGAGAGCACATAAGCAGGGAGAGCAGCAGGGAGAATGAGAAGGAGAAGCAGCTCCCCATAGAGCAGGGAGCCTGATGCAAGTCTTGATCCCAGGACTCTGGAATCATGACCTGAGCCAAAGGCATCGCTTAACTGACTCAGCCACCCAGGTGCCCCTATTTTGGGATATCTTAAATTAAATGTAGAATGGGGTATCCAGGCTCATGACACAATATAGCTCATCAATCTATTTTAATAAGGTAATTTTTCTAGAAATATTACAATCTAATGGCTTTAGTAATTTGATGACACTGTTTCAGAAGTGTTTCAGAAGTAATTGTGGTTATTATTCCCTCCTAAACTGATCATAAGTATATCAGAGGTGTTAAGGTACATGTTTAGATAACTATTTACCTTTTTCAGTTTGCAGAACACTGTCCATACAAGTAGTAATCATTGGTTTATAAGTGATAGTAAGTTATGTTTTGTTGTACTTTTAAAGTTACAGTTTAATAGGACACCAGTTTGAGCAATACATAGATTGTAAATGTTAAAACAAGTGTTAAATATTAACAGGCACATTATGAAAATTGTTAGGGACATGCATTTCTCATATAACAAAGGTTGAATAGTTCTGTTATGTAAATCTGAACAAGAAATGTATAAGAAATAAAATTTAGGGGTTAAGGTTTTAT